>NW_018744118.1:88736-731463 GCF_001683475.1 Chenopodium quinoa | reverse complement strand
AGTCCACCTACGCACGCAAGGGCCTAGCATGCGTGTTGGGCGATGCTGTCAGGTGCCCTCGTGATCGGTGGACAATAGGTCGTTAGTCTACTATCCTAGATCAAATTTACAATTTATATTCCTAACCTAACTCTATCAAGTTCACACTAGATAGTGGCAAGCTAGGGTCGAACCACAAGGACTAAGTGTATTAATTTGAGCTAATTAAACTAGTAGGAAGGTTGTGAGAAAGAGAGAGAAACAACTAAAACACTACTTAAAGCAATGAACAAGGTACTAGGGAAAGGGGAATCCAATTATGTTAATCAATTCAATAACAAGTTGCAATAGATGATCATTATCTCAATTAGGAACGAATAACACACTCAACTCACTCTCGCACAATTAAGCATGCTAATTATCCTACTAAGCTAACTCACTCCCGTGAAAATAGCCTAGCAAAGGTATGGAAGAATCTATACTCTCAATCAACTCACTTCCGCACAATTGATTGCAAGCACAATGAAGAACCTAGAATCAATTAGCTAAAAAGATTCTAGTCAATGTAAGCATCATCCAAACACAATAATCAAGAATCAATTGCATACTAATCACAACCAATCACTCAATCCATCAACCTAACCTTCATCCATTTCCCTAGAACAAAAACTAAGCAAACATAATGAAGATGAACATGGAAAACAAGATAAAACTAGAATTAAAGAAAGAATCAAACAACCAAACTAATTAACTACTCTAATCAACAATGAATTAAACCAAAACAAGAATTAAACAAAGCAATAAAGGTGAGAGAAAGTTAGGAAAGCTCATTGAATAGATGAGAAGAGGATCCACAAAGTTGCTTCTTCAACCTCCCAAATCTCCATTGAAATCCAAGCTTTCTCTCTCTAAAACTACTCCTAAACTAGAGAGAGAAAATCCTAATCTAACCCTAATCCTAATTAGAGGAGAGAGGAAAATGTAAAACTCCCCCTTAAGAAATCTAGGAAGTCTTCTATTATATTACAAGAAAATAAAGAAGGAAATCCGGAATTAAAGCTCGAAAAAGACCCAGAATGTCGCGCCCGCGGGTCTAGTAGTCGCGCCCGCGGGCCTATGAGCCGCGCCCGCGGCAAGGCATCTCGAGAGAGTTGTAAATCCGGGAAAACAGAGTGCCGCGCCCGCGGCACCACTGTCCACCCCCGCGGGTGTTATGGCCCCGCCCGCGGAGGCTGCGTAGCTTGGCAGTATCTTGCAGATCAAACGGCCATATCTTCTGTTCTAGAAAGCCTCTTGGGGTGTGCGACCTACCGTTGGAAAGCTCTTCAAGTCTAGTTTCCAACGCAATTTGAATCGCTTCAATCCAATGTGTAGATCAAACGTTATGGCTAAAAGAGTGAACAAGACTTGGTTTAAGGCCTTCTACGAGCTTCAAGCTTTCTTGTCTCAAGCTTCTTAGCTTCTTCCTTAGCTTCAAGCTTCTTCTATTGAACTTTCTTTCCTTTTCTCGGGTCATAAGCATCGAAGAAAGCTTCAAGCACCTACACAAATAGACCAAGAGAGAAAAGAGTGAAAGAACACATAGAAAAACATGCAAATCAAGCTAGAAACCGAGGAAAAAGCATATTATTCACAACTAAGGCCTAAAACCATAAACTAAGACAAATATAACTAAAACAAGAGTAAAAGGAATAGAAATAACAAAGAAACACCGAAATAAACCTAAAACTAAGGGAGAAAAACGCCCTAATATGTGTCATAAATGACACTTATCAAATTCCCCCAAGCTTAACTCTTGCTCGTCCTCGAGCAAGACAAAACCAAAAGAAAAAAAAAGAAGAAGGATTTATTCAAGCAAGAGTAGCACACTAAGGGAGATGAGAACGTACACTAACTCACTTTCGTAGGAATCACGGTCAATTTTAGACAAGCCCTTTAAACCCCTAGATCGCTCTAGAGGACGAGTGTGCTCTCGTGAGGGTTTCCTAAGAGTTTAACCCACAACTCTTGAAAAAAACCAAGAAAAACAAGGCAAAGCAAAAAGGAAATCAAAAGAAAAGGAAGGAAAACAAATGTTCATGAATGGAGTTTTGCAAATGAACAAGTACAAATGAATACAAGTCTTTCTAAACATTAGAGGAATGCACGCTTCAAGATATCCAAGGTTGACTGAAACATAAGAGATGCTAAGCATAGAGAACTAATAAGACACAATTCACCTTCATCCCAAACAATCTTACCGCGTTCTCCCTACTAATTTCAAATTCACCTCTAGTGAGCATCTCAATGATTCCACTAGGGAACCGGAAAAGAAGAGATTTTAGGGTTACTCGACATCTTGACTATGCAAACCGCTCCATAAGCTTGACTCCCATCTCCGGCAAAAAAAAAGGGGAAAGGTAGGTTAAAAAATTTGAAAATTGGTGGTATACCTAATTGTGAAGCATAAGAATGGCCAATTCTCAACACCATAACCAAGTTATCACCAAAACTCAAACAAAAATATTAACACCCCCAAGCTTATTCAAAGCAAAATCATGAACATATGTACAAAAAGCGTAGACACGCTTCCCCCAAGCTTAAATGGAGCATTGTCCTCAATGCTCTAAACTAGGGAAATAATAACTACAACAAAATAATTTAGTGCTTTTTTTTTTTTTTTTTTTTTTTTTTTTTGCTTTGTCCTCGCCTCTTTTGACTATGGACGGCTTTTTCAACTTTACATTTGCTTTTATTCACAAACTTATACACAATACATAATTGCTATACAAAATGAGCTCATAACTCAAACTATTGCACTTATAATCACCAAACAAACTCATCACCACTAGCTTCACAAAAACAAAAGGTGAAAAGAATGAAACAAATGGTATGAAGTCTAATAATATGGCTAGAAAAGAAGGTATAAGGCTCAAATGGCTAGCAAGGAGGCAAATGTAAACCCAAAACCAAAAATATAGAAACGAAACTTAGAAAAGCGAAAATAACCACCCTGAAAAGATGCCTTCGTCCTTCCTAAATGGTTCGGTCGCGATCTCGGGAGATAAAAGACAAGTTCTAAATAAAGTAAGAGATAGTCAAGGATCCATGTGCCACTCATGCAAAATAGGTAGAAAGCTAGAGAAATGAAACCTCACATGGTTGTAGCAAAAACTCACTATTGGCTTCAAATTCACTATAGGAAGCAACTCCTTCTTACCACAAACAAGTAGACTAGGGCTTCAAGGTCCCAAAGTTCTTAACATACTACCTTAGCATACTCTATCCTAAAATCAACCCAAGATATCTCAAAGCGTGCAAACCACTACTATTTAGGAAGAAAAGCATTCAAGAACACACATCCAAAAGTATTATGTCCAAATCAAGAATAAAACAAAACACATTGAAAAATATAAGAAAACACATGGAAATGCATATACTCAAGTGCATGGCAAAAATGGACCACCATTCTACCCAAGCATGATAGAATACCCTCCCCCAAGCTTGAATGAGACAATACACTCAAATCATAAATCATAGAGTCCATGGGGAGGGGAAAAGAAAGGAAACAAACCAACAAACCAACACATGTCCACCAACCAAGCCACAAAAAGTTAGAAAGAGGGAAAAAGAAGGATATTACCGGATTTGAGAAGAAATTGCAAAAGCATTCAAAAAGACTCGAAATAACTATTTATGAGCCACAATCTCCAAAATTGCGTCTTGAAATCCACATGCTAGGAAAGAAGGGGTAGATCTTCCTTGATTCTTGACCCAAGCAAATGCATAAGAGTATATCATGTTGTGTACCTAGCAAGAAACACAAACACGTCCATGAGACAAAAACTATACAAAAAGAAAAGAAAAAGAAAGCAATAAAACACGGGTTACTTCCCGAGAAAGGCTTGTTTAACGTCCAAGCAAGACCGCTCTAGGAAATAATAATTCAACGATCTCAAGAGCTTGTCAAATGCACTACTAAACATTTCATAGAATAAACGGTAGGCAAATGACGGGAGGAGGACGTGCAACAAGATTATTGCACGCAAATGAGGAGGGAGATGCCAAAAGAAAGAAGAAGAAGAAGAAGAAGAAGAAGAAGAAGAAGAAGAAGAAGAAGAAGAAGAAGAAGAAGAAGAAGAAGAAGAAAGAAGAAGAAGAAAGAAGAAGAAGAAGAGAAGAAGAAGAAGAAGAAGAAGAAGAAGAAGAAAAGAAGAAGAAGAAGAAGAAGAAGAAGAAGAAGAAGAAGAAGAAGAAGAAGAAGAAGAAAGAAGAAGAAGAAGAAGAAGAAGAAGAAGAAGAAGAAGAAGAAGAAGAAGAAGAAGAAGAAGAAGAAGAAGAAGAAGAAGAAGAAGAAGAAGAAGAAAGAAGAAGAAGAAGAAGAAGAAGAAGAAGAAGAAGAAGAAGAAAGAAGAAGAAGAAGAAGAAGAAGAAGAAGAAGAAGAAGAAGAAGAAGAAGAAGAAGAAGAAGAAGAAGAAGAAGAAGAAGAAGAAAGAAGAAGAAGAAGAAGAAGAAGAAAGAAGAAGAAGAAGAAGAAGAAGAAGAAGAAGAAGAAGAAGAAGAAGAAGAAGAAGAAGAAGAAGAAGAAAGAAGAAGAAGAAGAAGAAGAAGAAGAAGAAGAAGAAGAAGAAGAAGAAAGAAGAAGAAGAAGAAGAAAGAAGAAGAAGAAGAAGAAGAAGAAGAAGAAGAAGAAGAAGAAAAAGGCAAAACCTCCTCAAAATCTTTTTGGGTGGCAAAATCACCATTTTCCTCAATAATCGATGATAGAGAGGCTTGAATATCACCAAGAGAAGGAGGGTCCCAAATAGGCTCTGTGACAAAAGAAGGGAGGGACATAGGATAGTAGGGGATATGGTTAAATCTTCTTGGAAAAGGGACATGAGAAAAGGGAATAGGAGCAATGGTCTCACCTATGAACTCTCCCTCACCACCATTCCTCAAATCACTAATAACAGCATAGAAGTCAATCATAGAGTCCTTAAAAGAAGAACACTCATGATCTCCATCTCCCTCAAACCTCCATCCTCCAAGAGAAACCACATCTTCTTCTCTATCACAATGATGAACAATAACTTCCTCAACATCTTCAAAGCCTAAAGTCTCAAAATCATGCATGAAAGGATGAAGGTTTCTCTCAAACGCATCCCTTTCCCATGAAGCATTGCCAATGAACTCTCTCAAAAGGCTATGATTTTTCGTTACACCTTCAATGAACACACTAGTCATAACCTCAAAGGAGTCCAAATACTCATAGATAGAAGGGTTGCAAACATGCGAGGTAGAATCATCAAGATGGGGAAAGGGGTTGGAATCCACAAAATCAACATTTTCTTCATTCTCAACTCCTCCACCATCATCCAAGGGACTCTCGATCTCTCTTAGTTGCTCAAATTCATCCTCATCCTCCTCATGAATTCCCTCATCCAAAATTGAAAATGGCTCACTCACATCCTCACTAAGGGTAGCTCTCAAAAGGGGTGAATAAGGGGAAGGAAGGCGCTCAAGCTCAATAGGGGAATGAAAAGGATCAAAATCCTCAAAAATCCCCTCATCACAAGAAAATCTCCCCTCATCTTTACATCCTTGGCCCATATCAACCTCAAAAGCACTCTCCCACTCCAAGTGAGGTGCCTCGCATCCATTTCCAACAACCCTAGCACTCATCACTTGGGCAAGTCTCACTTCCCTCAACTTTTGTTCCTCTTGAAGCTCTTGGACTTGTTGGGTGAGATATTGCATTTGGGCAAGAATTTGGGCATCAATGTTATTGGGTTGAGGTTCATGATCAAAATCAAATTGCATATCATCAAAATTAGCATAAACCTCATCACAATGAGCATATAAGGGGGAGGGGTCAATATGCATAATAGGTTCTTCATAAGGAGCATTAGACACATCAAGGGAGTTCATGCAAAAATTAGAAGGATTTTCAATATTTGCATCAAGACTAGAAACATGAGAATCCCTATCACAAGTATCCCTAGCAAACCAAACAAAGAAATTCCAAGCATCATCCAAGGACAAAGCACAAAATTCACCATTAAACATACTTTCAACCACACCCCTAGTATACTCATTCATACCCCAATAAGCTATACCACAAGCATCACAAAGAGAACAACCATGGAAGCTAAGGAAACCCTCAAGTCTTTCAAAGTAAGCATAGAAGGGTTCATCATCAAATTGAGGAAAAGATAAGCATGCCATTTTTTTTTACAAAATAAACAAAAGCAAACAAAAATAAAACTATACACAAGAACCTAACTAATCTAATCAACACAAACTAATAAACGTCTTAGTCCCCGGCAACGGCGCCAAAAATTTGATCGGTGGACAATAGGTCGTTGGTCTACTATCCTAGATCAAATTTACAATTTATATTCCTAACCTAACTCTATCAAGTTCACACTAGATAGTGGCAAGCTAGGGTCGAACCACAAGGACTAAGTGTATTAATTTGAGCTAATTAAACTAGTAGGAAGGTTGTGAGAAAGAGAGAGAAACAACTAAAACACTACTTAAAGCAATGAACAAGGTACTAGGGAAAGGGGAATCCAATTATGTTAATCAATTCAATAACAAGTTGCAATAGATGATCATTATCTCAATTAGGAACGAATAACACACTCAACTCACTCTCGCGCAATTAAGCATGCTAATTATCCTACTAAGCTAACTCACTCCCGTGAAAATAGCCTAGCAAAGGTATGGAAGAATCTATACTCTCAATCAACTCACTTCCGCACAATTGATTGCAAGCACAATGAAGAACCTAGAATCAATTAGCTAAAAAGATTCTAGTCAATGTAAGCATCATCCAAACACAATAATCAAGAATCAATTCCATACTAATCACAACCAATCACTCAATCCATCAACCTAACCTTCATCCATTTCCCTAGAACAAAAACTAAGCAAACATAATGAAGACGAACATGGAAAACAAGATAAAACTAGAATTAAAGAAAGAATCAAACAACCAAACTAATTAACTACTCTAATCAACAATGAATTAAACCAAAACAAGAATTAAACAAAGCAATAAAGGTGAGAGAAAGTTAGAAAAGCTCATTGAATAGATGAGAAGAGGATCCACAAAGTTGCTTCTTCAACCTCCCAAATCTCCATTGAATCCAAGCTTTCTCTCTCTAAAAACTACTCCTAAACTAGAGAGAGAAAATCCTAATCTAACCCTAATCCTAATTAGAGGAGAGAGGAAAATGTAAAACTCCCCCTTAAGAAATCTAGGAAGTCTTCTATTATATTACAAGAAAATAAAGAAGAAAATCCGGAATTAAAGCTCGAAAAAGACCCAGAATGTCGCGCCCGCGGGTCTAGTAGTCGCGCCCGCGGGCCTATGAGCCGCGCCCGCGGCAAGGCATCTCCAGAGAGTTGCAAATTCGGGAAAACAGAGTGCCGCGCCCGCGGCACCACTGTCCGCGCCCGCGGGTGTTATGGCCGCGCCCGCGGAGGCTGCGTAGCTTGGCAGTATCTTGCAGATCAAACGACCATATCTTCTGTTCTAGAAAGCCTCTTGGGGTGCGCGACCTACCGTTGGAAAGCTCTTCAAGTCTAGATTCCAACGCAATTTGAGTCGCTTCAATCCAATGTGTAGATCAAAAGTTATGGCTAAAAGAGTGAACAAGACTTGGTTTAAGGCCTTCTACGAGCTTCAAGCTTTCTTGTCTCAAGCTTCTTAGCTTCTTCCCTAGCTTCAAGCTTTTTCTATTGAACTTTATTTCCTTTTCTCGGGTCATAAGCATCGAAGAAAGCTTCAAGCACCTACACAAATAGACCAAGAGAGAAAAGAGTGAAAGAACACATAGAAAAACATGCAAATCAAGCTAGAAACCGAGGAAAAAGCATATTATTCACAACTAAGGCCTAAAACCATAAAATAAGACAAATATAACTAAAACAAGAGTAAAAGGAATAGAAATAACAAAGAAACACCGAAATAAACCTAAAACTAAGGGAGAAATACGCCCTAATATGTGTCATAAATGACACTTATCAGCGACTCTTTTATCTCTAGCTTTTTTCCCTTTGAATGTCACCATGTCTAAAAGCATGATCACAGTGAAGCTCAAAGTTGATGTTTGAAAAATTTCCTACAACTAGGAAGTGGAACTTGCACCAATCAATCAAAGGTCGGCTCCCCTCCTTTGTTTTAGGATGTGAAGTGGGCTGCCTGTCTTTGACCGACTTAGCCTTCTCAGAGTGAGAGGGATTCTTAGCTGACTGACCCTTGCTAGGACGAGCCGTCCTTTTCGAGATTAGGTCCTTTATCTCTCACTTGAAACTTGTCATGAATTTCATAAACTCGTTTAGGGTGATGTGAGCAATCTGTCCTGCCGCCTGGGGCGAGCCGGTTGACTTACTCGGACCTACCTAACCATCACCCCGTTCCCTGTTATCCTTGGAACGGATGCGCCTGGTTTTAAGGGATCCATCTTCGGCCATATAGACCTCGAGTTCCGGATCTGTGTCCGTGTCATGGTCCGAATGGACCTCGGCCGTAGGCTGCTTTTCTTCATGAGGCGGTATAGTCTCTTGAGAAACCATCTTAGAGGTACTCTCTCCACAGACGGCGCCAAATGTTTCGGGGTTTTTTTATGTGTCCTGCGGAAGAGTTACATCACCAAGACTGGGTCCTCGCCGGCTAAACAAACAGAAGCTCCGGATGGTCGGAATTTCGCCTCCGACGATTAAGTTAGTACGGGTTCATAGTAAAAAGTGAAAAGTAAAAGTAGATCTTCTCGAATTCCGAGATCAGGTGTTTTTTTTCTGTTCTAAGAGTAATAAAGGTTGTAATAATTGAACGTGTCCCCAAAATGGGGTAAATATCCCTATTTATAGGGTCATCGGTAAATGTGCTCTTACTTAGGTCATTCTGACCTAGATTTGGTGGGCTGCGCCACTTTACGGCTTTCTCGAGAATTTGGTCCTGAAAGCCGTCATTCCTTGATGAATATTTGTATGCCACATGTCAACTCCAGGTGAGTCCATTTGGACTCCTTTCAGGGTGACACGTGTCACACTCTCATTGGTCCATGAGGCGGGTGTAAAAATCCCCAAATCATTTATAAGTTGATAATCCTTGAAAGAAAAGGGTTATTTCCATGAGAAATAAAGATTATATTTGATACACCGAACACAAATCAAGCAGCAAAGTAAATTAGGGGTAAAATTTATAGCAACAAATCTTATTAAACATATAATATGTTTATACAAATCACCTATCAACTCGAACTTATATTCTCGATTATTACGAGTAGATGAAACGACAAGACCCTCTGAAATCAAATGAGCACCACTCCTTTCAATTAACCTCTTGAGTATTATCAATTAAACTAACAAAAGTAACATATAAAGTGGGCAAGTACAACTGTACAACTTGCTTTATATTAGTGAAAATGAATAATCTAATTAAAACATATTGAATATTTACTTCCACATCAACAATATGAATCCATGCAAGTAGGAAAATTTGTATCTATTTGACTGTATCAAATGCTAGGAGTAATGAGACTATTGTCAACTTGAATAGACCAGCAGAGGGCCACTCTATATATTGTAGAAAATAGAAATAGATACAACAGACATTTAACAATTTACTAGTCGCAGGATAGCAAAAAAGTTAATTTGCAAGAATCTGAAACAACTTAGGCTATCTGAAAGTAAGATTTGGTACAAGTGAAATTCAAATTTCCATTTTTCTTTATACCTTCTCATTATACTACTTAGCATGTTCATACATCAATTAAACACAACACATGCAAATAAAAATTAGAGAAAAATAAAGAAGCAGAGAACATTTAGAATTTTTATTTAATCCATTATTAATATTCAAGATCAAATAAAACGAAATTGGGTATGAATTTAGCAAAATTCGACAAGTAAAGAGGGATAAAACAACGAATTAAAGTGAATTCAAGAAAAAAAAAATCCTCATACACACAACAAAATTGGGGTAACCTACTAAACCGTAAAAAATTCAGACCACAAAAAGATAATTCGCAATGGCAATTAAATCAAACCTTGTTTAGAAGAACAACTCAAAAATTCGCTCAACAAATTCGAAGAAAGCTTGCTACTTGACAGTTGAGAGGAGGAAGACGACTAGAAATTCGAAGGAATTCGCTCTTGAGGAAGCTAAATATTGATGAGAATAATTTTAGGTGTATCAAAGGAATTTGCAAATTGCGTTCAGCAATGACAATTGTGAATCACGAGATTGTGAAATTTTTAATCACAAAAGCAAAAAGGTTTAGGAAATCTGAGAGCCCTAAATATTGTTAGTGTTTTGGCTGCAATTAAAAGTGGAATTGGCGCCTTAGCCGCCTATAATGAATTTTAGAGTTAAAAGAATCTTGTTTCCTTTTTATGTTCTCATTTGTTTTTTGTAGGGGTGGGAAATTATATATTTTTATGAATACTACATACTACATTCATGCTACGAGTACAATTATTTTTTAAAAAAAATATATCTTATTATATATAACATTGGGGTGATATTTGGTGAGATGTACAAATTTTTAAAGTTGCACATAGTAACTAACGGAGATAGTATTAAATTTATGTTAATATTGAAATAGTTTGACAAACACTATTTATACACTTAATTTCACTAGAATTTAAATCAGTACATAAAAAAATGTATGTTTCTATGTAAAATACTTTTGTATTAGTCTTTTATACATCTACTCCTAGCGTATTTTATTATTTGCGCCTACAAGAAAAAGGGGAATTAGCAATTGATTTTTGCGACTACCATAATAATCAGTCACAAAAATAATTTTTGCGACTGAAAAAGAAGTGCACTCGCAAATTTTGCAACCGATTTTCCAGTA
The DNA here is from genome assembly GCF_001683475.1 of Chenopodium quinoa. Taxonomy (NCBI): domain Eukaryota; kingdom Viridiplantae; phylum Streptophyta; class Magnoliopsida; order Caryophyllales; family Amaranthaceae; genus Chenopodium; species Chenopodium quinoa. The sequence goes on along the minus strand of NW_018744118.1, from coordinate 720,651 downwards.
GCTGCTATGCAGTCGCTAATTAGCAACTGATTTTTGCAACTACCATAATAGTTAGTCGCAAAAATTATTTTTGCGATTGAAAAAGACGAGTAGTCGCAAATTTTGCAACCGATTTTGTAGTAGTTTCTATGTGGTCGCTAATATGCGACGCTGTTATAATTTTTTGCGACTATATTGTAGTTGCTAGGGTTAATAATTTTGAAACCATTTTTTAAAAAAAATTTGCGACTACTATCTATACTATATATTAAAAGACGTTTATAAAATCGTTTATGTGTCACGTGTATCCCTTCTTACACCAGTATAGCGCCACATCATCATTCATGCAAAGAGATTTGAACCCCAAACCTCATTAAATGGAAACCACATGTAATACCATCTTGGCTAGAGTTAATTCGTGCTCTATTAATCCAAATTTATATATAAATACATCCATGTATTAGAATGTAGAATAAATTATTGTTGTCATTGTATTCTAATTTACCCACATTAAAAAAAATTAATAAGTCTTTTAAAGTGTCTAATATAAAAATGAATTATTCAAAATATCACCTGGGGCAAATCCCACGTCATTCAGTAGTTGCAACTAATACGGTAGTCGCTACCATTGTTTTTAACCTTTTTAAAAAAGAAATAAAAAACCCTTAGTATAATAAGTTGTTGCCGCCAAAAAACACAAGATTTGATTATCACTCCTTATTTCTTTATTTATAATACGTATAGTACATACTCTTCTTCCTCAAAAAAAATAAAAAAACGAAGGCCAAGTTCAGAACATCATACCGAACCCGTCGTCGTTGTCTTCATCAGCCGCCGCTGCGCCACCACTACATCTCCTCCTAGGTTAGTTACGCATTCTTTCCCTTCCTACCGTCCATTCCATCTTTCTCTTATTGCAATTTGCTAATTGCGAATTTTAGGGTTATCATTGAGTTTTTTGTCCGATTTTTTATTTTAATCTAGTTTCCATTGCGAATTATGAATTGATTTTAATTATTTAATCTGATTATTGATTGAATTCCTAATTGATTGAGTTTACTTTTGATAAATTTTGATTTACTTTAAGTACGTTTTCTTATTTATAATGTCGTATATACTAGCCTATTAGCCTAATTCATTATGGTGCCTTGCTTGCTTTGTATGTCTCATCTCTTTGTTAAAATTGGTAATTTGAAGCACTTGTTCGTGTTTTTGGTGGTGTAGCTGTAAGCTACTAGGTTACACCGTAAGTACGAAATCAAACCGTAAGACGGATTGAGTCGAAAGGCCCACATACGTCTATAACTATAGTTTGGATTAATACGTTGGAATTTGAGCTTTGAAGCGTCAAATCCAAGCCTTAAACGTCAAGTCGATACGAAGGATTGATAAGCGAAGGAATCGGATCAAGCGAAGCGTTAGCACGAGGCCTTGTGCACCGCAAAGCCTAGTTAAGGCCAAGGGGCCTGGCCTCGCTAGCTCTCGCGAGAAGCAGGCTTGGGGCCATGGCTTGTTGCCTAGCCGAGAACCCGCAAGTGAGCAAGCAGCAGCTTCAACACGTTTGTGTACGTGGTGGGTCCACGTGTCGCTTGCTCATTGTTTTATTAATTTAATAATTAATTAATAAAACAAATCCTATTCCCATTGGGTTTACACTTTAAGAGATTTATTTATTTATTATAAATAGTTATGATTATTAGATGATCACACCAATATAATTATTATTCTAAGCCTCCTCTAAAGTAAGAAACTTAAGCTAAGAACCAAACACACTACCTTGAGAGAAATTTTCTAGTATTTTAAGTTAACACACTCTAGGCGGGTTTGACTGTACGGGTATTCTAAGTTAAAAATTACTAGAGGAATTGCGTTTGCGATTCTAAGCTCCGCTCGATTAACAAGCACACTACAAAGGTGTAATCTTTAGAGTAGATTATGTGTTGTTTTTAATCTTTTGAATTATGCATGAATCTAGGCATAGGGTTAATAATTATCATAAAGGGACTAGCTAAAGTCCCGTTTTACTTTACCTAATTATGAATTACAATATAATGTTAAATAACCATAATTTTAAAAAATAAAAAAATTTAGGAAAAATTGGCTTTATTAATCCCAACTTTAGACCATTTACTATTAATAATCCCAACTTTCAATTATTTTTTAGGAAAAATTGTGACAAAGGTCCTTTTAAAGTGACTCTCTTGTCACAAAGGTCCTTATAAAAAAAAGGTGGCACTAAAGGTCCTTATAAGTGAGTTTGGTTGTGCAGAGGGGCCTTTGACCCAATTCCGGCCAAATTCCGACATTGACTTTTGAATTCAGGCAAAAAAAAATCACGTGCGTTGCACGTGACTTCTTTTTAATTTTTTTTTTTCTTTTTTCTCCTTTCCTTCTTCTACTACGAAGCAAGACCTGTTCTTCTACTACCCAAATTTTCACCTTTGTTCCATTCCTATTCATTCACCACAGTTAATTGCTGACAGGAAGCAAGCAACCATTAATGGCGAAGTGAAATTGCATGAGGTGGAGATTAAACAATTCTGCTGTTGTCTGTGGTAAGTCTCTTTCAAAGGTTTTTTATCTTGCAAATTTTTTACGAAAATAGCTAATTTTTTCTGTAAAAATGGTGAAGAACAACCTAGGACGCAAAAGCAAGTCAAAAGGGAAAAGCAAGGCCAACATCTTTTCATTCAAGCGCATAACTACAATTAAGAATAAAGAAAGATAAATTTCAATTTGAAAAATTAAACTTGAATTGGCAGTGGGTTTATCACCTTACCTTGTTCAACTTGCGTTCAATTGCTTCAATTCGCCTTCAATTGCAATTCTGGGTTACAAATTGCAACCACGTTCGCAATTTAGGGTTCAAAAAGGGGAAAATTCTTGAAAAAGGGGAAAACGAGGAAGAAGAAGGAAAGGAGAAAAAAGAAAAAAAAAATTAAAAAGAAGTCACGTGCAACGCACGTGATATTTTTTTGCCTGAATTCAAAAGTCAATGCCGGAATTTGGCCGGAATTGGGTCAAAGGCCCCTCTGCACAACTAAACTCACTTATAAAGACCTTTAGTGCCACCTTTTTTTTATAAGGACCTTTGTGACAAGAGAGTCACTTTAAAAGGACCTTTGTCACAATTTTTCCTATTTTTTTTAATAATCCTAACTTCGGGGGGCGTTTTCTTTTAACAGGTTAAAAAATCGGTAACCTAATCAAAAAGTCACTTTTTTTTTTCTTAAGTGACACATGTTTTAGTTTAATTTGTCAAAAACATTAAAAAAAAAACAAAATAAAAACTATCAGCAGCCACTCCTCCCCTTCCCCTCGCCAGAAACACCCCAGGCCCTTCCCCGTAGGGGCGGATCTTGGTTAGGGCGTGTAAGGGCTCGGCCCCCCTCAAGCATATTTGAGTTGTTGATTATGAGTAATATGATGTCTAATAATTACAAATAAAATGTTGTGGTATAGTGGTTAAGTATTGTATTTTTATGCAAAAGGTTGAGGGATCAAACCTTGACCTCCTTAACTTTTTGGCCCAAGATCCGCCACTGCTTCCCCGCTGTTGGAAAATGTCGGCAGCCCCCCCCCCCTTACTCTCGAAATTCCGACGAGTTTATCTGAGTGCAAGTCATTAACATAGTATGAATGAGCGGCAATCGATTCTTCGGGGATGTACCATTTGGGGACTTCCTTGAACATCACTCCTTGAACTCAGCTCAACGAGTTTATTGGCGAGATGCCGAAATCTAATGCTACTGCTTCTAATTTATCTCTAATATGATTTCTAACAATAGTATTTCAGGAAGAATTCTAGAAGAAATTTGGTTAATGGCGGATAAAAATCAATTTTCTAGTTAATTACCAAATTCAATGTTTAAGTTGTCAAGTTAGAAAGGTTACATTTGAATTCAGAGGGGGGAATTTTTTACGGGGTGTGGAAAGGTTGGGGGAAGATTTCGAGGGTGGGAGAGGGTTGTCGGCGTTTTTCGAGAGCAAGGTAGGGGCTGGGGTGTTTCCAACAAGGGCAAGGAAAGGGGGTGAGGGTGTTTCCCGGCGGGGGAAGGGGGGGTAGGGGTAAGGATGTCAATGGGGCGGGACGGGGTGGATGTTGGCCTTCCCATCCCCATCCCCATCTAAAATTTTCATCCCCATCCCCACGGCGGGTCTAAAATTCATCCCCAACCCCGCCCCAACGGATACAATTCCAAAACCATCCCCGCCCCAACCCCCACCTAATCCCCACCTAAGACCCGCCTATGCCCCGCCTCCCAAATGCACAATCCTTCATAATTAATAAAGATTGCAAAAAGAAAAAAATTATTGTTAATATTACACAATTTTTTGTTTATAATATAAATGTATTACAAAGTATTATATTTACTATTTTATTTTACATAATTTTTTTTTTATAAAATAGTATAAAAGTATATAATTTTGTTTTTAAAAATATATGGATGTGGGGATGGGGCGGGTACGAAGTGGGGTAGGTGGGGATGGGGCGGGTACGAAGTGGGGCGGGTGGGGCGGGGATGGGGCGAGTACAACCTAAAATCCACCCCCGCCCCATCACCCATAGCGGGTATGGTTTTTATCCCCATCCCCGCCCCAACGGGGCAGATCTCCTATTTGACCCGCCCCACTGACATCCCTGGGTAGGGGGTTGCTGGTGGTTTTTTTTTCATTTAAATTTATTTTGTAAATTTTTTTTATTTTATATGAAAATGAGGGCTTGGCACGTGTCAAGTAACCTATTATAATGGGTCATTAACTTTTGTTGATCACTCATGACCTGGTAAGAATAAACGCCCCCAAAGTTCGGATTATTAAAAATTAATCAATAATTGAGTTTAATAAAATGGCCCAAAGTTGGGATAAATATTACCAATTTTTCCAAAAATATCTATTTTATATTTTTTTTTTCCCATCCCACGGTCATATTTGTGTTTATTGAGCTTTGTGGAGTTATTTTTATTATTAGTATACGTTTTTTAGTGTTTTTGTAGAGTTGGTATTATTTTGCTGGAATTTGCAGAATTATGATAATTCCTGAGCTTATTGAGCCACTACGAAAATATTAGAGTCGGTTCGTATTTTATGATCGAATATTATTAGCCCATGATCGAGATAAAGTAATTTAGTTCGATGATTAAGAGCTCGTTGCTTTAGGCCCCTAAGAAAAAGAACCACGGATATATAAAGGGTTAAAGTCAATAATGCAAATAAAAAGGGTCCAACTCTTACAAGGCTTATCAACCATGAGTCCAAGAAATAAAGCCCAAGAGAAGATGCTCAAGCCCGCATGTAGCTACTGGGCGTGATATTTGATCGGGTTAATGTCGGTTCGCGTACACCTTGGAGTTTGAATTATTAGTGGGTTTCGTTGATTTAGCCCATTTTTATCTTTTGTATGTCGGTGAACTTGATTATTTAAGGAGGGAGTAGTTACGTAGGTGGGGAGGTGAGCTTTAATTATTTTCATTAGTTTAGTTTAGCTTTTCATTATGCTTTTCATTATTTGTAGCGAGTACTCCGTATTCTTTTATTCTTGAGATTATTTATGCACTTTTGCAGCTTTTTCATATTTTTAGTTAATGATTTTCTTTGATAGAATTTCAGTTAGGAATCTTTAGATTATTAATTTACTTTTCACGCAGCAATTTTATTAGTAGAAGACTTCTTTAGTTTTGGAATTATTTTATATTACTGTAGTTTTAGTTTCCGTTGCTTTTATTCTATTACGGTTGTTAATGTTGGATGATGATACTTCTTTATTAGCTTTATTAAGTTTGTTTTATTTAATATCTCAAGATTATTTCTAATTATGTTTATTTTAATCGTTTTGAATAGTTAAATTTTAATTATGTGCGAGTAGTTTAATTCTAGGGTTTTTGGGGATCCATAATTAATACAAAGGGATGATTTATTATTGTTGATTGTTAATGTTTTAAATTAATTTCCTATTGATTGATATAATGCTATGCAATTAGATTAACGCCGGTTTAATTGTATGAGTTATGCAATATTGATTAAAGATTCGACATATGAGAATTGATGTTAAGGCTTAGTTCAATAGGCAGGTTAATTTATAAATGCTTAAGTCAAGATTCGAGAGATGCGATTTAATACCGCTAAATTAACTCTATAATTGTAATACGTAGCGAAAACCCTTTATAATCTGATTAATTTATACATTGATAATTAATTATTGTCTTTCATCCCGAGATATTATTTATTGGTGAACCTATTCCCTAGGCTTTTATTTATTTGATATTCTCTTAGTTTTATTTGCTTAGTTTAATTAGTTCTCTTAGATTAATCTACATAAAATCATAATTGCTACTTGATAATTTAGATTATAATAATTTATCAGGAACAAAAGAACATTATTTCCCTGTGGATTTGACCCTACTTCCCTATATATTTTTAGTTAGTGGTTTAAGAAATTACTTTTGATTAGGTGATACGACTAGATCCTGTCAAATATCAACTATGTTTTCAATTGAAACAAAATAACTTAAACCTAGTTGGAGCAAAAATAACTTTCAAAGAAAAAAATACAAAGTTTAATGTAGTATATTCTAAATTGGAAAGGAATTGGAATATCATAATATATATATATATATATATATATATATATATGTTCATAAGCGAAGGCACTGTTCATAACAGAGAGGGGGGTGAATTCCTCTCTTTTTAAGGGTTATATATATATATACATATACATATATATATACATATACATATATATATACATATACATATATATATATATATACATATATATATATATATATATATATATGTATATATATGGGATCATGTGAGAACACATCCTTTATGTGAGAACACCAACTTATGTGAGAACAAATCTAGACCCTTGAATTAGATTCATCTGACGGCTCTTATTCAACCCGCCTAATTAAGGGTAACTGGGTAATTTCACAGCTTGAATGACTACCCTCAATCTTCTCATTTTTCATTTTCATTTTGTCTCTCTTCATTACATTTTCTCTCTCCTCCTTCATATTCTCTCTCTGCGAATTTGTTTTTGAGCTTAATCTTCTTCGCATTGTTGCATCGATCTTGCTTTAATCTTCTTTGCTCTTCATATACCTTGATTCTGGATAATTATGGTATTTGAGTTTTCTTTTTTTGTTGTTATTTATTCAATTTTTTTTAAGTTTATGAATTTTCTCTTTTTTGCTCAGCGATTTATGATTTCGATTATTATTGTTGAGATGTTTTTGCCGATTTTTGTTGTTATTTTTTACGATTAAGTGTCTAATTTGTAGAATTTAATTATTGATTTTTTTTATTTTGTTCTATTTTATTTAATTAGGGTTTTATTTTATTTCGTATCGTTTCGTTTGATTATTAATGACATTGATTGATCTAGTTTGATTGTGAATTGGAATGGTTTTGTGGATTGGATCTGTTTAGAATTGTTGTTTTTATCTATCTGTTGTTCTTGGTTCTTTAGGTGGAGCATTGTGATTGTTGCTAGAGTTGGTGTGTCTATTATTTAAGGATATGATGATATGATTAAAGTATTTGCATCTTGGAATTTCCAATTTTATATTGAAGTAGTTTCATTATGTTAAGAATAGATAACGACTTTTTTCCGGATATCTAGAAATGTTCTGATTTCTGAATTGATGGGGTATATTTGCTGATGCTAATTTATGTTATCTTTGCGGTGTTCGTTGGTTTTTCAGATTGTTTCTAGAGTTGATGTCTTGTTCTTAGGATCTAGGTTGCAATGACAGTAATAGCTTGTCGTTGTATGTTCCGTTGTTAGAATGCTGATTTTTAGTGGTGCTGAGCGGTTCTGGATCTATGAATTTGTATTAATTGTTTACATTGTTGCTTGAATACTCCTTTGCATCTGTTTTCGTTGTGGTAAGCAATTTATGAGGTCAATGCTATGAGTTAACTGAAGAGTAACACTATTAAGGAAGTAGTCCTCACAAAATATAGCTGGAAAGCCTGTTTTTGACTTGGTTGTTTATAAAGTAGTGGATTCATGACTTCATCTCTTCTAATAATTAATATGCACCTCTAATATTTTATTACTAGACCAGGTATTTGTCATGAGATTTAGTCTTTTTATTGTTCGATTTTCTTCTTGTAGTATAAAAACATTAATCACAATTTTAGTCAAGTCTACCTGTAATTCATGCCCCTAGTACCATCTGCATGCTGTATGAGTAGTCGAGACTATCCCAAGTTCCCAACAGAAGATTGTAATGCTAATTCACTATCCTAATCTGGATGTAAAGGGTGTTTTTACCTTCAATTAACACCCCCCTTCCCAAGTTCTCAATAGAAGATTGTAATATTTATAATCTGCAATTTTTGTGATTTAGGTTTATTTCAATTGTTGTTTTTTTCTTGAATTGCTATATTTGTTAGTTTGTTGTATTGTATTCATAAGCTTAGTTATATGTCAACTTGTTGTGATGTTTTCTTTGGTTTGGTTTGCTGCGGCAGTGTAACTAGTTGTGTTAAGATGATTGATTTGAGGTGTTTGGCTCAATTTGCTTATATGTAGGCACCATGTTTCACCTCATATACTCAAAAACTCCATGCATATGCATTATGAAGTGCTTTCTCCACATTTAATTGTTACCAAATTTTATAGGATTAATTTTCCTTAATAGTTCTATGCTCTTATTGTGTTCGTCGACAGTGTCATTACTAGTGGAAGGTGTTCTACTTTTGAAACTCGAACATGAACAAAAGGACAACATAAGCACTCTTTCATTCATGTTATGAATAAACAATAAACGAATTATATGACCTAATCTTAGAAATTTTTTTTGTGACATACTTTTTAAGCACTTAGAGATTGAAAGATATGATGCAGATATCAAAATGTGGCTTATCTTTCATTCATTACTAGTGTTTAGTGATTGTGTAGGTGTTTGTGTGTTTCCATAATGCGTAGGTGGCTTACTTTTTCACATTTAAGATCCTTTGCTTGTTTTTAGAAATGTGGTGAACCCCCCTTCCCCCTCTTTATTTCTCTTACAAATTTGCTTCTTAATTTGATTTTTCCTTTGTTTTAGTTAGCTTACATTTTTTTTGGTTTTTTTGGTAACAGTGCTATGGATTCTTCGGTTGCTACTGATCCTAACAATGCTAAAGATTATATAGATGTAGATTTGGAAAGGATAATGTACGTGTTTTCTTATTTCCTTATTTTATGTTTTCTTATTAAATGCTTGCTGATTTAATGAATTATTAAAGAAATGCTTGCTCATTTGACAAATAGGCAAATAAATATTTGCTTATTTTCTAAATGAGCAAAAAACTGATTGCTCATTTCCCAAATGATTAAATTAATGTTTTCTTATTTTACAAATGAGTAACTAATTATTTGCTCATTTGACAAATAAGCAAACTAATGTTTGCTCATTTCACAAATGAGCAACTAACTATTTGCTCATTTAACAAATGAACATCTATGTTTTTTGCTCATTTGTGTAAAATTAGCAACTAAGTATTTGCGTATTTGACAAATGAGCAACTAACTATTTGCTCATTTGACAAATGAGCATCTAAGTTTTTGCTCATTTGTTAAATTAACAACTAAGTATTTGCTCATTTGACAAATGAGCAACTATCTATTTTGCTTATTTTACAAATAAGTAACAAATTATTTGCTCATTTGACAAATGAGCAAACTAATGTTTGCTCATTTCACAAATGAGCAAACTAATGTTTGCTCATTTCACAAATGAGCAACTAACTATTTGCTCATTTGACAGATGAGCATCTATGTTTTTTCTTATTCGTTAAATCTATGTGATATTTGACTTATTTTTATGATTTTATATCAGCAAGAACTCTATTGAAAAGGAGTCTGCTACCAATGTTGGTTCATCAGGGGCTGCTGCCGATGTTGGTTCATCAAGGGCTCTAGTGGCAAAAGAGAAGATCAGTGAAAAGAAGAAAAAGAGAATCAAAGTAGTTGCTACTAAGGGTAAAGGAAAAAAGGTTGAAAAAAGAGTGAAAGAAAAGCATAATGTGAAGTTTGAGGATCCAGATGGTGAAGATGTTGGTGATGAAGTGCAGGGATCAAAATGTGTTGTTTATGGGACGTTGCGTAATAGGATGTCGCCTTCATCTGTCGTCAATGTTTTTAAGGAGTTTTCTGAAGATCAGTTGATTGCTATTAGAGCTATAGGATTTGGGTCCTTGGAGTTTTTGAAAGTGTCCCAACTGCCTTTGCATTTGGGTTTTTGGTTGGTCAAGCACTTTGATGCTCATAGTTGTACGTTGAATATTCCTGATTCCGAACCTTTCAAAATTACAGAACAACATGTACATGAGGTCCTAGGGCTGCCAGCTGGAGGCATAGAGATGGATGCTAATGTTTTTTCAACGGATGATAAAGTTATTAACCAATGGAAAAAACAGTTCAAAAAGAACTCATTATCTGTCAACATCAGGGAGCTTTCAATGTATTTGAAGAACCATAAATCAGCTGGGCCAATGTTCAAACGCAATTTTGTAGTTCTTTGTGTTTCCACTTTAATGTCAGGTAGTCTTTTCATTTTCATATTGCTCATTTTACTTTCATTTTGATCATTTTAATTTCATTTTGTTCATTTTACTTTCGTTTTGCTCATTTTAGTTTTTATGTGATCATTTTAATTTAATTTTGTTATTTTATATTAGGAGGACAAAACAAGAATGTTAATCATGACATTCTCAGATATTTGACTAGTGTTGATAAAATCAAGGATTGAAATTGGTCGAAGTTTATCCTTGATTCTGTTGTGAAGGCGAAGATGAAATGGGATGAGCTTCCTACTCGATACTTTCTAGGATCTTTATTATTTCTTATGGTATTCCTAGCATTTATTTGAACTGTTTGCTCAATTCACAAATGAGCAATGAACTATTTGCTCATTTGTCAAATGAGCAACTAAGTTTTTGCTCATTTGTTAAATTAACAACTAAATAATTGCTCATTTGACAAATGAGCAACTAACTATTTGCTCATTTGTTAAATAAGCAAAAAATTGATAAATAACTATTTGCTAAAAATATTAAATCTTATATGCATATAAAAGTATCATTACACTTTTTAATAAGAAAATACAGACACACACACGCGCGCGCACGCGCGCACACACACAGACACACACGCACATACACATACACATACATACACACACTCACAACCTATAATAGAATCTGAAATCAGATTCTAAAATTAGATTCAGAAATTAGATTTTGAAATCAGTTTCTGAAATCAGAATTGTGATTAGCTACTGAATTAAATTATGTGGGTAGGTTTGTGTGGGTAGGTGGCAATAGGGGGTGGGGGTGGTATTTTCTAAGTTTATTTAATTTTTTATGTATTAATTGTTTTTTGTGTAATTTTAATGTACTAATTTTTTCTATCTTACTTGTTTGTAGCTTTTGTATGTTGATCAGTTTGTCATTGAGGAAGTTAGAGCCAAACGAGAAACTCCAGTTCTCAAAGGTTGGACAACCAATATGTTGTCTAGTCGTGAGAAATTGAAAATTTTTAAGGGGAGGCTTGGACTTTTTGATAAAAATCTGAAGCTTGTTGGTCTTTCTGGCAGCAAACAACCAAAAATGGTATTTCACTTGTAACCAATACTTAGCTTTTCTATGCCTTTGGCATTGCTTGTAGAGTTGAATTGAAACAAATCTTGCCTTTAGGAAAATGATGCAATGTGGTGCTCTTTATAGCACATCAATGGACCTCCTAAATCAGCAAAAAAATATTTACTCATTTGTCAAATGAGCAATTATTTTTTGCTCATTTGTCAAATGAGCAAAAACTTTAGTGCTCATTTGTCAAATAAAGTTCAATTTGATCAATTTTATATGACTTTGCTTATTTCATATCCACTATTCTTATTTGTCAAATGAGCAAATAATTAGGATATTTGCTTTCAACTTGTTCTAACTTTCTTTCTTTCTTTTTTTTTTTTTGCTTGATTTTAGGAACAATCTGATCCAATTCGTACAAAAAATGAAGAAACTGAACAAGATCCAAAGAAGGTATTTAAATGAGTTTTCTGGAATCCAATATTAATTCTTATGGATCTTGCAAGAAGCTTCAATGGACCTCTCTGACTACTAATAAAGATATGTTTTTGTCGCTTGTGAAATTTGTTTGACTATTCTGCTGTGAGTTTCAAGATCAACATGATAAATTTGGCAATAGTTTGTTGTGTCTGACTGCCATTTCAAATATCTTCAATGTACACTGTCATTAAGTAGATTGTGATTAGTTTATATGTGGTGTTGTTCCTGCCATGTTGTGTTCCTGCTTGATTTGTTCCTGATTTATTACAAATCAGCTCTTCCCCCGATCTGTTTGATCATTTCCTGCCCTGTCACCAGTGATATCATATATTTAGTTACTTGTAATCATCCCTATAATCCATGTAAAGCTGCCTGCCATGCTGTGTTCCTGCTCATGACAATATGATATTGCTATATTTCTGTCTCTCAATTTTATTTGTCTAGTTACCAAGAATTTGTCAAATGAGCAAAAACTTCAGTGCCCGTATAAAGTTCAATTTGCTCATTTTCATATGACTTTGCTTATAACAAACCAAACCAACAGTAGCTAGCTTTGCAACAGCAGAGAAAGTCTGACTGAAATCCTACCCTTCCACTTTTTGATACCCAATAGCAACAACCTTAGCCTTGTATCTTTTGTTCACTAGTACAAAGTAAAGAGTTACGCCTTATGATTTTAAATCAGAATCTGAATCAATTTTGGTCATTTTATATGATTTTGATCATTTGATATTCAATTTGCTCATTTTATGTTTTTTCTAGAAACGCCTTATGGATCTTACAATAGCTTCAATGGACCTCCTAAATGAGCAATTAATTTTTTTGCTCATTTGTCAAATGAGCAATTAAATTTTTGCTCATTTATCAAATGAGCAAAAACTTCGGTGCTCATATAAAGTTCAATTTGCTCATTTTTATATTACTTTTCTCATTTCATATCCACTTTGCTCATTTCATATTCACTTTGCTCATTTCATATTTACTCTTTTCATTTATATTCATCTTATTATGTATTTTTTTTTTAATTTTACAGAAATGCCTTATGGAGATTGCAACTGCATCTACAAACCTAGTCTTAGCATACATGGATTTCAGTCAAAAACATGAAACTGCCATCAAGTATTTTCCAAACAATGAGAAGATACAAAAGTTGAAGGAAGATGCCATGAGCATTTGTGATGAACATAAGATGAGCTACAAAACTTTGACTGAAGATAATCCTCTTTCATTTAGCCAAGATGAACAGTATTGGCAAGATCCGGCAGTAATTGAAGCTTGGGAAAGGTTTTCAAAGATTTCAGGCAACGACAAGCATGCTGAATCTACAACCAATGCAAGGGTTGATCATCTTTTAATGAATCAGAACCCATTGATGTTACTAAGATTGCTGTTGAATGTGTTCACATAGCAAATGGTATCGCAGATGTTGGATCTCCATCCGTTGTCTTAGAGCCTACGGTTGCTGAACATGCGTTTAGATATAGTTTAAGAAGTTCAGTTGCCAAAGGATCTAGAACTCCTACATTCAGTTTAGGAATCTCTTCTCAAGAAATTGATTCTCAAGAGAAGTCCCCTAGCATTGCACCTACTGACGAACCTGGAGTTGCTCCTGTCAGTGCACAAGTTGGAGCTTCTGCAATAGCTTCTATATCAGCTGTTGCTACTGTTGTTGATGCTTTGAATGCTCAAGAAGATCCAATTGTGCTTAAGAGAAAAGGAGATACTGAAAAGGAGAGTTCTATTCCAAAGAAGAAGCGTAAAGTGTAACCATCGTTGCAGATTAGATCTCCTTTTAAGTCTCGGATGATCAACATTTACACACCATTAACAGCAGTTCAGAAAGTTATTATGGATTCAGTTTTTCATGAGAAGAAAAATCGTTTGTAAGTATTTATTAAAGTCATATAATTGTTTATCTTGACTTATCTAAATTTTGCTCATTTTCAATATGAGCAATATTTTCTTATTTAGAAATACTGAGTTATACCTAAATTAAGAGATACATTTCAGAGTAAAGGGTGATGGAAATTTCATTAGCCTCTTGCATTTTGAAGTACTACTCTGGAAATTGGCAATTCACCTTATGTTTCTTTCTTAAAACGAGTCCAGCTCTGTATTCTCATCTTAAATACCTTCGATTGAAATTATATTAACTTCCCTAAATCTTATGTGTAGTGATCCAGGGTTTTTATGCGAGGGTGATACTGGTACTGAAGTAATGATATTTCAACTTGAAATGCTAAAAAATCAGAACAAAATTCATGGCGAAATCATTAATGCATCGTCTACTGTTCTGAATTATAATGAGCAATATAGAAATACCAATTCTACTGGATGTTTCTTTTTCAGTTTTAATGCAAGTGTAAGTTCAGCTCTTTCATTTTATTTTGTTTTATTTTGTTCATATTCACTTCACTCATTTCATATGATTTTTTATATTTTAATGTAGATGTAGTTTGTATTTCCAAAAACTAATATTAGTTCTTTGCTCATTTGCCAAATGAGCAAACTATTCAATGCTCATTTGTCAACTATTCTTGCTCATTCATTGAAAATAAATATATATTTTTTGCTCATTTATCAAATGAGCAAAACCTTCCGTGCTTATTTGTCAAAAAAAATTCAATTTACTAATTTTATATGACTTTTCTCATTTCATATTCACTTTGCTCATTTCATATTTACTCTTTTCATTTGTATTCATCTTATTTATGTATTTTTCTTTATGTATACACTAGTAGAAAAAAAGAAATAGGCAACCCCCCTATGGCAACGGTTCATGAAAATCGTTGCCAAATTAAGTGAGCGCCATTTTTTAAAAAAAAAAAAAAAAAAAAAATTGGTTACATTTGGCAACGGTTAATCGCTGCCAATTGATTATATTTTTTTTTAAAAAAATAAAAGGGGTAGAGTTGGCAACGGTTAACCGTTGCCAATTTAAAAAAAAAACCCGGGTTTTTGAATACTACTGTATACTCCCTCGTTCAAGCAAACGTTCTTCTTCTCTCAGCTCTGTTTTTGCTTTCACCTCCAAAAATGCGCGCCTTCCCTCAGCTCTCCCCAAACCATTCCTCCATTGAAGCTTCCATTGAAGGGTCCATTGAAGCTTTTGCCTCCTCACGCACGCAGTGGGTCTGGGTTTGTTCTTCTGCCTCCTCATGCACGCACTCAGCTCTTCTCTTCTGCCTCCCTCCATATATGCTTACATTATTGAAGTATGTAGCAGCTCCTCCATTGTTATAGCGCTCCTCATTGCTAGGTAAGTCGTAATAGCGCTCCTCCATTGTTATGGTTTTTGAGGAATTGGTCTTTAAATTAGTTAATATTGACAAGTTTCTTGTAATTTCTAGGGTTTGTCAATAACTGCTACTTAACTCCTCCATTTATACGCGCAAGGCTCAGCTCCCCCTCCATTGAACGCATAAGGCTCCCCCTCCACAAATGTAAGGCCTTTTTTAGTTGTTATTGTTGCTGTTTATAAGCTGAGAATTGTATTTAGTACAAGCTACATTTACCTATATTTCTAAATTGTTATGAGAACTTTATTTATCATCACTAATAAAGTTGAGAATTTTATTTTGTTTATAGGATAATTTAGTCCTTTTTATTTAAGAGAATAAAGTTGAGAGTTTAGGGTTTGGGGTTTAGGGTTTAGGGTTGAGAGTTTAGGGTTTAGGGTTTAGGGTTTAGGGTTGAGAGTTTAGGGTTTAGGGTTTAGGGTTTAGGGTTGAGAGTTTAGGGTTTAGGGTTTAGGGTTTGAATATACTTTTCTTTATGAGTTGCTTATCACTATATATATGCGTGTTTCAGGCTAAGAAATGGGTGTCAAGGGCTTCTGGGGTAAGATCATCAGTTTGGAGAGTGGGCGGAAAACATCCTGGTATCTTACTCTGACTGTCCTTGTTCTTGCTCACTAATATCATTCTTATCTTTTCCCTTAATCTGGTTTTCTATTTGTGTTCTATATAGGTTACACTGAAAAAGATTATCAGGAATTTTTGGGCGAAGCATAGACCTTGGCATTGACCTTCTATTTGAGAGTGTTGAGCCTTTATAGGTACTCAGGTATATATATATATAAATATATATATATATATATATATATATATATATATATATATATATATATATATATATATATATATATATATATATAACTTTATGTGCTTTAAATAAGTTCTTGGTTGCACATTTTTGTGGAGATGGTGTGTATATAACTTTAGTGCATCTTCTATCATGATGTGTGATTAATCCATTGTTTTTTAATTGATTGCATGTATCATCATATGCCTAGATACCCGTTTAAGGTTTTCTCATTAGGAGAAAGTCTTGAATAGTCCCCGGTTGGGACTGTTCTTGAACGTTTACTCTCACTTAGGTAGTGAATGTATGTCAGTTTTTTTCGATTTTAAGGAACATCTTGGCTTAGCATTTCCTCGATCACCATGTTCCCTGGGTACATATGTGGGTAAGTAATTACCTACGTCGTGTACTTGGAGAACTGGGGGGAAATGCTGCCGGATTTTCCTTAAAATTGGAAATCTGATATACATTCACTAGTGAGAGTAAACGTTCAAGGATGGGTTAGGTTGGAGTGATAAGGACCCTTTGGAAGCATATATGCATTTTTGTATCTATATGAATGTTATATGCATGTTGTGTGTTTGAATTTAATTTATATATATAATAGATGTAGCAATTATACATTATTCGTAATATGTTGCCATGTTTAGAGACAATTTACTTAGTGGAGAAGGATCGTGGATGGATGTATGGTAGACGTGATACATTGGAATTCTTTAATGGGGTTCAAGAGTTTTGCGAGACGGCTTCATCTTATTAGCGTAGAATGGGTTTCGAGTGCCTCTATTGTCCTTGTGTTGATTGTAATAATGTGAAGGTGGTCAATAGTGTTAATATCATTAGAGATCATGTAGTTTGTCGTGGGTTTAGGGTTAAATATCATGTGTGGATTTGGCATGGGGAAGAAGGAGAGTACAGTGGGGATGTTATTGGGTATGATGTGCATGATGATAGAAGCAATGATATCCGTGTGGACGAGGAATACAAGAATGATGAACATATTGTTGATGATGGTGCTGAGGAGGGATTTGAGGATGATCATGTGGATGAGGTTGAGGATGAGGATGAAGGTGTGGATGAGATGATGCGTTGTTTTGAAGGTGACGTGTTTGAGTCATTATCGGAGGCTTCTAAAAAGCCTTTGTATCCTGGGTGAAAAAAATACTCCAAACTATCAGCCGTGCTAACTCTTTTTAACATTAAGTCGAAGCATGGGTGAACGAACAATAGTTTTACTTCCTTGTTGAGCGTGTTAAGTGAGATATTGCCCGATGGAAATGAAATTCCTAAGTCTTACTATTACGCTAAGAAGCTCATGTGTCCATTTGGTTTGGAGTATAAGAAGATACATGCATGTCCTAATGATTGTATTCTTTACCGAAATGAATATGAACAATTGGAGGAGTGTCCAAGATGCAAGAAGTCGCGCTACAAGCGCAAGAGTTGCAATGCTGGTACGAAGGGACCTCCTGCTAAGGTGTTGTGGTATCTTCCCATAATTCCAAGGGTTAAGCGTCTGTTCTCTTTACCAAAAGACGCTAAAAACTTGAGGTGGCATGTAGAGGGAAGAAGGAAAAAAGAATGCTGAAGCACCCAGCCGACTCCCCGCAATGGAAGAACCTTGATATGAAGTTTGGGGAATTTGGTGATGAAGTCAGAAATTTAAGGCTTGGTTTATGCACGGACGGGATGAATCCATTTGGCACTCTTAGTACCCAACACAACACATGGCCGATACTTTTAGTGATCTACAATTTGCCTCCTTGGTTGTGCATGAAACAGAAATTTGTAATGCTTTCACTCTTGATATCGGGGCCAAGGCAACCTGGAAACGACATAGATGTGTATCTTGCGCCATTGGTTGATGATTTGAGAAAGATGTGGGACGAAGGGGTTTCCGTGTTTGATGCTCATAAGAATGAGATGTTCACATTGCGTGAAGCTCTTATGTGGACCGTTAATGATTTTCCTGCATGTGTCAACTTGTCTAGGTATAAGAATAAAGGGAAAAAGGCATGTCCCATTTGTATTGATGATACGCCAAGCAGACGCCTTGATCATTCTTTCAACGAGGTGTATTTGAGGACAAGAAGGTTGCTCAGGCGCGATCACCCGTACCGTCGGCAGAAAAAGGCTTTCGATGGGACGGTGGAAGAGGGGACTTCTCCTAGGCCACTGAATGGTGAGGAGGTTTACGCTCGGGTTAAGGGTGTACGAACAGTATTTGGGAAATCTGAAAAAGCGGCGGAATCAGTTGCTCTCTTTAAAAAAGAATCAATCTTTTGGTTGCTCCCGTACTGGAAAGAACATGACGTTAGGCACTGTCTTGATGTAATGCATATAGAGAAGAATGTGTGTGACGCTTTTCTGGGAACGCTGATGAATATTCAAAACAAGACAAAGGACGGAAAGGGTGCACGTTTAGATTTGGAAAAGATGGGGGTGCGTCCAGAATTGTGGGTTCAGCAAAGGGTTAGTAAGGGAAAGGAACATGAAAAGGAAAAAGAAATGGGTTTGAAAAAGGGAAAGGGGAAGAGCAAGGGAAAGGGAAAGGCCGCGGATGCGTCGAAGAAGAAAAATGAGGGAAAAGCTAGAGAGGGGAAGGCCTATTTACCTCCAGCTTGCTACACATTGTCAAGGGTAAAAAAATGGATGTTTTGTGAATGTCTGTATGGCATTAAGGTTCCATCAGGGTACGCATCTAACATGAAAAGATTTGTATCCTTAAATGGAGAATTGAAGCTGACAAGTATGAAATCCCATGATTGTCATGTTCTGATGCAAGTTTTTCTACCAACTGCAATACGTGGTATTTTGCCAAAGCACGTGAGGGAAGCTATTACAAGCTTTTGTTCGTTTTTCAATACAATATGTACCAAAGTGCTTGATCCTTGTACACTTGATGCTTTACAGGCGGATGTGGTTGTGACTTTGTGCAAATTTGAGATGTACTTCTCGCCCTCGTTTTTCGACATAATGGTGCATTTGATTCTTCATTTGGTGCGTGAGATTAAGTTGTGCGGTCCAGTGTTCATGAGGTGGTTCTATCCTTTTGAAATACACATGGGTACATTGCAAGATAAAGTTAGGAATCGGGCTCACCCGGAAGGAAGTATGATTCAAGGGACCGTGGCCGAGGAGATTGGTAATTTTGTGGCCGACTATATAGCCGTTGCTGAACCTATTGGTATTCCTACTTCTCGACATGAAGGTAAACTTGATGGTCATGGCACAATCGGGTCAAAACGAATGTCACCTGATCGAGAGTAGTTCTTACAAGCACACCTTTATGTGTTGCACCATGTTACAGATGTTCACCCATATTTAGACGAGCACATGGCTAGTTTGCGTGATGAGTTTCCGTCGAAAGGTGAAAGGACACTGATGCAGTTGCACAATAAGAAGTTTGTGAGTTGGTTTCGTGATTGAGTGATGGGTGGAATGGATGAGAGTGTCACAGCTACAGTAAGGTGGCTTGCTTATGGTCCTAGGGATGATGTTCACTCATTTGAGGGATATGACATAAATGGGTACGCATTTTGGACTGAGCGTCAAGATTTGAAATCATCCTCGACCCAAAACAATGGTGTAACGGTTGTGGCATCGTCAAGGGAGTTTGCAAGTGCTAAGGATAAATCACCCGTTGATGCAGAGTTGTCCTACTACGGTCGAATTCAAGAAATATGGGAGCTTGATTATTGTGACTTCACAATTGCTGTTTTTCGGTGTAAGTGGGTTGATAATATCAGGCGTAATGTCAAATTTGATGACTTTACTCTTGTAGATCTTGGCAACCTGAATGATAGTGCGGAACCATTCCTCCTTACATCTCAAGCTAAGCAGGTGTTTTACGTATCTGACCCTGCCGACTCAAAATGGTCTATTGTGCTAGCCGGCAAAAGAAGAATCCTTGGCGTTGGAGATGTCGAGGATGAGGAAGAATATGATGCCTTTGATGACTTGGCACCTTTCACTGTTCCTAGACCTGCTGTGCCAAATGAGATAGACGACCAAGCCAATTACATGAGATCAGACCACGATGAAGGAATATTAGATTGAGGTATTGTATATTTTCTGTTAGTTTGAATTGCAGGCGTAGAAAGAATTAAAAAATCACATTTTAGGTGAAAATGAATGAAATTGTTGAATTACTTGCCCATTTTTCTTATATTCTTTTAAATGAATAAAGTAACTTGCATCACCATTTTCTATGTTTATTTGCATTATAATTCAGCAATTTATATATGATTATAAGTTTACCTTACAATTCAGCAGCTAATAACGTGTTATGTTTGTAATGACAGGTTCTAACATCTAATGGCGGACGATCAATACCGTGTTCGAGTTTAGGATGTTGAATCTAATGATGATGATTCATCTAATGATGGGGACCAGCTGTATGATGTGAACAAGGAACCTGATTTGGGTGAGCCAGAAGATCAGGCGCAAGATGTATTATAGAGAATGATAGATGAGTTTGAAATTGCAGCTGAGCAAGCGCCTCCAATCGATAATGCCATTATGGAGCCGTTTCGTGAGGATCAAAGTGGAGGGGGGGTGCAGGCACCAGCGAAGAAAAAGCTGAGGGGTCCGACGACAGCTTTCAAGAAACTTGTTGGTCCTATGGTCTTGGAGTATGACAGGGTAGGGCAACCCTCAGGTAAATGGCGTCGTCAGTATACTGGTCAAGTTAGGATTTGTGCGCGCAAAATCCCCATTACGCTTCATATGAGCGACGTACCTACAGGCTTGATTGACACGTTTTGGAATGATACCAGGGTAAGTTTTTTTTATTCCACATTATTTATAAACAATTTCAATTTATTGTTATGTTATGGGCAAACTAATAATGTTTGTTATTTGTGCTTGCAGAGTCTATTTAACATTCCAAATGAGTACGCCAAGCGAAGGGTGTTTGAATCCTTACTTGCGGCAAGATTCAGAAGCATCTAGTTTGTTTCACTTCTTGTTATTCATTTTCGTATCTTAACTCATATGTATTTATTATACTAGTCAAATTTGAACTTATTACTTTAATTTTTTGTAGTACCATGAAGAAGATAAATCCTCGATCTCCTCGAGGTCCTACATGGAAAGCACCCAAGGTAATTCACCCATGATGTTGTGATTTTCTTACTTTACAATGCTTAAGATGTTGCTTATTTGCTATGCATTTTGATTCATGTGCTTTGTTCCTCATGCTAGTGCGCACAACAGGAAAACGGAGTTGACTGTGGCCTATACGTGATGAGATTCATGTATGACATAGTGATGAGTCATTGTACAAACACACGTCAGCTTGAAGAGGTATGCCATTTTGGTTGAAATTGCATCCCAAAACCTCTTACTTGCTCTTTTCTTGTAATCTCAAGCATTAGGTACCTATAACTAAGTGATTATGACATGTTTTAACTAGTTATAATATCAATAGACAAGAAATATAGAAAAAAGGCATCCTAGTAGCCAAAATGGCCTTACTTGAGCCATTTTGGTTGAAATTGCGTCCCAAAACCACTTACTTGCTCTTTTCTTGTAATCTCAAGCATTAGTCACCTAACGAAGTGATTATGACACGTTTTAACTAGTTATGAGTTCAATAGACAAGAAATATAGAAAATAGGCATCCTAGTAGCCAAAATGGCCTTACTTGAGCCATTTTAGTTGAAATTGCGTCCCAAAACCTCTTACTTGCTATTTTCTTGTAATCTCAAGCATTAGTCACCTATAACTAAGTGATAATGACATGTTTTAACTAGTAATGAGTTTAATAGACAAGAATTATAGAAAATAGGCATCATAGAAGCCAAAATGGCCTTACTTGGGCTATTTTGATCGAAAATGCGACCTAAACCCTCATATTGCTATTTTCTTGTAATTTCATTCCTTAGTCACATTTAACTAACCCCAATTATTATTAATTCACTTCTACTAACTCACGTTTTGTGTATTCTAAGTTTTGCAAGGGGCAAACAGGACAGCCATACACGAGCGAGGAACTCCATGTAATTCGAGAGATGTTGGCGACCTACATCACATTTAATTTGTAAATATCGTTTACTAGCTAGCTACTTCATCAATCCTAGCCTTAGATTACTAATTATGTACTATATACATTATTATAACTAATTAAAATTGTTTGTAGGTAACATGAAACATTTTTCTAATTTATATCATCTCTTGCGATTGTTATTATTATTTATGTTTTGTTATTAATAATACTAATTATTGTTACTATTATCATAATAATTATTATTATTATTACTATTATAATATTAATAATTATTATTATTAATATTAATATTATAATAATAATAATAATTATTATTATTAATATTAATTTTATAATAATGTTTATTATTATTATTAATATTATAATATAAATAATATTGCAGCCAAACAAAAAAAAAACATGTCAATGGCAACAGCTAACCGTTGCCAACTCAAGCAATTGGCAACGGTTAACCGTTGCCAATTTTTTTTTTTTTTTTTTTTTTTAAAAAGGGCACCATGGTCAATGGCAACGGTTAACCGTTGCCAATTGCTTGAGTTGGCAACGGTTTTGAACCGTTGCCAATTATTTTGGGATTTGGCAACCCTCAAATACGGAACGGTTCAAAACCGTTGCCTTTGGGGGGGTTTGAACCGTTGCCAATTTGCTCTTTTCGTGTAGTGATATTTTTAGGACTTCCTTTTTCAATATGAAACTGATCGTGCTCTACAAAGGAATAAAATGTTTTATGATATTGTGGAGTTAGAATTCAGCAAATCAGTCATCCCAAAGAAAGATATTGAGCTTTTCTTTTTCCTAGTATTTGAAAAAGATCATTATTTTTTGGTATGTTTTAACACCACCACAGAGCGTGGTACAATGGAGGTTATTGATTATAGTGAAGGCTCTACAAAAAAACAAGAAATTTCTTAAAAATCTGGTATGGCTCAAGATTTTGTTAGATTATTTTAGAAAAATGATTAGAGTTTAGTTGTTTATCTTGGTCTTGTTCTCCATATATTTGTTCTGACTATATTTGTTCTACCTGTTTTTATTCTTATTTTAATTTTTTTGTTCATTTTCAGAAAAGCGCATTTTCATATTTCAAGGATGGTCAAGGAACTATACAAAGTGTTGTTTTGTCGAAAGAGATCAAGTCTATGGAGTCTGAAGTGATTGATTTACTCTGGAAGTCTTCAGATGATGATCATTTGCATTGTGGAGTTGCAATGATGAGGCATATGGAAACATATATGGGTTTACAAAAGTGGAATTCAGGTTTAAAGAAAAATAATGTAAGTCTTTCATATTTCATGCTTGTTGTTGCAATTTACAGGCCATGTTCCTACCTAAAATACTTAATTATTTGCTTATTTGTCAAATGAGCATATACATTGATACCTTTTTTGTCTTGTGATTCAATGATTCAAATGAGAAAATACTTAAGTTAAGATATTATAAGTTCAGGTTAGATAAGTTACAAGATTAGTCGAATCAAAATTAGAGAAGCAAATTGACGGTTTAAACGGATGATACTGTTATGCGTTACATCACAATGTTCTTCCCTTGTTCTACATTTATTCTTGTTATCTTGTTTCGTTCTTCGAATACTAGTCTAGTTGGTGATAAAATCATTGGTTAATGTTTTGTCTAATAACATGTTTACAAAAAGTCACATGACATGATTCTGCAGGAAGTGACACTGAAGCCATCACAAAACAGAATTAGGAGTATACAGATACTGAGGAATAGATTCCATATTTCAAAAATAGATTCCATCATTTTTTTCTACGTATTTCTGAAATATGAGATGATAATAGAGAACATACCTAGCAACTGACATGAGCAATGTTCACTAGCAACTGTCATCATACCTAGTGAAGATGCACTGTTTGTCTGGGTTGTATTAGTGACAAACTTCGATTCTGTGTTAGAACTTAGTTCTTGTCTAGCCTCTAATAAGTTCATTTGAATTCTATTTTGCTCATTTTAATTCTATTTTAATTTTAATTCTATTTTGCTACTAGCTGAATCAAAATTTTGCTTTCTAAGATGACCTTCTGCAACTACTAAACTATTGCTTCCCTATACTTACCCTGATCTATTGCTTCATTTTTTCTCTTTGCAGGTCATAATCATTGAAAAACTTCGTTTGATGTATTGCTTCGCAATTATTTCAAGTGAAGTAAATACTGTTAAACATGTTAAAGAAATTATTCAAAAGAAAAAAAAAGGCTAAGGAACCTAGCCTTACAACTGAAGAAAGCTAGAGTCAGCAATCCAAGAGCATTCAACAGAGAGAATTGAAGACTGAAGTTGATCAATTGTTAGGATGTTCTTAGGATTTATATAGAACAATAGAAGTATTAGTTTTTAGGGTTTTTCTACATAGTAACCTCGTTTTTTTTCACTTTTCTACGTTGTGACCTAACATATATGACTTTCTACGTTGTAACCCTAAAATACGAAAATTCACTACATTGTGACCTCGCCGTTAGACTGCCGTTAGTTGCTTCCGTTAAAACCCAAAAAATAATTTTTTTTTTCATTTCCTCTTCCCTTTTCCCTTCTTCCCTCCATAACCACCAGAGTTGCTTCCACCATCCCCTTTCCCTGCTTTCACAATTGCGACCACCACCAACATGACCCCAACCCCCCAGAAATAATCAAAGAGTGTCTGCCAAACATTACTAAACTCAAAATCGTGCTTCAAACACAAAATAATAAAAGGCCAAATTTTCAGAATTGAATTAAAAATTAGCAAATATTAAACATAACAATGTATATAAATAATCTCTAAGATCTATAATATTCATCAATCAAACCAATATTAGACCATAAATCGCCAGTACTCAATTTGGGGGAAAAAAAAAATCAAAACCTTACTTCAATAATATCGAAATAAAGAGTGATGATACAATTAAAGTTGAGTAGAGAATACCCATTTAGTAGTGAAACGAAATGTTCAATCATATATCACAGTAATACAAAATAATTCAAATTAACTAGTTTCAAAAGTCAAATTCGATAATGTTATTGATATGAATGTGGCCCCAATTTTCAATCTAAAATACCCGAAACATTATAAAACCATCCAAAATTGGATTATTGTGAATAAAAATTGAGACTTGGAAGAAAATATACTTGCAAATCACTACCAATTATGCAATTAATATCCGACCTTGGGATTCTTCGGAGCAAAAAACTGTTAGCCATGGATGAGTAGCTTTAGAGGAGAGAGAAAAAGGAATTGGAGTTCTACAGGGAGGAGAGAGAGAGCGAATGCCAACCAGTTTCACGGGGTCTGGTTTGGTGGGCTTTTGATTTTTCGAAGGGGGTTTTGGGGTTGGCTGTCTGGTTTGGTGGCGGTGGTTCCAGAGTCTATTTGGTGGCGGTGATTCCTAGGTTGGCTGGGGTCTAGTTTGGTGGCAATGGTGGTTCTAGGGTCTAGGTTTAGCTGCAGCGCCGGCACCAAGGGAGGGGAAGGGGAAGGGGGTCTGGGCGGTGATGGTGGTGGTCGCGATTATGGAAGCAGGGAAAAGGGATGGTGGTGGGGATGGTGGCAACTCTGGTGCTTATGGAGGGAAAAAGGGAAAGGGGAAGGGGAAGGGGAAATGAAAAATAAAAAATAAAAAATTATTTTTTGAGTTTTAACGGAAGCCATTAACGGTAGTTTAAGCGGGGTCACAATGTAGTGACTTTTCGTACTTTAGGGTTACAACGTAGAAAGTCATATATGTTAGGTCACAACGTAAAAAGTGAAAAAAAACGAGGTTACTATGTAGAAAAACCCTAGTTTTTATGATGTTATCAATGGGACAAATGATCAAATTTGACAAATGTGTTTATGTTTATTTTGTTGTTATAACTTTTGGTATGTCAATGTAATGGAAAACATTTGGTAAAAGTTGATCTTATTAACTAAGATGTTGCTCATTTGTTAAATTAGCAACTAATTATTTGCTCATTTGACAAATGAGCAACTAACAATTTGCTCATTTGCTAAATGAGTAAAAAATCAATTGTTCATTTGCCAAATGATCAAATAAATGTTTGCTTATTTTACAAATGAGTAACTAATTATTTGCTCATTTGATAAATGAGCAACTAACTATTTGCTCATTTGACAAATGAGCAACTAACTATTTGCTCATTTGACAAATGAGCAACTAACTATTTGCTCATTTGCTAAATGAGCAAAAAAGTGATTGCTCATTTCCTAAATGATCAAAGAAATGTTTCCTTATTTTCCAACAAATGAGTAACTAATTATTTAGAAAGTGTATATCATTTCACAAATGAGCAAATAAATGCTTGTTGATTTAATGTATGATTAAAGAAATGTTTGCTTATTTCAAATGAACAATTAACTATTTGCTCATTTCAACAAAATTAAAATCACAAAATTTCTATATGAGGGGATGTGCTAAAAATATTAAAGTTAAAATTTGAGCTCAATTGCATTTCGAGGCATGATTATTATAACAAATCCCTCAACATCTT
This sequence comes from Chenopodium quinoa, assembly GCF_001683475.1. Classification (NCBI taxonomy): domain Eukaryota; kingdom Viridiplantae; phylum Streptophyta; class Magnoliopsida; order Caryophyllales; family Amaranthaceae; genus Chenopodium; species Chenopodium quinoa. Next base: position 694,031 of record NW_018744118.1, on the reverse strand, counting down.
TTGGCCATTGGTGGTATTTTTAATCTTATTCTTCCCAAACTTCTTTCTCCTACAAAGTCTGTCAGTCTTATAAATCAAAGCATACTGAAAGAGTGACAAACAGATGCACACAATGACAAGAACAAAAACAAATAAAGAAATAACAAGTACGACCTACAGTTAAGAATTTATATAAAAATATTAAATCTTATATTTATATAAAGTTATCATTACACTTTTTCTAGACAATTTCTAATATCATGATGACTCAATTCACCACAACCTCTACATAATCTCTTCTTTTTCTGGTTTTGTTCTACAACCTTTTCTTTTACTCCCTTCAGCCTTTTTGCACTTCTACCTCCTGTTTCAACATTTGGCACATCAATCTCAACCCATTTCTTTGAAGTCTCTTCATTTTATACATTAAATCCAGTCCCTTTATTCTTTGAAATTTTTGGAGATTTGACAATTATTTCAGTTGGCACACTAGCTCCAATCAATAGCTCAATGTCTTGCCCTTTGTTGTTTGCACTTCCAGCTGTTGTTTCATTATTTCTTGCAATCCTCTTAGCCTCCTAATCCTTTCTTATTCCTTGAATATTTATCACAAGATCTTGAATATCTTCATCTTTGCCTTCTGCTAAACTTACACAAGTGTGTATCTCTGACCATAAATCATTTAACAATTTTTTCTTGTCAATTAAATTAGCACATTGCTCCAACAGGTTTCCACCTAAGTCAAAAATTGGTTTCTTCAGTGCCATAGTAGTCCATCTGTGTAGCATATACTGCTCAGGAATGGTTTTAAACCCTTTTGCTTTCTAAACCCAAATCATATGTCTACATGGAATTCCTTGTCTATAAAATAGCTTGCAAGAACATGTGGTGTCATAGTTAGTTGGATAAAACAAAACATCAAATGTTCTAATCCGATTTCCTTCACTTACTTTTGCAACTTCCAATCCATTTTCTTTCTTCAATACATCAACACCACAAGAAAAACAAGAAATTTCAACCTCATATTGAAATTCATAAAAGACAGAGTTAGTATATAAATGTGAGGCATGCTTTTCTATCCCTAGTGGTGTTTTGCACTCAGGATATTTGTGCTTTGAATCATTATCATTCTGACCTTGAGTGTGTCTTTGGGCATCAATTGTAGCTTCATATCTCAAGTAAAACTCAACAAGTGACACATGAGGATTGATAAAGGAGCAGAAAAAGTTGTTTTCACTTTCGGATCTCGATGTTGTACGCATTATTCCTCCAAGGAACACATCTCTGAAATATGCCGGAATCCACTTGTCCCTTATATTGTACAAATAACCTAACCACTCATGTTCTTTCAAGTGGTATTCAACCATCACCTTGTTCCACCTTTCTTCAAACTCAGCAGGTTCAATTTCAAGATGCCAAACGCAATCACATATTTTATTTAGGAAACCAGTTTCTTCTTGCATGATTGATTTCTCCACCTTATCAGGTAACTTTTTCATTATGTGCCACATACAGAAACGATGTTCAGTATTCTTAAACACACTTTTAATAGCAATTTTCATTGCTGGATCCTGATCCGTGATCATACAATTAGGTTCATTCCCACCCATTGCCTTGAGAAATGATCTGAACATCCACTCAAATGACACAATATCTTCCTTTGCTATGAAACCAACAATAAAAGTAATGCAGCTCTTATGATGGTCAACCCCTGTAAATGGAGTAAACATGTTGTACCTGTTTACACATATAGATTAAATTTTAAATGAGCAAATAATTCAATTCTCATTTGACAAATGGACATTAAGTTAAGCCATAGTTATAACATAGAAATAAATTGTAATTATCATGTATTACCTATTGGTTTGGTATGTGGTATCAAAGGATACTATATCACCAAATAGAGCATAACTCTTTTTACAAGGGGGGTCTGCCCACAATGCTCTACAAAGGCAATAATCTTCATCCATCTCAAAATCAAAGAAAAAAGCGCTCCACATTAGCTTTTTGTTAGTAAAGTTATCCACGAACATTTGAGCATCACTTCCTTGAATGTATGCTTTTAAATCTCTGTGAATTCATGAAATCTTGCTTAGATGCACCAATGTTATCATATCCTCCAACAATTTCCTTCATCATTCGAAAAGTTATAACGGGACCAATATTCACCTATTTAAAAAACAAAACAATTTTTCAAATGAGCAAACAATTCAATGCTAATTTTTCAAATGAGCAAACAACTTTTATTAAAACATATAAGAGTGTCTATTTAGAACAAAAAAATTTATATAAATACAAAAGTCTTTGAAAGTGTTACCTTAGAATTATTCACAATTATTTTTTTGTGCAAAATGTTCATTTTTCTCCCCTTTTTTTGAAATAGATTGCAGCTAGGTGTATAAAGTGGATGCGTATGTCCCTCATGGAATTGTGTCACCATGTATTTGTCATCATCACAATGCTTTAGTACCATGTGTGCTTTGCATCCAACACGGGTGACTAGTCTCTTCCTTGTGATTGAAGCCTTTCTTTCATTGTTTTCTTCTTCTTTGTCATCTAAATTTATCTTAACATTAGGCTTTCTCTTCTCTTTGTAACCCTCTTTATTGCATAGTCAATTTTTGCTTCTTTTTTCCGTTTTAGTGGTAGACTTCCTTGTGTTGAATCCCGCAGCATATGCATAAGCTTTATAAAATGCAAGATCCTCATCAACGTTATTAAACTTCATCCCTAAAGCTAGTTTTAACTCATTGGAGCATAATGGAATCCATTCTTTTGTTCCTCTAGGAGTTAACAAAGGTGCTACTTTAGGAGTAACTACTACTGTAGGAGTAAATGGCACATTACCATTCGCATTAAAATCACCATTACACTGTTCGTTATTGCTAATCATTTCTGCAGAATATTACAAAAATAAAGTTAAGAACATAATAAAGTAGAAAATATAGCAAGTCAATAACACAGTAAAATAGAAAACTAAATAAGAGAAGAGGGGGAGCAGTAGAAGGGTGGCAGCAGTTAGGGAGCAGTATCAGGGGGTAGAATAAGGGGTTGAATAGCAAAAGGTAGACTATGTTCTTTACTACAAAGTATGACATGTAAGAACTCCCAATTTGATTTTTACTATGATATATTTGATTTTTGTCATTTCTCACCATCTTCTTTACACCATACCATCACCACCATCACCACCACCACCAAACTCTATCTCCTTTCTCTGCCTCTGCACCCTACCACCACTAGCAGCATCACCACAACTTGTGTCACTCTCACTCCCCAACCACCGCCACTGTTCCCTACACCCTACCATCACTAGCTTATTTTCCTCATTTTCTCATTTTTATATTTGCTCATTTTTTTTTGTATTTGCTCATTTTAATTTTGTTTGGTCATTACATTTTTTCTATATTATTTCACATATTTAGGAAATGAACAAATAATTGAATGCTCATTTATCAAATGAGCAAATAACTCAGTGCTCCTTTGTGAAATGAGCAAATAAGTATTTAGGAAGCACAAACCCAACAAAACAAACTATCCTAGCAACAGCAACAAGATGCAACAATGATATCACTATATCAAATACCATTGCAACTTTGCAAGCTAGGTAAAGGGTGCCTATACCACCTCCATCAACTAAAAATTTTAATCACTACTATTAAACATGGATGCGAAAACAAAGATTATAGGTATTTGCAATGTATCCATATGAAATCATAGCAATAGAAACCGACAATAGTACATCTATAATAAAGCACCAAACATAGCAGTGCTAGTTGTTCCTATGATGAATCCATATATCACACTGTTTACATAATGAATCTAGAAAAAGAATGTACCACCAAAATCACAAACACAATGACACTCTTACACAAGTCTCTAAATCACATAAATCGACATTATGAGGAATAAAAGCAGTACAACAATTGTCCTAATATCACAAAAAAGAAATTAAACAATGTTCTAAGAAATATTTATTACAATACTCTCTAATTGGTTTATTATGAGAATTTCAAGTGGCTGACAACTTGTAAGTTGATAGAAGCCATGCTCATTATACTTTTTCTATATTATTACACATATTTAGGTTTGCTAATTTTCAATTTATTTGCTCAATTTAAATTTGATTGCAAATAAGAACTTAATAACATAGGAGCATAATAACATCATTCGTAAATAAGTACATTGTAATGAATATGCTGACCATAAATATAGTACTGAATTTAATTCGAAATAAAAATTAAGCCATTGTCAATGATTGTACAACTCAATTCTTTGAATAACTCAAATAATGCTTCAATTTCATTCACCATAAGCTCAAAATCAATTTCGAAAACTAGATCCACAAAAAATTAAAATAAAATTCTGGAAACTTACATTGAGATTCACGAGCAAGGCAAGTGAGGTCGGTGTGAACTTGCTTATGATTACTTTGAGGATCCAATTCGAAGCAATGAGAAACAACGTTACTAAGCTTATCAATGATTGTAATAAACAGCAGTAAAACAGCGCAGAAAATCTCTCCAATCGTCAATGAGCTCAAATACTGCAACAAATCAAGCAATTCATAAATCAATATTCAGAGCAGTAAAATCGAAATTATGAAATTTAAAATCAGATTAAGAGAAATTCGAATAAGAAAAATCTGAAAATTACTACGTGAAACTATGCAGCAGTGCAGAAGAGGAGAGAGAAATCGTCGGTCTTCAATTTTTAATCTCCATTGTAAGGCCACCTTCAAGTTGTTTTGAACTTAGCAAAATTGGAAGAAGATGATTTAAAATTATCAAAATTTACAAAAATCAGAAACAAGAAGTTTGAGAATTCAATTGAATTATCAAAATTAAAATCAAATTAAGAGAAATTTGAATAAGAGAAATCAATTACTACTTGAAATTATGCAGCAGTGAAGAAGAGGAGAGAGAAATCCTACCTTCAAGCTTTGAAAAGAGAAAGAGGAGTATACAAAATTGTACGGGTTTTGGGGGCTGATTTGTTTATTTTGAGAATTACATTATTGCCATTATTAGTGGAACAATCTCAGCTGTTGGATTAATACAATCTAATGGATGAGATTTGTTCTCACATATGGGATGAGTTCTCATATATATGTGTGTGTGTATATATATATATATATATATATATATATATATATATATATATATACACACATATATATGTATATATATACACATATATATGTATATGTATATATATATATATGTTTTAGGGTTTTTGGAATCCCTCGTGATATAGGTCTTGAACACGGCCGGATGGACTCCGACACCTGCAAAACAACGAATATTCCGGTTGACAGAATATTCGCCTCCGACGATCAAGTTAGTGACCGGAAAACGAAGTAATGTAGAGAGAGAAAGTAGAGAGAAGTTGGAGCTATTCGATGCTCTTAAATGATATGTCTTAATCCACTCCTCCCATCATAAATGATTGGGGTATTTATAGGGGTAGGAATGTGTGTCCCTTTAGGGTTAGTGCCTTAAAAAGTTGGGCTCTGATTGGCGGCGCAATCAGGTAAGGACATGTGCCCTATAGGGGCGGCGTACCGTTTTGCGGCAATCTAGTGATTTGGGCCTCCTGATGTAAGGAGGCCTTTTCTCTCATTCAGGTGCTCTTAGGATTTCCACGTGTCATCTTCCTATAGGGACACGTGTCACCCTTTAATTGGGCCACGTGTCACTATGGGATTGGACCACGTGTTAGGGTATTTTTTACCCTAAACATTTGCCCCTCAGAGGGGGTGACTCGTACCATACGAGCCGCCTCCTCTGATCTTTACTCGTTCGGTATCGTCCAAATGTTTGGCTAAAGGAGAATTATCATTAATAGGAGACGGATAGTACCGTCCATCCATCCATCCAAGGGATTTTTCCTTTGGGCTGGCTTCCTTGATCGGTCCGCCTGATTTCACTAGCGGGCTTGAGTCTTAAAATCAGGCGGACGGGTTGTGCCGACTGGCTTTAAGTGGAACACTTGTCCTCCGTATTTTCCGGAATGACAGTTCGAATTATGCTAACGACCTGACCGTCTATTTTGACGCGTTGTTAGGGTGGTCGTACATAGAGGTGGCAAACGGATCAGGTCAGGTCGGGTTCGTGTTCGAGTTTTCAGGTTTCGGGTCAGCTAACCCCCAACCTGAACCTGATCCATTTAAGTTTTCGGGTTGAAAACCCCAACCTGAACCTGATCCATTTAAGTTTTCGGGTTGAAAACCCCAACCTGAACCTGATATTTTCAGGTTCGGGTCAACCCGAAAATGACTTGATTTGACCTGGTTTTTTTTTTTTTTTAAATTGTGTTGATTTGACCGAAAACAATGTAATTAACAACAAATCGGCAACAACAAAAAAATCAGAAACAACAAATCGGCAACAACAACCAACATGCAGAAATTAACAACAAAAATTTTAGGTGCATTACAATTATTAACCAAAAACAACACAATAAAATAGAAAAACTGAAATTAAAAAGTTTTAAAAAAAAAAACAAAACACAAAATTAAAACAGAATATTTTGTTTGAAGGAGAGGAAGAATTGAAGATGACAGCGAAAGTTGTGGAGATGTAGAATCAGATCGACCGAAAACCCATGTAGTTGAGCTTGAGGCTTGAAGTTCAGCTTGAGGAGATATACAAGTAGAGCTCAGACCAACCGAAAAATCAACTTGAACGGTTGAAAACTTGAAATTGAACGATGGTGAATTGAACTCAGATCAACCGAAAAGGAAAAACCCCAGCTTGAGACCGAAAACCCAAATTAACAAATTTATATGATTTTAGATTTTTTAGAATTTCAGAGACCGAAAACCCAACTAGAAATTGAACGATCAATGGTGAATTGAATTCACATATGATTTTAGATTTTTAGAGTTTGAATTATGAGAGAGAAAATTGAGAGAAAAATTAAACTACTCAAAATGCTGGAGTTTTGCTGCTAGAAACGGCTGAGTAAGAGGTGAGCATTGAGAATTTGAGATGATTTTAGGGTTTTAGATTTTATACAAGGAGCTATATTTTGGCTTGGGTCAATTTACATTAGGATCCATATTTTTTGTGTGTTGTGCGACTGGTTGCCTGGTTGGTAATATATATATATATATATATATATATATATATATATATATATATATATGTATATATATATATATTTATATATATATATATATGTATATGTATATATATGTATATATATGTATATATATATATGTATATATATATATATAGTTAAGGTTTTTTTTTTTTTTAAATATTCGGAAATTCGGGTTAAGTGGGTCATTTTCGGGTTGGAATTTTCAACCTTAACCTAACCCATTTAATATCGGGTCGGGTTCGTGTCAACCCATTTAAGTTTTCATGTCAAAAATCTCAACCCTAACCCGTTATTTTCAGGTCGGGTTCGGGTCGGGTTTTGGTGTCGGGTCAGTTTTTGCCAGCCCAAGTCGTACATCTTCCTGTCTTAAATGACGGAGCGGTTTTTTAAAAGTTCTAGCTTCTAGGTTAAACTTTTCAAAAGTTACCATTTGAGCTTCTAGGCGGGGAAAGTGGTTTTACCATTTTTCCCTCAAAAATTTTGCCTATAAATAAGACTTGTTTGACTTCATAAAAATACTTTGGACTTTGTTGTTTTCTAGAGAGAGAAAGTGATTTTCTTCCCCAATCTTCGAACGCTCCGCCGCGTTCTTGAGTTTCCCGGTTGAGTTTTTGAGTTTTCCGGTCAACCCTCAAGATCTTCAAAGACTTTCAAGGTTTTCTACACGTATAGAGGTAACCGCCTGCCCTTCTTTACTTCTTCCCTTTTTTTCTATACTTGTTTTATTTTTTAAACACGAACTGGCACAACACTCGGCTTCATCCGTTTCTCCTCATGAGGTCGGTCGTTCGCCTGGGACTGAGGAGTCTAGAGTGGAGGCGGACGAGTCCTCCTCTCTATGGAGTGGGTCCATTTCTAGTGCGTACCAACTCACACCCACATATTATTCTTTGTCCCTATAGTCGAACATGGCGTGTGCGAGACAAATGTATGAGCGAAACGTCCCCAAAAACCCTAATGGAAGTATGGTGGACCCCTTAGTCCCCTATTATCCGAGTAACATGGACAAGGAGGACACGAACACAACCATTTTTAGTAGTAGTGCATGCTCTGTGATAGAGGTAAGGCCCTCTTTTGAAGAGCGCCAAAATCAGCAAGGCACCTCTTCTTCCAAGGAGGCGTCCGGGCAAAATCCGGTACAACACCTCTCGCAATACACCAACTCGGTCTTGATGTCGTCCGAGTTGTCATCTACTGAAGGGCATCCTTCACAAAATCAGGCGGACGCTAGGTCTGGCTGTGTGGGTTCTTTCGACCAAAACCCACAACAACCCTCAATCCAAACTACCAGGTCAGCCAAGCCTAGAACTGGCATTCACATTTCTGAGCCGACCGACCTGCCCCCTCGCAGCGCTCCGCCTTCTAGAAATCAGGCCACGCTGGAGGAAAGAAAGATAAGGGCAAAAAACCCTTGGTTCCTGAAGGCACTATTGTTACTGAAGGCGGCCAGGGATCCAAGGGAGGAAGCTCGGCCGAAGCTGCTGAACTGGACACAGTGTTGTCCTCTGAATTTAAGGTGGCTCCCCAAGCTGTCGAGGGAGAGGTTGAGAACCTGGACGCCGATCAGGCGGCTAAGGAGCCCAATACTGATAAATTTAAGGACCCGTACGCATGTACGGTTGGCGACACTGCCTTGGCCTTTTTACATTTGAACTTTGAGGAGTTCAAAGAATTCCTTCACCTGGGAGAAGGCCACGAGATCGTGGCACCCACCCGCTCTTACTCAGTGGCCGCTTGGGAGAGCAAGCGGCATAAGAAAAAATGTGTTAGCGTTTACCGCGCCGCCTTGGAAGTGGGCCTTTGCTTCCCCCTTTATCCGTTCGTCGCTGGACAAATACAACATTGCTATCTTCCAGCTGGTGCCAAACAGCTGGGTAAATATTTTTGGCTATCTGGTGACGTGCCTTCGGCAAGGCTTCAATCCGGACGTCCCAGTTTTATGTGAGATGTATTCTATGGTCCGCCTGGATGCCGGGTCGGACGGCTGGTTCATTTTAAGCACCAAGAAAGACTATATGATGGTTCTGAACTATCAGTTCGTCTTGCTATTAGACCAAGTTGATATGTGAGGAAGGGTATCCTATCCGATTTCACTTAGACACCATCATTTGTCTTCATTTGCCGAGTTGGCAAGTTAGAGAGGAGTTCCTTCTCAACTTTGCTTGGACACTTGTTTCATTTTTTTCTACTTTGTCTTGTTTCTTTCAGTCGGCCACTCCTACCCCTCGGTCGAAGAGAAAGCAATCGGCTTCTACATCAAAGGACGTTCAGTCGTCCAAAGCTAGGAAGACAACAGCAACAAAGGCTAAGTCTCCCTCAAACGCGGCCAAGGTCACGCCGCAGACTGCTCCAAAGTAGTCTAAAGGAGAGTCACCCCAATTGTCACCTAGTAGGGTCTCCAAACCCGTAGAATCGCAAACTAAGGCGATTTACAATGAGTCCCTCCATACGGACGACGGGGGTAAGTCGTCTTCGGCTAAAACGACCGGCAACTCGGCCTCGACTCCGCATGTCGAGGTAGTAGACAAATCTGAGTGGCAGAAGGCTGCTTCTCAGTCGCCCGGAGAGAAACTCGACCGTAATCAAGAGGAAGGGGATCAACCAATGCCCCCTCCTTCGTTCAACCTCCAGTCTCCTCCATCTTTCTCGGACGGTATGTTAAACATCTATAAACACTTCTTACTTATGTTCGTGAACTTATTGGGTCAATTCTAACACTCTTCCTTGCTTAGCGCAGACATTGCCAAGGAGATGCATATGAAGTTGCCCGGCCAGTCGCTTACAAGCCCTGACCGGAAGGCTATTAGGGAGGCCATGCAGCGAGCCGTCCCTAAGAAGCAGCGGGACAAGTTCCGCGGCATTCATGAGGGCTTCCTCAGCCCCATGATCAACTGCAACGCCGAGGTAACATCTTTAAATAGCACTTGGCTCATTTTGTGCTTTCGCACTTAGATTATTTTCTCATCTTAATCTTGCTAACTTGTTTTCGTAAAAATGCAGATCTTCCTCAGGCTCAGTTCCTTTCTAGAATGGAAGGAAAAAGAGAACGAGAAGATCAAAGATGCCTAGGAGACCAGTAGGCGGATACAGGACGAGAACACTGGCACATTGGCTATGCATGAGATCTAGTGCAATACGGACCTTGACGCTCTGTTAAAGAAGTAAGCTCGACAGACCGAGGACATTGTCAAGATTAACGATGCTCTCAAGCGGGAGTAGCTGGCCAGGCAGGCGCTTCAACTGGCAAGGGACGAGGTGACTCCTTGGCCGATTGATCCTATGGAGGCCATCTGCATTGAGCATAAGGCCGAGGAAAAGCTGAAGAGTTGCTTCTACGAAGCCTTCTCCATGATGGTCGAGGAGGGCGAGGCGACCTACTATTAGGAGCGTTTTGCTCGCCTTCTCGACCACGTCTGCCTCAAGGAGGAGGCCAAGGTTGTCGGCAAGCCCCCTCTTGAACTTATTGAGACTTCCTCTAACTCTGAGGTCGAGGAAGATGATGGTGGAGAAGAGGAGAAGTCGACCGGCGAGGAGAAGCCGGTCGAGGAGGAGCCTGCCAAAGTTGATGAGAAGCCGACTAAATGAAGAGCTCAGGTCCTCCATATACTGTTTTCAAGCTTTCTGTACTTAACTTTTATATCTTTGTTATGAACAATCTCAATTTTGCCGCCTGTTTTGAACAGTCTTGTAATATACTCTTTTTTTGTTTTCCCGTCTGTTTTGTACAACTTTGTTTTATGAAGTTTTTCGTCTTTCATCCATACTTAGCATATTTTGAGCAATTTTTCATGCCTTTATTTGCTTTTGCGAATGAATGCTTTTTCACTAGGGGTATGCCCCTTTATTTGGCATTTCGCCTAGTCCATGTTCGAAGAGGTTTGATTAGCTTAGTAGATTTTATACCTCAAAGGGTATGACGACTAGTAAGTTAATCAAATCATAATAATGATTTCCCTTGGACTAGGTGAATGCCGAATCAATTTTAGTTAGATGACCACTTAATTGGCTTGTGCTTAGTCGTCCTTTGATACTATCTCTCGGACGCACTCATGAAATTTCAAGTATTATCTTAACCTGATTATTTCTAAGTGTTTGTAGGGCTTGGAAGCCTAGGTATTCCCTTGCTCTTAGGATAAAAATACCTTAAGAAATTTTGGACTACCTTATGTTTCTTCTGTCCGACCTGTTGCATGGCCGGATCAAATGTTTTGTCATTTTGACCTTTATAGCCGATTGCCTGGTTGGAGGGTGCCCTTGCTAGGCATTTTACTCGGCCGCTTAATCATGCCCCTTTAGGGGCCGAGCTGCTATGTTTTAAGCAGCTTCATTTCTTCTTTTTAGGCAGCATTGCTTATTCGACCCTGCCCATGTTAGAGGTCAAGCTGCTATATTGCAAGCCATTCTTGTTTCAGTTGTTAGGCGGCATTTTCGCTCGTCAATAAGTAAAGACACAAAATAAATTGCAAGAGTTTAATAACAATGTTTGAATTTTTCATTAATATTGTCAAGATTACATTATTTTTTGCCGTACAGCTTTAATTACATTGCTCGGCCGTTTAGACCTAGTTGTATATACAACTTTTGGCTAAGTAAAAAATTTGTATACATGATATTTTTTCAGATTGTCCGTATTCCACGTACAAGGAATAGGACAGCCATCCAAGGCTTCAAGACGGTAGGTACCATCTCAGACTTCTTCTTTAATTTTGTAAGGCCCTTCCCAATTTGGGGTTAGTTTGCCATCCTCTTTTGCTTAGCCTACCACTTTCATTTTTCTTAAGACCAAGTCTCCAATCTTCAGCGGCCACTTTGACACTTTGTGATTATATACCCTTGTCATCCTTAGACGATAAATTCCGTGTCTAAGCGCCGCATTGCCCCTAGCCTCTGGAAGGAAGTCTAGGGCAATCTTCATGGTCTCCCAATTGGCCGATTCATCATATAGCATCACTCGGAGAGTGGGCTCATACATTTCAATTGGGAGCACAACCTCAGCTCCGTAGACCAGAAAAAATGGGGTCTTTCCTGTTAAACTCTTTGTTGTTGTCCGAATGGACCATAACACATTGACCAACTCATCAGCCCATAGGTCGCCTGCTTTCTCAAGCTTTCGCTTGATGCCATTGGAGATCAACTTGTGTTGTATGCTTCAACTTGGCCATTAGCCTTTGGGCGTCCGACCGAGGCAAAGCAATGTGCTATGCCCTGGTCGTTCAGCCAATCCCTAAGATGGTCGGTCTCAAATTGCGGTCTATTATCGAACACCACTGATTGCGGCACACCAAAACACTTGATAATGTTCTTCTAGATGAAGGTAGATACATCTCTCCATTTGATTCCTCGGACAGCCTCGGCCTCTACCCATTTCGTGAAGTAGTCAATTGCTACTAACACATATCGCCTCTGTCCAGATGCTGGAGTATACAACCCCAAGATGTCCATGCCCCATTTTGCAAAGGGAAGTGGACTACTTAGGTCGACAAGCTGTTTGCCGGGCGGTGAATCAGGGTTGCAAATCTCTGGCACTTGTCACATATTTTCACCATTTCCATGGCGTTTGAATTCATGCTCGGCCAATAATACCCTAGATGGGTAACTTTCTCATCCAAGGCCCGTTCGCCTATGTATGATTCGCAGTGCCCCTTGTGGAGGTCGTCCAGCACCTCATGCCCCGGCGTAACACACTTCAAATAGGGCTTTAAAAATGACCTTTTGAACAAGTCCTCTCCCTTCATCTCAAACCATGCCGCCTTTTTCTTCATCAGCCGACTCTCTTTTGGGTCGATCATCCGGGAGAACTCCATCTTTGAGATAGGAGATTATTCCATCCATCCATGTGGAGCTTTTGTCAATGATTTGCACAGGCTCGGCATCAATGCTCCGTTTTTCCTTAACTTCCCAGAACATAAATCTCGGAGTATACATATCACATGATGCCGAGGAGGCTATCTTGGAGAAGGCGTCTGCTTGATGATTCTCTGACCGAGGGACTTGCTGCAGCGTGAAATGCTCTAGGCTCTCGGCCTCATCCTTCACCATTTGTATATACTTCATCATTATCGGCACCCTAGCCTCGTAATCACCATTCAACTGGCTAACTATCAGCTAAGAGTCCGAGCAAGCATCAATTTTTATTGCCCCTGCCACCTTACACATTCTAAGGCTGGCGAGGAGGGCTTCATACTCGGCCTCGTTGTTAGAGGCTTGGAATTGAAATCTCAGAGCATACTCAAACTTACCTCCTTCCAGAGATAGATATATGATACCAGCACCGCATCCGGTCTCTGTTGCACTTCCATCCACAAAAACCTTTTAAATTTGATTCCCTATCGGCTGTAAGTCCGGCTGTGTCATTTTAGCCAAGAAATCTTCAAAGGCTTAGCCCTTGATTACTTTTCTGGGTTCGAATGTGATATCAAATCCTCTCAACTCTAAGGCCCATTTAAGCATTCAACCACTGGCCTCCAACATTGTGAACGGCTTCATCAATTGTTGGTCCGTGTAAACCACAATCGAGTCAGCAAGAAAATATGGCCGTAGCTTCGTTGACCCATGAACAATGCCAAGCCAAACTTTTCAATGGGCGGATACCTAAGCTTGGCATTGTGTAGAACATGGCTAATGAAATACACAGGGATATGATGGTCGTCCCTTTAAGAAAGCAGGACGACACTTAAGGAATGATCTGAAATAGCTAAATACATGTATAGCTTCTCATCTTTGAGTGGACTAACGAGCTGAGGAAGGGTATGCAAATGAATTTTCAGCTGTACGAAGGCTGGTTTAAGTGTTTTAATGGAGTGTTCCTTTTAATTTTCAAGTATGGTATGAATAACCCGAAATTATGTCTTCAAGAATAGGAAATAAGCGATCTGGTTCCAAAGTACGCAAGGTCCTTAGGAAGTTAACTAACATAGCTAAAAACATCACGCAAGTGGTGAACTAAGGAAACTGTCATTTTGACTTGGATTCTTACAATGAAACCTTTAAAAAGATAGCCGCAGTTAAACCACCTGTATACTTGGGAAAGGAAGACCCAACCAGTCTTGAAAATTGGATTAGGGAGTTTGACAAGCTATTTGATGCCATCAATTGCCCAAATGAGTTGAGGGTGAATAATGGTGCTTATTATCTAAGGGATCGGAGGAAGCTGACTTGTGGTTGACCCAAAAGAAAGGATGAGTTTTTGAAGAGACCTAACTTTGGGTAGGATGAGTTCAACGAAGTCTTGAGAGAGAAGTTTTACCCAGCCTACCTAAGAAAGAAAAAGTGTATGGAGTTTACCAATCTCAGGATGGGAAGTATTTCTATTAGTGAGTATTATAATAAATTCATTGAGCTAATGCGGTTTGCACCTGAAGTTGTCCCAACTGAAACTTTCAAAGCCTAGAGGTTCGAACAAGGCCTAACCTTAACCTTTCAAGGGAAGCTAGGGGGAGTGACTTTTGAAACCTTGGATGAAGTTTATGGTCGTGCAGCCCATTTTTATGAGATTAAGGGAAGGGAAATTTAGAGTTCTGAGGGAGAGGAAAGAAAGAAATCTGAGTCGGTTCACGGAGGTGAAAAGAAACTCAATCCAAATGGGAATTCTCAGGGGGAATGGAGGTTTTAATGGAAGAAAGGAGAATAAAGGGAACTTTGGGAAGGGAAATGATGGACAAGAAACCAATGTTCGAGGAAACGGGGATCAAGGAAACAGTGAAAAACCCAAGAGATTGTATTTTTGTAGAAGGTGTAAGAAGAACCACCCTGGGAAAGATTGTGAAGGTAACCCAGTGACTTGTTATTATTGTCAAAAGCTAGGACACCGTGAATATAAGTGCTTCAAGAAGGAATCTAATTTCAAGGCAGGGAAAGTTCAGGAGAGTAAGAACCCATTCAAGCCATCTCAATTTAGTGGACCACAAGTTGGAACCAGTAGCAATGGAGAGAATGTTCCTAAGGGGCGTGTTTTCATAATGAATAATTGAGAGCATGAAAGCTCTGAATGATTTGATATGTTCTCTATATTTTTAGAATTTTACTTGGTTCAAGCTTTTTGAATCCTTCTATGCATTTCTCATTATTAAAAGTTGAATTATAATAGCATTTGAATTTTCAAGATTCATGTGAAGTTTTCATGAGAAACATAATTGTTCGAATTTTGAGTGCATGTTGAAGTTTTACGGAATTTTAATTCCAAGGTGGAAAGATACATATTTGATTATATCAAGTGGAAGTTGGAAATAATTATTTTTATGTGCAAATCATATAATTGTGTGTATATGTGTTATTTACCTAGTTTATATGACGGAATTTATGAATATAATTCCAAGATAATTGGTAGAATAAGAATTATTTAATGAGTGTTCCTAATGTTGGAATTGTTGGGTTTCGTAGTGTCCGACACTACGTGGAATGAAACCCTTCCAAAATCCGCACACAAATTAAAGTAACTAAACATGCATATTAATTATTTAACAATCACATAATTAATTAACATGGAGAGAGAAAGAAGAAAAGACGATCTTACCCTTGATGCGTGCTTCGCTCTTTATAAGAGATCGTACTTGAAAGCGTAAAGCTACGCAAATGCGCAACCCTCCGACGACTCACACCCTCAAGACCCAACCTGAACGGCCCCTACCCCAAAGCTTAGTCGAGGCTAGACTAAAAGAACTTAGAGTATTAGGTTAGACTAAAAGTTCACAACTCAAGTGTCCCTTCCCAATGCCAAATGATTGGTATATATAGGGAAGAGAGCTCTTGAATTACAATATCCCATCAATGTGAGAGAGTTGGTAAAATGCATTTTATTCAATTTATTTTAATTCAAACATCAAATTGAAATGCAAGTGAATTAACAAACGACAAGTGTCAAGTGGTGAGCAAGAGGTTAGGTGAGGACCACAAGAGGGGACCACCCTCCCCTTGCTCCCCAAGCAAACCCACACACGCATGCCTTCACACGCACAACCAACCACACGCAAGAGCAGCCACACGCACAAGCTGTGGCTGGCATGGGCGCAAGGCATGGTTGGCTGCCAGCCTTGCTGTGCGACACACGCACACGCTGTGCTGCCATCGCTAGCTAGCTGCTGCTTGTGCTAGGCGCTGCTCAGCACGCAAGCACGCACAGCCCACAGCACACGCACGCATAGCACGCTGTTGCTGCTGATGCGATGCTCGTGCTAGGCGCAGCCTAACTGCTATTATGCTTGCGGTTGAGTGCGTGGCCCAGCACGCATGGCGCGCCAGCTGCTAGCATGCGTGCGACTAGGTGCACCAACCCCGCAAGCATGCTCGGCTACCAAGCCTAGCACGCACATGCATGCTTGGCTTGCGGCACAACCATGCGATGCGGTTGGTGCCCTATGCTAGCCTAGCCTTCACATGGCTAGGCCAATGCGAAGCTACGACTTAGCTTAAACTTGTCGTTTGCTTGATTTCTCGTCTCGTTGAATTCTAGATTCCACTCGACTTGCGACGCTCGGTTTCGACGCTCCAAGCTCGATATCTGAAGTCTTTGTTCATAATACTCTAATGACTCATTCAATCCTTCAGATTAATTTGTCGTTTCGGTTCGGTTACTCAATTGGGTGTGACCCGAAGGGTTCAGTCAAGATTAAGCTGTAATATTAATTATACATTAATATTACTAATTGGAAGCGGTCTCCAGCTAGGCAATCCGATCACTTGACCTCAATGAATAATTAGCTTTCTAATAATTTCGAACCCTCTATCGGAATAATACCCTTGTTCGAAGCACACCATTCCTTTCAATCTCCCACTTGTCCTTCCGGATAAGTGCGCTGTTAGTGTATAGCCCGTTTCCTATGTCACTTTAAGTCTCTTCATGAACTATAAGGTAAGATTCTTCGTCGTCCTTATTACGTCCAGAAGTGTTTCTCGATTCTCGAGTTCGATTTTCAATAAGCATATGATTTCTAAAATCCATCTGAGCACGGCCATGCATTTTCACAGTCTCGCTCTTCGAGAGGCCTTGTAAATAACAAAGACATGTTTCCTATTGTTAATAGGGAGACATTCCCAGTCTTGTATTGTAACTTCCCTTACTAAGAGGACCTAGCCGCCCGAGTGTTGCCGTTATAATCCCCATTTACGGCAGACGTTTGACAACATCAAAACGGACTAGTACTCAAACAAGAGAACTTACTATACTCATGGTCGAGGAAAGAGGTTCCGATAGCTATAATGAGAAATATACTTATGACAATTTTAAATCTGTTAAAGTATTCTGATAGGTCGATCCGAAATAGTTCCAAACAAATACTTGTACAATCATGTCCTTGTAGCACAAGAAACGGTGCTATAAATCATACTACACACTTTTCTCAAGTGGTCATCAGTCGTCTAACTTTTAAATGACCTTGATTAGGGATAATTTTCGATTAAAATATTCAATGTTCACTTAATAGGTGTTTCTTTATCCAAGACATTGTCTTGATACCCTATTTTAAATATTCTCAAAATCGATTAGACTTATTATTTAATTCTAAACCACAATTAAATAGTTTGTGGAATTATTAGTAAAATTTTATTCCACTATGAAACTTTTCAACGTTTCATATTATGATAAATGGTTTTCCTCAATTGTTTCAAGAGTAATACTCTTCACAAAACATTTTTAGAAATCACACCCATATTTAATATGCTTGATTTCTTTCATGTAATTGTGAATGTTGTCGTTCACTTATTTCATAGGTTTAGTTATGATTACTTTGTAAATCTTAGCATCTTCATTATCGAATACTTTCATAATAAGATGATAAAATTAGAGAATGTTATGGATTATGTGATTTAGGATTTATTGTCCTAGTGATGGCTCCCACTCATTTTCATGAATTGAGATCTTCAACTTGACAACCTACAATCATCAACGTTCAACAACGAACTTTCCATTAAATAACTTTCTTATTATTGCCTTTAAGACAACAATATTCTCAACATATATTTCAGTAGACTTCTTGATGGTGCTTTGCTTGGATTTCATTTTAAACGGATCACAATGATTTGGAATACCCTAATCACTTGTGATCATGGAAATTTACCTTAAATTTCCGCACATTACACATGGATGCGTGTCCATGTTACCATTCTCAAGCTACGACGCGTTTTAGCTCGTGCTTATAAACGGCTTCCTTGTTAAGGATCTGATCCTTGCTAAGGATGTCCTTGCAACATCAATTCTCAAATTACATTTGTTTCCAGCGTCAAGAACTCATCCCTTTTACTTATCCAAGTACTTTGGATGTTCTTGTTCATAATCTAACGATCCATCACTTAGATTTAAATTGATTGGCACTTTATACTTCTCATGCTATAAGCATGCAAGTCATGTGACGAGTTTATATCGTAGCATACATGATAGATTCAAATGCTGAAATATTCCTAATTTCATCCCATTTATGTGACTTTTAGCTCATCAAGTTTCACTGAGTCTTGCTAAACTGGTTGCTATATGATACGGTTGAAATTCTCTACTAGAGTCGTTCTTGTTTGACTAAGTATTAGCCTAGCTTATACTTAGTCCAAACATCTACTTAGTTTTATACATATGGGTCGAAAGCCTTTCCAAGTCCTTCATGTTTAACACGGTAAACTCCTTTACTCGTTTAAACATTTTATTAAGTCTATATAATAGATCTTAATTCCCAATATGTACTAAGTATCGCCTTTAGCTTGGTCCATAGTTGAAAATACTTTTAAATCTATGCATTTAGCATTTGATAGTCATTTCACAACAGAGTTCGTAAACTTCTTGTTGGACCTTTACATAATTGACTTTTACTCCCACTAAACTTCTTATTCAAAGAATTTCCATGTTTCTCAACAAGCCAAACCTTATATTAACTTTATGAAAAAACATGTTCCAATTCCTACATGCAATGCTTCCCTTAATCCAGCAATGGATTACTTGAGCTTGCTTTCAAATCTAGCATTATTTAGATTTTCAAACCCTTAGACTATGTCCATAGTCTCTTCCAAAATCCCATAGGAAGGCGGTTTTGGTATCTATTTTGCCATATTTCATATGCGCAATTTTGCTAGAATAATCACGAAAAGACTTAAGCATTCCGATTGTTGAATAGGTTTTTATTAAAATCAACGCCGTGAATTAATAGTATCCTTTTCAACCAATCTAGCTATGTATGCATATACATTTCCACATTTATCAGTTTTCTCCTTGAAAACTTATTTGTGATTGATGGGTCTTTCACCCTTCATGCAAATTAATCAAGTTTTAAACATGATTTTCAAACATGGAGTCTTTTTCGGATTTTATGGCCTCTAACCATTAAACAAAATTTGAATTTGTCGTAGCTAATTTACAAGACACTATTCTCTTACCATCCAATAGTAAATAGTATGCTTGTAATTCTTAGGTTTATTTCTAACTTAATAGAAAATTATAGGATTATTCAATCCAAGCCTTTGGTGAATTATATACCTATACAGGGTAATTGCATCAAACACTGAGTTTCAAGGTGATTTTAAAGCCCTTTGATTATATTGATCTTACTCCACCACTTCTAAAGTTTTGTGAGGATTGAATTCTCATCTAAGGCACTTGTGAAGTCCTTTGAGTATTCTTGATCAATCATTCTCATGAAGCCCTTCTAAAGTCTTCGGAGATTCTCAGTTTAAGTTTGTTGCTAATCTCGATGGTCATCGAGTTCATTTTCCTCCCACTTGTCATTTTGGAAATGTGTTACTTTCCATAAAGACACCACTTAGAGCAACAAATACTATGTTCTCAATTAGGTTGTGGAAGTAATGCCCGTAGTCTCACTTGAATACTTACAAAGAGACATGTATATTGTCTTTGGGTAAAAAATCGTTGTGAAACAAACAGTTAGCTCCTTCTCGAGCTAGCTTAGCCCTTATTGAGCCACTTAGCTCCCACTGAGCCAATGAACTCCCGCTGAGCTAAGAGCCCTAGACATATACTTGAAAAGACGCTAGAAATTATTTCTATCCATAACTGAATATGGTGTCCTTTCATAGCTTCGACAATTTTTTTGTTTAGTGTAACACTAGTCATTTGTGCAAATCTTAAGGAACTTTATAGGAAGGGATGTGATCCATCATCATTCGAGTCATTTCCAAATGGCATCGAGGTCTCCGTCAAGACATACTATATTCTTTGTGGAGCTCATTATGAAATTTCCATTTCATAAGTTTGATATGATCACTCTTGGCTCAAGCAAACATCGCTCGATCCAATCTAGACGTTTTGATATCTTGCCAAGTCGATTCTATACTTCACTAAACTCTTAGGCTCCTTAAAATCCAGTTTGTTCACATTATATGAATATAGTCATACTCATACAAATTCTTGTGAAAACGTTGAAGTAATGGAATCTTCTTTACCTTTTGGAGTCAATTGTCTATACAAAGCATAATAGCTCCTTCTTTGCCGATTTCAACAAGTAAGACTTGCTTGCCTTAGAACAATTCTGAATCGATCAACTATCAAGAGTCTATCTAATAGGGTCTTAAGTACGTTCTTGTCGATGTGACATTGTTAAAGACGTTTGGAACACAATTCATGTCCATGACTTGAACTTTTTGAGTTATCATGTTAGGGAAATGTTTGTTTATAATCAAGCATTCTTGACTCATGGCTTAGACAACCATGCCATTCAAATAAAATCCATAACTATTGTTGTTTTACTTTGAATGTGATTCTTTCCGTGTGTAAATGGATCGCTTGCTGATTATGGAACATAATAACCATTATTCGTTCTAGCATTAGCTTAAAAGGTCTTTAAACAAAACAAATGACCTTACAACTGATGTAGCACTACTTGCTTCATTCTAAGCTTGTAATTCAATAACTTAGCTTAACTTCAATGGTTTGAGGTCACTATCAAAGTGAAACACTCAAGCAGTATCCGATACTTGTGAAGATAACGAGTGCTACAATAACATGAACTCATGGGGGTAGAAAAGGAATCTTATTCCTTTTCTTTGTTCCTTGTTTCCTATATTTCTTATCATACATAATCTCATAACTTTAAGAACCATTTCTTTAAGTGTTTTGACTTTTATACTTTGCTAGGCATAATTAAGCATCTAATGCGCCGTAAAACAAAGTTCCATCTTTTCCTTTAATTCGTACTTGAATTACTACATCAATGAGTCCTACTCATTTGTTTATGAAGCGAAAAGATACGTTGGTTGTCAACTATTGACAATTTGAGTCTTCAACTCAATATTTCATGTTTATCAAAACTACCTAGGATTTTGAATACATGATATCCAACTGTCCTTTCGGACTTAGTTATAAAAGTCATTTATGAGAGTTGTATTTTAGAAATGCTCTTCCTTTCTTTGAGAACCATCCTCAAGGATTTCCTTTACCAATCATTGAAAACAATATAATTTGATTTAGAATTCTACAAATATAAGTGCAAAGTATAACCATTTATCAACATAATAAGTTTGAATTTTAAAGCATACATGCATACTTTTAATCTTATTAAGCGTCTTATCCACGCATAAAAATTGTCCCTTTTAGGCGAGAATAAAACGATTCCAAGATCCCAAATATCAGAAAGTGATTAAGCATGCTTTGGCTTGTCTTAGCATTTAATATTTTAAGGTAAGCAATCCAATTGCTAATAGCTCTAAGCTACTCTTGGTTTTATAAAACGTCGCATCTAATGCTTTCTTGACGTTTTATCTCCATTGCCACGACATCTAAGGACTCCTTACTAATATCGTTAAGCTTAACCAAAATCAACTTGTATACCTAGTATACCTTACGTTCTTAGGGAGATAGTGATGCCTTGCTTTGGCATAGCCCATCACTATGCACATTAGTACGGTAAGTGTTATTTTGGAATGACAAATTTTGCTTAATTTTATAGGGACCTAGGGTTTCTATGTTGGTTTATTTAAGTGAACTTAATTAATCATCGCAACATTCGAAATCCTAAACATGCATCTAACATATTATTCATATATATAAGCATTGTTTGGGGTAAAAATACCCCTGGCCACGTGGTCCAATAATATCATGACACATGGAAGCCCACCAGAGGCCCAACGGGATCCAATCGAATGCTGACACGTGTCATCAAAACCCTAATCAGAGGACATGTCTCCCCCACTATAAATAGGGGAACCCTCCTCATTTATGGACCATTCATAAATACACACACCAAACCCGAGCAATATTAATTGCGGAATCTCCCGGAACCCGAGAGAAATACCCATTTTCTTTCCGCACATAATCCCATACGGAATTATACTAACTTGTGTAGGGTTTCGTAGTGACCCGACACTACGCGGAAGAAACCCACCAAGACCCGCCCCTTAATTAAAACAATTAACAAGCATATTAAACTTAATCGGACAAGATTAAGAACAAGAATTATACCTTTGTCGCGTGCTTCGCTCCCAAAGAGCTCTTACTTCAAAATCCCGAAAACACGAGATCTCCGACGGATCGTACCCTCGACCCGACCCGAGCGTCCTAAGTGTTGAAGGTTAGTCAAGACCCGAACAAAATAACTATGAGTTTTACGAATCAAAGGTTTACTCTTACTTAGAGTTGCCTTTTTAATTCCAATCAAGGTTGTTCATTCCCAAATACCCAAGCTTGGTATTTATAGGGAAATGATCCCTTGATTTCCAATCTCCCATCAATGTAGGAGAGTTGGTAAAATGGTAATTATTTAATTCCAAATTAAATGATTAATAAATTCAATCACAAATCGACACATGGCACAATAACAGAGAAAGCCAAGTGAGGACCAAGGCTTGGGGGGGACCATTGCCTTAATCCCCAAGGCCTTGATTTGGTCCCCACACCCTATGCACAAAATCGGGTCAAGGGGGCTAGCTGGCTCCCAGCTAGCACTGCCTTGCTGCCCAGCACCCCAGCCAACCAGTGCGTGCTGGTGCTGGGCTGGTGCTGTGTGCTGGCGTTGGTGCGTGCTAGTGCTAGGCACTGGTGCGTGCTAGTGCTGGCCCTAGCACTCCCACGCACTGCCTCACACACTCACACACACCCACACTACGCGCACCCACGCATCCAGCCCCATGCTCGCAATGTCTAGCATGCGTGCTGCTAGCGAGCCACACATGCTGGGCTTGACGCTGCTTGCTAGCTCTCCCTTACATACACTCGCACATCCACACGCACCAGCCTCGGCCATGCACCATGCACTATGCATGCACAAGCCTCGGCCAAGCACCACGCACCACGCATGCGCCAGTGCCAAGCACTAGCTGTGCTTGGTGCGTGTGGTCTTGCCATGCGCCCAGCATTGTGCTAGGACCGCGACGGCACCCGGCCATCCTAGGGAACGCATGGTGCGCCTAGAGATGCTGACTGGGCTGCGATGGTGCCCTGCCATCCTAGGGCACGCATGGTGCGCCTAGTGATGCTCTTTGGCTTGCGATGGTGCGCAGCCATCCTAGGGCACGCATGGTGCGCCTAGTGATGTTGTATGGGCTGCGATGGGTTGTGATGGTGCGCCTAGCACACCTAGTGTGCTTAGGCTTACGCCTAGCCATGCTAGGTGCATGCTAGCTTGAACTAGCCTAGCATCCACATGGCTAGGCCAGTGCGGTGCTAGGGCTATGTTCATACTTGTCGCTTTGTGATTTTGCGACGCTCGGTCTCGACGCCCTAGGCTTGATATCCGACGTCTGTATTCGTAAAACTCTGTCGACTCATTAAATCCTTTCATATTAATTCGTCGTCTTGGATCGGTGATTCGATTGGGTTCGACCCGAAGGGTTCAGTTAAGATTAAGATGTAACATGAATTATACATTGATATTACTGATCGGAAGAGGCCTCCACCTAGGCATTCCGATCACTTGACCTTACTGAAGAATTAGCTCCGTAATAATTCTGAACCCTCTATCGAAAGAATACACTTGTTGGAAGGACACCATTCCTTTCAATCTCCCACTTGTCCTTCCGGACAAGTGTGCATACTATGTACAGCCCATTTCCTATGTCACTTAATGTTTCTTCGTGAACTATAAGGTAAGATTCTTTTTCATCCTTATTACGTTCAGAAGTGTTTCTCGATCTCCGAGTTCGACTGTCAATAAGCAGATGATTTCGAAAATCCATCTGAGCACGGCCATGCATTTTCACAGTCTCGCTCTTCGAGCGGCCTTGTAAACAACAAAACATTTTCACTATTGTTAGTAGGGGGACAATCCAAGTCTTGTATTGTAAGTTCCTCTTACTATGAGGACATAGTCTCCTAAGTGTTCCCGTTATGCTCCCCAGTTACGGCAGACGTTAGGAAACATCAAAGAGTCTAGTACTCAAACAAGAAAACTTCACAATACTCATGGTCGGAGGAAACAAGTTCCGATAGTCATAATGAGATATGTACTTATGACAAAATTTAAAATTTCTTAAAGTACTCTCATAGGTCTTATCTAGTACAGTTCCAAACTGTGCCTGTGCAAATGATTTATGACCGTCACGTCCTCGCAGCACAAGAAACGGTGATGTAAATCATACTACACACTAATCTATGGCGGTCATCAATCGTCCATCTGTTAGATGACCTCGATTAGGGACAATTTTCGATTTAAACATTCAATGTTCACTTAACAGGTGTTTCTTTATCCAAGACATGGTCTTAATACCCTGTTTTGAATATTTCCGTAAATCGAATGGACTCATTATTTAATTCTAAACCACAATTAAATAGTAATGGAGTGAATGATAATTTTGCACAAAAATTAATTACTCCACTAATGAATGGTTTTAATACAGTGTCTTACATTAAATATCCTATTTAATTAAAATACATGTACAGGGAATTTCAAAGCCAGTCTCCAACATGCTTGATTCCCATCGCCTCAATGTGCTTGTTGTATTTCACTTGAGGCAGCGGTTTAGTAAAAGGATTGGCTACATTATCATCTGTGCCGATCTTACAAATTCTTATTTCACCTTCGGATTTCCATTCCCTTATCATGTGAAATCGCCTTTGCACGTGTTTGACCTTCTGGTGCTCTCTCGGCTCCCTGGCCTGAGCGATAGCTTCATTGTTATCACAATAGAGGTCTATCGGCCCCTTGATTGAGGGTACAACACCAAGTTCGCTAATGAACTTGCGAATCCAAAAAGCTTCCTTGGCAGCTTCTGAAGTAGCCAAGTACTCGGCTTCAGTTGTAGAGTCTGCAGTGGTGCTCTGCTTGGCACTCTTCCTGCTAAACGCTCCTCCATTCAGACAGAATATGTAACCCGACTGTGACTTGAAGTCGTCTCTGTCAGTCTAGAAGCTAGCGTCGGTGTAACCTTCAACAACCAGTTCTTTGTGGCCTCCATACACCAGGAATTTATCCTTGTTCCTTTTCAGGTACTTAAGGATGTTCTTGGCCGCAGTCCAATGCGCCTCTCCTTGGTTCGATTGGTATCGACTCGTTGCACTCAGGGCATACGATACATCTGGCCTTGTACATATCATGGCATACATGATCAATCCGATTAGCGAAGCATATGGGATCTAATTCATTCTTTCTCGCTCAACAGGTGTCTGTGGACACTGTTTCTTGCTGAGAGTTATGCCATGGGACATGGGTAAATGCCCTCTTTTGGCATTCTCCATGTGGAATCGAGCCAGTACTTTATCAATGTAAGTACTCTGGCTTAATCCAATCATCCTCTTAGATCTATCTCTGTAGATCTTGATGCCCAATATGTACTGTGCCTCTCCTAAGTCCTTCATTGAAAAGCACTTTCCCAACCAGCCCTTTACGGACTCCAATAATTTTGTGTTGTTTCCAATGAGAAGTATGTCATCGACATACAGGACTAGGAATGCAATATCACTCCCACTGACCTTCTTGTATACACAAGATTCATCTGGATTCTTGATAAAACCAAACTTGCTAATGGCTTCATCAAATCGCAGATTCCAACTTTTGCTGGCTTGCTTTAGTCCATAAATGGACTTCTTCAGCTTGCAAACCTTTCCAGCGTTGTCTAGATCGACAAAACCTTCTGGTTGTGCCATATACACAGTTTCTTCCAAACTACCATCAAGGAAGGCGGTTTTGACATCCATTTGCCATATTTCATAATCGTAATATGCAGCAATCGCTAGGATGATCCGGACGGATTTTAGCATTGCAACTGGTGAAAAAGTTTCATCATAGTCAATCCGTGGACTTGTCTATAACCTTTTGCCACCAGTCTAGCTTTGTATATTGATACATTTCCATCCTTGTCTATCTTCACTTTGAAGATCTATTTGCAACCAATGGGTGTATAACCCTCGGGCAAATTCACCAAGTCCCAGACTTGATTTTTAGACATGGAGTCCATCTCGGATTTCATGGCCTCTTACCATTTTGCAGAGTCGGGGCTCGTGATAGCTTGCTTGTATGTCACCGGCTCATCACCATCCATGACTAGGATGTCTTGACCATCGGTTAAGACGATACCGAGGTAACTGTCTGGTTGAGATCTTTGCCTTTGCGACATACGAAGGGTAATCGGTTGAGCATTTTCATTGTCAATTTGATTCTGACCAATCTTCTTAGATGCTTCCAAAGTATCTAGATTTTCAGTTTTATCAGGTTGACATTGTTGCTCGTCCTCTCGAACTTCGTCGAGTTCGACTTTCCTCCCACTTGTCATTTTGGAAAGGTAATCCTTCTCCAAAAAGACACCATCACGAGCAACAAAAACTTTGTTCTCGGATTTATTGTAGAAGTAATACCCTTTGGTTTCTTTTGGATATCCCACAAAGAAACACTTTTCCGATTTGGGGTGAAGTTTGTCCGAAATTAATCGCTTGACATATGCTTCGCATCCCCAAATCTTGAGAAAAGACAACCTAGGAGGTTTCTTTGTCCATAATACATATGGAGTCTTTTCAACAGCTTTTGACGGAGCTCTATTCAGTGTTAGTGTTGCAGTTTGTAGCGCATGTCCCCAGAAGGAGATAGGGAGTTCACTAAGACCCATCATTGATCGAACCATGTCTAACAAGGTTCGATTCCTCCGTTCGGACACTCCGTTCCATTGAGGAGTTCCGGGAGGTGTCAACTCTGAAAGAATGCCATTTTCTTTTAAGTGATCGTCGAATTCATGGCTCAAATATTCGCCACCACGATCAGATCGAAGTGCTTTAATTTTCTTGCCAAGTTGATTTTCAACTTCTTTCTGAAATTCTTTGAATTTCTCAAAGGATTCAGATTTATTCGACATTAAGTAGACATAGCCATATCTACTATAATCGTCGGTGAAAGTGATGAAATATCGGTAACCTTGTCTTGCGGGTGTACTCATTGGTCCACATACATCCGTGTGTATTAGACCTAATAAGTCACTTGCTCTTTTATCATCGTGCCTAATAAGCATCCTTCGCAATTTTCAAACGACTCTAAGTCGAATGAGTCAAGAACACCTTCTTGAAGAAGTTTCTTGATGCACTTGATGTTATTATGGCCAAGACGACAATGCCACAAGTAGGTTTGATTCGACTCGATGGTCTTAGCCCTTTTGGCAGTATTGTCGATGTTATAAACCTGTTTGTCTAGTGAAAGCACATAAAGACCATTTTCTGAATGTGCCTTACCATATAAAACATTATCAAAATAAATAAAACAACTATTGTTTTTGATTCGAAATTCGAATCCTTTGGCGTCCAACGCCGATATTGAAATAATGTTTTTGGTCACTCTTGGAACATGATAGCAGTTTTCAAGTTCTAGAAGAAGCCCTGAGGGCAAAGACAAACTGAGAATTCCAACGGAGACGGCAGACATCCTTGCTCCATTGCCGACCCGAAGCTCGACCTCTCCCTTCTCTAGCCTCCTATTTATCCTTAGTCCCTGAGCATTGGAACAAAGGTGTGAGCCACATCCGGTATCTAATACCCATGATGTTTTGCTAGCGAAGTTTAAGTCTATAACAAAAATACCTAATGAAGAAGCAACGTTGCCGTTCTTCTTATCTTCCTTGAATTTGAGGCAGTCCCGTTTCCAATGTCCCTTCTTCTTGCAGTAGAAACATTCGGAATCAGATTTAGAAGAGGCTACCTTCTTGTCCTTTCTGCCCTTGGCAGATTTTGACTTAGGCGGGAATTTCTTCTTTTTTCCCATTAAAGCTCTTCTTTTTTCCTGGACGTTTGAATGGCTTGCCCTTCCTCACCATGAGCCTGTCATGCTTGCCCTCATCCTTGAGGGTTTGCTCGGCTTGTTTCAACATACCATGAAGCTCGGTGAGGGTTTTCTCCATACTATGCATATTATAATTCATTTTGAACTGATCATAGCCTTTGTGAAGTGAGTGGAGAATGATGTCAATTGCCATCTCAGTTGAATACCCAGCATCAAGCCTTTCCATGTTCTCAAATAATCTAATCATTTTGAGGACATGCGAGCTGACTGGCTCTCCTTTCTTGAGCTTGCTCTCAAGGATCTGCCTGTGGGTTTCGAACCTTTCAGTTCGGGCCTGCTCTTGAAACATATTCTGAAGCTCATAAATGATCTCAAAAGCCGTCTCCTTTTCAAAGAAAGTCTTTTGATGGTCCGGAGACATGGTGGCCAACATGATGCACTTGACATCCCGATTTGCACTTTGCCATTGGTTAAGGGCAGCCTGAGTGACCTCCTCATTGGGACGTCGGGCATTTCCTCATCAAGGACGTATTCCTTTTGCTCCTACATTAATACAATGCGGAGATTTCTTTGCCAATCAAGAAAGTTTGGCCCGCTCAACTTCTCCTTGTCGAGAATTGAGCGCAAAGAGATTTGGTTGTTGTTTGAGTTACTTGCAGACATTGTTCTACAATTGAAAGAATTTGAAGTGAAAAAACCATTCATAAATCAATAAGTTGAAATTTAAAACGTTTATGCATATATTCAATCTTATTGAGCATTTTATCCACGCATTTAAAATTGTCCCTTATGGGCGAGAATAAAATGATTCCGAGATCCTAAAGATCAATAAATGGTTAAGCATGCTTTGGCTTGTCTTAATCATTAAATATCTTAAGGTAAGAAATCTAATTGCTAATAGCTCCAAGCTACTCTCGGTTTGATAAAATGTCGCATCTAATGCATCCTTGACATTTTATCTCTTTTGCCACGACATCTAAGGACTCCTTACTGATATCGTTGAGCTTAACCAAGACAACTTGTATACCTAGTATACCTTACATTCCTAGGGAAGTAGTGATGCCTCACTTTGGCGTAGCCCATCACATATGCGCATTAGTTCGGTAAGTGTTGTTCTTGGAACGACAAATTTTAGCTCAATATTATTAAGGGACCTAGGGTTTCTATGTTGGTTGATTTAAGTGAACTTAACTAATCGTCGCAACATAACAGAAATCCTAGACATTTGTGAGTATTATAATAAATTCATTGAGCTAATGAGGTTTGAACCTGAAGTTGTCCCAACTGAAACTTTCAAAGCCTAGAGGTTCGAACAAGGCCTAACCTTAACCTTTCAAGGGAAGATAGGGGGAGTGACTTTTGAAACCTTAGATGAAGTTTATGGTCGTGCAGCCCATTTGTATGAGATTAAGGGAAGGGAAATTTAGAGTTCTGAGGGAGAGGAAAGAAAGAAATCTGAGTCTGTTCACGGAGGTGAAAAGAAACTCAAGCCAAATGGGAATTCTCAGGGGGAATGGAGGTTTTAATGGAAGAAAGGAGAATAAAGGGAACTTTGGGAAGGGAAATGATGGACAAGAAACCAATGTTCGAGGAAACGGGGATCAAGGAAACAGTGAAAAACCCAAGAGATTGTATTTTTGTAGAAGGTGTAAGAAGAACCACCCTGGGAAAGATTGTGAAGGTAACCCAGTGACTTGTTATTATTGTCAAAAGCTAGGACACCGTGAATATGAGTGCTTCAAGAAGGAATCTAATTTCAAGGCAGGGAAAGTTCAGGAGAGTAAGAACCCATTCAAGCCATCTCAATTTAGTGGACCACAAGTTGGAACCAGTAGCAATGGAGAGAATGTTCCTAAGGGGCGTGTTTTCATAATGAATAATTGAGAGTATTAGGTTAGACTAAAAGTTCACAACTCAAGTGTCCCTTCCCAATGCCAAATGATTGGTATATATAGGGAAGAGAGCTCTTGAATTCCAATATCCCATCAATGTGAGAGAGTTGGTAAAATGCATTTTATTCAATTTATTTTAATTCAAACATCAAATTGAAATGCAAGTGAATTAACAAACGACAAGTGTCAAGTGGTGAGCAAGAGGTTAGGTGAGGACCACAAGAGGGGACCACCCTCCCCTTGCTCCCCAAGCAAACCCACACACACATGCCTTCACACGCACAACCAACCACACGCAAGAGCAGCCACACGCACAAGCTGTGGCTGGCATGGGCGCAAGGCATGGTTGGCTGCCAGCCTTGCTGTGCGACACACGCACACGTTGTGCTGCCATCGCTAGCTAGCTGCTGCTTGTGCTAGGCGCTGCTCAGCACGCAAGCACGCACAGCCCACAGCACACGCACGCATAGCACGCTGTTGCTGCTGATGCGATGCTCGTGCTAGGCGCAGCCTAACTGCTATTATGCTTGCGGTTGAGTGCGTGGCCCAGCACGCATGGCGCGCCAGCTGCTAGCATGCGTGCGACTAGGTGCACCAACCCCGCAAGCATGCTCGGCTACCAAGCCTAGCACGCACATGCATGCTTGGCTTGCGGCACAACCATGCGATGCGGTTGGTGCCCTATGCTAGCCTAGACTTCACATGGCTAGGCCAATGCGAAGCTACGGCTTAGCTTAAACTTGTCGTTTGCTTGATTTCTCGTCTCGTTGAATTCTAGATTCCACTCGACTTGCGACGCTCGGTTTCGACGCTCCAAGCTCGATATCTGAAGTCTTTGTTCATAATACTCTAATGAATCATTCAATCCTTCAGATTAATTTGTCGTTTCGGTTCGGTTACTCAATTGGGTGTGACCCGAAGGGTTCAGTCAAGATTAAGTTGTAATATTAATTATACATTAATATTACTAATTGGAAGCGGTCTCCAGCTAGGCATTCCGATCACTTGACCTCAATGAATAATTAGCTTTCTAATAATTTCGAACCCTCTATCGGAATAATACACTTGTTCGAAGCACACCATTCCTTTCAATCTCCCACTTGTCCTTCCGGATAAGTGCGCTGTTAGTGTATAGCCCGTTTCCTATGTCACTTTAAGTCTCTTCATGAACTATAAGGTAAGATTCTTCGTCGTCCTTATTACGTCCAGAAGTGTTTCTCGATTCTCGAGTTCGATTTTCAATAAGCATATGATTTCTAAAATCCATCTGAGCACGGCCATGCATTTTCACAGTCTCGCTCTTCGAGAGGCCTTGTAAATAACAAAGACATGTTTCCTATTGTTAATAGGGAGACATTCCCAGTCTTGTATTGTAACTTCCCTTACTAAGAGGACCTAGCCGCCCGAGTGTTGCCGTTATAATCCCCATTTACGGCAGACGTTTGACAACATCAAAACGGACTAGTACTCAAACAAGAGAACTTACAATACTCATGGTCGAGGAAAGAGGTTCCGATAGCTATAATGAGAAATATACTTATGACAATTTTAAATCTGTTAAAGTATTCTGATAGGTCGATCCGAAATAGTTCCAAACAAATACTTGTACAATCATGTCCTTGTAGCACAAGAAACGGTGCTATAAATCATACTACACACTTTTCTCAAGTGGTCATCAGTCGTCTAACTTTTAAATGACCTTGATTAGGGATAATTTTCGATTAAAATATTCAATGTTCACTTAATAGGTGTTTCTTTATCCAAGACATTGTCTTGATACCCTATTTTAAATATTCTCAAAATCGATTAGACTCATTATTTAATTCTAAACCACAATTAAATAGTTTGTGGAATTATTAGTAAAATTTTATTCCACTATGAAACTTTTCAACGTTTCATATTATGATAAATGGTTTTCCTCAATTGTTTCAAGAGTAATACTCTTCACAAAACATTTTTAGAAATCACACCCATATTTAATATGCTTGATTTCTTTCATGTAATTGTGAATGTTGTCGTTCACTTATTTCATAGGTTTAGTTATGATTACTTTGTAAATCTTAGCATCTTCATTATCGAATACTTTCATAATAAGATGATAAAATTAGAGAATGTTATGGATTATGTGATTTAGGATTTATTGTCCTAGTGATGGCTCCCACTCATTTTCATGAATTGAGATCTTCAACTTGACAACCTACAATCATCAACGTTCAACAACGAACTTTCCATTAAATAACTTTCTTATTATTGCCTTTAAGACAACAATATTCTCAACATATATTTCAGTAGACTTCTTGATGGTGCTTTGCTTGGATTTCATTTTAAACGGCTCACAATGATTTGGAATACCCTAATCACTTGTGATCATGGAAATTTACCTTAAATTTCCGCACATTACACATGGATGCGTGTCCATGTTACCATTCTCAAGCTACGACGCGTTTTAGCTCGTGCTTATAAACGGCTTCCTTTTTAAGGATCTGATCCTTGCTAAGGATGTGCTTGCAACATCAATTCTCAAATTACATTTGTTTCCAGCGTCAAGAACTCATCCCTTTTACTTATCCAAGTACTTTGGATGTTCTTGTTCATAATCTAACGATCCATCACTTAGATTTAAATTGATTGGCACTTTATACTTCTCATTCTCTAAGCATGCAAGTCATGTGACGAGTCTATATCGTAGCATACATGATAGATTCAAATGCTGAAATATTCCTAATTTCATCCCATTTATGTGACTTTTAGCTCATCAAGTTTCACTGAGTCTTGCTAAACTAGTTGCTATATGATACGGTTGAAATTCTCTACTAGAGTATTTCTTGTTTGACTAAGTATTAGCCTAGCTTATACTTAGTCCAAACATCAACTTAGTTTTATACATATGGGTCGAAAGCCTTTCCAAGTCCTTCATGTTTAACACGGTAAACTCCTTTACTCGTTTAAACATTTTATTAAGTCTATATAATAGATCTTAATTCCCAATATGTACTAAGTATCGCCTTTAGCTTGGTCCATAGTTGAAAATACTTTTAAATCTATGCATTTAGCATTTGATAGTCATTTCACAACAGAGTTCGTAAACTTCTTGTTGGACCTTTACATAATTGACTTTTACTCCCACTAAACTTCTTATTCAAAGATTTTCCATGTTTCTCAACAAGCCAAACCTTATATTAACTTTATGAAAAAACACGTTCCAATTCCTACATGCAATGCTTCCCTTAATCCAGCAATGGATTACTTGAGCTTGCTTTCAAATCTAGCATTATTTAGATTTTCAAACCCTTAGACTATTTCCATAGTCTCTTCCAAAATCCCATAGGAAGGCGGTTTTGGTATCTATTTTGCCATATTTCATATGCGCAATTTTGCTAGAATAATCACGAAAAGACTTAAGCATTCCGATTGTTGAATAGGTTTTTATTAAAATCAACGTCGTGAATTAATAGTATCCTTTTCAACCAATCTAGCTATGTATGCATATACATTTCCACATTTATCAGTTTTCTCCTTGAAAACTTATTTGTGATTGATGGGTCTTTCACCCTTCATGCAAATTAATCAAGTTTTAAACATGATTTTCAAACATGGAGTCTTTTCCGGATTTTATGGCCTCTAACCATTAAACAAAATTTGAATTTGTCGTAGCTAATTTACAAGACACTATTCTCTTACCATCCAATAGTAAATAGTATGCTTGTAATTCTTAGGTTTATTTCTAACTTAATAGAAAATTATAGGATTATTCAATCCAAACCTTTGGTGAATTATATACCTATACAGGGTAATTGCATCAAACATTGAGTTTCAAGGTGCTTTTAAAGCCCTTTGATTATATTGATCTTACTCCACCACTTCTAAAGTTTTGTGAGGATTGAATTCTCATCTAAGGCACTTGTGAAGTCCTTTGAGTATTCTTGTTCAATCATTCTCATGAAGCCCTTCTAAAGTCTTCGGAGATTCTCAATTTAAGTTTGTTGCTAATCTCGATGGTCATCGAGTTCATTTTCCTCCCACTTGTCATTTTGGAAATGTGTTACTTTCCATAAAGACACCACTTAGAGCAACAAATACTATGTTCTCAATTAGGTTGTGGAAGAAATGCCCGTAGTCTCACTTGAATACTTATAAAGAGACATGTATATTGTCTTTGGGTAAAAAATTGTTGTGAAACAAACAGTTAGCTCCTTCTCGAGCTAGCTTAGCCCTTATTGAGCCACTTAGCTCCCACTGAGCCAATGAACTCCCGCTGAGCTAAGAGCCCTAGACATATACTTGAAAAGACGCTAGAAATTATTTCTATCCATAACTGAATATGGTGTCCTTTCATAGCTTCGACAATTTTTTTGTTTAGTGTAACACTAGTCATTTGTGCAAATCTTAAGGAACTTTATAGGAAGGGATGTGATCCATCATCATTCGAGTCATTTCCAAATGGCATCGAGGTCTCCGTCAAGACATACTATATTCTTTGTGGAGCTCATTATGAAATTTCCATTTCATAAGTTTGATATGATCACTCTTGGCTCAAGCAAACATCGCTCGATCCAATCTAGACGTTTTGATATCTTGCCAAGTCGATTCTATACTTCACTAAACTCTTAGGCTCCTTAAAATCCAGTTTGTTCACATTTGATGAATATAGTCATACTCATACAAATTCTTGTGAAAACGTTGACGTAATGGAATCCTCTTTAGCTTTTGGAGTCAATTGTCTATACCAAGCATAATAGCTCCTTCTTTGCCGATTTCAACAAGTAAGACTTGCTTGCCTTAGAACAATTCTGAATCGATCAACTATCAAGAGTCTATCTAATAGGGTCTTAAGTACGTTATTGTCGATGTGACATTGTTAAAGATGTTTGGAACACAATTCATGTCCATGACTTGAACTTTTTGAGTTATCATGTTAGGGAAATGTTTGTTTATAATCAAGCATTCTTGACTCATGGCTTAGACAACCATGCCATTCAAATAAAATCCGTAACTATTGTTGTTTTACTTTGAGTGTGAGTCTTTTCGTGTGTAAATGGATCGCTTGCTGATTATGGAACATAATAACCATTATTCGTTCTAGCATTAGCTTAAAAGGTCTTTAAACAAAACAAATGACCTTACAACTGATGTAGCACTACTTGCTTCATTCTAAGCTTGTAAGTCAATAACTTAGCTTAACTTCAATGGTTTGAGGTCACTATCAAAGTGAAACACTCAAGCAGTATCCGATACTTGTGAAGATAACGAGTGCTACAATAACATGAACTCATGGGGGTAGAAAAGGAATCTTATTCCTTTTCTTTGTTCCTTGTTTCCTATATTTCTTATCATACATAATCTCATAACTTTAAGAACCATTTCTTTAAGTGTTTTGACTTTTATACTTTGCTAGGCATAATTAAGCATCTAATGCGCCGTAAAACAAAGTTCCATCTTTTCCTTTAATTCGTACTTGAATTACTACATCAATGAGTCCTACTCATTTGTTTATGAAGCGAAAAGATACGTTGGTTGTCAACTATTGACAATTTGAGTCTTCAACTCAATATTTCATGTTTATCAAAACTACCTAGGATTTTGAATACATGATATCCAACTGTCCTTTCGGACTTAGTTATAAAAGTCATTTATGAGAGTTGTATTTTAGAAATGCTCTTCCTTTCTTTGAGAACCATCCTCAAGGATTTCCTTTACCAATCATTGAAAACAATATAATTTGATTTAGAATTCTACAAATATAAGTGCAAAGTATAAACATTTATCAACATAATAAGTTTGAATTTTAAAGCATACATGCATACTTTTAATCTTATTAAGCGTCTTATCCACGCATAAAAATTGTCCCTTTTAGGCGAGAATAAAACGATTCCAAGATCCCAAATATCAGAAAGTGATTAAGCATGCTTTGGCTTGTCTTAGCACTTAATATTTTAAGGTAAGCAATCCAATTGCTAATAGCTCTAAGCTACTCTTGGTTTTATAAAACGTCGCATCTAATGCTTTCTTGACGTTTTATCTCCATTGCCACGACATCTAAGGACTCCTTACTAATATCGTTGAGCTTAACCAAAATCAACTTGTATACCTAGTATACCTTACGTTCTTAGGGAGATAGTGATGCCTTGCTTTGGCATAGCCCATCACTATGCACATTAGTTCGGTAAGTGTTATTTTGGAATGGCAAATTTTGCTCAATTTTATAGGGACCTAGGGTTTCTATGTTGGTTGATTTAAGTGAACTTAATTAATCATCGCAACATTCGAAATCCTAAACATGCATCTAACATATCATTCATATATATAAGCATTGTTTGGGGTAAAAATACCCCTGGCCACGTGGTCCAATAATATCATGACACGTGGCAGCCCACCAGAGGCCAAACGGGATCCAATCGGATGCTGACACGTGTCATCAAAACCCTAATCAGAGGACATGTCTCCCCCACTATAAATAGGGGAACCCTCCTCATTTATGGACCATTCATAAATACACACACCAAACCCGAGCAATATTAATTGCGGAATCTCCCGGAACCCGAGAGAAATACCCATTTACTTTCCGCACATAATCCCATCCGGAATTATACTAACTTGTGTAGGGTTTCGTAGTGACCCGACACTACGCGGAAGAAACCCACCAAGACCCACCCCTTAATTAAAACAATTAACAAGCATATTAAACTTAATCAGACAAGATTAAGAACAAGAATTATACCTTTGTCGCGTGCTTCGCTCCCAAAGAGCTCTTACTTCAAAATCCCGAAAACACGAGATCTCTGACGGATCGTACCCTCGACCCGACCCGAGCGTCCTAAGTGTTGAAGGTTAGTCAAGACCCGAACAAAATAACTATGAGTTTTACGAATCAAAGGTTTACTCTTACTTAGAGTTGCCTTTTTAATTCCACTCAAGGCTGTTCATTCCCAAATACCCAAGCTTGGTATTTATAGGGAAATGATCCCTTGATTTCCAATCTCCCATCAATGTAGGAGAGTTGGTAAAATGATAATTATTTAATTCCAAAATTAAATGATTAATCAATTCAATCACAAATCGACACATGGCACAATAATAGAGAAAGCCAAGTGAGGACCAAGGCTTGGGGGGGACCATTGCCTTAATCCCGAAGGCCTTGATTTGGTCCCCACACCCTATGAAAAAAACCGGGTCAAGGAGGGCTCGCTAGCTGCCAGCTAGCGTGCCAGCTAGCACTGCCTTGCTGCCCAACACCCCAGCCAACTAGTGCGTGCTGGTGTGGGCTGGTGCTGTGTGCTGGCGTTGGTGCGTGCTAGTGCCATGCGCTGGTGCGTGCTGGTGCTAGGCGCTGGTGCATGCTGGTGCTGGCCCTAGCACTCCCACGCACTGCCTCGCACACTCACACACACCCACACTACGCGCACCCACGCATCCAGCCCCATGCTCGCAATGTCTAGAATGCGTGCTGCTAGCGAGCCACACATGCTGGGCTTGACGCTGCTTGCTAGCTCTCCCTCGCATACACTCGCAAAACCACACGCACCAGCCTCGGCCATGCACCATGCACTATGCATGCACAAGCCTCGACCAAGCACCACGCACCACGCATGCGCTAGTGCCAAGCACTAGCTGTGCTTGGTGCGTGTGGTCCTGCTATGCGCCCAGCATTGTGCTAGGGCCGCGACGGCACCCGGCTATCCTAGGGCACGCATGGTGCGCCTAGAGATGTTGCCTGGGCTGCGATGGTGCCCTTCCATCCTAGGGCACGCATGGTGCGTCTAGTGATGCTCTTTGGCATACGATGGTGTCCAACCATCCTAGGGCACGCATGGTGCGCCTAGTGATGTTGTATGGGCTGCGATGGGCTGTGATGGTGCGCCTAGCACACCTAGTGTGCTTAGGCTTGCGCCTAGCCATGCTAGGTGTATGCTAGCTTGAACTAGCCTAGCATCCACATGGCTAGGCCAGTGCGGTGCTAGGGCTATGTTCATACTTGTCGCTTTGTGATTTTGCGACGCTTGGTCTCGACGCCCTAGGCTCGATATCCGACGTCTGTATTCGTAAAACTCTGTCGACTCATTAAATCCTTTCGGATTAATTCGTCGTCTCGGATCGGTGATTCGATTGGGTTCGACCCGAAGGGTTCAGTTAAGATTAAGCTGTAACATCAATTATACATTGATATTACTTATCGGAAGCGGCCTCCACCTAGGCATTCGATCACTTGACCTTACTGAAGAATTAGCTCCATAATAATTCTGAACCCTCTATTAGGAGAATACACTAGTTGGAAGGACACCATTCCTTTCAACTTGACCTTCGGAGGCGGAACTCCATCCAACCGGAGTTTCGTGGTTTTTGCAGGTACAGAAGTCAGACGTGCATTCCCGGTGTTGTAACTCTCCCGTAGGAAACCTCAAAAAACCCCGAAACATTTGGCGCCGTCTATAGGGAGAGTACCACTGAGATGACATCTGAAAATGTACCAATTGTAGAGGGCAGTCGGCCCACAGATGACCCTGAGGTCCATACGGACAACGAAAGTGGAAGCGGTGACGACTACAATGTTGAAACCTATATGGCCCCATACGGGTCATTTCGTTCTAGGCGCACCCGTTCCAAAGAAAGGAAGGAACGGGACCAAGACAAAGCACCCTAGACAACCCTAGGCGGCGGAGGGGGCTGCCCCCGTCACCAAGGACGAACTCATGAACCTCATGACTAGTTTCAAAGGGGAAATCAAAGACATTATCAAGTTAGCTGGCTCTAACAAGGGTCAGTCGGCCAAGAAGGCTTCCATGAAGAAGCCAATTAAAGACCGGGTACGGTGCCCACCCCTCACCCGAAGCCTAAGGGGCGGATAGGCCCCTGATCGATCTTTCAAAAATTTGTATCCCTGAATCAGGGCAGCGAAAGGCCATTCGGCACATACAACCGGATGGGTCAAAGAAGACCTTCTCTGATGCCTGGCTGTTAATCTAGGAGAAGAGAAGTCAAATCATGTCTCAGTCGGCTTCTACGTCGACCTACCCGGACAGTTTCCGCAATTCTTCGATTAAGCATTCGGAAACCCACCCAAGGAGCCAGTCACACGGCACGTCCGTTCGTACTGCTCCTCATGTGATCCATCAGGTCCCATATGTGCCTCAACCATATGGAATCGGATCACCCTATATGCAGCTGTCTCCCTTTGGGGGAATGGCGGCAAACACCGTCCAGCCCATGGACTGGCAGCTCCAGCTGCTAAACCTAGGGGAACAGCCTTCGGCTTTCTCCCGGGAGATAACCGAGGCGGCACAGCCAGCCAAGGTTAAGAACGTGTTGGTAGGTACCTACAACGGTACCACCAACCCGGAAGACCACCTGATGGCCTACACCAACCTCATGTATCTACAGGGGTTGGATGATGCTGCCTGGTGTTGATGCTTCCCAGCAACGCTGAAGGGCATAGCCCAACGGTGGTTCGGTAACCTACCGGTTGGGTGCATTAATAACTTTAAGACGCTTGCATATCTGTTTGCATCCAACTTCTCCATGAACATCCCGGCCAAGAAGACGAGTCTCGATCTAGGGGCTATCCGGCAGGGAGACAAGGAGGGACTTCGGTCCTATGTCAGGCGGTTCAATCTGATGAGAATTCAGATACAAGGATTGTTTGACGAATTTGCGTACACAGACTTCTTCAAGGGTCTGAAGGATGAGTCAACATTCAAGTTCGACCTGGTCCGCAAGAGGATTGCTACCCTCCAGGAGGCGCTAATGGAGGCCAAAGCCTACATACAGGCGACAGAACTCTGTGTCGTCAAGCACTCGTCAGAACCCAGGCGGTCTGACATTAAAGAGAGCCGGTTTCAACCGCCGACCAAAAAATAAGAGAAGAAAAGAAAAGAAGTCTGGGCAACTGATCGCCCAAATCAGTCGTCCCAGAAGAAGCAAAATAAATTGGAACCGTACGTCCCCAAGTACGAGTTCAACAAGGACTGCTCCTCCCTCCTCATGGAGATAAAAAACCGGTTGACCATTGAGAAGCCGGCTCCTTTGAAGAGCGCTGTCAAAAATCGGGACAAGAGCAAGTATTGCCAATTTCATGAGGACATTGGCCATGACACCAATGGTTGCTACAGCCTCAGGCGGCTATTGGACCGATTGGCTGATGAGGGGGCTTTGAAGTCCTATCTAACGAAGTCCAAGGGTAACCCCAAAAACGGTGGACAACCGTCAAAGAAGCCGGTTGTAAGCTCAGACACTGATGAGGAGCACATCTATACCATTGCAGGCGGCTTCGCTAGCGGAGGTCCCACCATCCGGGGTGCCAAGGACAACATCAGAAAGTTGTCCACCTTAGAGGACGAGGGCCAGGCGTCGAAAGACGTCTTCCCTAAGGTCTTCATCTCTGAGAAGGACAGGGGTACGGTCAAGCGGCCCCACGATGACCCTATCGTCATCGAATGTAAAGTCGTTAACCAACGAGTTGGCCGGATCCTAATCGATATTGGGAGCTCTTCTGACCTGATAAGCTATCGCTGCTTGGCGAAGCTAAAGTACAAGCCCAGCAGTATGCACAAAGCTCCCCACCCCCTAGTCGGCTTTGGAGGTGGGGTAGTGCATCCGGTAGGTAGGATTGACCTACCCATCCGGCTGGGAGGCAAAGGGGAAGGACGACACATGGTCGTCAAGTTTCTGGTGGTCGAGGAATTGACTGCCTACAACCTCATATTGAGCCGTCCGACCCTTAACGAGTCTAAAGCTGTAATCATCCCCTCTCTCATGTTGATAAAACTCGAGAGGGATGATGAGTCAGTAGGCTCCCTAAACGGGGACCAAAAGGCGGCTAGAGAGTGCTATCTCTTAGACGTCAGGCCGACTGCCCATGCAGCCGGCCCCAGAGAGGAACCTACTGACCTCGTTGACAAAGAAGCTGGGCCTGCCCCTAAGGCAGGCGGTACAAAGAGAAAGGCGGACCAACTGGCCCCC
Source organism: Chenopodium quinoa (assembly GCF_001683475.1). Taxonomy (NCBI): domain Eukaryota; kingdom Viridiplantae; phylum Streptophyta; class Magnoliopsida; order Caryophyllales; family Amaranthaceae; genus Chenopodium; species Chenopodium quinoa. The sequence continues at coordinate 652,981 of NW_018744118.1, read as the reverse complement.
GCCAGAAAAAATGAAATAGCAATCACTAGCCTGGGAAAGGCCGGATGACTCCCGGCCCCAGTCGGCTGGTGAGAGCCTTGATGTCGTCTTGGACGACATCCGTCCGGCAGAACAATCAAGGTTGGGACGATTGCCTTTGAAAAGTTAGGGGCAGACTTGCTCCAACTTCTGAGAGAGTTTAAAGACCTCTTTGCCTTTAAAGTGGAGGAGATGTCAGGCGCCAGCCCGGATCTAGCCGTCCACAAGCTAGCCGTTAATCCCAAAATAAAGCCAGTTAGGCAAAAGAAGAGGGATCATGGCGAGGAGAGGTCTCAGGCGGCAGCCGCCGAGGTCAAAAAGCTCCTCGACGCTGGGCATGTCCAAAGGATAGCTACCCGCTTCCTAAGATAGACAGTCAGGTTGACTCTACAGCCGGCCATGCCCTGATGAGCTTCACGGACGCCTACTCAGGCTTCCATAAAATTCCCCTATGGAAGAAGGATTAGGAGAAGACGGCCTTCGTCACTGATCAGGGGTTGTACTGCTACACGGTGATGCCGTTTGGGTTGAAGAATGCGCCCGCTACCTTCCAACGAATGATCAATACGGTTTTCATCAATCAAATCGGAAGGAATGTAGAGGCGTATATTGATGACATGATAGTCAAATCCAAGCTTCACGCGGATCACCTAGCTGACCTTCGAGAAACCTTCACCACACTCAGGCGGCACAAGGTCATGCTTAACCCCAAGAAGTGTGTCTTTGGTGTTGAGTCTGGGAAGTTTCTCGGATTCTTGATTAATCAAAGAGGCATAGAGGCCAATTCGGAGAAGGTACAGGTAGTGATTGACATGCAATCACCCCGAACCGTCAAGGAGGCCCATAAGCTAACCGGTTGCCTGGCGGCATTGGGAAGATTCCTCAGCCGGTCAGGCGACAAGTGTCTTTACTTCTTCCAGGAAATCAGGAAGAGGTCTAGATTTGAATGGGGAGAAGAAGCTGAGGCGGCATTTCAAAGGTTAAAACAACACTTGCACTCGTTGCCAAGACTAGTGAGCCCCCTGCCCAAGGAGGTTCTCTACATGTACCTAGCCGTCTCAGATCACTCCCTCAGTGTTGTTCTCCTTGCTGAGAGAGACAGCAAACAGCTCTCGGTGTATTTCATCAGCCATATACTCAGAAATGCTGAGCTCCGGTACCCAATGATTGAAAATTTTGGGTTGGCCCTCTACAAGGCAATCAAGCGGCTGAAGCCATATTTCCTGGTCCATCCAGTGACTGCCTACACTGATCAGCCACTCAAACGTCCAAGGACTACCATGGAGTCATCCGGCCGAATGATCAAGTGGGCTGTTGAAATTCAAAGCCTAGAGATAACTTTTGAACCTAGGCGGGCAGTGAAAGGTCAGGCGTTTGCCGACTTCATTGTCGAAATGACTAGACCGGCTCAGCCGGAAGACGCCGACCAGGTTTGGAAGTTATTTGTGGACGGAAGCTCTACGTTAAACGGCTGTGGTGCAGGCGTAATTTGCAAATCTCCAGAAGGTGATACATAAGAATATGCACTACGGTTCAAATTCTAAGCTTCAAACAATGAAGCTGAGTATGAGGCCCTGCTAGGCGGTATGCGCATGTGTAAGGCGGCAGAGGCAAGAAAAGTTGACGCCTACTCGGACTATCAATTGATTGTTAGCCAATTCAATGGTAACTACGAAGCCACCCATCCGGCAGTGGTCAAATACCTGCAGGCGGTCAAAGACGAGGCGGGGACATTTGACGAGTTCCACCTATGTCAGGTACCCCGGTCCGAGAACAATCAGGCGAATGCTTTGTCCAAACTGGCCTCATTCGCCACCTGTGATACGCCTAGGTCAGTCTTCTGGGAAGTCATGGAAAAAAGAAGCATTGAACATGATCCCATTGGAATCCTTGACAGAAGCTCCAACTGAATGGACCCCATCCGGGATTATTTGGTAGACGGCACCCTGCCGAATGCCTCATCAGAAGCGGCAGCACTTAAAAAACGAGCTTTGAGTTTTGAAATGTAAAAAGGGGAACTCTTCAAAAAGGGTTACCTCCAGCCGTTGCTGAAGTGTGTTACCCCAGAAAGGGGAAAAGAGGTGCTAGAGGACCTGCATGCGGGCTTTTGTACGTCACATATAGGCGGCAGGACTCTAGCAAAGAGGGCCAGATGGCAAGGTTACTTTACCCTTGAGGCAGACGCCATGGATTTGGTGAAGAAATGTGACAAGTGCCAGAGGTTTGGCCAGCTCATACATCGTCCGGCTACAGACCTGACGGCCATCTACAGCCCGGTTCCATTTGCGAAATGGGGCATGGACATCTTAGGTCCTTATACGCCTGCCACAGGCGGCAGAAGGTACATCCTGGTGGCTGTAGATTACTTCACCAAATGGGTAGAGGCAGAGGCAGTCAAGGGCATCAAGACAAAGGATGTCATCTCCTTCATCTGGAGGAACATCATCACCCGGTTTGGGGTTCCTATGTCTATGGTGTTTGACAACGGTCCTCAGTTTGAAACGTCTACCCTCAAAGATTGGTTAGGAGATCAGGGGATCTCGCAATGCTTCGCATCTGTTGGCCGGCCCAAAGAAAACGGTCAAGTGGAAGCCTTTAACAAGCTCATATCAGACGGCATAAAAAAGAAGATTGAAAGAGTCGGTGGTCTTTGGGCGGATGAGTTACCTCACGTCCTTTGGGCCATCAAGACAACTAAAAGGGGGCAACCGGTGAAACCCCGTTTCTCATGACATACGGCACTGAAGCCATATTGCCCATTGAACTTTACGAGACAACGCTACGAGTCATGCTCTATGACGAAGAGGCTAATTGGGAGGCCATGCGTCTTGCATTGGATTCTCTCCCGGAACGTTGGGGCAACGCCGCCTTACGTCATGAGATATACCGTCTGAGAATGACGAGGGCTTACAACAAGCGAGTACACAAGCGGCCCCTCAAAGTTGGGGACTTTGTGTTACGAAAAATGGAGTCAACCGGTAGGGCAAATGAGCAAGGAAAGCTAACCCCCAATTGGGAAGGCCCCTACCGGATTTTTGAAGAAGTTAGAGACGGCACCTACCGCCTGGAAATACCAGACGGCAGGAACTTAGCCAAAACCTGGAATGTAGATAACTTGAAAAAGTACTACTTCTAAGGAGATGTAATTATTTTTTGTACTTAGAAGTAAATGAACAAAAGAAACACTTTATTTCAATTTGTGTTAAAAGAAGTCCCAATGTGAAATGCACATCCGGGCATCCTGTAAAGTCCCATGTGCAATGCACAACCGGGCATCTTCTATATAACCTGCATGACACACAGCCGGGCATCCATTTGCTCAACCATTAAAATGCTAAGTACCTAACTTAGCCGTTTAAAGGCACAAAGCCAGCATAATCTAAACCGCCTGCTTTACCCGTAAACAGGCATCCGGCGACGCCTATCCGGGTGAATTCGTCGAAGAGAGCATCTCCCTTTCGGATGGTACATTGTTCTGCGCGTCATATACTCAAAAGACTTTAACCGTCTAGGTTAACTCATGGCCGTTCGAATGACCTATTGAATTCAAGATATATCCGTTTCTTGCCCCAAAGTAGGACAGACAGTTAATTAAATCTTGAAAAGCAGTCGGCTTTGCCCAAAAGTACTACAGCCGGCACCCGCTTCTATCCTGAAGTTCAACCCTAACTTCAAAACCATGACCTTTAAAAATTGTAACCGGTTATTGCTCCTAGGCAATAAAACCGGAAAATTGCAATACTACAGCCAGCTAAGGCTCCTAGAGCAATACAGCCGGAAAGTATTGTCATAGGTCAAAACCAGTCATTGCCCTAACGGCTTTGACCGGCCAGGTTAAAGATAACCAACGCACGTTTGAATGACTGATTGCAAACGAGATACACCCGGCTATTGCTCCAAAGAAATACAGGCGGTTAATAACATCTTGTTCAGCAGTCGGCTTTGCCCAAAAGCATTATAGCCGGACCACGCTTCTTTCCTACAATTTAAATTTAATCAACTACGAAACCATATTGTAGATATTACAACCGGCTGTTGCCCCAAGATAATACAGTCGGCCATCCTGATTGTATCTGCAACCGGTTATTGTCCTAAGACAATACATACGGTAGCTTCGGTATCGATAAGAAAGCAATACAGCCGGCCATGACGCCAGAAACAAGGTCAAGCCTCGTTTCGTAGCTTACAAGTGTTTACAATGCATGCGTCCGGTCCAATGCAGCCGTCTTCTTGCAGCCGGACAAACCTGTTGTAAACTCCTACTGGGCAACTATGGACGGCTGCCTCCTTAGGCTAAGCAACTAAGTAGCCAACCGTCCAGGGGCATACATAGGGAAAGAAAGTTGCGATAATTAAAAAATTGCAAATAAATCGAATCAAATTGACAAAAATGCAAAGCAAACCGACACAGTTGGTATATATATACATATATATATATATTGAAAATTGTTAAATGTTAGCCGGACCCTTATCCGGAGAAAAATGATACATGATTACACGACTCACAGGCCGAATGGAATTGAAATAGAAAGAGAAAGAACTACTGCTGATGTTGTTGTTGTTGGTGCTCCTGTTGCTGCTGCTGAGACGGCTGGTCATTACCGGCTGCAGGGGCACCTTGAGTTCCAAGGGCTTCAACCGGTTCATTCTCTGCCTCCTGCTCCTCTAGGCAGGCCCACTCATCGAAAGATGCCGGCTGTGGTAGCCCGAGAACTTGAGCATCAAACATTTCAGTAGCGTATTTGTACCTCAAGTTGAAGAAAGCAAAGTCGGTATCCGGATGGATCATGGACCATGCCATCTTCATACGCACTTCACAGTCGCGCTCGTTCTCGGTTACTAGCCGGTTTTGCTCAGCCGACAGCTGGTCCAGGTGCTCTTTCTTGGTTCTCACCAGTTCATCCTTTGCCTGTTCCAGCTCTTTCCAGCCGGGTACGTCATCTTTAAGACTAGCTCTCTCCTTGTCAGCCTCCTTCAAAGCATTGAGGTCTGCTTTGAGCTGATTAATCTCGAGCTTCCGGTCCTCTGTAGCTTTGTTGGCCTTGTCAGCAGCATTCGTCAATTCCCGGATGATTTCCTCCTGTATCATCTCCCTTGCTTTAGTTTTGACTTCAAGCATTATGGAGTTGTATTGACATACATCAAGTAATTCGGCTTCCCTTTTTGGGCATCCCTTACCTCCTTTTGCTTCATCCGCAAGTGAGTTTTCATGGCGTCAACCCTCAGCAACGCTTGCAGAGTCATCCGGAAAAGAGTTCAAAACAAAAGCAAATACAAATTTTACACAAAAGCACCCCATCCGGTTCTTGACAAAATAACAAGAAAATACCCCAACCGGTATTCTTACCTCAGCAAGCAGAGACTTAATTCGGTCAAGGTTGACCTGGTTGATAACCGGCACTTCCTCCCGCTCAGACCGGGTGAGGGTCCTCAGTATCCGCCTGGCGTAGTTTTGCATGTCAGGGAAGCGAGAGGCGGTATCTGCATCATTAGAGATATTGGTTAAGTGTTGGACATAGGCGGCCCCTATATTCAGCCGGTCGCCAGAGGGCTCTCCTGATTGAGAAGTATGAGACTTGACTCGAACTGGCCCAAGCGGCCAGGGGGGTCAAAAGGGGAATCCATACCTTGAGTTATAGGCTGAGGGGTGCCACCACCCCCAGCCTCATTAGAGCTGGATGCAATAGCAAGCACCCGGCTAACAGGAGTCTCAGGCTCCCTAGTTCTCGCCCTAGCCGGGCCGGAGCCACCACTCGGAGTTTGCAGACTTTTGCCTGTAGTGGTAGGTCTCTCGCCGGCTGAGATTGGAGCAAGGCCGGTTGAGGTCCTTCGCCTTTGAGAGGCCGGATGAGGAATTTCCTCTCCTGGTCTTCTGACCATCTGCCTCATAGAGCGGGGCACATTCTGGCTCCCCGTCTGCAAAAGATCAGAAATCACAAAGTTAATATCAAGTTGATTACAAGATATATAAACGGTATTGAAACCAGCCGGTATTTACCACGCCGGCCCTGGCCGCCAGTTGGGCCCGCTTGGCCTCCAACTGCTCCTTTTTCACTTCGGTAGCAAACTTAGTCGGGGTTATCTCGGGAGGGGTCATCTCGAATCCTTTTTCTGCAAAATTAGAAGGGAAAATGTGAGGCATTCTAACATCATACAGGCAACACAACATGCCGGTTAAGCAGTAAACCTACGTTTGTCCCAAAAGGTGCTCAGACCGCAGAAACGTCTCATTCTTGAGCCACTCCGGATGAGGGACCCAGAATTTGGGGACAATGATAAGTGTGCCGTCCTCTAAAGGCTGGGTTATTTTCTTAAACAAGCTTGGTTCCATGATGGCATCCCAAGCCTCAGCCGGTACCCGGGGTAGGGCACACTTCCTTCCTAACAGAGCCGGTTTCTTATTATAACGACGCATCCGGTGATTAGCAGCCGTAGAGGGGAAGAGACGTAATAGAACTTGCTCTTCTAGCTAGTCCATTTGGAGGGCTTCTCCAAGGTCATCATGTACTTCGGATGCGTAGTTAGGGTGTAACACGCATCCCACCCACCCGATGCCTGGCTCAAATAGTGCATATGGGCAAATGCCTCCCGGCTAGGCGTCACCTCCTGCATCTCGCAGGCGGCTATATACCCTAAAATGTTCACCCAAGAGTTGGGTGTAAGCTGCCAGACTCCCAAGTCATAGCCTCTTAATATGGCTTTGATGCATCTGTGCAAAGGGAACCGGAGGCCAGCTTTGAATGCCGCTTCATAGCAGCCGAAGTAATTATTGGCATGTTCAAGGTCATCATCCCATATTACTGAGGCATCAGCCGGGGGAACGCCAACCTCCTAGTCTTCCCCAACCCGTCGTTTTTTTCAAAAATGTCAGGAGAGTCGCGTTTAAAGTCACTACATCCTGGGCGCTCATGTGCGCCTCCATTGGATTGTTTATTGAAGGCCAGTTGTATGCCTCCTCATTCTCTTCAGGGCCATCCGGTGTCATGGTAGACTCCGTTGATCCGAACTCCTGATCGGTTTCCCTGTTGCTTGAGTCTCCAGACTCTTCCAGAATCTCATCACCAGGCATACTTGGAACGCCTGGTTGATCAAAAGGAACCTCCTCAGCCGGAGTTCCGGCTGAATTGCCTGACTTGTACTCGACGTCAATAGTCGTTCGCCTAATCCGAGCCATTATGTCCTGCACAAGAACAGAGACAGTCGGATTCGTTGAAAAGTAAGGGTGTTCCCCACACCCCCAGGCGGCATCCCAAGTCCTAGATTCAGCCGTACCCGGTGACCGGTTGAAACCTGCCCTAGGCCGTTCCGTGTGTGTATTGGGAGAGTCCATTATTCTCTAACCTATACAACCGGTAAACTCAAAAGGTTATAAAGGGGCAAAGGTGATACCTTGATTTTGTGAACGGTTGAAGAAGGCTTGAGTGCTGAGATTCCAAGGTATGGCTTGAAGATGCCACAGGCGGGGAAGTCCGTTTGAGTTTTGAGAAACCTAAAACACAAATACAAGTCAGGCATTTTACAAGAAGCTCATATAAAGATACCCCAAGCGGTACCAAAAGATCTTGCCCAAAGATACCCAAGCGGTATCAACAAATCTTGCCCAAAGATACCCTAGACGGTATCTAGAAGGCTTGCCCAAAAGTACCACAGACGGCAAGTAAGCCGCCTGAGTTTCTAATGTGCTAGGGTTGCAGAGCATCATTCAAAAGCCCCCTAGACGGGATCAGTGAAGATTGCTTAAAAGCCCCCCAGGCGGCAGTAATACCGATTGAGGGCCTTATGAATGCAAACCATTACAAAAATTACTCCGAAATACCCCAAGCGGACTATATCCGGCTTATGTTATGAGCAAGTTATGGGGAAAATCACTCAAGCATACCCCAGGCGGATTAAATCCGGATGGGGGTATCCTGAACCTAAGACTAGGAACAATTGTGTGAAGACACCCCAGGCGGCACTTAGCCGTCTGAGGGTCTAAGGACAAGGATTTGTTGTTTAAAGATACCCCAGACGGCACCTAGCCGTCTGAGGGTCTAAGTCTAAAGATTTGCTGATTGAAGACACCCCAGGCGGCACCTAAACGTCTGAGGGTCTATGAGATGCATGTGCAAGAAGCAATTGTTCAAAAATGACCCAGGCGGAATATTACCGGCTGGGGATCTACTACATGCAACGCAATACTGTTATCCGAAATAACCCAGACGGCATTTAACCGTCTCGGGGTCCCTTGAATGCAGCTTTTTGAAAAAATTGAATAAAGAGGCCACAGGCGGTATATCACCGTCTGTGGGTCTATGAGATGCCTAAAATAAAAAGGCCCTTGTTTGAAGAAACCCCAAACGGCCTATAGCTGCCTGGGGATCTAGACTTGGAGACTATGGTTTGAAGATACCCCATACGGTCCACACCGTCTGTAGGCCTACCAAATGCAAAAAATGGAAGACCTCAAGATGCCCTAGGTGGTTTAAGACCGTCTATATCTCTATGCAAATTAAAAATAAATCAAGTAGCAGCCGATACCTGGGTAAGCTGAATGAAGAAGTACTCAACCGGTATCCGGGTGTATCTAATCAAAAAAGCTGAGTGCAATAAAGCAGCCGGTATCAAAGCTCTTTTGAGAATTCTTTGCAAAATTAGTAAAGTGAAGAGGGGAGAGGGGTATCGCTTTATTTTTAGAGATGCTCAGAAGGCAAATCGCCACCTTTTGCTTCAAATTTTCAAAATTCAAAACCAAGAGAGAGAGGCGGGAAGCAACCCAAGCGTCGCCTCCCTTGTGCTTGACACCTGTCACAGGTGACACGTGGCTACGTCACGTGACACCTGTGAGGGGAAAATGTTTGGGGTAAAAATACCCCTGGCCACGTGGTCCAATAATATCATGACACATGGCAGCCCACCAGAGGCCCAACGGGATCCAATCGGATGCTGACACGTGTCATCAAAACCCTAATCAGGGGACATGTCTCCCCCACTATAAATAGGGGAACCTTCCTCATTTATGGACCATTCATAAATACACACACCAAACCCGAGCAATATTAATTGCGGAATCTCCCTGAACCCGAGAGAAATACCCATTTACTTTCCGCACATAATCCCATCCGGAATTATACTAACTTGACCTTCGGAGGCGGAACTCCACCCAACCGGAGTTTCGTGGTTTTTGCAGGTACAGAAGTCAGGCGTGCATTCCTAGTGCTGTAACTCTACTGTAGGACACCTCAAAAAATCCGAAACAAGCATAATTATATATAAAAAAAACATAAGACAAAGATGCATTTGGCAACTAGCATGACCCCTTGAGTCTTCAAGTCTTCAAGGGTCTTCGTTGCATCCTCTTGGCTTGTCTTCTTAGAAACGCCATCTTCGAGACATCCCCACCAATTATGCAACTACTTGTAATTATGACTAGGACTAATCTAAATATTAAGGTACAAAAATACGCAACGGTACGCTGGCCGTATTTAGATTTACAAAAGTACATAACGGATCGCAGTCCATATTTACTATCCTAATCGGGCCCCACTAGTTGCCATTTTCACAAAACCTGTGATAGAATATTCATTCCATTCATCCATTCAGTATATGTGAATGGCCCATGCATTTTACAACGTAAAACAAGTAACAATGCATAACACGCTCAAACTAGTAACTAACTTAGGTGGTTAATCCAATTAACGCGCCTAATTAAAAACTAGTCAAAATTGTTAATCAATTATGTGATTAAAACACAATAAAATTAGCTCAAGTAATTAACGAAGCTCCCACTAAATTCCGCATCCAACTTAATTAAAATTAATCTAATTAATTTAATTAAGTCGGTTTACCCAAATTTTGCCAAATTATCTTGCAAGTGTCGGCAAAACCGAGGTCAGCCTCGTTAAAATAATTAAATAAAATAATTAAAACCGCAAAAATCGCAAAATCGTATAGCCCCTCGATGCCCCGAGTGCCTAGCACCAAGCAACGATGCTTGGCTTGCTAGGCACCGAGCAATGGCTGCCTTGCGTGGGTGCTGTGCCAAGCAGCCTGTTTGTGGCTGACAGCATCGCACCTTGTGCGTTATGCTGGCCACAGCAACGCGCTTGCAACGCCAGCTAGTGTAGGCCTCAAAGGCCCTTGTTGTGCGGGCTTATGCTGCCTAGCAGCCGCAACACCACGCACAAGCACCTCCCCGCACCATGTGCACCAAGCTCCGCATACACACACACACACCGCGAGTCGCGCATCGATGCACCAACAGCCCCGCACACCTCGGCAGCCACATGTGGGCTGCGCAAGCAGCCTGGCTGGCCGAGGGAGTGTGCCTCGATTTGCATGCTCATGCCCTCGGAATTTTATCCCGATTTTTGTGTGATATTAAAATTAATTCTAAATTAATTTTAGAACCAATATTGAGCAAAAATGAAAATAAAATAAGTCCAACTTAAATAAATTCAATTTTTAGTACACAAACCAAAATTAATTCAAGAACCATTCTTTAAATTATTTTTGGCTCAACTTGATGCTACAAAATTGAGGGTTATTCTCACAATTAATTTAACCAAACATAAATTAATAATGAGATTTGACAAAATTAAAGGGGTTGGAAAAAATAAACACTATCATCCAATGAAAAATTTCCAACACTAACTTGTGTAAACTTGAAAAATTACATCTTCCAATATGAAGAATAATTAAATTTCAATCACAAGTTTTGAACTTTTAAGACTTTAATCAACTCAAAAATGATTAAATCCAAAAATTAGTTCAACATGGAGTTTAGAAAGTAAAGTTCCAACCAAATAAACAATTAAAGATTGGATCTTTAACATTTTTAGAGACTTCAAAATTACAAATTCACCATAAACATTCACACTTGAAGCAATTAATTTGCAAAAATGTGAAATTGCAAGTTTATGTGAAAAATGAACTCACCAAATTAAGCACCAAATATGACTTCATAAACATGCTTAATAAGGGTTATATTGCAGTAAATTAATGATGTAACCATACACATAATCTAACATTAACATGCCATAATTAATCAAGGTTTAAAGATTTAAAATTTTTCGTCAAAAACGAAAAACCCCTCGAAAAACATATTTTTGGGTGGATTTTGGCTTCTAGACAGTTCCCAAAGAGGGTCAAAACTGATTTAGAACATCAATTTCACCCCAAAATCACTACTTTTGGGTCAAAATTTGGGTTCTTGAGCCAAAATTAGTATTAATACGAGATTAAGACTAATTAAAACGAGCTTCTAATCTAATTAGAAAGCAAAACTAGAAATTTAAATCCATTTAAAACACCTTAATTAATTATTAGTTATAATAATTAAATGAGCACGGCTCCGATACCACTGTTGGGTATCGTAGTGTCCGACACTACGCGGAATGAAACCCTCCCAAAATCCGCACAAAAATTAAAGTAACTAAACATGCATATTAATTAATTACAATCACATAATTAATTAACAAGGAGAGAGAAAGAAGAAAAGACGATATTACTCTTGATGCGTGCTTCGCTCTTTCTAAGAGCTCGTACTTGAAAGCGTAAAGCTCCGCAAATGCGCAAGCCTCCGACGGCTCTAACCCTCGAGACCTGACCCGAACGACCCCTACCCTGAAGCTTAGTTGGGGCTAGACCAAAAGAACTTAAAGTATTAGAACTAAGGTGTTCTCTTCTTGGAGATCCCTTAAAGTTCACAACTCAAGTGTTCGTTCCCAATGCCATATGATTTGTATTTATAGGGAAGGGAGCTCTTGAATTCCAATCTCCCATCAATGTGGGAGAATTGGTAAAATGCATTTTATTCAATTTATTTTAATTCAAAAATCAAATTGAAATGCAAGTGAATCAACAAACGACAAGTGTCAAGTGGTGAGCAAGAGGTTAGGTGAGGACCACAAGGAGGGACCACTCTCCCCTTGCTCCCCAAGCAAACCCACACACACATGCCTTCACACGTACAACCAACCACACGCAAGAGCAGCCACACGCACAAGTTGTGGCTGGCATGGGCGCAAGGCATGGCTGGCTGCCAGCCTTGCTGTGCGGCACACGCACACGTTGTGCTGCCATCGCTAGCCTTCGCTAGCTAGCTGCTGCTTGTGCTAGGCGCTGCTCAGCACGCAAGCACGCACAGCCCACAGCACACGCACGCATAGCACGCTACTGCTGCTGATGCGATGCTCGTGCTAGGCGCAGCCTAGCTGCTGCTATGCTTGCGGCTGAGTGCGAGGCCTAGAACACTAGCACGCATGGCACGCCAACTGCTAGCATGCGTGCGACCAGGTGCACCAGCCCCGCAAGCATGCTTGGCAAGAAAGCCTAGCACACACATGCATGCTAGGCTTGCGGCACAGCCATGCGATGCGGTTGGTGCCCTATGCTAGCCTAGCCTTCGCATGGGCTAGGCCAATGCGAAGCTACGACTTAGCTTAAACTTGTCGTTTGGTTGATTTCTCATCTCGTCGAATTCTAAATTCGACTCGACTTGCGACGCTCGGTTTCGACGCTCCAAGCTCGATATCCGACGTCTTTGTTCGTAATACTCTAATGAATCATTCAATCCTTCAGATTAATTCATCGTTTCGGCTCGGTTACTCGATTGGGTGTGACCCGAAGGGTTCAGTCAGGATTAAGCTGTAATATTAATTATACATTAATATTATCGATCGGAAGTGGCCTCCAGCTAGGCATTCCGATCACTTGACCTCACTGAATAATTAGCTTTCGAATAATTCTGAACCCTCTATCGGATAATACACTTGTTTGGAGGACACCATTCCTTTCAGGAATTGGTATATATGTAATTTCCTTATATGGAGATAGATGGGTTTATGTGAAATACTTCTTTTACATATTAAAATCATATTTTGGAATGTTTGTGTTTGTTGTGAATTTCAATAAGTTGTTGTATGGGTTTATCCATTTAAGTATGAATTTTATATAAGTTTGTTATAATCTATTGACTAATTTCTTTGACCTTATATGATATAATTAACTATGTGATAGGTGGAAAATATTTGAATCATACGAAGTGGTCAATATGGTTGAGTTTGTTATTTTGAGTTTAAAGGATTTGATGATTACCATGTGAAATGAGGAGTTATTTTAGATTGTTAATGGTCATAAACGTGAATATTTGGAGGATTTGTGTTATCAAGTCTTTACTAATTTTTGGAATATAATTTGTGTTGAGCATGGAAATATTATTTGTGGTAATGATGAATTAAAGGTTCTACATCAGTGTTGGAGTAAGGTATGTATTTTTGGGAGATATGAATTATGATATTAGCATTAATTTATGATCGTTTGTATTTAAAGGTGGAAAGTATTCATATTACGAGAATGAGTATTGTGATGATTATGTAAAGCAAAATTGTTGATGATTGAATCTTTGAAGAAACTTAATACAAAAGTTAGAGGATTTTGAGTCAATTGAAGTGAAAAGGGGGTATAAGAAATAGTATTTGAGATAAAGGAATTTGTTTTAAATTGAAGTTATTTTGAAGAAATAATACCTTGTGAAGGGATTTATTGAAGTTAGTTAAGGAATGATTGTTTGGATGGTTACTTACAGGATTTTACTCTAAGGGATTGACGACAAAGTTAATTGATATAGAGAAGTTATTAATAATGGAAAAATCAACGATTGCATTTTGAGTTATTTAAAGAATTTCCTTAAAGATAAGTTATGGACTATAACAACCAGATTGAGGAATTTAAAGTTATGAGAAAAGATGATCGAGTTTTTGAATGTTTTAAAGGCGAAGTATTATGAAGTGACCAAGGGTTAATGATTACGATTTAAGGTTGTATTACCAAGATTTATGAATTTGTTGGGAAAATTGTAAATACTTTTGGAAGACACTCTGAGACAAGTTACTAATCTATGAGCGATAAGAAGGTCAAGATAAGATATGTCCTTTTATGCTTGGTACCTATGACAGTTGATTAGGGGATTTTGCTCCCACCAATCGGAATGCGCCACATGGACCAATCAGGTCCTGCCAAGTGTCCCCTAGTTGGAACTGTCAGGGCTTGCCACGTGGCACGCGCTTATTCGTCCACCTTGGACCTGTTATGTCACGACATGTGGCATACTTCATGCCTAATGGAGAAACTAGCCACCCAGGCCCAATTTCCGAGGGAAGCCCAATCGGCCCTAGGTTTACCTAAACCTAGGATGGGCACGTTTCCCAAGGTTATAAATACCTCCCTTAATCCTCATTAAGGAGGAGGACAAGAAGATATAGAAACATTACGGGAAAAACACATTAATTACACACAGTAATAACCGGCTGATCTCGCTAACAAAGCAGATTACCTACGTTAATCACTCTCACCTAGAGAGACCTAATCACTTTAATTTCCGTATTAATTACTCCTTAATCAGTTACTAACTTGACCGTTGGAGGCGGAGCTCACAGGAGTCTCCGTTATTTTGCAGGTACAGGCGTCCGGTTCCAGTCTCGGAATTGTAACTCTCCCGCAGGACATCAGAAAACCCCGAAACAACAGTGTTTGCTATAAAGTTGAATATGTGATTATTGTAATTATAGAGTTTCTTTATGAAAAAGTAAGACTTTTATTAAAACTGTTGAGAAAATGTCAAAATGAAGTTCACATAACTTGTAGCATGGTTACTTGTAGCTCATCACATGAATTTATTATGGACAATAATTTGTCTAAAAGTACAATCATGTATAATATTTTAATGGCAATATTTTCCTATAAATAAGTTCACTATCTTGTGAACTATGAAAAGAAGAAGTAGAAAATACAACCGACTCTTTTATTTGTTCCTTTGCTTTCTTCTATCTCCACAAACATACAATATCATCCTATAATTAGAAAGTCATCTTTTAACACGTTATCAGCACCAATTCCTAGTCATGTATATTTATACCTACTTCTCAAAATTATAACAAATAAATATTATCTACTTCTAAATGTTTTGAGGAATATGCTCTATAATTGCCCATATTTTGGGATCCTCTATACTAGAAACTCAAACATTTACTGTATTATATATCACAAAAAAAAAAAAAAAACAACACACAACGGTGAAAAAAAAATCCTCTTATAACTTATGAATTCATTAATTTCCCTCCTTGTTTTATTCATGATGGTATCGGTTTTTTTTGTTTGATTCATGCATGTTGATATTACGTACTCACCTTTTATGTAAAATTTAATTTTTAGTTATTATAATTGATTAGTAGTGACTTTGCATACATATTATTAACTAAATTGACAAAAAGATGCAGCTTTTTTTTTACTTATTATTTTTTTTCTTTCTTTTACGTACTTTTTGTGTTTGTTTCAGTTTTCGAACCCATGATCTTTTATAGATATTAGGGCTCTCGGACCACTATGGCTTGCATTTCCAGTGTGATAACCTTTTACAATTATAAATACTTATATTTGGACCATAATTTTGCCAGTACATTAAACTATTATATGATATTTTTTTACAATTGTACAAAACAATAACATATAAACCTACCTCTATAAAAGGTATATTTTCCCCCGATTTTCACCACAAATCCCTTATTCTTTCCCATTTTTTCCTTTATCCGAAAAAAAAAATTCACTCCTTCCTCTCCAATATGTTCCCCGACGGCAACCACAACACTCAAAACACCCACACCTTCACCTTTGAGGAAGATTTAAGGAAGATAAAACAATATCTTCTTCTAATTATGGCGCTTGTAGTTATGTTAGTAGCAATATTAATTTTTGTCATGATGTACAAGTGAAGTTTGTTTATTTTGTTGGTTTAGTAGATTAAAATCATGTTTTTGTTTTATTATGTTGTTTTGTTGTTATTAATCATCATTGTATAATATTGCCATTATTATTATAATTATTATTACTATTGTAGTTGTTATCGTTTTGCTGTTTATGTGACTAATATGATTTATTTTTGCCTAATCATACAATTACTCACAATAATAAACCAAGGGGGAGAAAGAGCTATATTATTTATGGTTTATCAATGGTAAATAAATTTATTTATCATGTGTTTCATTAACAAACTAAAATATGGAAGAATTAAACATATGTGATGTACGTATGATTTATTATTATAAGCTAATTATCACGTAATTTGTTGTAGTTAAAATGGGAGATCTTATGAAAAGACAATTCAGCATCCTAGATTTATCTGGAAAGAAATTTTTGGAATGGAAAGTGGATGCCATGATGAATTTATAAGCTCAAGGGTTGGAGCACACTGTTAAAGATAATAAAAGTCCATCTGGTCAAACAACTGATACTACCACTTCTGCAATGACGGTTGAAAAACCTGTTACTGAACAAGAAAAGGCAAAAGCCTTAGTGTTACTAAGGCATCATCTACATGAAGGCCTTAAAACTGAGTACATGATGGTTGAAGTCCCAAAGAATTATGGGATTGCCTTAATGAAAGATTTGGACACCACAAAAGGGTTCTCCTTCCTAAGGCATTATTTGACTGGACAAATTTACGGTTCCTGGATTTCAAATCCGTAATTGATTACAATTCAACCATGCATGAGATAGTATTTATATTGAGATACTGTGATCATCCAGTCACCGATGAACAGATGATTGAAAAAACACTCACTACCTTTCATGCAAGCAACATACTGCAAGAACAATATCGTGAAAGAGGTTTTAAAAAGTTTAATGAATTAATGAGTGTATTGCTTGTTGCGGAACAAAATAGTGATCTTTTGTTGAAAAATCATAATCTTAGACAACTTGGGTCTTTGGCCACTCATCATGAGGCAAATGCAACAAGTTCTTATCCACCCGAGACAAATGCTACACGAAGAGGTGGACGTGGAAATTACAATGGCCGTGGAAGAGGCCGTGGAAATTATCGCGGACGAGGCCGAGGACGTGGTAGAAATAATTTTCAAAGAAACAGTAATTTCAAAAATTTTGAAAAACAGAAGGGACAGTCATCTGGAAGCCACAAACAAACTCCTTCAAAAGGAAAAGACACATGTTACAGATGTGGCATGACAGGGCATTAGGGACGTACTTGTCGTACGGCCAAACATTTGGTAGACCTTTACCAGGCTTCCGTTAAAGGCAAGGAGAAAAATGCAGAAGCAAATTATGTTAATGAAGAAAATGCTCCATGTCCTACCCTTGATGTGTCCGATTTCTTCATGGACAATGCTGAAATTCGGAATGATTTCGTCTTTGGAGAAATTAACAATGCTTAAATAACCCATCTACTAATGTAATATATACTACGTTTTAATGTATTTCCTGTTATGTACTGTATTTTAAATGACTAGTCATGTACTCTTAATTTCTTTCATCAATAAAAGTTTGTATGATATTATTCTAAACTAATCTCATATTTATTTTATGAAGAATATGGATATGCCTGAAGTTGGTTTCGAATATCAGTGCCTTTTGGACAGTGGAACAACACACACTATTTTGAAGGATAGGAAATATTTTTCACAACTAAAGTTGTTTCAAGCAAATGTAAACACTATTTTCGGGTCAGCAAAATTAATTGAAGGATCTGGAAAGGCTTGTATAATGCTTCCAAATGGAACAAAATTGATGATCAATAATGCTTTATACTCGAGTAAATCTCGAAGAAATCTCATAAGCTTTAAAGATGTACGCCAAAATGGCTATCATTTAGAAACAATGACAACAGGTCAAAAGGAATATTTATGCCTCACGGCAGGAAAATATGGCCAGAAACACATTTATGAGAAATTTCCAGCATATTCTTCGGGGTTATATCGTATAAACATACGACCCGTGGAAATCAATATGATATCTAACCAGAAGTTAGATAACAAACATTTGATTATTTTATGGCATGATCGTTTAGGACATCCAGCAACTAGGATGATGCAAAGAATAATAGCAAATTCAATTGGACATACAATAAGAAATGTCAAAATTCCTCGATCGGATGAATTGACATGCTCTGCATGTTCACTTGGCAAATTAATAATAAGACCATCTATGAACAAAATTGCTATTGAATCTCCAAAATTCTTGGAAAGAATTCAGGGAGATATTTGTGGGCCAATTAATCCGGCATGTGAACCATTTCGATATTTCATAGTTTTAATTGATGCTTCTACACGATGGTCACATGTCAGTCTGCTTTCAAGCAAAAATGTTGCCTTTTCAAAATTACTTGCCCAAATTATCAAATAAAGAGCACAATTCCCAGATCATACAATAAAGAAAATAAGACTCGACAATGCTGGGGAATTTACATCCCAAACATTTAATGATTATTGTATGTCAATCGGAATTAATGTTGAACACCCAGTAGCTCATGTTCACACAAAATGGTCTAGCTGAATCACTAATTAAGAGATTGCATTTGATTGCAAGACCATTATTAATGAGTTCAAAATTTCCATCATCTGCTTGGGGACATGCTATAATACATGCAGCAGCACTAATTAGATTGAGACCTACAGCTTATCATAAATTCTCACCACTACAACTTGTTTGTGGTCGAGAACCAAGTATCTCACATCTAAAAATCTTTGGTTGTGCTGTATATGTTCCCATTGCTCCACCCCAACGAACAAAAATGGGTCCACAAAGAAGGCTGGGAATTTATGTTGGGTTTGAATCCCTCTCTATAATTAAATATCTTGAACCATTGACTGGTGACTTATTTACGGCTAGATTTGTCGACTGTCACTTTAATGAAGCACTATTCCCAGCTTTAGGGGGAGAGAAAGTGGACCCACGCAAGAAAGAAATAGAACTTATTTGGAATGCAACACAACTGTTGATGTTAGACCCACGAACAAATATGTGTGAACAAGAAGTCAAGAAAATTGTTCATTTACAAAGTGTTGCAAATCAATTGCCTGATGCATTTGTAGACACAAAGAAGGTGACAAAATCACATATACCAGCAGAAAATGCCCCTGCACGTATTGAAATCCCAACTGATAATAAGGCCATTGAGAATGAATCCCAAGTACGCAAAAAGCGTGGGAGACAACTTGGTTCAAAAGATTCTAAACCAAGGAAGTTGAAAAGATTGGATGGAATAGAAAATGAGACTAATGATGTTTCCCGTCAGAAGGTCAAGAAAGACCAAATGTGAATGAAAGTAAAGAAAATGATGATAATCCAAAAGGGGACGAACAAGAAGAAAACCCTACGGGGAATGAACAAGATGTTCAAAACATCGATAACAATGAAATTTCAATGAATTACGTCTCTACCAAGACTCATTGGAATAGGAAAGATGTTATCGTGGATGAAATATTTGCAAATTCCATCGCAATCGACATTATGTCCGATGAAAATGATGTTGAACCAAGAACACTGGAAGAATGCCGACACATGAGTGATTGGCCAAAGTGGGAGGAGGCAATGCTGGCTGAGTTGAAGTCACTTGAAAAACGAGAAGTTTTCAGAAAAATAACCCTTACACCAGCGGGTGTAAAACCCGTTGGATACAAATGGGTATTTGTGAGGAAACGTAATGAGAAAAATGAGATAGTTAGATACAAGGCAAGACTTCTAGCCCAAGGATTTTCTCAAATTCCAGGGATTGATTATGAATAAACATATTCTCCAGTAGTTGATGCTACTACATTAAGATTTCTCGTAAGTTTGACAGTCACAAAAGGACTGCAAATGCGATTAATGGATGTAGTGACTGCGTATTTGTATGGGTCACTCGATACAGACATTTACATGAAAGTCCCTGAAGGACTAAAACTACCAGAAAACCGCAAACTTAGACAATTACTTTCCATAAAACTAAAAAGGGCACTTTATGGATTGAAGCAATCTGGAAGGATGTGGTATAACCGTCTCAGTGAATACCTTATGAGAGAAGGGTTCAAGAACAACCAAATTAGTCCTTGTGTTTTCATAAAGCGATCACAATCAGGATTCGCTATTATTGCAGTTTATGTTGATGATTTGAATATCATCGGAACCCCAAATGAACTTGAGAAAACTACAAAATACTTGATGAAAGAATTTGAGATGAAAGACCTTGGAAAAACTAAATTTTGCCTTGGATTGCAAATTGAGCATTTGAGTCATGGTATTTTTGTCCATCAATCAAACTATGCAGAAAGAGTTTTGAAAAGATTTTTCATGGACAAAGCAACCCCAATCAACTTCCCAATGGTTGTTCATTCTTTGAATATGAAAAACGATCCATTTAGGCCCCGAGAAGAAAATGAAGAAATTCTGGGTCCAGAAGTACCATACTTAAGTGCAATTGAAGCCTTACTCCGGTACCTACGAGGGACACGAGACCTTGGTTTATATTATGAACCGAAACAAGATGCTGCTCTCATTGGATATGCAAACGCTAGATACTTATCGGATCCTCAAAATGCCAAGTCACAAAATGGATATTTGTTCACTTATGGCGGCACAGCAATATCATGGAAATCAACAAAACAGACATTGACCGCGACATCCTCAAATCATGCAGAGTTGATAGCACTTTATGAAGCTAGATGAGAATGTGTATGGCTGAGGTCGATGATTAGTAATATCCAAAAAGAGTGTGGGATGAAAGCAATAACAGAAAACCCAACCACCATCTTTGAAGACAATACAGCATGCATCGCTCAAGTAACTGAGGGATATATTAAGGGAGATAGAACAAAACATATATCCCCAAAACTATTCTTCGCACATGATCTGCAAAAGGATGAGGAAATAGATATCCAGCAAATTCAGTCTTGTGACAACCTTGTCGACCTGTTCACCAAATCACTTCCTCCTAAGAAATTTGAGCAATTAGTTCACAAATTTGGAATGCGTCATCTTCATGAACTATGTTGAAATCAGGGGGAGTATTATACACTGCACTCTTTTTCCCTTCGATCAGGTTTTTATCCCACTGGGTTTTTCCTGACAAGGTTTTTAACGAGGCAGTATATCAAAGCATATAATATTTTCCTTTAAGGCAACCCATACCCCATTTCATGCGAACTTCAAGGGGGAGTGTTGAGAAAATGTCAAAATGAAGTCCACATAACTTGTAGCATGATAAATTGTAGCTCATCACATAAATTTATTATGGACAATAATTTGTCTAAAAGTACAATCATGTATAATATTTTAATGGCAATATTTGCCTATAAATAAGTTCACTATCTTGTGAACTATGAAAAGAAGAAGTAGAAAATACAACCGACTCTTTTATTTATTCCTTTGCTTTCTTCTATCTCCACAAACATACAATATCATCCTATAATTAGAAAGTCATCTTTTAACAAAAACAAGTATTTTACAAGTATGCAAAATGAATTTTCAAATATACACTTTTCAAAATAAAGTTTTGTATTCCTTGTTTTTAAATAATTGTTTACATTGAAAACTAACATAGATCTTTCAAAATCTTTTATTAAATATTTTGATTTCAGTTCATACCTTATAGTGTTTTCAACGATTCTCCTAATGAAAGTATTTTTAATTTATGACTCATAAAAATATTTTACAAGTTTTCTCACTACTTTTGTGAACAAATCATTTTAAAACCTAAGCTCTTTTGACTGTTTGACACGTGCTGGTTTTCCTTACTTTAATTGATGATTGTTGATAAAGTGTTAATATAGTTGATTTAATGAGTTAATGTGTTGGTCAAGTTACGTGGACGTAACTCCTTTTAAGGGGGGTAGAGGGCGATAGAGTTTTGCGCGTTTGCCTTTCGAGTCATTTTTGAGTAATTTTGAGTCTTTCTTGAATTAGTTATGATCTTGAGCCTAGTAAGGATGTGCATGAGTCTAAGAATTTAAAATCAATTTCTTTTTATTTTGGCTAAGTTTCGGGACGAAACTTCTTTTAAGGGGGGTAGACTTTAATACCCCGTATTTTTTAAACGCATTTTCTAATTAATTATTATTTTCTAAAAAGGGTATTTTAGTAATTTATTTTACTATTTGAATATTGGAGCCAAAATGATATTTGAATTTTGGCGCCAAAAATTATTTTTGGATTTTGAATTATCCATTTATATTATTTTAAAAATCGAATAATTTATATATATTTTGGATATTTTAATTAAACAAAATTATATTTAAATTAAAAGGGCCGAATTTCCCTAATTAATTAGCTAGGGTTTTCGGATTTTCTAAGTGTAGAAAATCTGATTTTCTTAGTTAAATTAATTAGTGAATAATTGGTATTTTTCTAATTAATTATTTTATACAAAATATATTATTTAAACAATCATTTTTATTCCTTAAAAACTAGCAAAATAATTGCATAAATAATTAAAGGGAGGTCCAAAAATATGCGCCTAGGAAAGCTCAAAATTTCCGCCACCATATTGTATTTTGAGTAAAATTATTTTGGTAATTTTTGTATTTTAATTATCTTCCTCAATTCTATTATTTTCCTTAATTCTTATTGTCCATCTCCTAAATATTTGATCATCTTATTTCCCTACCTTAAATCATTCTTGATTAATCCCCAAGCAAATCCATTTACCATTTAATATTTCATGACTACATACTTTACCTTATTTCTTCATTTCTTAATCACTGTAACCTAGACTTTCCATAATTCTTTAGCTCTCTTCTCCAAGTAATTTCCTTAGACCAATAATTTTTCCTATATTCTCCTACCATAATTCTTGCATGAGCTAGCCTATAAATACCCCTCATATTCTTCACACCAAAAACTCAATTCTCTTCTTCTCTCTTACTCTTCTTTTCCCTCAACCTTTTCCTACTTTTCTTCTCCTCTTTTATAAAAGAAAATTAGCCCGTATATCTTTGGAGCTATTTCACGCAAATTTGTTCATCTCGAAAAATCCTTGAGGTTAGGCTCAAGAATCACCCAATTCGGAGTTATATTGAAGGAGTTATGGCCTCTACAAGTTCTGCTTATTCTTTCCAACGCAAATCCAATTCTCTTTAATCCTATTCTCTTTATTTTCTTCATGGTTAGTTTTCTAAAATATAAATACCTATTTCAAAGCTATAATTTTATATTAAATTATTATTTTTAAAAAGAGTTTTATAGTCCATGCACATTAGATTTGGGTTTATGTCTAAAGATGTTGTTAAAACCTTATGGTTATGTTATTTGCAAGGTGTTTTTGTGATTGGACTTTGAAAGTGCGAAGTGTTGATTGAGATTCGGAATCAACGTAAGTTTAGGTGGCTAGATACCTTCGAAAGTGATTGGTTTGAATAGCATGTTTTATGATTTTATTGGTGATTGAATTGAATTGATTTGAATTATGATTTATAAAATGAAGTATGGTTAGAGGAATTGATTTCAATATTTGTTTTAATAAATGTATTTTTGAAGGATTGATTTTAATATCATGTTTTGAATGGTTTGAAATTATTTATTATGTTTAAAGGAACTTGGTTTTAAAAAGTATGTTGGATTGTTTTAAAGAGTTTTTAAAAGGGTTTGATTTTAAAAGCTTATTGAGTTCAATACAAAAGGAGTTTTTTGAGTTATTCTATTAAAAAGGTTGATTTTATTCAAAGAGGAGTTTCATGAGAATTATTGAATTATTTATAAAAGCTTTATAAGCATGATTATTATATTAATCCCACTATGCGGATTCATTGAAGACTATGGACTTTGTATGACCTAGTCTTTCTCCAAGAATAGCCTTAAAATAGTACGAGACTAGCTTGGGGGGTGTGCACACTTAGAGAGGAGGTTGAGTTTTCGAAAATAATTGATTTTATTAATCATTCTTATTGAGCTATTGAGTAATTATAATTATTTTGAGGATATTTGAGAATTGATTTTCAAAAGAGGAATTGGTTTTATAAATCGTTTCATCGAATTATTGAATTATTGAGAATTGATTTGAAATCATGAGTTTTGGAGTTCATTGGATTAATTATTGGAATTGGTTTTAAAAGCATGTTTGCAAATAAATTGAATTTACTTATCTTGCACTTATCGTACTTAGCATATTTTGCTAATCCGTATTTCTTATTTGTTTTAGTTCGTCCTGTTTACCGTAATGGTAACCAGTGTTGACTAATTTCAGGTGGAGTCAAGAATTGAGCATATGGGAGTCCCGAGAATGTTCTTCGCCTAGATTAGGATTGTTGGTCTTGGTTTAATTATGAGTACTCATGACGATGGTTTCTATTTATAGTTATTGTTGATAAAGAAAGAGTTTGAATTTCCGCTGCAAAGTATTGATTTTGGTTAGTAGTTGAGTAGCCTTGCGTAATCACGTGGCGGTAATATGCCTAAGTCTATCTTTACGGTATAATTATACGTATTATACTAGTATTTCCGTAAAGGAGATTTGGGGGTGTTACAAAGGTGGCCTTCAAGGAAGCAACTGTGACCAAGAGATCCTCGGCCTCATGAAATGAAACGGTCAGAATATCACTAGTGTTTATTGTTGTGATGATATTCTCTACGTGCCCGTCCTCACCAGGACCAGGTGTCTAACCATCTTTAGCCATTTCAGACATGTATCCCCACAAACGACGCCAAATGTTTCAGGGTTTTTTGGAATCCCTCGGGATACAGGTCTTGAACACGGTCGGATGGACTCGAACACCTGCAAAACAATGAATATTCCAGTTGACGAAATATTCACCTCCGACGATCAAGTTAGTGACTGGAAAACGAAGTAATGTAGAGAGAGAAAGTAGAGAGAAGTTGGAGCTATTCAATGCTCTTGAATGATATGTCTTAATCCACCCCTCCCATCATAAATGATTGGGGTATTTATGGGGTTAGTGCCCTAAAAAGCTAGGCTCAAATTGGCGGCGCAATCAGGTAAGGACATGTGTCTTTTGGGGACGCCGTTTTGCGACTTTATTGGGATTTTGGCCTCCTGATGTAAGGAGGCCTTTTCTCTCATTCAGGTGCTCTTATGGTTGCCACGTGTCATCTTCCTTTAGGGACACGTGTCTCCCTTTCATTGGGCCACGTGTCACTATGGGATTGGACCATGTGTTGGGGTATTTTTTACCCTAAACGATATATATATATATATATATATATATATATATATATATATATATATATATATATATGAATATTTGAATTTTTTAAATGTTTTTGTTGAATGCATATTAAATATACTTCATATATAATTGCCAAAATAGAATGAATACAAGTATGAAGATTTGACCAAAAAAAAAAAAAAAAAAAAAAAGAAAGCATAGTGGGAAAATTTTCTACCAGAGAATGACATGTGTCATCCTAGTTTCGCCTTTATTATATAGTTATTATTGATATGTTTACCAATTGGTTATTGGTATAGTGGTAATTGAAGCTGCACTTGGTAGGGAGGATCGTATGTTTGATCCCCCAAACTACAATTGGGAGGGAACTGAAACCTAACCACTCATAACTAAGCCCCGAATCTGGATTAGCCTATAGGGTGAACAGGGTGGAACAAAAAAAAGGGAATATATCTAACAACATCATGACCTTATATGAGAATACAAGGTATGATTTTATCATATGTCAAAGGAAATGTGATTGACATGAAGCAAAGATCTCAAGAGGATATTATTCATTTAAATCCTTGGAAATGGTTTCGTCCTTTAGGATAAGACATACCGATTTTGAACAGTCTACGTCATCTAAGCAACATTCATCGACTTTTAATTATATAATACATTCGAAAAGACCTTGCACAACACGAAGCATCATCACCTACTTCCCCCATTCTATCAATGGTCCATCGCATGCTTAAATGTATGTTGGTAAGTCTTTTTTGTGTTGTCCGCACTTGTTGTAATAACTTAAAGGTAAATGTCGTTAAAGACATTAGTTGGTGTTGTGTAAGGGCTTCTCATGCCCAGTGGCGGATCTTAAAACCTTTTCTTTTGGGGGCCAATAATTTCTATCATAAGTATAAATCAAAAGTTAAAAGTAACTTATCAATTGATAGATATTAGTAGAAATAAAGAACAACATACCAAAGGCAAAAAAGTACTCTATAATTTTAATCGAGTAATTTATTGACTTTGAATCTTTCATAACGTCTTGTCGCCTAAAATTATCAATTTGTTTTTTTAGTGCTTTAACTGATCAATATAACATAGAAATTTAATTAAAAATAAATTAAAAAAAATTGAAAATCAATTTTTCTAAAAAATAATTTAAAAAAAAAGTAGTCGAAGTACAGTCATAGATCATACAAACTACAAATGAATGAATACCTGATTTATCAATTGGAAGTTGGAATTGAATTGCAACCTTGAAAAAATAGAAAATATTTATCAATTGTGTTGATAAGTATTGAAAACGTCATAAAAGAAGGAAAGGGTTTGGGTTGTCAGTAATTTCTAGGGAATTGGGTTATTGTAGATTAGGAAATAAGAATATATTGTATTTGATTAGCTTTCTTTAGTAGGCGGCTATTGCTAGAGTTCTAGGCAAATAAAGCAAACAC
Organism: Chenopodium quinoa; assembly: GCF_001683475.1. Classification (NCBI taxonomy): domain Eukaryota; kingdom Viridiplantae; phylum Streptophyta; class Magnoliopsida; order Caryophyllales; family Amaranthaceae; genus Chenopodium; species Chenopodium quinoa. The sequence goes on along the minus strand of NW_018744118.1, from coordinate 626,598 downwards.
TTAATTTTTTTAATGGGCCTTTACCTTAATCAAAAAAATTTCTCAAAGAAGTTATGAGGGGCCAAGCCCCATTAAGCCCCTATTATGATCCACCCCTGCTTATGCCTATAGTAATTTTTTTTTTTATTTATTTAAAGGAAAGGTACACATAAGTTAGGAAAGTCTTCTCTCAAGACTAACCCCTAACTTATTAGAAGTAATAAAAAAGAAAATTTACTATCTAAAAAGGGATCTATATCTTGATGGGTTTGCATGTAATGACCCAAGGAAGCAACATAATCTGCTGCTCGATTGCCTTCTCTATAAATGTGCTTGGAGTGCACACAGCGGAAATGACGAAGAAGCTCTTTGACATCATCCATCAATAGGTGAATTTTCCAAGGACACTGAGCTTTACCCTGCAAAATGTGAATAATAAGCAAGTTATCACCTTCAATTAAAATATTAGAAAAATTATGGGCGCAAGCCAAAAGGAGCCCATTTCGAAGAGCTATAGCTTCAGCAATTAGAGGAGTAGTCATTCCTAAATTAAACGTACGACTACAGACGTTATTGCCATAGTGATCTCTAATAATGATACCTGTAGCATCGGACCCGTCTCGAACAGAACCATCAAAATCAATTTTAACAAAACCAATAGGGAGAGGGGACCAAGCTGCATGAACAATTTTAATAGGAGTTGGGGCCAGAATAGGAGTAGCCTCAAGAGAGTCTAAACGAGTCCTAATAGTCCATTCAGAGCAAATTACTTGAGCTCGAGAAAGAGTAGACAAGGACAAAACAGGGGTATTTTTAAAAATTAAGGCATTTCGGGTTTTCCAAATACTCCATAGGGGTATCTTTTTTAAAGACAAAGAGAAGTTGCCTCTTAAAGTTTTAAATAACAAAAAATACCAATATCCAGGGGTAAAGAACCCAACCAGTTGATGGTAGCCTTATGTTTCTAGAATGATTGCACAACATTACACGAAAGGAAAAGGTGAGCTTGAGTCTTAGTGGTTAGTTGGCAAAAAGGACATAAAGTTGGGATAGTAATATGACGATGAGCCAAATTAGCTCATGTAGGAAGAGCGTTATGTAACAGTTGCCATATAAAAAGACGAAGTTTAGGTGAAATGTCCACCTTCCAAATCCAAGCAAACTCCTATTTAATATGGGAAGGAATGTTATGGGCTAGCCATGTAGCCGATTTAACAGTAAAATTCCCATTATTTGACAAACCCCAACAAGGTTCATCTTGAATGTCTGAAGCAGGAAGGGGTATACCTTTAATGAGATAAACTAGATGATCAGGAAGTAGTTGCGAGAGAGCCATACTATCCCACTCTTTATTACTTTAATGAAATGATCCACATTTATATCCAAATTGGCAATAGTAGAGATGTCCAAACTACACAAAGAAATAAGATTCTCAGACGCACACCAATTGTCTAACCAAAAAAGAACACTTGTCCCTACCAATTTCCCATCGGAGACCACGAAGAAGAAGGGGTCGTATTTGCAGAATTTTCTTCCATATCCAGGAATCTTTGCGTTGTGGGCAATATTCTTCCATATCCAGGAATCTTTGCGTTGTGGGCAATATTCAAAAAAGGTTTTTTTGCAACAAATATTAAGCCGTGACAGAGCGAACCTATACATTATTTGGTTCAGAGATAATTTTGCAACCTAGTTTAGCTAAAAAAGCAGAATTAACGGCGTCTGTTTGGAAGGCCAAGGCCACCATAATCCTTTGGTTGACAAATTGTATCCCAAGCCACCATAGGAATTCCCTGCTTGTCAGGGGATTGTTTCCAAAAGTACTTTCGATTTATCTGGTCTAGAGAATTTGTAGTCAATTTTGGAAGACGAGTTGTGGACATAGCGTATGAGGGCATTGACTCCAAATGACTTTGAATTAAAACAATTTTTCCGGCTTTGGAGACTGTGTTAGCAGACCAATTGTTCATTTTTTTCGGCTTTGACAGTCAAATGTTGAAAATTATGCTTCGTAAAGGACAAGGAATTGAATAAAACCCCCAATTATCTTCCCAAAAAAGATTTAGGGGTCATATTAAAATAACTTGCTAGATTTTGTTTTTTTGATGAAGGAACCAACTTTGAAAAAACAGTAGAGAACTTATGATAGTTTATCAGTTGACCAGAGAGCTGAGAATTCTGATAGAACCTTAGGAATATGTGCACAAGAAGTAGAAGTTGCTTTACAGAAAAGAAGGCTATATTCAGTAAATAAAAGGTAGGGAATAATTGGGGCTGAAGAAGAAATCTTAAAACCAATGCCGTTTCTATTTAAAACTGCCTTACACTACAATTTTTTTGACGAATAAAACTGGGGACAAAGGGTCACCTTGACGGAGTTCTCTAGACGGTATAATTTAATTAGAGAAATTTGTGTTGACTATGGGTGAATAAGAGACTGTAGTAACACAAGCCTTTATCCACCCAATCCAAGTACTATTAAAACCAAACGCAGCTAGAGTTGCCCATAAAAAATCCCATTCTATTATGTCATATGCTTTTTCTATATCTAGTTTCAAAGCCAGCCAACCTGTCTTATTTTTAGATTTATTAAAAATGTTCAATATTTCTTGGACTAGGAGAATCTTGTCTTGAATTGCGGTGTCTGGTGCAAAAGCATTTTGATAAGGTCCAATGATCTTTTTAAGGAATGGTTTAAGATGGTTAACTAGGACTTTGGAAATAGCTTTATAGAGGGTTGTACAAAGACTAATTGGACGATATTGGTTTGCTTTGGTAGGTCTATCAACCTTTGGGATAAGGGTAATAAGCGTATGATTAAGTTGGCGTAGCAGAATACCATTAAAAAAGAATCCACGGATAGCTTTACAGACATTAGGACCAACAATAGACTAGTAGTGCTGGAAAAATTTAGGTCCGAAATCATCGGAACCAGGAGCCTTACAAAGGCACATATATAAAAAAAAAACGGCAATTTCATGAAATGCCACTGAGCACTTAAAAAATTCATAAAATGCCATTGTATTTTCCAGAATTCACCACATGCCACTGACAAACAGTAAAATGTCATGCCATGTCATTAATGAGGTATTTCCGTTAGTTGACAGTCAGTGTCCGTTGGTTGACCCAGCACTTGCCACGTGTCACCTTCTGATTGGTTCGTTTTTTAAAAAAAATTAAACAAAAATAAAAAAAAAATCTAAAAAAAAAAATCAGAAAACCTAGCCCCCACCCCTTCCTTGACTACCTAGCCCCACCGCCCAACGGAAATCCAAACCCAGCCACCACCAATCCCCCCTTAAAAAAAAAATTAAACAAAAAAAAAAAAAAATCTAAAAAAAAAAAAAAAAAAAAAAAAGAAAACCTAGCCCCCACCCCTTCCTTGACTACCTAGCCCCACCGCCCAACGAAAATCCAAACCCAGCCACCACCGATCCCCCCTTACCCCACCAGAAAATCCACCCAAATCCACCATGCCGGCCAGCCACCCCTCCTCCTGCCCCGTCGCGTCCTCCCTCCTTCCCCTTTAACCACAAACCCCATCCCCGTAAACCCCTTCTCTCTCCTCGAAACAACCACTAAAACCCCAAAATCGCAGCCACCAGGCAAAGTCCGGCAACACAGCGAAGAGGAGAACGGAAGTCCGGCAGCCTCCCAGCCTCCCACCAGAAAACCCCACTCAATACCACATTCCCCTCCCCTTTTCGATTTCCGGCCACCCCACCCAAAACACCCTTCCCTCCCCTTTTTGTTTTCGGCCACCCACCCACCCACACAACCCGAAACTCCATTCCCCTCCCCTTTGCAATTTGTGTGTAATTTCTTCTTCTCATTGCAATGTAAGTATTTCCATGTATAATCCTTGTTTCATTGTCGAATTCATACAAATTTTTGAAAAATTCGAAAAACTCCTTTGAAAAATCGATTTGGGGCTTTCTCGTATGATGCTTGTTTGATGAAATTGTTTGTCCCATGTTGTTGCATTCTTGATTGTGTGCATTTTGATAGTAATTTTGTAGAAAATGGTGAAGAAATGAGCATGTTGGGTTCTTGCCTTCGAGCTTGAACGTGGGTTTTAATGGTGGTGGAAAGATGATAGAGAGGGAATGAGAAAGATGTTTTTTTTTTTTTTTTTTTTTTTTTTTTTTTTAAAAAAAATTGAACCAATTACAAGGTGACACGTGACAAGTGTTGGGTCAACCAGCGGACATTAACGGTCAACTAACGAAAATACCTCATTAATGACATGGCATGACATTTTGTAAATTCTAGAAAATACGATAGCATTTCATGAATTTTTTAATTCCTCAATAGCATTTCATGAAATTGCCGCAAAAGAAAAAAAAAAAAGGGCTTGTTATGTTACTTTACGAGTTTCCTCTCCCTCTCTCAGTTACAGCGCGCACTCAACGTTCTCCATTGAAGCGCAGTTCACGTTCTCCATTGAAGCGCAAGGCGCCTTCTAATAGTTGTATACCCCATTGAAGCAGCTTCTCAGGTAAGTTGTTTCTTCTTTTTGTAATCAATTTCACATTCTAGGGTTTATTTTTCATCTAATTTAATTTAATATAATTTAATTGTCAGTGCATTAAGCTTAGGGTTCGAAAATCTCAACTATTGTTTCTAAATTCTATGATATGAAACATCATAACCAAAAGAAAAGAAAATTATGAGCCTAATTTGATTATTGAATCAAATATCCCTAAAATTATGTATTTTTCGAGATTATTGAATCAAATTTGGTTGCTAATGTATTGCTCAACCCTTCAATCTTAGGATTCAACTATGAATTCAGACCTCGTTTTGGACGAGCCTGATTATAATAATCCAGAAAACAATATTCAGGTAATCCCTTTTGTTTTCATTAGTGAAACTGGTTAAATTAAAGCGAGATACTAATTGGTGTATTCCTTTCTATACGGATAGCCTTTCTTTGTTCTTCACAGGGGTTGTTCTTCTTCTTCTTCTTCTTTGTCGCGGCCGAAATCCAAGAGGAAATTAAATGAAGAATCTGTGCATGAGTTTGATGATCGTTATCTATATAATTTGAGAATTAGTGCTTTTCATTATGTGTGGTCCAACATTGACACCACCATCAAGGTAATTATCACACCCCTTTTAATGAATGTGTATGTATAATTTATAGTTATTGTTTTAGAGAATTTGCTGGACATCTCACACTTTCCTAAGGTATTCGTTTGTATTAGAACTAGGATAGGAGATGAACAATGAATGTACTTGAATCTTACTGGAAAGGGAATGAAATGGTGTTAGTAAATAATGTGTCAAAAGTTACTTATGAATAGTTTAAATATCCAAATGTTACGATTAAGAAAGAACAGAGGAAGTATGTCTTTCATTTAAGTTGCACTATAAGAGTAAGCAGGTTGAAATTTTGAAATTTGGATTTCCTTGATTGTAATTCTATGTATAAATATTTTGAAATAATTTATGCAACCATTCTTCATGCTAAATTGGTATTCTTCCTTGACCTTTCTTTTGTTTTTTTTAATTTTTTTTTTTATAGGGTGTCCTCAAGGAAATCAACTTAAGCATATTTAATGAAGTGAGTTCTTGGGTTCATCAATCATTTAAAGCAGTGAGATCATCTGGGGAACCGGGCTATGCTGAAACCACTCATCCATATCCTATAGCCCTTGATGCCTTGTCGAAACAAATCTACACTGGGCTTGTATATACTAGTAATAATTCTACTCAAGTCTTTATTTGTGCTAACATGGTGTTACAGGATACTACTTTTCTTAAATTATTAAGTAGCAAGTGGCCTGGAGAGAGAACATGTAGAGAGAATAAATTGGATGCGTGACTTTAGGGGATTCATTTAGTGTAAAAATTAGAGAGGAAAAACCTGCTTAAAGTAGATTGCATACTTTAATATTGGATTATTTTCTTAAGAAGATAGAGGTCTGGAGCTTTTGAGATTCCAAATTCTCTCTATGAATTTTAATAAGATTATCAAATATAGTGATGCCTTTGTAATTATATACTACTATGAGTCTGACTATCAAGTAACTGACAAGTGACAACAACTTAATTATTTAAATAATTCAAAGTTTACAACAACGAAATTGTATATGTTGTCTGCAGAAAATATGGAGTTTGTTGATAATCAACTTACCTTTGAAGAACTTGGCAATCACTTGAAGTCTGGTGGCTGCCATGTAGCTTACATGTCATCACTGGACTTCTCAGCTAAGAATGGGATTGGTGGTTGTTTGACTCGCTTATTGAGAATGTTTCTGAAGGTTACACTGGATGTAAGTCCCTTGTATTATATGCATGCTGCAAAAGATTCTCTAGCCTCAATCTACCTTTAAGAGTTACTTTTGTATTTTTTGAGCAGGATGCTGATATGTCCATTCTGGCATCATGGTACTGTGGACAAAGGGAGTCTACACCAGTAGTCATAATCATTGAGGACATGGAGAGATGCTGTGCTTCCGTCTTGTCCAATTTCATTTTGATGTTAAGGTATTTAAGCTGTTGCCCATCCTTTGTTGGGAAGATAGAAGAAGATATAATTTCATTCACTTTTAACGAATCCGAGGAAATTTCATTTTTCACAGTTTCAAAAGCCAAACAATCCATAACATTTGCATTCTGAAGCAATGTCTGCAGTCTATTATCGTAACTAGCTTTATACTAAAACATGTTTACTTATAATCCATGTTGTCCTCCAAATTTGTTGTTTAATAGTTATTGGCCAGTGGAGAATATCGGTCAAGTCCAGATATTAATTTCTTGTTAATCAAATGCAGCAAATCAAGCTGAAATATTTGTTGCTTCATGTTGATGAGCTGCAAATGAACCGAGTCAGGCTCATTTTTAGTTTGTTGGAGCTAAGGTTCATAAGAATTATTCCTTTGTTTTTTTCGTAATAGTCCCATTTCTAAATGGTACGACTTTTAAGAAATGTCTTGTAGCTGTTGTTACTTGTAAATTACAAAAGAGCCATGGAACTAGAAGAATTAATTAGAGTCCATGCGGGGTTTAATTGAGGAGTTGACAACATGCCACCACTAGTTATTGCTGCCACCCTTGTTCCAACCGCCATGCACGCCCACCACTTTTATAAAATACCACTAAAGTTCACTTTACTCACAAAACAACCGCTGTTACTGCTTGAACTCACCTAAAACCACATCCACCATCCACCTAAACTTAATCATCACAAAACAAAACCCACCATCATCACAAATTGAGCCTACCCAAACTGACCATCATCGCAAACCAAAATTCATAACCCTAACAAATTGAGCTTAACCAAGCCTACAACATGAATCTACTACTCCCTGCGTAATTTATACTTGCTCCATTTCTCCATCCGTGTAGTTTTAGGAAAAATAGTGGAAAGTAATAAAATATGATGGAAGTGGGGTTGGTTGAATAATAAAAAAAAACCAAAAAAGTAAAAGTGAGTATAAGTGGGGAGGAGAGAGAATATGAAAAATATTAAAATATGATATGAGGGGACTACTCGTGGGGAGGAAAATAGTAAAATTTTGTTTTAAGTTTCCACAAAAGGAAATGGATCAAGTAATAAATACAACCACAAAATGAAAGTGGAGCATGTAATAAAATACAGAGAGAGTATCATAGTTTGTGCAAGTCTAAACCCATCGTCTTCACGAATCAAACCTGACTATATCATTATTTTAACAAAAGACAACGAGAGAGATGAGACTATTCAAGCCCACAAAGCCACCACTTGTTTGAGTGGAGGAGATTGAAATGTTCGACAAGAAAGGTGAACGGGTCGGATTTGGAGGAGATAGAGTAAGTGACATCTCGTTAAGTCGTTGGAGTTGGACACTAGTGGTAATTTTGTTGTTGGTGATGGGTTGGTGCTTTCATGGTGGGTTTGTAAGGATGGGGATGGATGAAAGGGGACGGTAAAGGAGAGAAAGTTAGGAAGGAAAGATAGGGTATGGTCGTATAAGGGATTGAGGGTGATAAGTAAGGATAATATTGACTTTTGTTGAAGGTTAAAAGTAAATGAAACAATTATTTTTGGATGGTAGGAAATGAAATGTGGTGGAATTATAAAAATCAATGAAGGAAGTATTAGTGTTTGAGCTAGCTTGTGCTTGAATAAGCTTCTATAATTCTTATTATATTATTTTCTTTATTATTATATATTAATTTATTTTTCCTATTATACATTAAAAGATTATTTTAATTCTTATTATATATTAAAAGATGTATTTTTACATTTAATATTTTATTTACTTATATACAAAATATGTAAGTATGTAAAAATAATTAATATTTCATGTACTTTTTTCGAGTTTGATTGACCTTTGAATAAGTTATAATTAGACATGAACATAGTCACATACGAACTAAACGAGCTATTCATGAACATTAATGAGTCGAAAAGAAGTTTTTCAAGCTTGACTCATTTACTTAACAAGCATAAGACTTTTATTTAAGTTTATTTATTACCTTAATAATTGAGTTATGATCGAGTTTTGATTGAGATTGTTCGCGAGTAGTTCGTGAACGTATCAACTCATTTGCCCTCTATGCTGGCCTTTTTCCTTTCTAGAAATTAATTATTTTTGGTTTTATGTAAATGATGAATAGATGCTTCTTTCACTTTGGTATTCAATTACTTAATTTTTTGCTTCCATTGGACCTAAGTTTCTTAGTCTTGCTCATTTTTTTTGCCAGCAAATGGGTGGTTAAAATACCAGTCATCCTAGTAATGGGGGTCGCAACGATGCTTTATTCGCCAGAAAATTTGCTATCTTCAAATGCATTATTGTGTCTACGCACTTGTAAATTTGTCTTGGGATCTCCAGCTCAAAGAATGGATGCTATTGCTGAAGCTGTTCTCTTAAGGCCTTGTTCAAGGTTCAATGTTGGCCACAAGGTGGCTGTTTTTATGAAAGATTATTTTCTGAAACATGATGGTACCTTGACTTCTTATATCAGATCTTTAAAGGTACAACACCTAATTCCAATGCAGCTTATAAAGTTGAAGTTTTACATTGTGTGTTTTAATGATTGCCCTTTTTCTCTCCTTCCCAGATATCTTGTATGCTACTTTTCTCGTCCGAGCCTTTAAGCTTCTTGCTAAAAGACTTAGATGCTGAAGATGATTTTCAGGTTTGGTTTCTACCCACTCCAATAATCTAAATTTTTTTTCATCTCATATTACTGCATGTATGATAACCTGCTCTTTTTTCCGGTGATATTGATAACTGTCTTGTTTATTTTCTTCTGGACTGTTTTGTTCCACAAATGATCATATTATTGAAGAAATTCATGCAAAAGATCGTCTTGCAAAGTAACAATGTCATGTTTTGTCGCTGCTTTAATCACATAATATACAATTTTTTCTTTGCCACTGTTATTCAACTGGCTTATTTTGTGAAATTATATTTCTTTCATTTCAGAATACTGTAATATATTCGATTACCACACTTGATTTAAAAGTGCGGCTTAGACACCCCCTAGGTGCAAGGCGCGAGAGCTGGAACCTTAGCTCTTCCAGGCGCAAAGATCTATGAAAGGCGGTGCCTATGTGCTTTTATCTAGGGTTTTATTTTATTTTTTTTTTGTTTTTTTTTTTGTGCCGTATGTTGTTAGTGTCATTTGTTGATGTAGATAATAAAAGAAAAACACCACGTGACTTTGCAACATTCAGATTTACTAAGGAGAGAGAAAACCCATGTCACCCAATTCCATTTGTAAAACCCTAGGTATCGATCACATGGCCCTTTCACCTTATCTCATAATTCTTTCTAATATTATTTTATAAATAAAGTGGAGGCGTGCCCCTTTGCCTTGTGCCTAGGCTCCAAGGACTTTTGCTGGTGCATCTTGTGCACTTTAAAACTTAGTTCCCACATTATAAACTTGTAAACGTTGGTCAATGATTTGGCGAAGTTTATTTTGTAAGCCTACCTTGTTTTTTATTTATTTATTTATTTATTTTGCTGAGATGTTTTGAAAAGAAGGACTAGAAAGTATATTTGTAAGACTACCTTGTTTTTTATTAAATAAACTTTTGATCAAGAATAATAGGCATTTTTGAGTATTAGCATGATCTTTGGTATTATTTAATATGCATCATCATCTGATTGACTTGTTCATCTTGTAAAAGCAGAAAAATTGCATGTATTGCATGATACTCTATTTGTAGATCATGGTTGATCAAGGCTAAAAGCATCCTTGACATCTTGTCTTGTCTATTGCAGAGGCCTATTATGTGAATCAAATATTCTAGACTGTATTTAGCCTTAGTGTTGCTTGGAGTTGCCTTTCATTAATGCTATGTTAGGAATTTCGAAGCCCCTAACGTTGCATTTTCTGTTGAGTTCACTCACGTGTAGGAAATATGGAAAGAGAAACATGCGTGTATTCAGGACATCATGTTGAAAGATTCTTCACAACTTTCTTGCAGAGGGTATGTACTATGTAGGGATGCCATTATTTTAATTTTTTTTCTACATTTTCTGTTTGCTCTTGATACTAAGATTTCATCCATCTTATTATAGTGATGATGTTGGTGAACTAACCAGTGAAAAGTTGATCCATGCTATTGGCGAGCTAAAGAGACTCCACCAACGCTGGATCACAGTAGTCAAGGTGAGCTGTCAAGCTTCTCCTTCTGTTTTCTTTCATCAGTTTTGTATATATTGTTTAAATCGAAGACATAGTCTTGTTAATTGTGGCTGTTGACTAAAATTTTTATGTGAGTATACATTTGCTCTAAATATTGTGGGTCCTCAATTCGTCATAAATATTAATTAATTATACTTTCTAGTGCCTTCTTTTCACAATGATTTTATCCAATTCAGTTTGGTATGATTGATTGTCCCACAAATCAATTTTATTTCTGCATTAATAGTAGGATTTACTCATTTTTACCATATATTAAGCTTCACGCATTTAGATTTTGATGTTACTGATCTGATTGGGGATTATGAAACCAAAGATTTTGATGTTACTGATCTAATTGCAGTGCCTACATGAAGCTGGAAAGCACCAAAATGTGCAGCTGTTAGATTTGTATTGTGATGCCCTTGATCCGGATGTTCATAAATCTGGGACTTCTTATAAGCAAGGGAGATCTTTAAGGAATGGGTGTTTATCTAGTCAATATGGTGGCTCTCCCAAAAGACCTTACATATTTAAAGCAGTGAATAAGGTAAGGTAGGTATCATATCTTTCTGAAAATTAATTTGAGTGGTAACTGATTTGCAAGATTTATGTGTCATCAGCTTGTGCATTATTTAGTCATCAGAAATGAACCTAGAGAATGTAGAACTCATAGGTGAGTTTATATGAGCTCATGGGGGCTATCTTTCATCAATCTTAAATTGTACCTTAGCTTAACAAAAGTGTTGTACTAAGAACTCAACACAGTAATATTTGATCATTCTTTTGTATGGGTACTGTTGCCATTATTTAAAAATTGTTAAGACATATGTAGGTGAGGCCTGGGGGTGAAAGATTTGCTTTCATAATTTAGATCATATGTTTCTATTCTCAGCACTTTGAAACTATTATTCTACTTCTTTTTCTAGCACAGACTACACTGCAAAACCCACCTAATGAACTGGTGTTATTCATTTTTGTTTTCTAACACCATTCTCTAACATGTATCTATACTTGTACAATTTGTGTTGAGGGTGGAGTGAGAAGAGGGGGGGGGGGATAAGAAAGTACCAAGTAAATTAAATCCTACATATGATATAGGAAAGTAATGTTCAGTGCTACATATGTGTTGTTGTGGATGTGGTTTCAATGAATTAAATCCTTTTTGATGCATTGAATGCTGATTGAGGGCAGGATGCTTATTGTTTTAATTCTAAGTGGCTTAGGTGTTATGCTGACCTGTGTCCTCTCCATCTGATGTGTGGGATTTTTGTATTGTCCCTTTGTTTTATTTCTTTGTGATTTATTTATTTGATGATTAGCCTTCCTTTTAATCCTTAGTTGGAAATGAGTAAGGCGGCAAACTGCAATAATCTGTACCAAACTATGCTATTAGTGAGATACATGCTCCTGTAATAGCATTCGTTCTTGTCAGTATTGACTTTAGTACATCTTATCCTTCCAAACATCTCATCACTGCTTATGGCGAGATCTATATTGTGTAATCATTGGTGGTAATTAGCCAGTAACTATTGGAACTCAAAATAAAACTCCTATGTCTTAATGATTCATGACTCTTGAGCTTGACAAATTGAATATGCCTGAACGTTAGGTGGACTTTGGTTGTATGATTTTTTTTTTTTTAACAAAATCAAGCTGTGGTAAACTGGCAATACTTATTTACTTCAGCATTGGTGTTCCCTGTGCTAGGGGTTCAAGCTATAGCGAAGTTACTGCACTAGTCTGTCTTTACAGTGATACAAGTGAGCCAGAAAAGTTGTTATACCAAGCAGCCGAAAGCTGATTTTTTTTTGATACGACTGATTCAAAGTTGGTAAAGAAGATTTCTCTTTCTGTGGATCCTACAAGTTAAGGGACTTGTCAGGATATTATTAAATAAGTTCAAATCATATATTTTCATTTATGGTTAATTTGCAAGGAGTCTGAAAAACAGTAGTTCCTCCATCTCATATTACAAAGCTTGTTTTTCTTTTTGGGTAAACCAAAATTAAAAGCCTATTTCTATTTAAAGGTTGTACTTATTGACAATATTACCCTCTTTTTGATGAGTTGTTTTCAAGTACTATTCTTTTTCTCTCTAACCCCACATGCACATCCCAATCAACAGTTTTAAGGAATCAACATCCTCCTTAATTTCTGTGAATAAACCCAAATGGGCTTTTTAATATGAGACGGAGAGAGTACTGATTTGGATGATCATACTCTCTCCATTTATTTAAGTATTACACTTGGAATGACACATAGTTTTTGGCAAATTATTTGACTTGAATATAAAAGATGTAAGTGGAGTAATTTGGAAATTAAAATAATTATAAGAAAAGATAGTGGGGTTATATTTTATTGAAAAAGTAAGTTATGCGAGAGGGAAATAAATCTTAAAGAAGTAGTAGTGGTTTTAGTGGGGATCGTGAGAGGAGAGAAAACTAATATTTAAATTGAGTAGGTTGCCAAAAAAAAAAAGAAGTGTAACACTTAAAGAAATGGTCGCAAAAGGAAAGTGTAACTCTTAAAGAAAATACGGAGGGAGTATATCGAAGTTGGAGTAAATATTTTGGGCATTTGCCTTTTTTATTTTCTTATTATTTTTTTAAGGAATGTTTGCCAAGAATAGAACGACCTTTGGATTATTTCAAAATGGAATGACCTTTGATATACATTTGCCAAAAATAGAACAAAAAACGTGTCACATGTGTGATTGGTTAAACCAGTTTAAATTTATTTTTAACATTTTTCTTTAATAATAATGATTTAAAAAAAACTTAAATTAAAAATACTTTTAAATTTTTTTTAAAGCAAAAGAAAAAACTGAAATAAAAAAAAAACCCTTCCCCCTGCCAAGAGCCACCCCACCAGCCACCCCACCGTCAGCGGCTAGAGCCGTGGCACCCAACCTGACCCAGACCCGACCACCGAGCCACCGACACAAGAAATGGGACAAATTAAGAGATTAACAATTCTATCCCAACAAGCTCCTCCTTCCACCATAGCTTACACAAGCTAGAAATGTCGGATCACAGGCCGTTATCGGACTTGAAAAGGATCAAATTATCTTGCAATTCTCGAACAATAGGAAACAAATCGTCAGAAGAGAAGGCATTTTGGGGATGTTTTGTACAAATTCAGGCAATATAAGCGTGTAGATTTGATGATTGTGAAGATGGGTTTTTTTTGTTGGGGGGGGTTCTTTGACTTGGGTCGTTGAATTTCTAGAGGATCCTTGAGGTTTTTTCAATGGCGGAGAAGGTGGAGTTCTGGGGTTTGATGGGATTTTGAACCCTAAAACCACCACTCGATTTGGGAGTTTTAGAGTTTTCGGTTGGTGGTTCAAGGGGGGAAGGGGGTGGAGATGGCCGTTTGAAGGGCGAAATGGGTTCGCCAGCATAGTGGATGTGGTTTGGGTGCCTACTGGTCGGGAGAGGAGGGTTTTTGAGGGGAGGGAGGTAGGGCGGGAGGAAGGTGGTTCAGGGGAAGGAGCTGGGTGGTTGGGATCTGGCCGGCGCCGGGTTGGGGGCTGTGGCCGGCGGCGGTTATGGGGAGTTCCCGGCGGTGGGGTGGCTGCCAACCGGTTACGTGTCATTTTTGGCAAATGTGTGTCAAAGGTTGTTCCATTTTGAAATAATCTAAAGGTCATTCCATTTATGGAAGACTGGTGAAAGGGGGTGTTATTCCTGGCAAATTTTTCTATTTTTTATTGCAAGCTTGTATAAGGTTGGTGGTAGCATGTACATGACTACTATACAATAATTTCAATAAGGTTGGATAACTTCAATGTGCTAGAATTTTGTAGCTAATCTCTTCTTACAATTGGTGATATTATATCTGCAAGATAATTTGCTGTTTATTTTGACCTCATCATAGGTAGAAGTACTTTGCATATCAAAATAATGTTTTCGGAGGATTTTTGGGTAATTGTAAAAAACTTGTATACAAATGGTTGTTCTTGAATGTCAAAGTCACCCAATCTCATTAAAGTCACCCTTTCCCATAAAGCTCACTATATAAAGGTAACCCTAATGTTAAAGTACACAATACATTCATCTCATGTAGGAATTTCTATTCAAATAATTATTTATCCAGTTGTGCCCATACTTGTGTTGTGTTTAATGTGGCCCAAATCCATCAGCCCAATTATCCATGTCTCAAGGTTTCTAGAGATTCTAGTATATTGGCAGAAAATTGTGGAAGATACTAGCATTGGTGAATTCTAATGAAACTTCTAGATTTATGTGGAAATATAAGGAGCATGTGTAGATATTTCTTGCCTTACAGACTTCTTCCACCACCATACGTCCATTAAAAATATGGTATGCTAGGCATCATTTGGGAGCATGCAATCCACCTACATCCTCTAATGTTCCTCTAGGGCTCCAATCCTCTAATGCACTCTATGAGTGTCCGCCAATATTTTGGCTTGTAGAGATTATTTATAATCTATTGGCTCTCTAAGAATTATAAAGACCGGAGATACTCATATACACACTATCTCCTTATCTACTATCCCCTTCAGTCTGTGTCTCTGTGAGTCATAGTGAGAGTTATTATTATTGTATTACACCGTTTGGGTTTTTTGGCCTTTTTGGCCTTTTTGGAGGATTTTTCACATGTTAAATATTGTTTCCCTCTTTATTATTCATCTTGCCTTTATTATCTTTCTATTTTTCAATTTGTACATCTCTCAATCTCTGCTTCCGCTAAACGCTTATAACCATAACATATAATAATCTTTTTGAGTAATTACTTTTATTAATATATAATAATCTTTTGTTCTAATTATGCTATAGAGATACTTTTAAACTTCAATTTGATTTTCTTACTGGATATATAAACATGTGTTTGACCAGGGATCTTTCACCAGCAGCGTTATCTGAATTGCTTAATAAGTGGGAGAGACATGCTGATGGCGTATGCGAGGTATGATTATGACTTACTATTGGCTATTGCTGATTGAATATATAATGCGGAACTATAACTGTGTGATGCACAAATGTGTTGGTTAACTTAGACTGCATATACTGTTTGTCATCTTTTGACCTTGTTGTATGCCCAGTTTTTGGATGTTTCCCTCCACACCTCTTAGAAAAGAAAGGGTGGGGTTTCTCTGATGATTGTCATCATGCTCATTTAATAAATAAACCAATGAGAAATGTATAAAGGTAGAGAATTTGCTAAAAAATAGTGTTTGATATTTTTCCAGTGAGAAGACTTGGTGTAATGTCATGTTTTATAGTCATAATTTTACAATATGAACAGCATCAGTTGCAATTTAAAATTTTCCATTATGTTGCTTTTGGTCGTTCTTAAAATTTGTCCAAAGCTTCTGTTATTAAATATTATTCTTAAGTTGGAAGATCTGAAAAGATACTGCGGTCTTTTATCTCTAATTCTCTATCAGACTTGTCAAAGATCTGAATTTTTGCTTGAGATATCTTGAATTACTATTTAAGCAGTTAAGCTTTAAGATATCAAACATGCGAAACTCTGATCTTTTGCTAGGAAGTTTGTTAAAGAGATTGGAGCTTAGGAAGCGAAAGTGTCATTTAGGTCTCATAAATTTCCATTCTTGTCTTTTTAATTCTCCTTTTGGTTTTAGGTATCCATCTAATATATTGGAGTGACAATGTGATAAGATTATGTACATGAGTAAAATCTTTCTCCCTTTTGTCTTGATGTGGTGTTGCTCCATTCTACATATATTCTTATTTTGGATTTGTTAAGTTTGGAATGGAAGATCTATGTGATCTTAAATAATTGTTTGCTGAAAATAACCCGAGGTTAGTTTATCAAAGGAATACAATTCATTAACAAAAACTTGTTTAAAAACAGGAGAAAGACAAAGCCTCTGTATCCATGTTGATGGAATTTGTGTAAGTTAACGTAACGATCTGCTACTACTTTCACTCAATATTTCACAACTAAATGGAAGAACAAGTAAAAAAAGAAAGAACAATAAGAAAAGTGAGGGAAAATGGGCTGCTTTTTGATTGATAAAGATGGAAACTTTCTTACAAACGGTGGCTTGAGGTCACCACTCTCCAAGGTGACTTCAGGTCACGACTGTCCAGGATTCAATTATCACAAAAAAAATAGCTGACTAAGCCAATCCCTACTCCCCCTTTTTTTATATGTACACAGCTAATTACAATCAGCAAAAAGGCCAGCTAGGCTAGCGCAAAAAGCCAAGGTCTGGCACAGGTACACCTAACCCCTGCAGCAGTCATTTGTTGCTAAGTGACTGATGTGCTGCTGCTGCTCCACTCCTCTTGCCCCAACGGTCTGCCTTCCTTTTTTTGTGCCTCCTTTCATAAGTGATGATACCTTGAGGCTGCACCTCATAGTTCGTTGCAGATAATGTCACAAAGTTGTGAACCAAAGTTGAATCCTGTCTTCTATTCTAGAGCTATTCACACTCATCAAAGCATCCAGTTTGCTAAAAAAATGATTCTCTGGGCTTTAATTGACTGCAATTGGTGGTTCACTTTTTATACTTGTTAGGTTAACCGTCTTTGTGCAGATTTAGCAATTGTCAGTTTGTGTATTTTCCTTCTCCTTATGAGATGTGTCTAATATTGACTTTGTAAATTATTCTTCACTTGGGACGGTCCAACTTCAGGAACTTTGCTGTGTGAAGATAGACTGAACTAACAAGGAAGAAAGATTTCTCATTTTCCATAAAAGTATCAATCTTTTCTTGTAATGAAGTATACCTTCAAACATCCATTCTAATCAAGCTGCCTGACAAGCATGACGTGTTTTTCTTGCACTGCTTTAGTCAATTTTGTAAATATAATTTAGTAGGTGCAAAAGTCAAATAAAGTATAGGCGCTGTATGTAGCATTCCAGATTGTCATTTTTTTTTCTAACATTAAGGCTTGAGTTATGCTCAGATTCCAGTTATATATTGGATAGCCTCATACTATCATGGAATTTTGATTATTTATTTGTAAGTTTGCCCAACTGATATTTGATGAATCATCCCTTTCAGCCTCTGTTTTTAAATGTCTTTCTGTATAATCTTTTGACATGTGTATGACAATTCTTTGATGGATGCTTTCTTACTTATAAAATATACTAAATGTTCACTTGTTCTAATTTCGAGCTTTAAAATTGAAGCTGATTCCGCCATCTCCATGAATCATTTTATTATCATAGATTGGCGATAAAGTCAAGGAGCTGCAAGTTATGATGAATTCTGCGGATAGCAAGAGCTCAGGAAGCGATTTGATATATGATTCCTCGTAAGATTCTGTCCCTAGTCTATGCTGTTGTTAACTGAGCTTCTCCGCTCCTCTATTTTTCTGATAACGATCAACAGCTTTATTAGGTGGCTCAACAAACCTCTGATAGGTAGACTTTGCCAGTTGCTCAGCTGTACTGTTGTCAACATGGCCTGACTAGTTGTGGAAACCGAATATGGGACCTATAAGGGAGAAAATAATTCATCCAAGAGATATCAAACTGAATTAAAAAAAATATTCAACACTACACGTCTACTAGATCTAGAGTTTACATTCAAAAACCTTAGATCTCAAAAGCAAGGCGATGGCCTGGATGAAACTTTAAAGGGTATTACTTGCCCGAAGGGGGCAACCTTCCTCGTACTTCCATTGTTGTTTGTGCGTGGTTGGTCATTGATTGCGAGAGAGAGAAAGAGGTCATTTGTGGATAAGTAGGAGGTTTGATGTGGTAGGAGAGTATGCTTTAAACTTGTTAGGTGGGACCTTTTTTTTTTTTTCCTTCTCCTTTTATTAAGTACCTTTCAAATTACCAACTGTGTGGGAACACAATATTAACACACCTTTTATTTATTTATTTATTTTTATTTTTTTTTTATTTTTAATTTTTTATATTTACTGCCTCTTAAATACCATGCTTTGGCTTTTACTACCATCTAAATTGTTTTTTGTTTTTTGACCACCTTAAAAGTTATTTGATTTCACTTCCTTAACTCGAATTCCTTTTAAATGTGAGACCTACTAACTGATTTTTTTCCCATCATTTTTACTAACTCTCTTTGAGTTGTTACATTCTCCCTCTTTATTTATCATTTTCGTCCTCTTTAGTTGTCATTATCCCATTTTTGGTTGTCGTTAGATGGTTTGATGAGGCAATTCAACATATTAAGGCATCAATTTAGCCTACATTAGTTCAAGGAAAAATGGAAACTAATAATCCTACCTTTAGTGTGTCTTCCATAAACAATCCCACCTTTTGAAATTCCAGAAATAATCCCACCTTTAATCTGGATCTTCCATAAACGATTCCTCTGACCTATAACCGGTTAAACCGGTCTAACTTTTTTTATTTTTTTTAAATTCAGCTTCTCCTACCTCCCTTACATGGTTACCACCTGAACTGCCACCCAAACCACCACCACCTCCTCAACTCCTCTCACTTGTCACCGGCCACCACTCGCCCAGCCATCACCAACTGCAACCCTCACACAACCCCACCAGCCAGAAACACCATTCCACTCCTCCACTAGCAACCCCCTAACACCCACGCAACCTCCAGCAGCACCTAAAGGCCGAAAACCCCACACCCACCAACCATGACTTCTTCCACCACGATTCAACAAACCCACCCACCAAACGAAAATCCCAGAAATTCAACAAACCCTTAAAAACGAATGGGCATATAAACATACAAGAATTCAACAATAACCCAAATCATTCAATTACAAACCATAAAAACAGATTTTAAAACAAATTAATCACATTATAAAGATGATTTTGAATGTAATCAGGGATAATACTAAAAACGAAACAATAAACAAAAATTAAAACAGAAATTAAGGAGATAGAATGAAATTGGACAGTTTTGATTGATCGATCCAACGGCCATGATTGAGCTTAAACCATTGATGAAAGATGGTGAGGATTGTTAATGATGATGCGTGGTGATGATGAAGTGCAGTAGCGAAGAAGAAAGACGCGTGGTGATGATGATGCGAGGGGATGATTGAATCAATCACTCGCTGCTTTCTGGTCGCAAGGACGCCGGAGTTGGGTTGCCGGGGAAGGGAGGCGGCTGCGAGTCTGTGACAGTGATGTGGAGGGGAAGGGGTGGGGGACAAAGCGTTAAGAGTGGCGGGGCTGGTGGTTTTGATTTTGGTTTTGGTTTTTTTTTTTTTTTACCAAAACAATCCAACCGGTTAGGGATCGTTGATGGAGGATCCATATTAAAGGTGGGTTGATCCTAGAATTTCAAAAGGTGGGATTGTTTATGGAAGACCTACTAAAGGTAGGACTATTAGTTTCCATTTTTCCTTGGTTCAATGTGAGGTAAGTGAACTTAACTTTGAAAATAACTCTTTTTCAAAATATTCTAATTTGCATATGAACCTTTAGTTTACATATTGAATATGATGAAAAATTAGTCATTTTAACCTAACAATAATATACATTGTGAAAATGAGTGCAATATGAAGTTATTTACTAAAATTTGGACTTAATTTTTATAATAATTAAATTAAATTGATAAATTCCCCAATTTTCGTAAGAATCCTAACTAAATAAGTGTAATTTAGAAGCTTGATTCTCTTCAGATGACACCAGTATAATTAAAGCCACCTGTCAAAAAAACTTTCCCGAAGACATCACCATAAATTGTTTAAAATCCGAGTTAAGATACTGAATTAAAGAGTTGATAAACTTAAGGTGGTACTAAAAGATAAAACTAAGTAAAATGTATCAATAACCAAAATTTGTTTTTAAAAAACAATCTCATTCCTTTTGTTTTGTTTTCTATTACTAATTCACTATAGATACGTAGATTAAGAAAGGTTTTTAAAAAGTTAGTGGTGTAAGATACTGGTGGATAAAGTAAGAGAGATGGAATACAAAGGTGGGTGAGTCGAATAAAAAAGATATATAAAGTAAGAGAGGGTGGAAATGTGTAATTATTGTCGGGTAGGATCTATAAGATGAAGGGGGTTTGCCAAAATGGAATAAAGTGGAACTGATTTGAAAAAAGTTTTTGATTGAAAACTGAGTAAAACAAAAATAAAAGGAGTAGGTGGTAAGTACTCCATCCATCCCCATAAGTGTCCCCTTTTCTTTTTTGTTTGTTTGGCCCTTGACAAAATGAAATAAAATGGATTCGATTTGGAAAATAGGACCTAATTGGAAAGCGAGTTGAACAAAAATAAAAAGGAGGTAGTATATACTCCATTCATCGCATAATAGTGTCCCCTTTTCTGTTTTTATTTGCTTGGCCCATTCTATTTCTATAAAAGGCAATGACCCATGACTCTTTATTACTTATCTCCCCTGCTACCCTGCTAGTCTCTACCAAAGGTTAGGGTTTCACTTTCTCTTTCATTTAATGTAAATACTACTCCCTCTATCCAAAAAGCTGTGCTTGTTTTGAGTTTTTCAGGGAAATTTAGGAATAGGGAGATTCCAAGATTATAGTGCATTCTCATGTCCTTTTTGGCCCTGTAAATTTTTAATTTATAATTGTATTTTTTGTTATTCAAAAAATGAAATCAGCATTGATGAAAAAGGTAAAACATTTGATCTTTTTATTTTTCCCAGTGTGAAAAAAGGAAAAAGCCAAAAATAACTCATCTCCTCTAATAATTATGACACGGATTTTTGTGAAGAAAGATGGGGCGTGCATGATATTATAATGTGCTGATGAGGGTATAATTGTCCAAAATCATATGACAAAATATGAAAGATTTACAAAAGAGCACAATATTTTGGGATGCTCGAAAAGTTGTCTGAATACAACTATGTAGGACAGAGCTCACAGAGGGAGTATCTGGGATATATATTCCTTTCTTTTTGAGAAACAAGTACTTCATAAGACTTTTTTTAGTACAACGCATTGTTTTAATTTATTAATTATATTATTGATTGTCATCCTCCATCATTCTTTTATTTCTTTCTCCTACCCACTCTCCATCATATCTTCACTTCCTCTTCCTTCTACTCTATTATCTCCTCATCTTCCTCTTGCCTCACAATATGTACTTGCTAATCTATAAAGTAATAGTGTAGCTCAGAACCCATGAATTGAAGCAATAAGATAAGGTAAAGATGGGATTTTATTACAAAATAAATCATTTGTGTTGCTGAAAATTGTACAAGTAACATCAATAATATGCTCCTACTTTGCTTATTCACGCAAATTTGAAATCTAGGCAAAAAAATAAAAAAAATAAAAGGGCTATAGTTGGAATCTTTCGTCAAAAGGAATTACTGCGCTCTTAGCTGTAATGAATTGGAGTAGCAAATAGCACTTTCTAGGCATTCAATGGTAAAATTACAGGATACTGAGGAGAGGTTGGGAGAGAACAAATGCAGCCAGTACACTGAAGTAGTGATGCAGTACCTTGAGAAAAGCAGTGTCCTACTTCTCCTATTTATGAAAATTCAAATGAAGTAGAAATCAACTTGGAACATGAATTTTTCATTATTAGGGGCAAAGGAGTGAGGAGATCTGTAATCATCCTCACTAAATGCCCAACTTTTTCACTGAGATAGCACCTTTTATCTGACCTCTGTATTCGATTCCCTGTATACTTGAGTCTGAGTGTCATAGACTCGAGAATAGGACAATCATCTCTGATATATAATATTTTAGCATGACCTTGAATAAATCTGATGTAGTTATGAGTCTGAGTTCCTTTTATTTGAGTCCCCTGTGTCCTGTGTCATAGCGTCATAGACACAAGATAAGGATAAGCATCTTTGATATATATCATATTGGCATGACCTAGGTGAATCTGAGCTAAGGTATGTGAACAATTTTCTGATGTCGCTAGTGTGTGTATGGAATTGGTTTTAGTTACCCACCAATGACAAACAGTTTGCGGAGAGAAGAATGTAGCACTTGTATCCATGTGGATTTGCATGTTGATTAAATCCATAACCCCTTATGTTTCTTCAGAAGTATTTCTTCTCCACTAAGCCACTACCCTTAAGTATAAGATGGGAAATAGGCAAGAGAGAGAATAGATCACCGACTCCAATATGACATTTGAATTACTGTTATTTATGTAATTCAACCTGAATAACATGTCTTATTTATACATCATCCTATCTTTGAAGTATCGATAGGAGCTTGTTTCCAGTTGGTGAAAACAAATTTCTGCATCATAATAGTGTGAAAATAGGTCACTAAAAAGGAACATGTGAACATGCTGAGTGAGGCATCTTGTCAGGTGCTTATTGTTTTAAGCTTAATGTAACTATTTCATTATCATTGATGTGATAGAGTTTGTGGTAGTCACAAATCTACCACAATCCTCTATATGAGCTTGGAAGTTGGAACCAGCAATGCTTATATTGAAATTGATTCCTGGGGTGAGGAATAGATGTAAAATCGTATATATTCAGGGATTGTTAGATTTATGAATATCGAGGATAAGATGAAGGAGAACCAATTACTTTGGTTTGGGCATGTGACACGTCGACATAATTGATGGAAAGATGGGATGATAAATATTTCAAAAGAAGCCAAGGGCGATGCTAGGATTTAGTACAGAACAGAGAATTCAAAACTGTATAAAAAGAAGTAATGGCAGCCAAGGGATATTTGTATTGCAAATCAGAGTAACTCACAATACGATGCCTTCTTTCGAGAGGAAGGTGCTCTCCAAAACAAACTCCTTAACAAATTTCTGCATGCATTCCCCTCGACCCCAAACTCCTATTAATACCAAAAATGAAGCAAGCAAACAAACTCTAGATTAGCTAGCAAAAGGAATCAAAATAACAAACTTAGTAACTAACTTATTCATGAATTACTACTTTACCCTCTCCCCCTAAACTGATTCTCTAACAAACTTCCCTTCTCAACCATTGCTAGTATTCTTGGGCCTTCTTGCATAAGTGAAACGGATACTAGGCTTGGGCTGATCCCTTGTAAGAGACCAAAGATTTGAAGAAAATGGATATGCAAGAGAATCAGTCTGGTTTGGGCTTGTGACATGCTGACATGAGGATGCACTGGCAAATCTGTGGGTGGGAGGTTGGGATAATATAGATTTCAAAAGAAGCCAAGGGAGACCAAAGATGATTGATGAAGGAAGTTAAAAATGCTTTAAAGAAAATGGATATGCAAGAGTATAAGACAATAGATAGAAGTAATGAAGAGTATTTGTGGATGACTACATGAGATATATTCTAGGTTCATGCAGCCGATCCCATCTTTTTGGGAATAAGGCTTTGGTCGTTATATTTTAACTGTTCTTACTTTTTTGATCAGTTGCTCATAGTTTATTACATTGTTTGTTTAGGTGGCCGTTTGCGTCTAATCATTTTCATATTAGGATATTGGAGGCATTAGGCACTACCATATTAAAGTATATTAATCTGGAACAGTAAAGCTGTTCCATTATCCTTTCCATTGTAACGAGCCATAATTTTCTGTATAATCTGTTTTTCAGGTCCCAAAAATCAGATGCACCTAAAGATCCAAAACTATGGAACAGTAAAGCTGTTGCATTGATTGAATGGATGCTTCGGTAATGATCATCATCCCTTTGCTAGACAGCTTTTATTTTTTCTAGGGTTTATTTCCTTATCTTATATGTTTGCTTCTGTATTAGTTGGTGAAGTTTAATCTGAAAAACTTAGCTTTTTATAAGTGCTCTTTGTTTAATAATGTTTCATTTACTCTTCTTCTCGCTGTCTTAATTGGTAATTGATTGACAAATATTTCTTTGATAGGTTTTTGTGTAAGTAAACTAACATTCCTAGAAAAAATGTTTGTTTGCACAGAGATCAGATGAAGCCCATTGAGAGTTTTCCGTTTCATGAAATCTTGTGCTTTAAGATAGTTGAAAAGCTTCAAACAGTAAGTATTTATTTTTGATTTATTTATGCTTGCCAAAAGGATTTTATGAATGCAGGTTCCCTGTAGGGAAATGTTGATTTTGTAAATGTATGATGCAAATATAGAAGTTGGGCCTATTTCTGGTTAATGAAGTCTTGTCATCCTAAGGACTCCTAAGTCTTATCTATTCCATCAAAGCTCATAATTTCACATCCTTAATACCCTTGGACATTTGTGCTTAACTATGCTTTTAATTTTTAGCTCATATACATGATGGAGAATAATCTCATGGAGGAAGTCATCAGGCACATGTTATGTTTTATTGTCTTCTTTGAACCTTTGATTTATGTCTCTCCGTCTCTCTTTCCATAACTTTCTCATGGCCATCTCTTCCATGAATTCTCTTTCATTGTGCGGAAGGTGACCCCTTGGGTTCTTTTGTGGAGAAATATGATTGTTCAATTGAGAGTTTTTTGCTGTTAAGTAATGCTGTGATCGATGCCTGGTGGCTGTTCTGTGGGCAGCTCTGGGGAATTAGGAATAGGAGAGCAACAGATATTCGAGAAAAGAATATCGAAAAAAAGAAATAATTTTCTAAAATAGACTTTTTTCTACGGTGACGTTATTGTTGCTGTGATTAAAGATGCAATACCCAACACACCCTTCAAGTCAAGGGATTGGATAATGGATCTAGCTTGGGCATCTATTCGTTCATAGTGGGATATAGCCCGTCCCCTTGAGTGGATAGGACTTTAATTTTTGTTACAAGGCAACAATTTGATCTTTTTCTAGACTGATCAAGGGATCAATGGCTGTTGACAATCGATAGGTGATTCTTTGTGTACAACTATTTGTTATTGTAGTTGCCTAAGCATTACAACTTTCATCTGTGTTAGGCCTTGCTGGGAGATCCTAGAAGAAGAATTCAAGCTGATCTGCTGGAGTTCCATGAATATTTGCACTGCACCTGTTGCAGCACTAGGGGAAGCAGATTGCTGCCATCACTTCATGACACTTCAATATTGTAAGTAGTTCTGACTTATATTCAATATTGACATTAAGTTATTGTTTCTGTCTCGTTTTTATACTGGCGTGATAATGTAATATTTTCTCTTATTTCCATCCTCTTTAATTTCTGCTAGTATTCCAATTATTAGTGCTGCTCTTGATCTACTGCTTTTATTGAGTGTGTTTCCTTGTCTATGCTATATTCTTTTTGCTTTTCTTTTTCTTTTTCATTAATATTATGAGAAACAACCTTTTGTATGTCTGAGGTAAGGCATTGACAAATCTGTACAACTTGGAATCTGCTTAAAGCTTTGCTAAGCTATTTAAATTAGGTGAAGTTACAGTCTTTTGTGTTACCTCTTGTTGTCTCACATTCTCAATAGGAGAACTCCTAATAGAGCTCTGCCTCCTCTCTCCTTATTATGTACATCATTTTAGAGTGTGAATTTGGTCTTGATGACATAACGGTTGTTCGTGTCATTTCCAAGAGTATGAAAGTTTCTTTATTTACTAATAACATTAAATGAAATATATTATTTTCTCTTGTGAAGATATGTTCTGGCTCAAGAGCATGGTGATATCATTAATGTTCATGATTGGTTCCAATCTTTCAAGGCAATTCTTGTAACTCCACCTACAAAAGCTAGGAATAAGTCTAAGCATTCTTCGACTCCTAAGAAAAAGAAGGATATTAATAACCTCAGTGAAGCAGCCATTCAGTATCCTTTGATTTCTTTATTTGTAATTTAATTATCTTTATTATTACTTATGTTGATGATGCTTTAAGATGGAATACTCAAGTCTTTTGGGCTTTGGGTGCTTTGGTGAACTATAATGCTATTGCTTATAATGTGGTTTCAATTCTTTCTAATTTCTTCTTCTAGCCTGATATTGGATTCCATTTCATTTTTAATTAATCTCAATTCTCAATGTCTTGTGCTTACTGCCTCTAAGAAGTCCCACTGAAATTTATCCCAGTAAATTGAAATGATTCTGGCTTGATTTCCTTAACCTTGTTTTCAAAAGAGCACGTTTCTGCAAGGCAGTTTCAGAGCTCCAGGTCACTGGACTACTACGAATGCCTACAAAGAGGCGTCCAGATTTTGTGCAGAGAGTTGCCTTTGGACTGTAACAAAAATCATGAAGGCATTACTATATGTGCATCATCTTGCATCTTTGGCATGAATTCCAAACTTGAGGTATTTTACTGTCTCTATTTTCTCCATAGTGACAAATTGTTGTACCCTATATACTGGCCACTTTCTTTATATCGTGGTTCCTTATGACGATACATGTTAGCCGATCCCAAATCATTTTGGGACTAAGGCTTTGTTGTTGTTGTCTCTATTTTCTCCATGCTTTGTTTATCCTCCCCTTTTCGTAATTTTACATCAATCAAAATCTGCAGGCTCACTGATGCTTTTGTTTGTACTTTACTTATAATTAAGAGAAAGAGATGTGCTAAGAAGACCTTCCTGCCACAGCTAAATTATCAAGTGAAGCCGATCTGTGTTAGAGGGTTGAACCTTGCTGGTTCATCTATTATTGCTTGTAAGAAAGTTAACTCTTCTCAATGCTATGATATGTATGTATTTTTAATTTACTAATGGACAAGTTAACATCTTTTTTAAAACCAATGGAATGTTATGCTTTGTTCTCTTCATTTTTTTTATTACTTATTACTAAATATAATTAAGAACAACAATGGCAGCAAAATGAAACACTTTTTTAAAAGAGCAATGAAGCTTTGGGGCTCACCTGAATTCAGGTAGCTAATAGGGGGTAGATTTTATCAGAGAATATTTACAGGAGACTAATTCATGAGGGGCAATATTTCAGGACTAAATTTTCATATGTTTGGCAAAAATATTGAAGAAATTGTTTGCCTTATCAATTTGGAATTGGATCAACATCAAACAATTTTCACATTATATGCAAATCAGATTCAGACGTATTTATTTTAACAAGAAAATAGCAAAACAAAAATTGAAAATACGATTTTCATCTCAATTCATACAATTAGTTTAATGTATTTAAAAAAATTGTAGTATTAATTTTTTTTTTTGTTAAATAATTGAATATCAGATATAATATTTTTGTTGGAATTTCAAACAAATGATCGTAAAAAACACTTAATATGCAAAGTATTATCAAAGGTCAGAAATTTGCAGTAGATTCATAATTAAAATTCGAATGGAACTTTTTATAAAAAAGAGAAATTATACAAATTCATGAACTTACAAGGAATTTGCATTTGATTATTAAAAGAAAAAAAACTTCAATCTAAAAGTCGGTATAGGAAAACGAGAGAGAGGAGAGAGAAAAAAATAACGTTGAGGACTCTGAGAAGAATAAATTTCTTTAATCTTTGAAAAAATTACACTAGGGGGTGGGTAGGTTATGTATTACCGATATTTAGAGGGCAAAAAATTACACTAAACCAGCAACTGTCTTAGTCGGCTTAAACATCGACATACCCAGACATCTTCCAGAATACCTCAATGAGGTATTCTCAATATGCACGAGAGAGTCAGTCAAGCGGCCCGTCCGTCCACACTGGCCCTCAGATGATCCATTTGGTTCCGTATGTGCCCCAGCAGCCATACATGCCGTATGGACAGCCTTACATGCAACCGACCCTCTTTGGGGGTTAGGCGGCACAAAACATCTAACCTTTGGACTGGCAGCTCTGTCTGAGAATAACCTTCTGTGTTCTCTACGAAAATAACTGAGGCCGCACAGCCGACCAAGGTTAAAAATGTTTTGGTGGGTACTTATGATGGTACCACCAACCTAGAAGACCACCTCATGGCCTACACCAACCTGATGTACTTGTAGGGGTTGGATGACGCCGCTTAGTGCCGATGCTTCCCGGCTACATTGAAGGGCATTGCCCAACAATGGTTCGGCAATAAGCGAGTCGGCTGCATCAACAGCTTCAAGACGCTTGCGTTCTTGTTTTCTTCCACTTCTCTTCCAATATCCCTGCTAAAAAGACAAGTCTTAACTTGGGTGCAGTGCAGGAAGGGGATAGAGAAGGGCTTCGGTCATTTGTCAGGTGGTTCAATTCTGGTGAGAATCCAGATTCAAGGGCTGTCTGACGAGGTAGCTTATACAAACTTCTGTAAGGGTCTGAAGGACGGGTCGACTTTTAAATTTGATCTCGTCAGAAAGAGGGTTGCAACCCTCTTAGAAGCGCTGATGGAGGCGGAAGCCTATATACAGGCGACTGAGCTCTGCTCCATCAGTAAGCAGTCGGACTCCGAGAAGACTGACAAAAAAGAGAGTCGACAAGCTCAGCCGGCTAAGAAAGTTGAAGAGAATAAAAAAAGAAAAGAGATCTGGGCGGTTGATGACTCTGATCAGCCGTCCCAGAAGAAAAATAAAGAGTTTAAACTGTACGTTCCAAAAGTACGAGTTTAACAAGGATGGCTACTCCATCCTCATTGAGATAAAAGACCGGGTGACTATTGAGAAGCTGGTTGCTATGAAAGGTTCCGTAAAAACTATGGAACAAAAACAAGTACTGCCATTTCCTTGAGGACATTGGCCATGAAACCAACGACTACTATAGTCTCAAGCGGCTGTTAGACCGTCTGGCTGATAAAGAGGTGCTGAAGTCTTATATTCTAAAGTTTAAGGTGACCCTGAAGACAACCCCTGGGCAGTCTTCCAAAAAGAATGCCCAACCTGCTAGTAGTTCGGACATTGACCAAGAGCCGATCTACACAATAGCAGGCGGCTTTGCTGGAGAGGGCCCAACAATCAGGGGTCCCAAGGACCATGTTAGACGATTGGACGTCAGTTTAGTTGATGAGGGCCAGGCGTCTACTGACACCTTTCCTGAGGTCATCATCATTGAAAAAGACAGGGGCAAGGTCCAGCGACCGCATGATGACCCAATTGTCATTGAGTGCAAAGTGGCCAACCAGAAGGTAGGCCGGATCCTTATTGACACCGGAAGATAGTCTGACCTCATCAGCCATAAGTACTTGTCACAACTGAAGTACAAGCTTGGCAGCATGCACAAGGTGTCTCATCCCTTGGTTGGTTTGGGGTGGGGTTGTGCACCCGGTAGGACGGATTAACCTACTCATTCGGCTGGGGGAGAAAGGAGAGGGACGCCACATGGTCGTTCGGTTCTTGGTCGTGGAGGAGCTGACCGCCTATAATATGATATTGGGCCGTTTAACTCTTAATGAATCCAAGGCCGTCATCACCCCATCCCTCATGCTGTTGAAATTTGAGAAGGATGATGGGTCTGTTGGCTCCCTGAATGGGGACCAGAAGATGACTAGAGAGTGCTATCTCTCAGACGTCAAGCCCACACTGGCCACATCCGACCAAAGTGAGGAACCATTAGACCTTGACGATGTCAAGGAATCCTAGCGTACTCCAACAGCAGCCGGCAAGAGAAGAAAGGCCAACCAACTGTTGGCCTTAAAAAAAGAAAAGCAATAGCAATCACTGACCCAAGAACGGTCGGATGAACTACGTCTCCAGTCGGCTGGTGAATACATTGATATTGCTTTGGACGACACACGTCCGTAGAGCACTGTTATGGTGGGGACGGTTGCTTTTGCGAAATCGGGTGCAAAATCGCACAATTTGTTGAAAGAAATCAAAGACATATTTGCCTTTGAAGTGGAGGAGAGGCTAGACATCAGCCCAAATCTAGCTGTCCACAAGCTCGCCGTGGATCCTAAAAAGAAGCCAGTTAGGCCAAAAAAAAGAAACCACGACTAGGAAAGAAGTCAGGCGGGAAGAGCCGAAGTAAAAAATCTGTTATACGTCAGGTTCATTCGGCAATGTTACTTCCCAAATTGGGTTGCGAATGTTGTGCTTGTAAAATAGCCGAATAGTACCTGGTGCATGTGTGTTGATTACACTGACATGAATAAGGCATGTCCGAAGGATAGTTTTCCACTTCCAAAGATCGACAGTCTGGTCGACTCTCCAGCCGGATATGCTTTGATGAGCTTTATGGAAGCCTATTTAGGCTTTCATCAGATACCCTTGTGGAAAAAAGATCAAGAGAAGACGGCTTTCGTCACTGATTAGGGGTTGTTCTGCTATACTGTGATGCCGTTTGGCTTGAAAAATGCGCTTGCTACTTTCCAATGAATGATTAATACAGTCTTCATTAATCAAATTGGGAGGAATGTAGAGGCGTACATTGATGACATGATAGTAAAATCCAAGCTACAGGCAAATTACCTTGCTGAGCTCCGAGACACCTTCACCACACTCAGGCGGCATAAGGTCATGCTCAATCCCAAGAAGTGTGTCTTTGGTGTTGAGTCTGGGAAGTTTCTTAGATTTTTGATTGATCAAAGGGGGATAAAGGCCAACCCTGAGAAGATACAAGCGGTCATTGACATGAAGTCACCTCTCACTGTCAATGAAGTTCAGAAGCTAATAGGTTGTCTGGCGGCATTGGGGAGATTCCTTAGCGGTCAGGTGACAAGTGCCTCTATTTTTTCCAAGCTATAAAAAAGAAGACTATGTTTTAATGGGGGGATTATGCTGAGTCGGCCTTTCAGAAATTGATAGAACACTTGCACTCCTTGCCAAGGCTTGTTAGCCCTCTGCCAAAGGAGGCGCTCTACATGTACTTAGCCGTCTTAGACCATGCTCTTAGTGCTGTTCTCCTTGCTGAAAGAGACGACACCTAGCTCCCAGTCAATTTCATCAGCCATGTTCTTCGAAATGCTGAGCTACGGTACCCAATAGTTAAAAAATTTAGCCTTGCTCTTTTCATGGCGATAAAGAAGTTGAAGTCTTACTTCTTGGCACATGTGGTCTACACAGACCAACCCCTCAAGCGGCCAATGACAACCTTGAAGTCATCCGGTAGGATGCTCAAATGGGTTATTGAAATGCAAAGTCTTTAAATCTCTTTCGAACCAAGAAAGGCAGTGAAGGGTTAGGCGTTTGTTGACTTCATTGTCAAAATGACAAGGCCGGTGGAACCGGAGAACCTTGACCAGGTTTGGAAAGTGTATGTGGATGGGATCGGAGCTCTACTATGAACGGCTGTGGTGCAGGGATTATATGCCAGTCCATGAAGGGGACAAGTATGAATATGCACTACAATTCAAGTTCTAGGCCTCAAATAATGAGGCGGAATATGAAGCCCTGCTAGCCGGCATCCGCATGTGCAAGGCAGTAGGGGCAAGAAAGATTGACGCTTGCTCTGATTCACAATTGATCGTTAGCCAGTACCATGGTGACTATGAAGCCACCCATCCGGCCATAAGCAAGTATTTGCGGGTGGTCAAAGAAGAGGCTGGGAATCTTGATAAATTTCATCTAAGTCAGGTGCCATGGTCAGAGAATAATTAGGCGGATGTGTAGGGTTTCGTAGTGACCCGACACTACGCGGAAGGAAACCCACCAAGACCCGCCCCTTAATTAAAGAAATTAAACAAGCATAATAAACTTAATCAAACAAGATTAAGAACAAGAATTATACCTTTGACGCGTGCTTCGCTCCCAAAGAGCTCTTACATCAAAATCCCGAAAAGACGAGATCTCCGACGGATCGTACCCTCGACCCGACCCGAGCGTCCTATGTCTTGAAGGTTAGTCAAGACAAGGACAAAATAACTATGAGTTTTACGAATCAAAGGTTTACTCTTTTCTTAGAGTTGCCTTTTTAATTCCACTTAAGGTTGTTTATTTCCCAATACCCAAGCTTGGTATTTATAGGGAAATGAACCCTTGCATTTCATTCCCCAACCAATGTGGGAGAATGTTTAATTTTCTAATTAATTTATTTCTAAAATAAATTAATAAATAAACACAATCACAATGCAACAAGTGTCAAGAGGAGAGAGAAGGTTAGGTGAGGACCATGAATGGGTGGGGGGACCATTGCCTTGCTCCTCAAGGCTTTGCCGAAGCTTAGTCCCCACCCCTCACCAAAACCGGCATCTCATAGACAGCTGGGCTGGCAGCCTGCCTTGGCTGCCAAGGCTGCCACCTGGCGCCTAGCACCAAGGCTGGCCAGCCAGCCAGCTTGCTGTGCTAGCAAGCAGTGCTAGCACGCACTAGCCTAGCACACATTAGCCCCTAGCACGCTGCGAGCTGCTAGCATAGTGCTGCTGCCAAGCAATTTCTCGCACACACACTCGCACAGGCCCTCTCGCACAGCCAGCCAGCTAGGCCAGCATACGCACAGCCCAGCCAGCGCACTCACGCACGCAAGGCCTATCATACGTGCTGCTAGCGAGCCACGCATGCTGAGCTTGGTGCTGCGTGCTAGCTTGTTGTGCTTGGTGCTGCCATGCGAAGGCACGTACGCAAGCACACAGCTCGGTGCCTCATTGCGAGGCTGTTGGGCGATGGTGCACACGCACACGCACACACGCATGTGCCTAGCACTGCGATGGTGCTGTGCGTGATGCTAGGGTGATGCGACAGTGCCCACGCACATGCACGCACATGTGGGTGCTTTGCTTGGCGCGATAGGGCTGCGATGGTGCGAGGCATGCATGTACAGGCCCATGCGCCAGTGCCCAGCACTGCGATGGCTGTGCTTGGTGCGATAGGCTAGCCATGCGCGCCTAGGCATGATGCTAGGGCTGCGATGACGCCTAACACTTGTGCCTCGCCTAGCACACCATGGTGCGCCTAGCACACACATGGTGAACCTATGCATGCGATGAGATAGCCTAGCCTAGCTACGGCTACGCTCATACTTGCTGCTTGTGATTTTGCGACGCTTGGTCTCGACGCCTTAGGCTCGATTTCCGACGTCTGTATTCGTAAAACTCTATCGACTCATTAAATCCTTTCGGATTAATTCGTCGTCTCGGATCGGTGATTTGATTGGGTTCGACCCAAAGGGTTCAGTTAAGATTACGCTGTAATATCAATTGTACCTTGATATTACTGATCGGAAGCGGCCTCCACCAAGGAATTCCGATCACTTGACCTTATTGAAGAATTAGCTCTGTAATAATTCTGAACCCTCTATCGGAAGAATACACTTGTTAGAAGGACACCATTCCTTTCAATCTCCCACTTGTCCTTCCAGACAAGTGTGCATACAGTGTATAGCTCATTTCCTATGTCACTTAATGTTTCTTCGTGAACTATAAGGTAAGATTCTTTTTCATCCTTATTACGTTCAGAAGTGTTTCTCGATCTCCGAGTTCGACTGTCAATAAGGAGATGATTTCTAAAATCCATCTGAGCATGGCCATGCATTTTCACAGTCTCGCTCTTCGAGCGACCTTGTAAACAACAAAACATTTTCCCTATTATTAGTAGGGGGACAATCCCAGTCTTGTATTGTAAGTTCTTCTTACTAAGAGGGCATAGTCTCCCGAGTGTTCCCATTATGATCCCCAGTTACGACAGACGTTTGGAAACATCAAAGAGTCTAGTACTCAAACAAGAAAACTTCACAGTACTCATGGTCAGAGGAAATAAGTTCCGATAGTCATAATGAGAAGTGTAATTATGACAAAATTTAAATTTTCTTAAAGTACTCTCATAGGTATTATCCAGTACAGTTCCAAACTGTACCTGTGCAAATGATTTATGACCGTCACGTCCTCGCAGCACAAGAAACGGTGCTGTAAATCATACTACACACTAATCTATGGCGGTCATCAATCGTCCATCTGTTAGATGACCTCGATTAGGGACACTTTTTTATTTAATATTCAATGTTCACTTAACAGGTGTTTCTTTATCCAAGACATGGTCTTGATACCCTGTTTTGAATATTTCCGTAAATCGAATGGACTCATTATTTAATTCTAAACCACAATTAAATAGTAATGGAGTGAATGATAATTTTGCAAAAAAATTAATTACTCCATTATTGAATGGTTTTAGTACAGTGTCTTACATTAAATATCCTATTTAAATAAAACACATGTACAGGGAATTTCAAAGCCAGTCTCCAACATGCTTGATTCCCATTGCCTCCTTGTGCTTGTTGTGTTTCACTTGAGGCAAAGGTTTAGTCAAAGGATCGGCTACATTATCATCCGTGCCGATCTTACAAATTCTGATTTCACCTTCCATTCCCTTATCATGTGAAATCGCCTTTGCACGTGTTTGACCTTCTGGTGTTCTCTTGGCTCCCTGGCCTGAGCGATAGCTCCATTATTATCACAATAGAGATCTATCGGCCCCTTTATTGAGGGTACAACACCAAGTTAGCTAATGAACTTCCGAATCCAAACAGCTTCCTTGGCAGCTTCTAAAACGGCCAAGTACTCGGCTTCAGTTGTAGAGTCTGCAGTGGTGCTCTGCTTGGCACTCTTCCAGCTAAACGCTCCTCCATACAGACAGAATATATACCCCGACTGTGACTTGAAGTCTTCTCTGTCAGTCTGGAAGCTAGCGTCGGTGTAACCTTCAAAAACCAGTTCTTTGTGGCCTCCATACACCAGGAATTTATCCTTGTTCCTTTTCAGGTACTTAAGGATGTTCTTGGCCGTAGTCCAATGCGCCTCTCTTGGGTTCGATTGGTATCGACTCGTTGCACTCAGGGCATACGATACATCTGGCCTTGTACATATCATGGCATACATGATCGATCCGATTAGCGAAGCATTTGGAATCTG
Organism: Chenopodium quinoa; assembly: GCF_001683475.1. Classification (NCBI taxonomy): domain Eukaryota; kingdom Viridiplantae; phylum Streptophyta; class Magnoliopsida; order Caryophyllales; family Amaranthaceae; genus Chenopodium; species Chenopodium quinoa. The sequence goes on along the minus strand of NW_018744118.1, from coordinate 591,589 downwards.
ATTCATTCTTTCTCTCTCAACAGGTGTCTGCGGACACTGTTTCTTGCTGAGAGTTACACCATGGGAATGGGTAAATGCCCTCTTTTGGCCTTTTCCATGTTGAATCGAGCTAGTATTTTATCAATGTAAGTACTCTGGCTTAATCCAATCATCCTCTTAGATCTATCCCTGTAGATCTTGATGCCCAATATGTACTGTGCCTCTCCTAAGTCCTTCATTAAAAAGCACTTTCCCAACTAGCCCTTTACGGACTCCAATAATTTTGTGCTGTTTCCAATGAGAAGTATGTCATCGACATACAGGACTAGGAATGCAATATCACTCCCACTGACCTTCTTGTATACACAAGACTCATTTGGATTCTTGATAAAACCAAACTTGCTGATGGCTTCATCAAATCGCAGATTCCAACTTCTGCTGGCTTGCTTTAGTCCATAAATGGACTTCTTTAGCTTGCAAACCTTTCCAGCGTTGCCTGGATCGACAAAACCTTCTGGCTGTGTCATATACACAGTTTCTTCCAAAATCCCATTAAGGAAGGCGGTTTTGACATCCATTTGCCATATTTCGTAATCGTAATATGCATCAATCGCTAGGATGATCCGGACGGATTTTAGCATTGCAACTGGTGAAAAAGTTTCGTCATAGTCAATCCCGTGGACTTGTCTATAACCTTTTGCCATCAGTCTAGCTTTGTATATTGATACATTTCCATCCTTGTCTGTATTCACTTTGAAGATCCATTTGCAACCAATGGGTGTATAACCCTCGGGCAAATTCACCAAGTCCCAGACTTGATTTTCAGACATGGAGTCCATCTCGGATTTCATGGCCTCTTGCCATTTTGCAGAGTCGGGGCTTATCATAGCTTGCTTGTATGTCGCCGGCTCATCACCATCCATGACTAGGATGTCCTGATCATCAGTTAAGACGATACCGAGGTATCTGTCTAGTTGAGATCTTTGCCGTTGCGACCCACGTAGGGTAATCGGTTGAGCATTTACATTGTCTGTTTGACTCTGACCAATCTTCTTAGATGCTTCCAAAGTATCTAGATTGTCATTTTTGTCAGGTTGACATTGTTGCTCGTCCTCTCGAACTTCGTGGAGTTCGATTTTCCTCCCACTTGTCATTTTGGAAAGGTGATCCTTCTCCAAAAAGACACCATCACAAGAAACAAACACTTTGTTCTCGGATTTATTGTAGAAGTAATACCCTTTGGTTTCTTTTGGATATCCCACAAAGAAACACTTATCCGATTTGGGGTGAAGTTTGTCCGAAATTAATCGCTTGACATATGCTTCGCATCCCCAAATCTTGAGAAAAGACAACCTAGGAGGTTTCTTAGTCCATAATTCATATGGAGTCTTTTCAACAACTTTTGATGGAGCTCTATTTAGTGTTAGTTCTGCTGTTTGTAGCGCATGTCCCCAGAACGAGATAGGGAGTTCACTAAGACCCATCATTGATCGAACCATGTCTAACAAGGTCCGATTCCTCCATTCGGATACTCCGTTCCATTGAGGATTTCCGGGAGGTGTCAACTCTGAAAGAATGCCATTTTCTTTCAAGTGATCGTCGAATTCATGGCTCAAATATTCGCCACCTCGATCCGATCGAAGTGCTTTAATTTTCTTGCCAAGTTGATTTTCAACTTCTTTCTGAAATTCTTTGAACTTCTCAAAGGATTCAGATTTATTCGACATTAAGTAGACATAGTCATATCTACTATAATCGTCGGTGAAAGTGATGAAATATCGGTAACCTTGCCTTGCGGGTGTGCTCATAGGTCCACATACATCCGTGTGTATTAGGCCTAATAAGTCACTTGCCCTTTCTCCCAACTTGGAGAATGGCTATTTTATCATCTTGCCTAATAAGCATCCTTCGCAATTTTCAAACGACTCTAAGTCGAATGAGTCAAGAACACCTTCTTGAAGAAGTTTTTTGATGCGTTTGATGTTAATATGGCTAAGACGACAATGCCACAAGTAGGTTTGATTCGACTCGATGGTCTTAGCTGGTGGTATCTTTTGTCTAATTATATGTAAAAACATGCAATTTAATTGAACATAAATTTGTAAGACAAATTTGAAACAACTATTGTCAAAGTCTTACACTTGAAATTCCTAGGCGTCCAACGCCGTGGATCATAATATGTTCAAAGCATGATGAAAAACTAGAAATAGTGTAATTACATGTCATAGACAAAATAGTGCATGCAAGCACGACCGAAAAACTATCTTCGTCGTCTTCTTACTCTTGCACCAACACTTGATAAGCTTCTCACTTGGTCCCTGAAAAGGCAACATTAAGTGAGTCATACTTGGTATCCAATACCTTATGATAAGCTTAATTCACAAGTGTTAAGGAAGATACCTGAGGTAGTCGGAGTGATCCCCTCTTCCTTGACGAGCATACATTCCCTCTTGTAGTGGCCCTTCATGCCACAATGGAAGCATCTCATCTTTGCCTTGACCTTCTTGAACTCCTTCTTCTTAGCTCTCAAGGGCCTTTTGGTCATTCCATAGGCAGTGGCTTGGCTAAGTAGTTGCACCACCTCCTTGAGGGAGTGTGTCTCCTTTCCCGCAGCGATATGCACTCTAAGTGCATCATAGCCCGAGTGGAGTGAAGCAAGCAAGATATGCCCCGCCATCTCATCTTCCAATGGAATTCCGAGAAGCTGCATATGTTTGAAGAGTCTAGTCATTCCAAGCACATGAGGTCGGAGGGGCATGCCGGGTCTCAATTTAGCATTATAGACCTTGGTCCAAAGCCGTCGCCTTTCCTTAGCAAGACATCCCACGTTTGGTGGCTTTATCCTCATGTTTGAGAGTGACCTAGTCAAGTCAAACACGAGTCCATCAAAGTTGCCATTGTCACTCTTGGTGACTCTTACATTGACAACGTCCTCAAGTGCTTTGAGGAACATGTCCGGAAGGTAGGAGGAAAGAGTTTCCTTCCAATCTTCCGGGATGGAATTTGCCATGAGTCGTGAGACCCTTTTGCAATTGGAAGACCATTCTTCATGAGCCTCTTCGGTCATGATCCCTTTGGCAAAGAAGCTTGGAATGGGAGTATTTAGAGTATACTCCAAGGAACAATTCCGGAGAGTTCTCCTGAGTTCCTCCTCCCATTCCTTAAAGTTGACCAAGTTTAAGGGAAAGGCAAACTTTTCGGGGAGTTCCGGGCACATTTGGTTGTTGTTTGAGTTACTTGCAGACATTGTTCTACAATTGAAAGAATTTGAAGTGAAAAACCATTCATACATCAATAAGTTGAAATTTAAAGCGTTCATGCACATATTCAAACTTATTGAGCATTTTATCCACGCATTTTAAAATTGTCCCTTATGGGCGAGAATAAAATGATTCCGAGATCCCAAAGATCAAGAAATGGTTAAGCATGATTTGGCTTGTCTTAACCATTAAATATCTTAAGGTAATCAATCCAATTGCTAATAGCTCCAAGCTACTCCCGGTTTGATAAAATGTCGCATCTAATGCATTCTTGACATTTCATCTCTTTTGCCACGACATCTAAGAACTCCTTACTGATATCGTTGAGCTTAACCAAGACAACTTGTATACCTAGTATACATTACGTTCCTAGGGAAGTAGTGATGCCTCGCTTTGGCGTAATTCATCACATAAGCGCATTAGTTCGGTAAGTGTTGTTCTTGGAACGACAAATTTTAGCTCAATATTATTAAGGGACCTAGGGTTTCTATGTTGGTTGATTTAAGTGAACTTAACTAATCATCGCAACATAATAGAAATCCTAAACATGCATCTAGAAATCATATATAATAACAAAATATAAGGCATAAAATAGATGCATTTGGCAACTAGCATGACCCCTTGAAATCTTCAATTTCCATGGGTCTTCATCTTGGCTCGTCTTCATCGAAACGCCGTCTTAAGACATCTTGGCCAAAAATGAAATAAAAGAAGCTAGCTAGAACGACTAAGATTAATCTAATAGTACAAAAATACTTAACGGTTCGCAGACCGTATTTAGATTTACAAAAATACATAACGGAACGCAATCCGTATTTTCTATCCTAGTCGGGCCCCACTAGTTGCCATTTTCAAAGAACCTGTTTTGAAAGCAATCTTTCATTCACCCGTTCACTATTTGTGAACGGCCCATGCAATTTTACGAAATACATAATTAAACACGCAAAACTAGTAACTAACTTAGGTGGTTAATCCAATTAACACGCCTAAACGCAAAATGCTTACGCGCTTAATTAAGCTCCCACTAAATTCCGCATCCGTACTTAATTAATCCGATTAATTAAGTCGGCATAACCCATAATTTGTCAAAATTTTGCAAAATCGAAAATCGAGGTTTTTAGCCTCGTTAAAATACTTACCAAAATATTTTAAAACGAGATAATCGCAAAATTATAGCTCAAATATTAAGCAAAATCACCCAACACAACTCTTGGTGGGTGCGCACCATGGCCTTAGCCTATGATGCATGGCTAGGGCTTGCTGCCTCGCTGCCCAGCAGCAGCACAAGCCAACCAGCAGCTCACGCTACACACGCAACAACAACATTGGATGGCTGGGCTGGCGCTTGGTGCTAGCATGCTGCACCCAGCACAGCACACTACGCTGGCCAGCACCACACATGCTTGCACGCATGCTGGCGCCTGTCAGCAAGTGGGGGCTAGCTGGTGCTTGCTACCACGCTGCCCAGCAGCGCCTCCAAGCAGCCAGCAGCCAAGGCCACTGCCTAAGCCCAGCCGTAGGTTCCCTTGCCACACAGTCACGCACTGAATGATGCACAGCCATATGCGCACCATAGGCAGCCTACATGTGGGCTGCTGGGCAGCCCGGCTAGCCTTGGTGACGCTTGCGGTTTTACATCGTTTTGCGTGCATTTTACTCGGAATTTTAAATCCGATTTTTTGTGTGACAATAATTAATTCCAAATTACATTTTAGAATTAATTTCGAGGGAAAATAAAATAAAATTAAGTCTAACTTAAACAAATTTTTTATATTGGTGCACAAGCCTAAATTTATCCAAAATTTCAATTTTGAACAAAAATTAGGTCACACTTTATGCTTAAAATAAAATGAGCTATGTCCAAAATTAATCTTGCCAATATGCAAATTAATAATGGATTTGACAAATGGGAGTTGGAAAAATAAATTAACCATCCAATGATAAAAAATTTCCAACTTCCATACTTGTGTAAAATACTAAGATTACATCTTCCAATATGAAGATTAATCAAATTTTATTCACAAGTAATTGAACTTAATGGATTTTAATCAACCAAAACATGAAAAATCCAAACTTTGTTCAACATGGAATTTAGGGTTAGGGTTCTAATCATTTAAACCTTTAAACATTAGAACTTTAACATTATTTGGGAACTTAAAATACAAAATCACAACAAGTTTTCACACCTTATTGCAATTTATTTGCAAAATTTGTGAAAAACAAGTTTATGTGATAAATTGGTATATCAACTTAAGCACTCATAAACACTCCATTATTATGCTCAAGGATATTTTAAAACCAGTAGATTAGTGATGCAAATGTGCATTTAATCTAACCTTGTAATGCTTGCATTAATCAAGGCTTAAAAAGAATTAAAATTTTCGTTAAAAAACGAAAAACCCCAGAAAAATTGGGTTTCTGGTTCGAATTTGGCTTCTGGACAAACCTAAAGGGAATAAAACAGTTCCAGAATGTTGATTCCACCCAAAATTCACTATTTTTGAGCCAAAATCTGGGTTCGACAGCCAAATTGAAAATAAAATCGAGTTTTAAAAATTAATTAAAACGAGCATCTAATCTAATTAGATGAACATGAACCAGAAAATTAAATTCCTTTAAAACACCTTAATTAAAAATAATTGCAAAAATTAAAAGGAGCGTGACTCCAATACCGCTGTAGGGTTTCGTAGTGACCCGACACTACGCGGAAGGAAACAAGATTAAGAACAAGAATTATACCTTTGATGCGTGCTTCGCTCCCAAAGAGCTCTTACTTCAAAATCCCGAAAAGACGAGATCTCCGACGGATCGTACCCTTGACCCGACCCGAGCGTCCTAAGTCTTGAAGGTTAGTCAAGACCCGGACAAAATAACTATGAGTTTTACGAATCAAAGGTTTACTCTTTTCTTAGAGTTGCCTTTTTAATTCCACTTAAGGTTGTTTATTTCCCAATACCCAAACTTGGTATTTATAGGGAAATGAACCCTTGCATTTCATTCCCCAACCAATGTGGGAGAATGTTTAATTTGCTAATTAATTTATTTCTAAAATAAATTAATAAATAAACACAATCACTATGCAACAAGTGTCAAGAGGAGAGAGAAGGTTAGGTGAGGACCATGAATGGGTGGGGGGGATCATTGCCTTGCTCCTCAAGGCTTTGCCCAAGCTTAGTCCCCACCCCTCACCCCAAACCGGCATCTCATAGACAGCTGGGCTTGCAACCTGCCTTGGCTGCCAAGGCTGCCACCTGGCGCCTAGCACCAAGGCTGGGCAGCCAGCCAACTTGCTGTGCTAGCAAGCAGTGCTAGCACGGACTGGCCTAGCACGCTGCGAGTTGTTGGGCGCTGGCGCTGCTAGCATAGTGTTACTGCCTAGCAATTCCTCGCACACACACTCGCACAGGCCCTCTCGCACAGCTAGCCAGCTAGGCCAGCATACGCACAGCCCAGCCAGCGCACTCACGCACGCAAGGCCTAGCATACGTGCTGCTAGCGAGCCACGCATGATGGGCTTGGTGCTGCGTGCTAGCTTGTTGTGCTTGGTGCTGCCATGCAAAGGCACGCACGCAAGCACACAGCTCGGTGCCTCATTGCGAGGCTTTTGGGCGATGGTGTACACGCACACGCACACACGCATGTGCCTAGCACTGCAATGGTGCTGTGCATGATGCTAGGGTGATGCGACAGTGCCCACGCACATGCACACACATGTGGGTGCTGCGCTTGGCGCGATAGGGCTGCGATGGTGCGAGGCATGCACGCACAGGCCCATGCGCCAGTGCCCAGCACTGCGATGGCTGTGCTTGGTGCGATAGGCTAGCCATGCGCGCCTAGGCATGATGCTAGGGCTGCGATGGCGCCTAACACTTGTGCCTCGCCTAGCACACCATGGTGCGCCTAGCACACACATGGTGCACCTATGCATGCGATGAGATAGCCTAGCCTAGCTACGGCTACGCTCATTCTTGTTGCTTGTGATTTTGCGACGCTCGGTATCGACGCTTTAGGCTCAATTTCCGACGTCTGTATTCGTAAAACACTGTCGACTCATTAAATCCTTTCGGATTAATTCTTCGTCTCAGATCGGTGATTCGATTGGGTTCGACCCGAAGGGTTCAGTTAAGATTAAGCTGTAATATCAATTGTACCTTGATATTACTGATCGAAAGCGGCCTCCACCTAGGCATTCCGATCACTTGACCTTACTGAAGAATTAGCTCTGTAATAATTCTGAACCCTCCATCGGAAGTGTACACTTGTTGGAAGGACACCATTCCTTTCAGGATGCTCTTTCTAAGCTGGCATCATCCGCCTCCTATGATACACCTCAGTTAGTTTTTTGGGAAGTAATGGAAAAACGAAGTATTGAGGAAGATCCCATTGGAATACTAGAACAGAGTTCAACCTGGATGGATGGCATCCGGGCCTATCTACTAGACGACATTCTGCCAGATGCATATCCAAAAATGGTTGCAATGAAAAAACGTGCGGCCGCCTTTGAAATCCATAATGGAGAGCTTTTCAAGAAGGGTTATCTGCAACCTCTTTTGAAATGCATCACCCCATAAAGAAGGCAAGAGATTGTGGAGGACCTGCACTCGGGCTTTTGCGCCTCCCACATAGGCGGCAAGTCTCTAGCAAGAAGGGCCAGGCGGTAAGGCTACTTTTGGCCCACTCTTGAGACAGATGCCATGGAAATGGTGAAGAAGTGTGATAAGTGTCAAAGATTCGGCAAACTCATACACCGTCCGGCCACAAATCTGACCGCCATTTACAGCCTAGTACCATTCGCCCAATAAGGCATGGACAATCTGAGTCCGTATACGCCTGCCGCAGGCGGACGGAGATATATTCTAGTTGTCGTTGATTACTTCACCAAATGGGTAAATGTAGAGGCGGTCAAAGGCCACAACACAAAGGATGTCATCTCCTTCAACTGGAGGAACATTATCACCCGGTTTGGGGTACCTATGTCTATGGTCTTTGACAATTGCCCTCAATTTGAGACGGCTGATCTCAAGAATTGGTTGGGAGACTAAGGGATCTTTCATTTCTTTGCATCAGTTGGCCGTCCCCAAGCAATTGGCCAGGTTGAAGCCTTCAACAAGTTAATCTCAGACGACATTAAAAAGAAAATTGAAAGAGCTAGCGGTCTATGGGCGGATGAGTTGCCTCATGTCTTATGTGCCATCAGAACAAAAAAAAAGGGGAAACTAGCGAAACCCCATTTCTTATGGTTTATGGTGCAGAAGCTGTCTTGCCCATTGAACATTATGAACCGACTCTTTGTTGGGTTTCTTAGTGTCCGACACTACACGGAATGTTACCCTCCCAAAATCGGCACACAAATTATAGTAACTAAACATGCATATTAATTAATTAACAATCACATAATTAATTAACAAGGAGAGAGAAAGAAGGAAAGACGATCTTACCCTTGACGCGTGCTTCGCTCTTTCTAAGAGCTCGTACTTAAAAGCGTAAAGCTCTGCAAATGCGCAAGCCTTTGACGGCTCTCACCCTCGAGACCCGACCCGAACGGTCCCTACTCCAAAGCTTAGTCGGGGCTAGACCAAGAAAACTCACAGTATTAGAATTAAGGTATTCTCTTTTAAGAGATCCCTTAAAATTCACAAGTCAAGTGTCCCTTCCCAATGCCATATGATTGGTATTTATGAGGAAGAGAGCCCTTGAATTCCAATCTCCCATCAATGTGGGAGAGTTGGTAAAATGCACTTTATTCAACTTATGTTAATTCAAAAATCAAATTGAAATGCAAGTGAATTAACAAACGCCAAGTGTCAAGATGTGAGCAACGGGTTAGGTGAGGACCACAAGGGGGAGGGGGGGGACCATCCTCCCCTTGCTCCCTAAGCAACCCACCAGAAAACCGGGCTCCCCACGCATGAGCTGGCATACGCATATGCTGGCTGGTAGCCTGCCTTGGCTGCCAAGGTAGCCTCGCTGGCGCCTAGCACCATGGCTGGTGTTTAGGGTAAAAATCACCCTAGACACGTGGCCCAATGAGGGCCTGACACGTGTCACCTCCCTATAGCATTATTGGCATCCAATCAATGGATGCCACGTGGCATTGTACCCCCAATGGGAGAGTAGATCTTCATCTGCTATAAATAGAGGAATCATCTTCATTTATTGGCATTGATAAATACACACACCAAACCCGAGCAATACTAATTGCGGAATCTCCCGAAATCCGAGAGAAATACCCGTTTACTTTTCGCACGTAATCTCATCCGGAATCATACTAACTTGATCTTCGGAGGCGGAACTCCACCCAACCGGAGTTTCATGGTTTTGCAGGTACATAAGTCAGGCGTGCATTCCCGGTGCTGTAACTCTCCCGCAGGACACCTCAGAAAACCCCGAAACATTTGGCGCCGTCTGTGAGGTGAGTACCACTGAGATGACATCTGAAAATGTACCAACTGCAGAGGGCAGCCGGCCCACGGCTGAACCTGAGGTCCATACGGACCACGAAAGTGGAAGCGGTGACGACTACAATGTCGAAACCTATATGGCCCAGACGGGTCATTCCGTTCTAGGCGCACCCGTTCCAAAGAAAGGAAGGAACGGGGCCAAGACAAAGCTTGCCCCAACAACCCAGGCGGCAACAACCCTAGACAACCCCAGGCAGCGGAGGGGGCTGCCCCCGTCACCAGAGACGAACTCATGAATCTCATGACTAGTTTCAAAGGGGAAATCAAAGACATTATCAAGAAGTTAGCTGGCTCCAACAAGGGCCAGTCGCCCAAGAAGGCTTCCGTGAAGAAGCCAATTAAAGACCGGGTGCCTACTCCTCACCCGAAGCCCAAGGGGGCGGATGGGCCCCTGATCGATCTTTCAAAAATTCGTTTCCCTGAATCAGGGCAGCGAAAGGCCATCCCGCACATACAACCGGATGGGTCAAAGAAGACCTTCTCTGACGCCCGGTTGTTAATCCAGGAGAAGAGAAGTCAGAGCATGTCTTAGTCGGCTTCTAGGTCGACCTGCCCAGACAGTTTCCGCAATACTTCAATGAAGCATTCGGAAACCAACCCAGGGAGCCAGTCACGCGGCACGTCCATACGTACTGCTCCTCATGTGATCCATCAGGCTCCATATGTGCCCTAACAACCATATGGACCCGGACCACCCTATATGCAGCTGTCCCCCTTTGGAGGACTGGCGGCAAACATAGTCCAGCCCATGGACTGGCAGCTCCGGCAGCTAAACCTAGGGGAATAGCCTTCGGATTTCTCCCGGGAAATAACAGAGGCGGCAGAACCGGCCAAGGTTAAGAACGTGTTGGTAGGTACCTACGACGGTACCACTAACCCGAAAGATCACCTGATGGCATACACCAACCTCATGTACCTACAGGGGTTAGATGATGCCGCTTAGTGTCAATGCTTCCCAGCAACGATGAAGGGCATAGCCCAACGGTGGTTTGGCAACCTGCCGGCTGGGTGCATCAATAATTTCAAGACGCTTGCATATCTGTTTGCGTCCGACTTCTCCATGAATATCCCTGCCAAGAAGACTAGCCTCAACCTAGGGGCTATCCGGCAGGGAGACAAGGAGGGACTCCGGTCCTATGTCAGGCAATTCAATCTGATGAGAATTCAGATACAGGGACTGTCTGACGAAGTTGCGTACACATGCTTCTTCAAGGGTCTGAAGGATGGGTCTACATTCAAGTTTGATCTGGTCCGCAAGAGGGTTACTACCCTCCAAGAAGCACTAATGGAGGCCAAAGCTTACATACAGGCGAGGGAACTCTACGCCATCAAGCACTCGTCAGAACCCAGGCGGTCTGATAAAAAAGAGAGCCGGTTCCAACAGCCGGCCAAAAAAGAAGAGAAGAAAAGAAAAGAAGTCTGGGCAGCTGACCGCCCAGGTCAGTCGTCCCAGAAGAGGCAAAAGAAATTAGAACCGTACGTCCCCAAGTACGAGTTTAACAAGGACTGCTCCTCCATCCTCATGGAGATAAAAAACCGGTTGACTATTGAGAAGCCGACTCCATTGAAGAGCGCTGTCAAAAATCGGGACAAGAGCAAGTTTTGTCAATTTCATGAGGACATTGGCCATGACACCAATGGTTGCTACAGCCTCAGGTGGCTATTGGACCGATTGGCTGATGAGGGGGCTTTGAATTCCTATCTGACGAAGTCCAAGGGTAACCCCAAAATCGATGCACAACCGTCAAAGAAGCCGGTTGTAAGCTCAGACACTTATGAGGAGCAAATCTTCACCATTGCAGGCGGCTTCGCTAGCGGTGGTCCCACTATCCGGGGTGCCAAGGACAACATCAGAAAGTTGTCCACCTTAGAGGACGAGGGTCAGGCGTTGAAAGACACCTTCCATGAGGTCTTCATCTCTTAAAGGACAGGGGTACGGTCAGGCGGCCCCACGATGACCCTATCATCATCGAATGTAAAGTCGCCAATCAACGAGTTAGCCGGATCCTAATCGATACCGGGAGCTCGTTTGACCTGATAAGCTATCGCTTCTTGGCGAAGCTTAAGTACAAGCCCAGCAGTATGCACAAAGCTCCCCACCCCCTAGTCGGCTTTGGAGGTGGGGTAGTGCATCCGGTGGGTAGGATTGACCTACCCATCCGGTTGGGAGGCAAAGGGGAAGGACAACACATGGTCGTCAAGTTTTTGGTGGTTGAGGAATTAACTGCCTACAACCTCATATTGGGCCGTCCGACCCTCAATGAGTCCAAAGCTGTAATCATCCCCTCTCTCATGCTGATAAAATTCGAGAGGGATGATGGGTTAGTAGGCTCCCTAACGGGGACCAAAAGGCGGCAAGAGAGTGCTATCTTTCAGACGTTAAGCCGACTGCCCATGCAGCCGGCCCCAGCGAGGAACCTACTGACCTCGTTGACAAAGAAGCCGGGCCTGCCCCTAAGGCAGGCGGTACAAAGAGAAAGGTGGACCAACTGGTCCCCGCCAGAAAAATGAAATAGAAATCACTAGTCGGGGAGAGGCCGGATCATTCCCGACCCCAGCCGGCTGGTGAGAGCCTTGATGTCGTCCTGGACGACAGCCGTCCTGACAGAATAGCCAAGGTTGGGACGGTTGCTTTTGAAAAGTTTGGGGCAGACTTGCTCCAACTTCTGAGAGAGTTCAAAGGCCTCTTTGCCTTTGAAGTGGAGGAGATGCCAGGCGTTAGCCCAGATCTAGCCGTCCACAAGCTAGCCGTTGATCCCAAAAAAGCCAGTTAGGCAAAAAAGAGGGAACATGGCGAGGAGGGGTCTCAGGCGGCTACCTCCGAGGTCAAAAAACTTCTGGACGTTGGGTTCATTCGACAGTGTTACTACCCGGATTGGGTAGCAAATGTTGTTCTCGTCAATAAACCGAATGGTACCTGGCGGATGTGTGTATATTACACAGATCTGAATAGGGCATGTCCGAAGGATATCTACCCGCTTCCTAAGATTGACAGTCTGGTTGACTCTACAGCCGGTCATGCCCTGATGAGCTTCATGGACGCCTACTCAGGCTTCCATCAAATTCCCCTATGGAAGAAGGATCAAGAGAAGACGACCTTCGTCACTGATCAGGGGCTGTACTGCTACACGGTGATGCTATTTGGGTTGAAGAATACACCTGCTACCTTCCAACGAATGATCAACACGGTTTTCACTAATCAAATCGGAAGGAATGTAGAAGCGTATATAGATGACATGATAGTCAAATCCAAGCTCCAGGCGGATCACCTAGCCGACCTCCGAGAAACCTTCACCACACTCAGGAGGCACAAGGTCATGCTTAACCCCAAGAAGTGTATTTTTGGTGTTGAGTCTGGGAAGTTTCTTGGATTCTTGATTGATCAACGAGGCATAGAGGCCAATCCGGAAAAAGTGCAGGCGGTGATTGACATGCAATCACCCCGAACCGTAAAGGAGGCCCAGAAGTTAACCGGTTGTCTGGCGGCATTAGGAAGATTCCTCAGCCGGTCAGGTGACAAGTGTCTTTACTTCTTCCAATCAATTAGGAAGAGGTCTAGATTTGAATGGGGAGAAGAGGCCGAGGCGGCATTCTAGAGGTTAAAGCAACACTTGCACTCTTTGCCAAGATGATGAGTGACATTTATGTCGCTCTTAGGATAGTATTTTCTAGTAGTTTTAGTAATAATTCGGTCCATTTTAGTATGTTTTTGCTATAATCTGCCTAGTTCGAGTATTCTACCTTTGTGGCGCGTAATGTGTATTCATGTGGTTTAGGTATTCTATACTCCCCTCCTCTTTCGTTGTATTACGCCTTTCCTTCCTATTCCATGATTGCAGGTGTATGCCGTTGATTCGAAGATGGAAGGAACAAGGGCAAAACGGGAAGAAATCCAGACCAGACAAATGGCGCGGGCGCGCCACCAGAGGAGCGGGCGCGCCACTTATACGTGCGGGCGCGCATCCCTTGAGCGCGGGCGCGTTGATGAGCTGGACCAACCATTAAATACCCACTTTGGAGCGGGCGCGCATTTCGAGGAGCGACCTCGTCATCATTTAACGCGCGGGCGCGCCATTGTTGGGCGCGGGCGCGCCTGTCTGCTGCTGATTCAAATCCTGATTTCAGCCCAAGTTAAAAGAGGGAGGCAAAACGGCTAACGAGGGGGACAACATTCTATCATAGGGATATTATTTAGCATAGAAACCTTGGAGGAGAGCTTTTAAGGAATTTTTCTAGGTTTTTGTTTTAGCCACTTTTATATTGAACAATCTTGATAGTCTTTAGTGTAATTTTCATGGTCTATCAACATTAGTTTTACTCTTAGTTTTTGAAGAAGTAATTTTGCAACATTGATGTATGGTCAAGCTTGGAGATTGAATGATGTATGGCTCTTTATTTGGATTTCAATGAAGGTTTTGGTATATTTCTCTATTTTCTCTTGTTTTTATGATTAAAGTTTCTACCTTTGTTAGTTTAGTTGATAAAAACTTTGTCTTTCTTAATGTTTCATTGGTTATAATGTTGCTTATTATGATTGTAGTTGTAGTTATGACTAGTGAGTAGTTTCTTGTTGCTAGGGCTTTGGTGAAGATATGCTTTGTGTTTGATGTATGCTAGGCTAGGTTAATTTGGAATATTTGTGATTAAATCTTTCTTGTGCTTATATTTATTAGCCACTCTATGTTTATGGCCATATGCATGTTGTGGTTGAATGACGTGAACTAAATCGTGATGATAGTGCGACTTAGGAATAATCATTAGGTGATTGATTATTGCATGACCTTAGCTTGTATGCCTTACGACGATAGTGTGAGTGTATGCTAACTAGGAAAGCTCTTAATCCCGATAGGTGATTAGAGAGTATTCTTGATATTGCCTTGTATGAGTTGCTTGGGTTACATGTAAACCTATTTTCCGATGCCTAACTTCGTTGAATTCATAGCATGTTTGATCCTTCCCCCTAGTGCTTGTTTTAATTGTTATTCTATCCCCTTTATTCATTACTTTACCCACCATACTTCTTGATCGAATTAGATTAACATTAGGAGATAAATAGCGGTGCTTAATCGTTTCCCTGTGTTCGACCCTTAACTTGCCTCTATAATCTTTTAGTTGCATGTTTAGGACTACAGATATCATTTGATAGAGGTGTCTTAGTAGCGACCTAAAATACCGCCTGTCAAATTGGCGCCGTTGCCGGGGATTGAGACAATGATTCTATCGAATTTGATTTGAATAAGGTGATGAGACAACCTTCCTCTAGCAATGAATGCTTTAGAATAGATACAATTGAAAACTTGATGAATGAGTTTGGATAAGCTCATATGCATGCTTCTAATGATCTGCTTGAGAATGTTTTGTTGAATGAGAATGAGGTAGGTGATCAAAAGGAGATGCAATTATATGAGGAAATGCTTGATGAGAAAGAGGAGACAACCCCCGACCAAGAGATGCTCCAAACATATGAAGTCTTCCAAGTAGAAGAGGAGGAAATCTCCAATGGTAAGGTAGCTTCGAAGGTAGAATTGAAACCTCTACCTTTGGGCTTGAGGTATGTCTTTTTGGATGCTAATGATACTTTTCCGGTCATTGTCAATGCTAACCTCACAGAAGAACAAACCTCCTCATTGCTTAATGTTTTGAAAAAGCATAGGAAGGCTTTGGGTTATAATCTTGATGATCTCAAGGGTATAAGTCCCTCCCTATGCATGCATAAAATCAATTTAGAGGAGGGTGCTAAGCCGTGTAGGAAACGACAAAGGAAACTTAATCCTTCCATGCAAGAGGTTATGAGAAAGGAAGTTTCCAAGCTACTTGAAGCGGGGATCATCTATCCAATCGCTCATAGTGATTGGGTGTCCCCGGTTCAAGTAGTGCCGAAAAAGGGAGGTATGACGGTAATGGTCAATGATAAGCAACAATTGGTCCCAACTCGGCTTGTTACGGGTTGGCGTATGTGTATTGATTACCGCCAATTAAATGCCAACACTTCCAAAGACCATTTTCCATTACCGTTCATCGATCAAATGCTTGAGAGGCTTACAAAGCATGCTTTTTATTGCTTTCTTGATGGTTATTCGGGATTCTTCCAAATCCCAATTGACCCAAAAGATCAAGAAAAGACCACTTTCACTTGTCCCTACGGAACTTTTGCTTACCGTAGGATGCCTTTTGGTCTTTGTAATGCCCCGGCTACCTTCCAAAGATGCATGATGTCAATTTTTAGTGAAATGATCGAGGAAGAAATGGAAGTTTTTATGGATGACTTTTCCATTGGTGGAGGTACGTATGAGCAGTGCCTAATGAATTTATCCCGTTGTTTAGAAAGGTGTGAGAGTGCCAACTTGGTGCTCAATTGGGAGAAATGCCTCTTCATGGTGGAAAATGGCATTGTTCTTGGCCATAAAATCTCCCAAGCGGGCATCAAAGTTGATGGTGCGAAGGTTGATGTGATTGAGAAGCTTCCTCCTCCCACAAATGTGAGAGAAGTGAGGTCCTTCCTTGGTCATGCCGACTTTTACTGCCGCTTCATCAAAGATTTCTCTTTGATTGCTAAGCCTCTCACATCTCTCTTGCAACAGGATAAAGAATTTGTATTTGATGAAACTTGTCATGAGTCATTTTGCAGGTTGAAAAAGGCTCTTTGCACCGCCCCCGTAGTCCAAGGACCAGATTGGTCTCTACCATTCGAGCTAATGTGTGATGCAAGCGACAAGGCCATTGGATCGGTTCTAGGACAAAGAAAGGATGGGAAACTTCACGTTATATACTATTTGTCCAAGACTCTCAATGATGCTCAACGGAATTATACAACTACCAAAAAAGAGTTTTTGGCGGTTATCCACTCATTTGAGAAGTTTAGAACCTACCTCATTGGTTCTAGGACAATAGTGTATACCGATCACTCGGCTCTCAAATATTTGATAAGTAAGAAGGAGGCCAAACCGAGGTTGTTGAGATGGGTCTTGGTCCTTCAAGATTTTGATTAAGAAATGAGAGATAAGAAGGGAGCCGAGAACGTGGTGGCGGACCACCTCTCTAGGTTGGGAGGTGCAAGAATACATGAAGACAATTTGCCAATTGAAGATGCCCTAATGAATGATGTCTTATATGCTCTTGAGGTAAAATCGGAGCCTTGGTATGCGGATATTGTGAACTACTTGGCTTGTAGTGCCATACCTCCGAATTTCACTCCTCAACAACATCGAAGGCTCAAGCATGAAGCAAAGAAGTATATATGGGATGACCCCATGTTGTTGAAGAGAGGGGTGGATGGACTTTTGAGAAGATGTGTTCCTAATGAAGAGTTCCAAGATGTGCTCTCAATGTGCCACTCATCCCCTTGTGGCGGGCATATGAGTGCTCAAAAGACCGCTTCCAAGCTTTTGAAATGCATGCTCTTTTGGCCCTCTCTATTCAAAGATTCTTGGCAATTTGTTAAGACTTGTGATAGGTGCCAAAGGACGGGGAACATATCAAGGTGTGATGAGATGCCCCAAAATCCGATTCTTGAACTAGAAATTTTTGATGTTTGGGCAATTGACTTCATAGGCCCTTTCATCTCATCTCAAGGAAACCGGCACATTCTAGTTGTCGTTGATTATGTCTCCAAGTGGGCGGAAGCCGTGGCATCTCCCACCAACAACTCAAAGGTGGTCATCAATTTGTTCAAGAAAGTCATCTTCCCAAGATTCGGTGTTCCTAAGGCAATCATAAGTGATGGAGGCTCACACTTCAAGCACCATACATTCAACAAGCTTCTTTCAAAGTATGGTGTATCGCACAAGCGAGGCCTTGCTTACCACCCCCAAACAAGTGGTCAAGCGGAGGTCACAAATAGGGAGTTGAAAGTCATCTTGGAGAAGACCGTTGCTAGAACAAGGAAGGATTGGTCTAGTAAGCTCATTGATTCATTGTGGGCATATAGGACCGCCTTCAAGACTCCTATAGGGACTACCCCCTATAAGCTTGTTTATGGGAAGAATTGCCATTTACCCGTAGAGATGGAGCACCGAACGCATTGGGCAATCAAGCAAATCAACTTTGATCTCCACAGTGCGGGTGAGCAAAGGCTTCTAGAGCTTCATGAGTTGGAAGAGTTGAGAATGAACGCATATGACAGTGCAAGCCCCTACAAAGCAAGAACCAAGGCATGGCACGACGCTCAAATTTCCAAGAAGGAATTTGTGGAAGGACAAAAGGTCCTACTCTACAATTCAAGACTCAAGCTCTTCCCCGGGAAATTGAGGTCTAGATGGAGCGGTCCATTTCAAGTATCCAAAGCCTTTCCTTATGGCTCGGTTGAGATATTCAATGACAAGTACCCTCCATTCAAAGTGAATGGGCACCATCTCAAGCCATACTATAAGGGTCAACTAATTGAGAAGCCAGAAAATTTATCTCTCATTGATGTTTTCAAGTCACCATGATTCCGTGTGAAGTACGTCAAGCTAGTGATGTTAAAGAAGCGCTTACGGGAGGCAACCCGGTTTCTAACCTCTTTGATTTTATTTTCTTTCAAATCGCTTGAACTAATCCATCTAACACTTTTCCCAATAAATTTTGATGTAGGTGTGATTGCGTGTGTCCACGAGGAAAGATAGACAAGAGTAAAGCAAAAATGAGGAATTTTGAGAAATTGTGCTCGAATGAATACTAAAGAGACAGAACCTCAGCGCGATTTGGTCGCGGCTGTAGCGCGATCCGCAAGAGCCGTAAGGCGCGGGCGCGCCTGGTTTCGTCGCGGGCGCGCCTGTTATATGAATGTAAAATGCTCCCATTCCAGAAAGTAGGAGCGATTTAGGCGCGATTTAGGAGCGGCTCGCGTCTTAAAGTAGGCGCGGCCGCGCCTGTTTTAGAGGCGGGCGCGCCAGCTCTTTGGTCTTAATACTCACCCAATTCCAGAGAATAGGAGCGATTTTTTTCGCGATTTGTGAGCGGCCCGCGATACCAAAGTGGCGCGGGCGCGCTTATTCAGAGCGCGGGCGCGACAATAGCTTGGTTTGATTTCCAGGGAGTTGGAGTGATTTTATCGCGATTTAGGAGCGGGCCGCATTTTCACTGAGGCGCGGGCGCGCCTATGTTTGTCGCGGGCTCGTCGATATAGGAGCGGGCACGCCTTTCTAGGTATCAGAAGAAAAAAAATACGGTTTCGTCTTTTGTTTCCGCAATTTCCCTTAAGCCCTCATAAACATAACTTAAACCCCCTCATTGCCTTTCTCTCCCTTCGCGGCCGCTCCTCACCACCATACTCAGGATCATCTTCTTCCATCCTCTTAAATAAATCATTCTCATAAATCAATCATCCTCAAGCTTCAATCATTCATCTTCTCCGTTTGTTCATCATCAAAGAAAGCAATTAGTCATCCTCAACACCAACCGCAACGAACTCCTTACTACACAAAACCCTCACCAAATCGACACCAAAACAGCAATTTTTCGCATAAGGGTAAAGGTATTCAATTTCCTTCGTTAATTATTCTCTTTTGATTAATTTTGAAGCAAGGATTTTGATTATCTTAGGTTATTAGCGAAATTTGGTTGATTATTGTTGAAATTACTGCTGGATTCTGTTGAAATTGTTGTTGTTGGTTATTATCTTAGGCTATATTCGTTGTGTTGGTTGGATTATTATTGCTTGTGAACAGGTACATTGTAGTTTTGTGGAGGTTAAGGGTGGAAATAGTCGGGGTTGGCTTTGAAAAGGAGTGAAAACAGAAAAAAAAGGAGAGGTGGGCAGTCATGAGTCTAAGGATTGGGAAGAAGAGAAAAACTGCAAAGTCGGGACAATAGTCCCAAAACCCAGAGTCAGAACAACCCAATGCCTTACCCACCATAAAATTCTTAAACAAAAGCCACTCCTCCATATACTCTGACATGAAAAAACGAAAGTTGCGACCTTCTAGGCACTACCATCGTGGAGACATGATAAAACTTGGAACAAATGACGATTTGTGGATTCTTTTTGACAACCTTCGACTAGGGTCATTCGTCAACTCTTCATTCATGACCTACCAAGAACCCACCTTAGAGGTTTTCTCGTCTTTTCAAGTTGACACACTAGAAGACAACGACTTTCGGATATCTTTCCAACTCTTCAACAAACCCCACACCATGTCACTGGCACAGTTCAACCAAGCCCTGGACTTTCACCCCGATGCCGACCTTCTCTACCCTCTTTATGAGAACTTTAGGGAGTATAGTGAGTATGCTTGGTGGCGTTCCATTTTAGGTAAAAATGAGTTTCACACCAGGACTTCCATAGCCAGCGAGATTTGACACCCTGTCCTTAGGATCCTACACCGTTTACGAGGGTATTCTATCATTTCTAAATAGGACCTAGGAAAACTGACTAAGGAAGAGGTCCTTTTCCTATGGATAGCCACAAAGGAAGAGCATGCACGGAGGTTGAATTTGGGTTTCCTCTTTATGCAAACCTGCCAAGCCATAGCAAAAGGGAAAAATCCAGGAGAGATACATTGCGGGGCGATGGTCACTAGATTGGCCACCAAGTTAGGTTACACTGACCTTCTACCTCTATGCACGGCCGTAGGTAGTAGTGGGGATATTTACCTTGACTTGGACCAGCTTCGCCGCTCTGATTTTATTACCCCCACGGCAAACCCCAATGCTTTTAGGTGGCTAGTTAGAGGAGCCCACCATTGTTTCCTCCCTAAGCCTCACTTCACCTCCCTCACGCGTCAGTCCTCTAATGTGTGCAGAGTTTTGAGAGATAGCGAGCGAGTGCCCGATGTTAATGGGGACGATGAGGTAGGGATAGGTAATGAGGAGGAGGTTCAGGAGGAGCAGCAGCAACAACAGCCGGTTACCCAGCAACCCGCAGGTACATGTACATTTCAGCTATCTGATATAGCTAGACAGTTGCAAGCAATTTATGAGTCACAGCAAGGCCACCATCTGCAGCAGCAGGCCCTCTATGACTCAGCTGTGGATAGAGGAGAGATTGCTCCCCCCATGAACTACCCCAATTGGCCGCCTCAGCACGGCCCTGTTCCTTCTTGGGGGGGGGGACAATCTCCCCACTTACCCCTACTGGCAAGGTCCTTCCCATCCTAGTAGGGAGCTACGCAGCTTCCCAAAGGACGGGCAGTACGATTATCGTGTGCCCGGCGGGTGTGACTTTAGAGGGGACCCTACTTACCCCTATGTGCATCCTGATCACCCCGCCCCTCTGTATTCCCAGTCTGAGCACGCTCCATCTGATCCTTTGCCTAGTTGGCAAGAGGATCTTTACAGAGGTCACTACGGTTGGCCGCCGGGCTTTGACGGTGGTTGGGGCCTTTTCGGCCCCCCTAGTGGCTTCACTTATGACGAGCCGCCACGTCGGTCTTGCTCACCTAGTGAGCCCAGCTCTAGTGGCCAATGGGTTGCGTCCCTTGAGTATATCTTTCTCCCCTGCTTTTGTACGCTTATTTTGATGAGTAGGAGATATACTCTTGGTAGGGAGTGACTTGGCTGGGATTCTTACTTGCTCGCCTGCCGGTCTTTCATTGTTTTCCTTGTACCTTCATGCTACTGATTCTGCTGAGTTGCATGACTGTTTTCTTTGGTTGATTTTGCCCCTGTTCACTGATATTGTTGATGAGTTTTTGATGTGGTTTTGATGATGATGCTGTTTTGGGGACGCTTCTCTCGGTTTGATGGATACCGGTGAGTCCGCCCCCCGTTTTTCCTGTCAATGATGATGATTACGAGTATTCGCCGACATGGTAATTGACCAGTGCAGGTATGTATATATGGTTCGATGATTTTTGAGGTAATGTTGATTTTGGAGGAGATCTAGAAATTTTGTCAAGGGTAGGTTAGCTTATAGTGAAGAAAAAATAAGTCTAAAAAAAAAAAAAAAAAAGCTGAATGAAAGTTGCATTTTATCTCTTTATTTCATTTTCCATTTTTCATTTTTCAACCTTCATTCAGACTAACCCTTTTGTGTATATAGTTTGTTTTCTCTTCATTTGGATACTCACCCATTTTAGGATGCATGCTTTCACTTAGGATATGCTTACTTGGGCGTCATTTCGGTGAGATCTTTCTTTTTATTTTTTTCTATCCTCCACTCTATTTTGCGTTGGTGTGCTCTAAGATAGTTGTAGTTTAATGGAAGTTGAATGGATCGAGGATGTTTGCTATTAACACCTAGTGTGTTTGGGGCCGTTGATGTTGATATCTAGCGGCCACTTGTTTGTCGATTGGGATATATTTGTTTATGCTTACTTCCTCTTCTATTTCCGCTTTCTTGGATTTGCAAAAAAAAAAAAAAAAAAAAAACTAAAAACTTAATAGACTTGCGTTCTTGAATGTCTTTATTCCTAAGGATTAAGAGTTTCCGCGTTCTTGGATTGCCATTGGTTGACTCTAAGATATGTCTATGCTAAGGTAGTTGTGCTAGAACTTGTAAGGCCCACCGAACCCAAATTCACTTGTTTGTGGTAAGAAGGTGTTGCCCTCATTGGGGGATTTGAAGCCCTAAAGGTAGTTTTTGTAACCCGATGTGAGTTTTATTGTTCAAGCCTCCAACACTTATTGTATGAGTGGCATAGGATCCTTACCAAGGCATGCTTAGATCGAGAACTTGTTGTCTAGCTACCCGAGATCGCGACCGAACTATATCTAGGGAGGACATGGCATTTTCTTCGGTGACTATTTTGCTTTTCTAGGTTTAGCTTTTCTTTTGTTGCTTCCTTGTAATTTCATTTGCATATCCCCCTTGCTAGCCATGTTGAGCCTACACCTCCTTGTTTGTAGCATATTACAAACCCTATGGCCCTTCTATTTCATTTTTCCTCCGTAGAATTGTGAAGTTTGAGCCAAGAAAGTTTGTTGTGATTTTGGTATGATAAGTTGGAAGATGATGGTTTGGTATGGAAAGTAAGGTTGTTTTCGATATTTTTGGTGTTTAATAAAAGCAAATGTGAATTCAAGAAAAAGCCGTCCATAGTTATAAAAGGCACAGACAAATTAATAAAGGTTGACAAAAGCATGAGCTACAAAAAAAAAAAAAAAAAAATAAAATAAAATAAAATAAAATAAAATAAAAAAAATAAAAAAATAATTTTTTTTTTCCAATTTGCAAACAGATTTTGATGTAGTGTCCTCCCTAGTTTGCGCATTGAGGACAATGCTCAATTCAAGCTTGGGGGAGAGATTCTACGCATTTCATTTATAGTTTTGTGAGATTGTGTTGAAAAAGCTTGGGGGAGATGTATTTTTGTTTGGAAATTGGTGATATTCTACGTTGTTTTCGAGAATTGGCGCCATTCTTTGCTTCACAATTAGGATTTACCACCAAATTTTCATATTTTTCCTCACCTTTACCTCCTAGCCTACATTACAACCCCTTTTAAAGTCCTTTCGACTTGGATTGGTTGAGTCACTAGTCGGTGGAGGGAGCTAGATTTCAAGCATATGGAGAGAGCATGACTTGGTAAGATGTCGGGTCACCCTTGTTTCATTTGTTTCGGCTCCTTCGTGGAGTCATGAGATGCTACCTTGAAGGGTGGATTTGAATCCAGATGAGGGAACGCGGTAAGAATGTATGGAATGCGGGTGGAGTGGAGCATGTTAGAGTTCTCTATGCTTAGCATAACTTATCTTTCAATCAACCATTGGCATCCAAAAACGTGCTTACTCTTAGTGCTTAGAAAGATTGTCATCCATCTATGCTTGTTTGTAGTTGATTTTCTTCTTTATTTGTTCCGTGTTTGTAGTTGATTTTCTTCTTTATTTTCTCCTTTGTTTGGGTTTGTTTTGAGCATGTTGCCAAGAGTTGTGGGTTAAACTCTTTGGAAACCCCCACGAGAGCATACTCGTCCTCATTGGCGACTTTGAGGTTTATATGGCTTGTTGTTTATGCTAAAAACAACCGTGATTCCTACGAAAGTGAGTTAGTGTAAATTCCTTTCCCCCCTTTTTTCTATTTTGCTTGTGTTTGGATAATCGTTTCTCAATCTTCTTTGCCTTTATCTTTGCTCGAGGACGAGCAAAGGTTTAGCTTGGGGGAATTTGATGAGTGACATTTATGTCGCTCTTAGGATAGTCTTTTCTAGTAGTTTTAGTAATAATTCGGTCCATTTTAGTATGTTTTTGCTATGATCCGCCTAGTTCGAGTATTCTACCTTTGTGGCGCGTAATGTGTATTCATGTGGTTTAGGTAGTCTATACTCCCCTCCTCTTTCGTTGTATTACGCCTTGCCTTCCTGTTCCATGATTGCAGGTGTATGCCGTTGATTCGGAGATGGAAGGAGCAAGGGCAAAACGGGACGAAATCCAGACAAGACAAATGGCGCGGGCGCGCCACCAGAGGAGCGGGCGCGCCACCTATACGCGCGGGCGCGCATCCCTTGAGCGCGGGCGCGTTGATGAGCTGGACCAACCATTAAATACCCACTTTGGAGCGGGCGCGCATTTTGAGGAGCGGTCGCGCCATCATTTAACGCGCGGGCGCGCCATTGTTGGGCGCGGGCGCGCCTGTCTGCTGCTGATTCAAATCCCGATTTCATCCCAAGTTAAAAGAGGGAGGCAAAACGGCTAACGAGGGGGACAACATTCTATCATAGGGATATTATTTAGCATAGAAACCTTGGAGGAGAGCTTTTAAGGAATTTTTCTAGGTTTTTGTTTTAGCCACTTTTGTATTGAACAATCTTGATAGTCTTTAGTGTAATTTCCTTTGTCTATCAACATTAGTTTTACTCTTAGTTTTTGAAGAAGTAATTTTCCAACATTGATGTATGGTCAAGCTTGGAGATTGAATGATGTATGGCTCTTTATTTGGATTTCAAAGAAGGTTTTGGTATATTTCTCTATTTTCTCTTGTTTTTATGATTAAAGTTTCTACCTTTGTTAGTTTAGTTGATAAAAACTTTGTCTTTCTTACTATTTCATTGGTTATAATGTTGCTTAGTATGATTGTAGTTGTAGTTATGACTAGTGAGTAGTTTCTTGTTGCTAGGGGTTTGGTGAAGATATGCTTTGAGTTTGATGTATGCTAGGCTAGGTTAATTTGGAATATTTGTGATTAAATCTTCCTTGTGCTTATACTTATTAGCCACTCCATGTTTATGGCCATATGCATGTTGTGGTTGAATGACGTGAACTAAATCGTGACGATAGTGCGACTTAGGAATAGTCATTAGGTGATTGATTATTGCATGACCTTAGCTTGTATGCCTTACGACGATAGTGTGAGTGTATGCTAGCTAGGAAAGCTCTTAATCCCGATAGGTGATTAGAGAGTATTCTTGATATTGCCTTGTATGAGTTGCTTGGGTTACATGTAAATTTATTTTCCGATGCCTAACTTCGTTGAATTCATAGCATGTTTGATCCTTCCCCCTAGTGCTTGTTTTAATTGTTATTCTATCCCCTTTAGTTATTACTTTACCCACCATACTTCTTGATCGAATTAGATTAACATTAGGAGATAAATAGCGGTGCTTAAATCGTTTCCCTGTGTTCGACCCTTAACTTGCCTCTGTACTCTTTTAGTTGCATGTTTAGGACTACAAATATCATTTGATAGAGGTGTCTTAGTAGCTACCTAAAATACCGCCTGTCACAAGGCTAGTGAGCCCCCTGCCCAAGGAGGTTCTCTACATGTACCTAGCCGTCTCAGATCACTCCCTTAGTGTCGTTCTCCTTGCTGAGAGAGATGGCAGGCAGCTCCCGCTGTACTTCATCAGCCACATTCTCAGCTGAGCTCCGGTACCCAATGATTGAAAAATTTGGGTTGGCTCTCTACAAGGCATTCAAGCGGCTGAAGTCATACTTCCTAGCCCATCCGGTGACTGTCTACACTGATCAGCCACTCAAACGTCCAATGACTACCATAGAGTCATTCGGTAGAATGATTAAGTGGGCTGTTGAAATCCAAAGCCTGGAGATAACTTTTAAACCTAGGCGGGCAGTGAAAGGTTAGGCGCTTGCCAACTTCATTGTCGAAATGACTAGGCCGGCTCAGCCGGAAAATACCGATCAGGTTTGGAAGTTATTTGCAGAAGGAAGCTCTATGGTAAACGGCTGTAGTGCAGGCGTAATTTGTAAATCTCCGGAAGGTGATACATACGAATATGCATTACGGTTCAAATTTCAAGCTTTAAACAATGAAGCTGAGTATGAGGTCCTGCTAGTCGGTATGCGAATGTGTAAGGTGGCAGGGGCAAGGAAAGTTGACGCCTGTTCAGACTCTTAATTGATTGTTAGCCAATTCAATGGTCAATACGAAGCCACCCATCCGGCTATGATCAAATACCTGCAGGCGGTTAAAGATGAAGCAGGGACATTTGACAAATTCCATCTGAGTCAAGTGCCCCGATCAGAGAACAATAAGGCGGATGCTTTGTCCAACCTGGCCTCATCCGTCACTTGCGATACGCGTAGGTCAGTCTTCTGGAAAGTCATGGAAAAAAGAAGCATTGAACATGATCCCATTGGAATCCTTGACCGAAGCTCCACCTGGATGGACCCCATCCGGGATTATTTGGTAGACGGCACCCTGCCAGATGCCTCATCAGAAGCGGCAGCACTTAAATAGCGAGCTCTAAGCTTTGAATTGTTTAAAGGGGAACTCTTCAGAAAGGGTTACCTCTAGCCGTTGCTGAAGTGCGTTACCCCGGAGAAGGGAAAAGAGGTGCTAGAGGATCTGCATGCGGGCCTTTGTGCTTCACATATAGGCGGGAGGACTCTAGAAAAGAGAGCCAGGCGGCAAGGCTATTTTTGGCCTACTCCTGAGGAAGACGCCATGGACTTAGTGAAGAAGTGTGACAAGTGTCAGAAGTTTGGCCGGCTCATACACCGTCCGGCAACAGATCTGACGGCTATTTACAGCCCGGTTTCCCTTTGCAAAATGGGGCATGGACATCTTGGGTCCTTATACGCCTGCCACATGCGGCAGGAGATACATTCTGGTGGCTGTAGACTACTTCAGTAAGTGGGTTGAGGCCGAGGCAGTCAAAGGCATCAAGACAAAGGATGTCATCTCCTTCATTTGGAGGAACATCGTCACCCGGTTTGGGGTGCCTATGTCTATGGTTTTTGACAACGGTCCTCAGTTTGAAACGTCTTCCCTCAAGGATTGGTTGGGAGATCAGGGGATCTCACATTGTTTTCCATCTGTTGGCCGGCCCCAAGCAAACGGTCAAGTTGAAGCCTTCAACAAACTCATCTCAGACGGCATAAAAAAGAAGATTGAAAGAGTCGGTGGTCTTTAGGCATATGAGTTACCTCACGTCCTTTAGGCCATCAGGAAAACTAAAAAGGGGGCAACCGGTGAAACCCCGTTTCTCATGACGTACGACACTGAAGCTGTCTTGCCAATTGAACTTTATGAGCCAACACTCCGAGTCATGCTCTATGATGAAGAGGCTAACTGGGAGGCCATGCGCCTAGCATTGGATTCACTCCCAGAACGCAGGGGCAACGTCGCCTTGCGTCATGAGATATACCGTCTGAGAATGACGAGGGCTTACAATAAGAGAGTACACAAGCGGCCCCTCAAAGGTTGGGACTTTGTGCTACAAAAAATGGAAGCTAACGGTAGGGCAAATGAGTACGGAAAGCTAACCCCCAATTGGGAAGGCCCCTACCGGATTTTTTACGAAGTGAGAGGCGGCACCTACCGCCTAAAAACCCCAGACAGTAGAAAGCTACCTAGAACCTGGAACGTAGATAACTTGAAAAAGTACTACTTCTCGGAAGATGTAATCATTTTTTGTAAATAGAGTAAATGAATGAGAAACACCTTATTTCAATTTCTTTGTGTAGCAAAGTCCCAATGTGAACAACACATCCGTCATTTTCTAAAATTGGGCATCCGTTTGCCCAAACCTAAACCAAAAATGCTAAGTACCTAACTTAGCCGTTTAAAGGCATAGAGCTAACATATTAAAACCGCCTGCTCTACCCATGAATAGGCATCCGGCAACGCCCTTCCGGGTGAATTTGTCGAAGAGAACATCTCCCTTCCGGGTGGTATATTGTTCTAAGAGTCAAAACGTCATACGGTCTTAACCGGCTAGGTTAAGTTCATAACCGTTTGATTGACCTATTGCAAACAAGATATAGCCGGTTATTACCCCAAGGCAATACAGACGGAAAAATTAAATCTTGTTGGGCAGTCGGCTGTTGCCAAAAAGTAACCCAGCCGGCTACCGCGCCCATTAGTCGACTTCAAAACTAATCAACTTCCAACAATTCTTCACTGGCTGCCACCCCAACGAACCTTAGCCGGTGAGATTACATTTCAAGTCGCAACCGTCATTGCTCCAAGGCAGTTCAGGCGGTAAGGCAGACTTCTGGCGTCAGCCGGCTTTTGCCCAAAGGCAACCCATCCGGCCCAGACTCTCCATACAAACGGTCGCATAGACCCCGATTTCATTCTATCGCTCTAGCACAACTCAGGCGGCAATCGGCGTCTTAGTATGCGCCAGACCTAAATTTGCCTGACCTAAGCCTGTTAAATTTTGATCTGGATAATTATGGGCGGCTACTTGCTTAGTATTGGCACTAAACAACCACCCGCCCAGGGGCAGGCATAGCCAACACATCCAGCAATATCAGGCAATATTAACAACATATGTAAAATAGCAGAAATGCAATAAGTTGCAAAAATTGGAAGATACAAGTATTGCAAAGAAAACCGACTCAGTCGGTATATATATACGTGAATAACATCAAAAATTTTCAATCGTTAGCCGGACCCCTGTCCGGTAAAAGATACAAGAAATACACGGCATGTAGGCCGGAAAAATTGGAAGACAAAAGCTTAAGGTTGAGGCGGAGGCTGAGCCGGGTCCTGCGAGGCCGACCCTGAAGTAGGAGGGGCAATCTCTTCTTGATTCTCTCCCCCGTCTGAGTCGATCTCCGCCTGCATGGCCTCGATCTGCTTCTGGACCCACTCTTTATAAGGCTCTGGAGCCGGCTGGTTCGACTCCTGGGCCTCAATGGCAAGATCAGCGTATTTATAGGCAAGCTCCCAGACGGTATACTCCGTCTGCGGATGCACCAGGGACTAGGCCTTTTGCATTATGTTAGCGCAGTCTTTCTCATTCTCTTCAATGAGCCGGCTCTGTTCAGCCTCCAGCGTAGATTTGAAGTTGTCGCTGGCCTTGGCCGCCTTCTTCTTCAAACGGACGTTGTCAGCCAGGAGAGTTGTATTCTCCTTCCCGGCCAAGTCTAGAAGTTTGGAAGAGTCGGTCACCTTCTTCAACTCCGCCTCAGCATTCTCTTTTTCCGCCTGGATGATGAAAATCTTGGTGTGGGCTTCATTGAGAGATTTTTGGAGGGTTTTGATGGAGTCCGCCTGTTGCATGATTATGCTTTTAGTTTTTAATTCATGCATAATCATGGAATATTGGGCAACGTTATGTGCCTCAGGCGCATCCCATTTAGCCCGTCTTACCTCCTCGCATTTGCGGTTATAAGCCTTCTTAGCCCCTCCACGCGCAACATTGACTGCAAAAGCCCAAGCGGTGTTAGAAGGGGTTAGGAGGCGTAATAACTTAAGCAAATTGGAAGAGCATGTACCTCAGCCAGTCCGGCCATAACCTAGTCGGCGTTGAAGGTGTGGACCCCTAGGATCGCCTCCTTCTCCTCTCTGGAGACGGCCTTCAGCATGGCCCGAGCGTACTGCTGTACATCTGGCCAGCGAGGGGAGTGATCTGCACCAGAAAATGATTGTGAGAAGGAAACATACTTCCCCCCTATCGACTGCCGACTGCCAGAAGAGTCTTCTGGCTGGAGCTGGGAGTGCGACTTGACCCGCATGGGCTTGCCAAGCAAAGTGGGGTTGAAAGGATCATTTGTACCTTGGGATTTTTGATGAGGGTCATAACTACCCTCAGCCGGTACTGAAGCGCCGGATGCCCTAGGCGGCGCCGTTCCCTTGGATGCCTCTTGGTCATCCGGCTGCTTGGGGACCAGGTCGAATCCCAAACCTGTTGTCTTGACAGATTTACCCCCAACCGTTAGCCGACTGGGAACTGTCAGGGAGGAGGTCTTCCTCGCCTTATTTTGAATGGACGGCTCCTCCCCCGGCCTAAGCCTTATTAGTTTTGTAACGGAGCGGGGCACCTTGCTCCTATCCTGAAACAACAAAAAGGTCTGGCGGCAAAGAAGTCAAACGGAAATTGAAGCAAAAAGAAAAGGAAAAGCAAGATACCTTAATTGTTAGCCGCCTGGGCAGCAAGATTTTTCTCCGCATTAGCCTTGCGGATTTCAGCGGCTGACTTAGCAGGCGTCTTGTCAGCTGGCAACATAGCTTGGCCACGCACTGCACAAAAGAACCCATCTGGTTAAAAGAATGGTAAAGAAATGGATCATTACAAACAAAATAGGGGCAATCTCTAATGTGACCTACGTTTATCAAACTGAGTGCTAAGCTTACAGACGGACAAAAACGCCTCGTCACGAAAAAATTCGTGCTTTGGCACCCAATTTCTTGGTACGCTTATTATCTCCCCATTAGAGAGAGTTGTTGTAGTCTGTTTAAAAAAACTTGGACTCAATTATTCGCTCGTAGTCCTCATCCGGGATACGAGGCTTTTTGCATTTATGGCCCAGAAGGTTTGGCTTTCGGTTGTATGTCCTATACTCTCGGTTTTCCTCCTGGGTGGGAGCAGAGACCAAGTAGAACCTGTTCTTCTAGTCCGAGCACTTAGACGGTTTGTCAATGGTCATCAGGTACTGGGGATAGGTAGTTAATGTGTACCAGGCTCTCCAACCGCCTGGGATTCTGCTCAAATAATGCATGTGAGCAAAGGCCTCCCAGTTGGGGTTGATTTCCTGCATCTCGCAGGCGGCGATGTACCCTAAGATGTTAACCCAAGAACCAGGGGTTAACTGCCAGACGCCCAGGCCATACCCTCGAAGGATGGCCTTGATTGTATTGTGAAGAAGGAAGCGGAGACCAGCCATAAACGCCGCTTCATAGCTTCTAAAGTACCCATTTGCATTGGGATGCTCGTCCTCCCAAACGATAGTGCCCATCTCAGGCGGCACAATTATTTTCCAATCCTCTCCAAGAGGACGGATGTTTACAAAGTCCGCTAAATTGTTGGCCATGCTTGCCCTATCCTTAGCCGAGACGGCAATGAAGAAGGGGTCACCTTTATTGTTCCAATTAGGCCTTTCCTCCACCTCACTATCTGCATCCGATGTTAAGAGGCTGCTGCTACTGCCGCTTTGTTCTGAACCGGATGAGGAGGCGGTCTCGCCATCGCTGGCATTCCCTTCCTGGTTTTCCAGCTCGACCCTAGAGGATGAGGCGGTATCTTCACCGCCTCCCTGATCCATACCCAAAATCCCATCACTGGGAGTGCTTGGTGAAAGGAATGGTGTCCTTCCAACAAGTATATTCTTCCGATAGAGGGTTCAGAATTATTACGGAGCTAATTCTTCAGTAAGGTCAAGTGATCAGAATGCTTAGGTGGAGGCCGCTTCCGATCAGTAATATCAATGTACAATTGATGTTATAGCTTAATCTTAACTGAACCCTTCGGGTCGAACCCAATCGAATCACCGATCCGAGACGACGAATTAATCCGAAAAGATTTAATGAGTCAGCAGAGTTTTACGAATACAGACGTCGGATATCGAGCCTAGAGCGTCGAGACCGAGCGTCGCGAAATCATAAAGCAACAAGTATGAACATAGCCCTAGCACCACACTGGTCTAGCCATGTGGCTGCTAGGCTAGTTCAGGCTAGCATGCACCTAGCATGGCTAGGCGCAAGCCTAACCACACTAGGTGTGATAGGCGCACCATCGCAGCCTAGGTACACCATCGCAGCCTAGGCGCGCCATGGCAACCTATCGCAGCCCATCGCAAGTGCTATGCGCACCATAGCACACCATCGCAGCCCATCGCAAGTGCTATGAGCACCATAGCACACCATCGCAGCACAAGCACAGCACCATCGCAAGGCTAGGCCAGTGCGTGTGTGCGTGTGCTTGTGCCTTAGCCCATTGCATCATCGCAACAAGCATGCATGCGCACATGCGTGCCTTCGCATGGCACTGCATCGCAGCATGCGTGCTTGGGTGCTAGGCCCCATCGCAGGCACCTTACACAAGCACAACACCATGGTAAGCCTTGTGTGCGTGTGCATGTGCATGTGCGTGGAGGGCATCGCAGCAGCAGTAGCATGCGAGTGTGTACGAGACTGGCGCGCATGGCTGGCAAGGCAAGGGGCCACCATGCATGGCTTGCTAGTAACACGCATGCTGGCTATGCTAGCGTGTGTGCGATGGCGAGGGGTGATGCGTGCCAGGAGCCAGCACTAGCGCCTAGCTAGCTAGCGAGCAGCAGCACTGGGCGTGCTGTGCGTGCGAGGGAGCTGCTAGGCAGGCTCGTGCTAGCTGGCTGGGCTAGCTGGCACTGCTAGCTGGCGTGCTAGCTGGCAGAAGCCCAGCAGCCTTGCTTAGGCCGGTTTGGTGAGAAGTGGGGACCAAGGCTTGGCCAAAGCCTTAGGGAGCAAGGCAATGGTCCCCCTACCTCTTCATGGTC
Source organism: Chenopodium quinoa (assembly GCF_001683475.1). NCBI lineage: Eukaryota > Viridiplantae > Streptophyta > Magnoliopsida > Caryophyllales > Amaranthaceae > Chenopodium > Chenopodium quinoa. Next base: position 559,368 of record NW_018744118.1, on the reverse strand, counting down.
CTCACCTAACCTTCTATCTCCCCTTGACACTTGTTGCATTGTGATTGAATTTAATTATTGATTTATTTTAGAAATAAATTAATTAGCAAATTATTCATTCTCCCACATTGGTTGGGGAATGAAATTCAAGGGTTTATTTCCCTATAAATACCAAGCTTGGGTATTAGGAAATGAACAACCTTGAGTTGAATTCAAAAGGCAACTCTAAGTAAGAGTTAACCTTCGATTCGTAAAACTCATAGTTATTTTGTCCGGGTCTTGACTAACCTTCAAGACTTAGGACACTCAGGTCGGGTCGAGGGTACGATCCGTCGGAGATCTTGTGTTTTCGGGATTTTGATGTAAGAGTTCTTTGGGAGCGAAGCACGTGACAAAGGTATAATTCTTGTTCTTAATCTTGTTAGATTAAGTTTAATATGCTTGTTAATTGTTTTAATTAAGGGGCGGGTCTTGGTGGGTTTCCTTCCGCGTAGTGTCGGGTCACTACGAAACCCTACAGCGGTATCGGAGCCACGCTCCTTTTAATTTTTGCAATTATTTTTTAATTAAGGTGTTTTAAAAAGAATTTTTTTTCTGGTTCATGTTCTTCTAATTAGATTAGATGTTCATTTTAATTAATTTTAAAACTCGGTTTTATTTTCGATTTGGCTGTCGAACCCAGATTTTGGTTTAAAAATAGTGATTTTTGGGTGGAATCGACATTCTGGAACAGATTCAACCCTTTTAGGAATGTCTAGAAGCCAAATTCGAACCAGAACCCCATTTTTTCTGGGGTTTTTCGTTTTTCAACGAAAATTTTAAATCTTTTTAAGCCTTGATTAATGCAAGCATTACAAGGTTAGATTAAATGCACATTTGCATCACTAATCTACTGGTTTTAAAATATCCTTAAGCATAATAATGGAGTTTTTATTAGTGCTTAAGTTGATATACCATTTTTTCACATAAACTTGTTTTTCAAACATTTTGCAAATAAATTGCAATAAAGTGTGAAAACTTGTTGTGATCTTGTAATTTTAAGTTCCTATAATGTTAAAGTTCTAATCTTTAAAGGTTTAAATGATTGGAACCCTAACCCTAAATTCCATGTTGAACAAAGTTTGGATTTTTCATGTTTCGTTGATTAAAATCCATCAAGTTCAATTACTTGTGAGTAAAATTTGATTAATCTTCATCTTGGAAGATGTAATCTTGGTATTTTACACAAGTATGCAAGTTGAAAATTTTTATCATTGGATGGTTAATTTATTTTTCCAACTGCCATTTGTCAAATCCATTATTAATTTGCATATTGGAAAGATTAATTTTGGACATAGCTCATTTTATTTGAAGCATAAAGTTAGAACTAATTTTGTTCAAAATTGAAATCTTGGATAATTTAGGCTTGTGCACCAATAAAATAAATTTTATTTAAGTAGGACTTAATTTTATTTTATTTTATTTTCCCTCAAATTAATTCTAAAATGTAATTTAGAATTAATAATTGTCACACACAAATCGGAATTAAAAATTCCGAGTAAAATGCACGCAAATCGATGCAAAACCGCAAGCATCACCAAGGCTAGCCGGGCTGCCTAGCAGACCACATGTAGGTTGCCTATGGGGTGCGCATGGCTAAGCATCAATGTTGCGTGGCTGTTTGGCGAGGGGTGCTATGGCTGGGCTTGGGCAGTGGCCTTGGCTGCTGGGTGCTTGGAGGCGCTGCTGGGCAGCGTGGTAGCAAGCACCAGCCAGCCCCCATTTGCTGCCAGGCACCAGCATGCGTGCAGGCATGCGTGGTGCTGGCCAGCGTAGTGTGCTGTGCTAGGCACAACATGTTAGCACCAAGCGTCATCCCAACCCCTTCAATACAGCTAGTGTGTGTGAAGCGTGAGCTGCTGGCGAGCTTGTGCTGCTGCTAGGCAGCGAGGCAGCAAGCCCTAGCCAGCCAGCATATTGCTGCCTAGCAGCCATGGTGCGACATGCATCATAGGATGGGGCCTTGTTGCTTAAGTTTGAGCTATGATTTTGCGAAAATATTGTCGTTTTAATTTTATTTATGTAATTATTTAACGAGGTTAAAAACCTCGATTTTCGATTCTTCAAAATTTTGACAATTTTGGGTTATGCCGACTTAATTAATCGGATTAATTAAGTACGGATTCGGAATTTAGTGGGAGCTTAATTAAGTGCGTTAGCATTTTGCATTTAGAAATAATGGATTAAACCACCTTGACTAGTTTTAATTAGGCTCGTTAATTGGATTAACCACCTAAGTTAGTTACTAGTTTTGCGTGTTTAATTATGTATTTCGTAAAACTGCATGGGCCATTCACAAATAGTGAATGGGTGAATGGAAGATTGTTATTTAAAACAGGTCTTTGAAAATGGCAACTAGTGAGGCCCAACTAGGATAGAAAATACGGACTGCGTTCCGTTATGTATTTTTGTAAATCTAAATACGGTCTGCGAACCGTTAAGTATTTTTGTACTATTAGATTAATCTTAGTCATTCTAGCTAGCTTCTTCTATTTCATTTTGGCCAAGATGTCTCAAGACGGCGTTTCGACGAAGACGAGCCAAGATGAAGACCCATGGAAATTGAAGATTTCAAGGGGTCATGCTAGTTGCCAAATGCATCTATTTAATGCCTTATAAATATATATTGTTATTATATATGATTGCTAGATGCATGTTTAGCATTTCTATTATGTTGCGACGATTAGTTAAGTTCACTTTAATCAACCAACATAGAAACCCTAGGTCCCTTAATAATATTGAGCTAAAATTTGTCGTTCCAAGAACAACACTTACCGAACTAATGCGCGTACGTGATGGACTACGCCAAAGCGAGACATCACTAATTCCCTAGGAACGTAGGTATACTAGGTATACAAGTTGTCTTGGTTAAGCTCAACGATATCAGTAAGGAGTCCTTAGATGTCGTGGCAAAAGAGATAAAATATCAAGAATGCATTAGATGCGACATTTTATCAAACCGAGAGTAGCTTGGAGCTATTAGAAATTAGATTGCTTACCTTAAGATATTTAATGATTAAGACAAGCCAAAGCATGCTTAACCATTTCTTGATATTTGGGATCTCGAAATCATTTTATTCTCGCCCATAAGGGACACTTTAAATGCGTGGATAAAATGCTCAATAAGATTGAATATATGCATGAACGTTTTAAATTTCAACTAATTGATATATGAATGTTTTTTCACTTCAAATTCTTTCAATTGCAGAACCATGTCTGCAAGTAACTCAAAAAACGACCATATGTGCCCGGAACTCCCCGAGAAGTTTGCCTTTTCCTTAAACTTGGTCAACTTCAAGGAATGGGAGGAGGAACTCAGGAGAACTCTCCGAAATTGTTCCTTGGAGTATACTCTTGGTACTCTCATTCCAAGCTTCTTTGCCAAAGGAATCATGACCGATGAGGCCCATGAAGAATGGTCTTCCAATTGCAAAAAGGTCTCACGACTAATGGCAAATTCCATCCCGGAAGATTGGAAGGAAAGTCTTACCTCCTATCTCCCGGACATGTTCCTCAAAGCACTTGAGGACGTTGTCAATGTAAGAGTCACCAAGAGTGACAATGGCAACTTTAATGGCCTCGTGTTTGACTTAACTAGGTCACTTTCAAACATGAGGATAAAGCCACCAAACGTGGGATGTCTTGCTAAGGAAAGGCGCCGGCTTTGGACAAAGGTCTACAATGCCAAATTGAGACCCGGCATGCCCCTCCGACCTCATGTGCTTGGAATGACTAGACTCTTCAAACACATGCAGCTTCTCGGAATCCCATTGGAAGATGAGATGGCGGGGCATATCTTGCTTGCTTCACTCCACTCGGGCTATGATGCACTTAGAGTGCATATCGCTGCGGGAAAGGAGACACACTCCCTCAAGGAGGTGGTGCAACTTCTTATCCAAGCCACCGCCTATTGAATGACCAAAAGGCCCTTGAGAGCTAAGAAGGAGTTCAAGAAGGTTAAGGCTAAGATGCATTGCTTCTATTGTGGCGGGCAAGGCCACTTCAAGAGAGAATGCAAGCTCTTTCGAGAGGAGGAAGAGAGGAAAGGAGCATCTACCTCAGGTATCTTCCTAAACACTTGTGAATTAAACTTATCATAAGGTATTGGATACCAAGTATGACTCACTCTATGTTTCCTTTTCAGGAACCAAGTGAGAAGCTTATCAAGTGTTGGTGCAAGAGCAAGAAGACGACGAAGATAATTTTTCGGTCGTGCTTGGATACACCATTTTTTCTTTGAGATGTAATTAAAACTAATCCTAGTTTTGTCATGCTTTTGAACAGTATTTTGATCAATGGTGTTGGACACCAAGATGTTTGAAATGAAAGACTTCTGACGTAGTTGTTTCAAAGATTATCTTTCAAACATATGTTCAAATAAAATTGCATGCTTTACACAAAGAAAATAGGAATGATACCAAATGAAATAAGACCGTTGAGTCGAATCAAACGTACTTGTGGCATTGTCGTCTTGGCCATATTAACATCAAGCGCATCAAGAAACTTATTCAAGAAGGTGTTCTTGACTCATTCGACTTAGAATCGTTTGAAAATTGTGAAGGATGCTTATTAGGCAAGATGACAAAACAACCATTCTCCAAATTGGGAGAAAGGGCAAGTGACTTATTAGGTCTAATACACACGGATGTATGTGGACCAATGAGCATACCCGCAAGACAAGGTTACCGATATTTCATCACTTTCACCGACGATTATAGTAGATATGGCTATGTCTTCTTAATGTCGAATAAATCTGAATCCTTTGAGAAATTCAAAGAATTTCATAAAGAAGTTGAAAATCAAATTGGCAAGAAAATTAAAGCACTTCGATCGGATCGAGGTGGCGAATATTTGAGCCATGAATTCGACGACCACTTGAAAGAAAATGGCATTCTTTCGGAGTTGACACCTCCCGGAACTCCTCAATGGAACGGAGTATCCGAACGGAGGAATCGAACCTTGTGAGACATGGTTCGATCAATGATGGGTCTTAGTGAACTCCCTATCTCCTTCTGGGGACATGCGCTACAAACTGCAGCACTAACACTGAATAGAGCTCCGTCAAAAGCTGTTGAAAAGACTCCATATGAATTATGGACTAAGAAACCTCTTAGGTTGTCTTTTCTCAAGATTTGGGGATGCGAAGCATATGTCAAGCGATTAATTTTGGACAAACTTCACCCCAAATCGGATAAGTGTTTCTTTGTGGGATATCCAAAAGAAACCAAAGGGTATTACTTCTACAATAAATCCGAGAACAAAGTTTTTGTTGCTCGTGATGGTGTCTTTTTGGAGAAGGATCACCTTTCCAAAATGACAAGTGGGAGGAAAATCGAACTCGACGAAGTTCGAGAGGAAGAGCAACAATGTCAACCCGAAAAAACTGACAATCTAGAAGCTTTGGAAGCATCTAAGAAGATTGGTAAAAATCAAGCTGACAACGAAAATGCTCAATCGATTACCTTTCGTAGGTCGCAACGGCAAAGATCTTAACCAGACAGATACCTTGGTATCGTCTTAACCGATGATCAGGACATCCTAGTCATGGATGGTGATGAGCCGGCGACATACAAGCAAGCTATGACGAGCCCCGACTATGCAAAATGGAAAAAGGCCATGAAATCCGAGATGGACTCCATGTCTGAAAATCAAGTCTGGAACTTGGTGAATTTTCCCGAAGGTTATACACCCATTGGTTGCAAATGGATCTTCAAAGTGAAGACAGACAAGGATGGAAATGTATCAATATACAAAGCTAAACTGGTGTCACAAGGTTATAGACAAGTCCACGGGATTAACTATGATGAAACTTTTTCACCAGTTGCAATGCTAAAATCCGTCCGGATCATCCTAGCGATTGCTGCATATTACGATTATGAAATATGGCAAATGGATGTCAAAACCGCCTTCCTTAATGGAATTTTGGAAGAAACTGTGTATATGACACAGCTAGAAGGTTTTGTCGATCCAGGCAACGCTGGAAAGGTTTGCAAGCTGAAGAAGTCCATTTATGGACTAAAGCAAGCCAGCAGAAGTTGGAATCTGCGATTTGATGAAGCCATTAGCAAGTTTGGTTTTATCAAGAATCTAGATGAATCTTGTGTATACAAGAAGGTCAGTGGGAGCGATATTGCATTCCTAGTCCTGTATGTCGATGACATACTTCTCATTGGAAACAGCACAAAATTGTTGGAGTCTGTAAAGGGCTGGTTGGGAAAGTGCTTTTCAATGAAGGACTTAGGAGAGGCACAGTACATATTGGGCATCAAGATCTACAGGGATAGATCTAAGAGGATGAATGGATTAAGCCAGAGTACTTACATTGATAAGGTATTGGCTCGATTCCACATGGAGAATGCCAAAAGAGGGCATTTACCCATGTCCCATGGCATAACTCTCAGCAAGAAACAGTGTCCACAGACACCTGTTGAGCGAGAAAGAATGAATCAAATCCCATATGCTTCGCTAATCGTATCGATCATGTATGCCATGATAATTACAAGGCCAGATGTATCGTATGCCCTGAGTGCAACGAGTCGATACTAATCGAACCCAGGAGAGGCGCATTGGACTGCGGCCAAGAACATCCTTAAGTACCTGAAAAGGAACAAGGATAAATTCATGGTGTATGGAGGCCACAAAGAACTGGTTGTTGAAGGTTACACCGACACTAGCTTCAAGACTGACAGAGACGACTTCAAGTCACAGTCGGGGTACATATTCTATCTGAATGGAGGAGCGTTTAGCTGGAAGAGTGCCAAGCAGAGCACCACTGCAGACTCTACAACTGAATTCGAGTACTTAGCCGCTTCAGAAGCTGCCAAGGAAGCTGTTTGGATTTGCAAGTTCAGTAGCGAACTTGGTGTTGTACCCTCAATCAAGGGGCCGATAGACCTCTATTGTGATAACAATAGAGCTATCGCTCAGGCCAAGGAGCTGAGAGAGCACCAGAAGGTCAAACACGTGCACATGCGATTTCACATGATAAGGGAATGGAAATCCGAAGGTGAAATCAGAATTTGTAAGATTGGCACAGATGATAATGTAGCCGATCCTTTGACTAAACCGCTGCCTCAAGTGAAACACAACAAGCACATTGAGGCGATGAGAATCAAGCATGTTGGAGACTGGCTTTGAAATTCCCTGTACATGTGTTTTAATTAAATAGAATATTTAATGTAAGACACTGTATTAAAACCATTCATTAATGGAGTAATTAATTTTTGTGCAAAATTATCATTCACTCCATTACTATTTAATTGTGGTTTAGAATTAAATAATGAGTCCATTCTATTTACGGAAATATTCAAAACAGGGTATCAAGACCATGTCTTGGATAAAGAAATACCTTTTAAGTGAACATTGGATATTTAAATCGAAAATTTTCCCTAATCGAGGTCATCTAACAGATGGACGATTGATGACCGCCATAGATTAGTGTATAGTATGATTTACAACACCGTTTCTTGTGCTGCGAGGACGTGACAGTCATAAATCATTTGCACATGCACAGTTTGGAACTATACTGGATAAGACCTATGAGAGTACTTTAAGAAATTTTAAATTTTGTCATAAGTACATTTCTCATTATTGACTATCGGAACTTGTTTCCTCCGACCATGAGTATTGTGAAGTTTTCTTCTTTGAGTACTAGACTCTTTGATGTTTCCTAACGTCTGCCGTAACTAGGGAACATAACGGGAACACTCAGGAGACTATGTCCTCTTAGTAAGAGAAACTTACAATACAAGACTAGGATTGTCCCCCTACTAACAATAGGGAAAATGTTTTGTTGTTTACTAGGCCGCTCGAAGAGCAAGACTGTGAAAATGCATGGTCGTGCTCAGATGGATTTTAGAAATCATCTGCTTATTGACAGTCGAACTCGGAGATCGAGAAACACTTCTGAACGTAATAAGGATGACAAAGAATCTTACCTTATAGTTCACGAAGAAACATTAAGTGACATAGGAAATGGGCTATACATTGTATGCACACTTGTCCGGAAGGACAAGTGGGAGATTGAAAGGAATGGTGTCCTTCCAACAAGTGTATTCTTCCGATAGAGGGTTTAGAATTATTACGGATGCTAGGCTAGGTCAGGCTAGCATGCACCTAACATGGCTAGGCGCAAGCCTGAGCACACTAGGTGTTCTAGGCGCACCATCACAGCTTAGGTGCACCATCGCACCCTAGGCGCGCCATGGCAACCTATCGCAGCCCATCGCAAGTGCTTTGCGCACCATAGCACACCATCACAGCCCATCGCAAGTGCTATGAACACCATAGCACACCATCGCAGCACAAGCACAACACCATCGCATGGCTAGGCCAGTGCGTGTGTGCGTGTGCTAGTGCCTTAGCCCATTACATCATCGCAACAAGCATGCCTGCGCACATGCGTGCCTTCGCATGGCACTGCATCGCAGCATGCGTGCTTGGGTGCTAGGCACCATCGCAGGCACCTCGCACAAGCACAGCACCATGGTAAGCCTTGTGTGCGTGTGCATGTGCGTGGAGGGCATCGCAGCAGCAGTAGCATGTGAGTGTGTGCAAGGCTGGCGCGCATGGCTGGCAAGGCAAGGGGCCATCATGCATAGCTTGCTTGCAGCACGCATGCTGGCTATGCTAGCGTGTGTGCGATGGCGAGGGGTGATGTGTGCCAGGAGCCAGCACTAGCGCCTAGCTAGCAAACAGCACGCCTGGCTAGCTAGCGAGCAGCAGCGCTGGGCGTGCTGTGCATGCGAGGGAGCTGCTAGGCAGGCTCGTGCTAGCTGGCTGGGCTAGCTGGCACTGCTAGCTGGCGTGCTAGCTGGCAGTAGCCCAGCAGCCTTGCTTAGGCCGGTTTGGTGAGAAGTGGGGACCAAGGCTTGGACAAAGCCTTGGGGAGCAAGGCAATGGTCCCCCCACCTCATCATGGTCCTCACCTAACCTTCTCTCTCCCCTTGACACTTGTTGCATTGTGATTGAATTTAATTATTGATTTATTTTAGAAATAAATTAATTAGCAAATTATTCATTCTCCCACATTGGTTGGGGAATGAAATTCAAGGGTTTATTTCCCTATAAATACCAAGCTTGGGTATTGGGAAATGAACAACCTTGAGTGGAATTAAAAAGGCAACTCTAAGTAAGAGTAAATCTTTGATTCGTAAAACTCATAGTTATTTTGTCCGGGTCTTGACTAACCTTTAAGACTTAGGACACTCGGGTCGGGTCGAGGGTACGATCCGTCGGAGATCTCGTGTTTTTGGGATTTTGAAGTAAGAGCTCTTTGGGAGCGAAGCGCGCGACAAAGGTATAATTCTTGTTCTTAATCTTGTTTGATTAAGTTTAATACGCTTTTTAATTGTTTTAATTAAGGGGCGGGTCTTGGTGGGTTTCCTTCCGCGTAGTGTCGGGTCACTACGAAACCCTACACTTGGGGTGCCATGCGGTTACCCCCTTGTCATCTCTGCCTGATTAGGGTCAGGCGGCAACTCGCCAGAGTTTTCTTCTCTATACTCTGGATCGAAGGCATTCTTTTTAGTACAAGCCATTGCGTCCTGCACAGAGACAGAGACGGTCGGTTTCGGAGATGAACAAGGAGACTCCCAGTACCCTAAGGCGGCACCCCCGGTCCTAGACTCAGCCGTACCAGGAAACCGGCTGACCTCTAAATTGTGGTGTGCCGTGTATGTGATGGGTGAGGTCATTATTCTAGGATATATACAGCCATAAGATTTAAAAATAAAGAAACTCCAAAACGCAAGGAACCGAGACGTTACCTTGAAATTGAAGAAAAGTTTGGAGAAAGGAGACGAAAGGTTGTTGACCAATGATACCCCGACGGTATCACTTTGAGCAGACTGCAAATTGGCAAAAGAAAGAAAAGTTAATCACCAATGTTGCCCATAGATATACAGGCAGGAAAAGCCGGTTGTGGTAGATATGCAGAGCCAGTAGTCTGAAGATTTTATCAAAGGTTGTCCAAAGATCCCCCAGACGGTATAAACCGGCTAAGGTTCATCAACGGAAAACTTGGGAAAAGAACTGAACAGAACCAACACAGGCGGCAGAAGGCCGGTTGCATATCTGTTAAAATAATAAATCAAGAGGCTGTTTGCAGATACCCCAGACGGTACAAGACCGGTTGGGGGTTCTAGCAAAGCAGCTTAAAAGGGAATCGCTTGCTCATACCCCAGGCGATGTGAGACCGGCTGAGGGAATAGCGAAGCAGGTCAAAAGAAAGTTTTATCAAAGGTACCCCAGATGGTGAAAAAACCGGCTGAGGGTCTATTGAATGCAACTCACCAATGAGATTGCTTGAAGATACCCCAGAGGGTGAAAAAAAACCGGCTGAGGGTCTATTGAATGCAATTCACCAATGAGATTGCTTGTTGATGCCGCAGACGGTGAAAAAATCGGCTGAGGGTCTATTGAATGCAACTCACCAATGAGATTGCTTGAAGATACCCCAGACGATAAAAAAACTATCTGAGGGTCTATTGAATGCAACTCACCAATGAGATTGCTTGTTGATGCCCCAGACGGTGAAAAAACCGGCTGAGGGTTTATTGAATGCAACTCACCAATGAGATTGCTTGAAGATACCCTAGACGGTGAAAAAACCGGCTGAGGGTCTATTGAATGCAACTCACCAATGAGATTGCTTGAAGATACCACAGACGGTTTACACTTCCTGAGATTCTAAATAGACACAATTTGCTATAAAAGTTCCTAAAGAAACTCCAAATGGCAAAGGCCGGCTGCAGCATAACCAAACATCCAACTAAAGAAACTGACTAAGTCAGGAGGATACCTTGGTGAGACGGGCAACGAAGCACAAACGGTATCCGGATGTATTGAAGTCGAAGGCTGTTTGCACGAGCAAGCAGGCGGGGTTAGGAGCTCTCTCTTTTTCTCTCAAGAAATTTCTCTCAAAAATGGCAAAGTGAGGAATGAAAGGAGGGAGATCCCTATTTATAGGAAATCTCAGAAGGTGAACCGTCACCTCCTCTTCCCCCTTAGTTTGAAATTTGAAAAAATAGAGGGAAGGAGGCAAACCGTCGCCCTCCTGCCTGTTGACGCGTGTCGCAGGCGCCGCATGGCATAGCCACGTCAGCACCTGTGAGGGGAAAATGTTTAGGGTTAAAATAACCCTAGACACGTGGCCAAATGAGGGCCTGACACGTGTCACCTCCCTATAGCACCATTGGCATCCAATCAATGGATACCATGTGGCATTGTACCCCCAATGGGGGGGCAGATCTTCATCTGCTATAAATAGAGGAATCATCTTCATTTATTGGCATTGATAAATACACACACCAAAACCGAGCAATATCAATTGCGGAATCTCCCGGAATCCGAGAGAAATACCCGTTTACTTTCCGCACGTAATCTCATCCGGAATCATACTAACTTGATCTTCGGAGGCGGAACTCCACCCAATCGGAGTTTTGTGGTTTTAAAGGTACAGAAGTAAGGCGTGCATTCCCGGTGCTGTAACTCTCCCGCAGGACACCTCAGAAAACCCTGAAACAGCTGGGCTTGCTAGCAAGCCCGCATATGCCTACGCACTATTGTTGCGTTGCTTATGCTTGTGCTAGGCGCTGCCCAGCACGCATAGCCCATAGCACGCTGCTGCTGATGCGATGCTCGTGCTAGGCGCAACCTAGCTGCTGCTATGCTTGCGGCTGGGTGCGAGGCCCAGCACACTAGCACGCATGGCGCGCCAACTGCTAGCATGTGTGCGACTAGGTGACCAGGCTCGCAAGCATGCTCGACCAGCAAGCCTAGCACGCACATGTATGCTTGGCTTACGACACATCCATGCGATGCGGTTGGTGCCCTACGCTAGCCTAGCATGGCTAGGCCAATGCGAAGCTGCGGCTTAGCTTAAACTTGTCGTTTGCTTGATTTCTCGTCTCTTCAAATTCTAAATTCGACTCGACTTACAACGCTCGGTTTCGACGCTTTAAGCTCGATATTCGAGGTCTTTGTTCATAGTAATCTAATGACTCATTTAATCCTACCAACAAGTGTATGACAATCATGTATAGTTCCAAACAAATGAGAAATATACTTATGACGATTTTAAATCTCTTAAAGTATTCTCATAGGTCAATCCAGTATAGTTCCAAACGAATACCTGTGCAAAGGATCTATGACAATCATTTCCTTGTAGCATAAGAAACGGTGCTATAAATCATACTACACACTAATCTCAAGTGGTCATTAATCGTCCATCATTTAAGTGGCCTTGATTAGGGATAATTTTCGATTAAAATATTCAATGTTCACTTAACAAGTGTTTCTTTATCTAAGACATTGTCTTGATACCCTGTTTAGAATATTCTCTGAGATCGAACGGACTCATTATTTAATTTTAAACCACAATTATATAGAAATGGAGTGATAATAATTTTGAAGAAAATTAAATTACTCCTAAAACGAATGGTTCAACATAGTGTTTTACATTAAAATCCTCATATTTAATTAAAACACATGAATAGGAAAATCAAAGCCATTCTCCAACGTGCCTGATTCCCATTGCCTCAACGTGCTTGTTGTGTTTCACTTGGGGAAAGGTTTAGTGAGTGGATCGGCTACATTGTCGTCCGTTCCAATCTTACAAATTCTAATTTCACCCTTGGACTTCCATTCCCTTATCATGTGAAATTTCCTCATGACATGTTTGACCTTCTAATGTTCCCTTGGCTCCCTGGCCTGAGCAATAGCTCCATTGTTATCACAATAGAGATCTATCGGAACCTTGATTAAGGGTACAACATCAAATTCACCAATGAACTTACGAATCCAAACTGCCTCCTTAGCTGCTTCTAAAGCTTCCAAGCATTCGGCTTCAGTTGTAGAATCTGCAGTAGTGCTTTGCTTAGCACTCTTCCAACTAAACGCTCCTCCATTTAGACAGAATATGTACCCTGACAGCGACTTGGAGTCATCTCTGTCAGTCTGGAAGCTTGTGTCGGTATAACCTTCAACAACCAAATCATTACTCCCACCATAGACTAGAAATTTATTCTTGTTCCTTTTTAGGTACTTTAGGATATTCTTGGCCGCAGTCATATGCGCCTCTCCTGGGTCTGATTGGTATCGGCTCGTACCACTCAAGGCATACGATACATCCGGCCTAGTACATATCATGACATACATGATCGATCCAATAAGCGAAGCATATTGAATCTGATTCATCCTCTCTCGCTTATCAGGTGTTTGTGGACACTACTTCTTGCTGAGAGTTATACCATGTGACATAGGTAGGTGCCCTCTCTTAGCCTCCTCCATGTTGAATCGTGCCAGTACCTTATCAGTATAAGTACTTTGGCCCAATTCAATCATCCTTTTAGATCTATCCCAATAGATCTTGATGCCTAATATGTACTGTGCCTCTCCCAAGTCCTTCATTGAAAAGCATTTTCCAAGCCAAGCCTTTACGGACTCTGACATTAGAATGTTGTTTCCAATGAGCAATATATCATAGACATATATACAAGGAATGCGATGTCACTCCCACTAACCTTCTTGTAAACACAAGACTCATCTGGATTCTTGATAAAACCAAACTTACTAATGGCTTCATCGAATCGCAGATTCCAACTTCTGCTTGCCTGCTTTAATTCATAAATGGATTTCTTAAGCTTGCATACCTTCCCAGCATTGCTTGGATCAACAAAGCCTTCCGGCTGTGTCATGTACACAATTTCTTCCAAAATCCCATTAAGGAAGGCGGTTTTGGCATCCATTTGCCATATTTCATAATCATAATATGCGGCAATTGCTAGGATAATTAAGACGAATTTAAGCATGGCGACAGGCGAAAAAGTTTCATCATAATCAACGCCGTAAATTTGCCTGTAACCTTTTGCCACCAATCTATCTTTGTATACAAATACATTTCCATCTTTGTCGATTTTCAACTTGAAAATCCATTTACAACCGATAGGTGTGCAACTGAAATGAATGGTGTCCTTCCAACAAGTGTATTATTCCGATAGAGGGTTCGAAATTATTAGAAAGCTAATTCTTCAGTGAGGTCTAGTGATCGGAATGCCTAGGTGGAGGCCGCTTCCGATTAGTAATATTAATGTATAAATAATATTACATCTTAATCTTGACTGAACCCTTCGGGTCACACCCCAATCGAGTAACCGATCCGAGACGACGAATCAATCTGAAGGATTAGATGAGTCAATAGGTATTACGAACAAAGACGTCGGATATCGAGCTTAGAGCGTCGAAATCGAGCGTTGCAAGTCAAGTCGAATTTAGAATTCGACGAAGCGTAGAATCAAGCAAGCGACAAGTACGAGCCAAGTCGTAGCCTTGCATTGGCCTATCCATGCGAGTGCTAGGCTAAGCGAGGTTACCAACCGCATGCATGCTACCATGGTGGGCATCACAAAGCACTCGCACATCGCATAGCACGAGAATCGGAAGCATCGTGCCATACGTATGTGTGATATGGTTGTGCGTGCTTGCTAGCATAGCAGCACCAGCCACCGCAGCATGCTGGGCCTCGCACAGCACAACTCGTAGCATCACACTAGCACAAGTAGCGTGCTATGTGTGCGTCTGCTGTGGCTGTGCATGCTTGTGTGCTGAGCAGCGCCTAGCACAAGTAGCAGCTGCCAGGCAGCGCCTAGCATACGCTACGCAGTAGCAGCAGCTCGCATTGCACGCGTGGCTTGCTGGCTGTGCGCATGCGTATACGGGCGGGCCAGCTAGCCCAGCCAAGGTGCTAAGCGCCAGCTAGGCAGCCTTGGCAGCCAAGGCAGGCTGGCTGCTAGCTATGCGTGGCTAGCTCACGGTCCAGGAGGGGACCGATCTTTAGGAATTGCTTGGGGAGCAAATGGTGTTTTGTCCCCATCCTTAGTGGTCCTCACCCACCCTTGCTCACCATTTTCCAATTGGCGCTTGTTGATTCAATTTGTATTTTAATTAATTTTAAATTAAAATAAATTAAGAAAAATGCAATTCTCCCACATTGATGGGGAATGGAAAATCAAGGCTCCCTTCCCTATAAATACCCAAGTTTTGGGTTTGGGAAAAAGCACTTGAGTTGAACTCAATAAGGCATGTCCTTATAAGTGAGAAAACCTTTAAGGTCGTAATACTCTAGTAATTTCTTGGTCTAACCTCGACTAACCTTCGAGGTAGAGACCGCTCGGGTCGGGTCGAGGGTGCGAGCCGTCGGAGGCTTACGCACTTGCGAAGCTAGAGCTTTCAAGTAAGAGCTCGTAAGCGAGTGAAGCACGTGTCAAGGGTAAGATCGTCTTTTCTCTTTCTTTCTCTTTTGTCATTTGTGCGGGTTTCATTTCGCGTAGTGTCAGACAATACGAAACCTAACAGCGGTATCTGAGCCGCGCTCATTTTAAATATTGTAACTAATAATTAATTGAGGTGATTTAAAATGGATTTAAATTTCTGGTTTTGCTTTCTAATTCGATTAGAAGCTCGTTTTAATTAGTTTTTATCTCGTATTTTACTAATTTTGGCTGACGAACCCAGATTTTGACTCAAAAATAATGATTTTTGGGTGGAATTGATGCTCTATATCGTTTTTGACCCTCGTTGACGTTGTCCAAAAGCCAAAATCCACCCAGAAACATGTTTTTTCGAGGGGTTTTTCGTTTTTGACGAAATTTTTTAAATCTTTAAACCTTGATTAATTATGGCATGTTAAAGGTAGATTAAATGTATGGTTGCATCACTAATCTACTGTAATAACAAACCTTATTAAGCATGTTTATGAAGTCAGAATCGGTGCTTCATTTGGTAAGCTCATTTTGCACATAAACTGTTCACAATTTTGCAAATTAATTGCTTCAAGTGTGAATGTTTACGGTGAATGTGTAATTTTGAACTCCCTAATATGTTAAAAATCCAAATATTTAATTGTTTATTTGGTTGGAACTTTGATTTCTAAATTCCATGTTGAATTAATTTTTGGATTTAATCATTTTTGAGTTGATTAAAGTCCTAAAAGTTCAAAACTTGTGATTGAAATTTAACTAATCTTCATATTGGAAGATGAAAATTTTCAATTATACACAAATTAGTGTTGGAAATTTTTCATTAGATGAATAGGTTTATTTTTCCAACCACTTTAATTTTGTCAAATCTCATTATTAAATGTATGGTTAAATTAGTTGTGAGTATAGCCTGTCATTTGTCAAATCTCAATGTTGGTTCTAAAATAAATTTAAAATCAATTTTATTCCACACACATATCGGGATTAAAATCCGAGACAAGTGCACGCAAATCGAGGCAAGGAGCGCTAAAAAACACACTCTTGGGCTAGCCGGGCTGCTCATGCAACTCACATGTGGCTTCCAAGGTGTGTGTGTGGGCTGCCTTGCCCCCTTGATGCGCTAAAGTGTGGTGTGTGCAAGTAAGTGCACACTTAGTGCTGCGGTATGTGTGCATTTGTTGCGGTTCTATGCGGTACAAGGGGCAACAAGCCAGCATAGCTAGCAGACCACCCACAAGCTGCCAGCGCCAGCAACATGCGTAGCATGCTGCGAGGCTGCTGGTGCCAGCAGGCGTGGGCTGTGTTGCTGGCTGGGCAGGCCAGCACCCTAGGCACGCATAGCCAAAAGCCTAGGTGCCTTGCAAGCCTAGCCCCATGGTTGGATGCTAGGCACTTAGTTATTTGTTGGGCTATAACTTTCCGTTATTTGGGCTGTTTTAATTATTTATTTAATTAGTTTAACAAGGCTAGGCCTCGGTTCCTCCGGTACTTGCAAAATAATTTAGCAAAATATGGGATAACCGGCTTGATTAATAGAATTATTTAAGTTGGATGCGGAATTTAGTGGGAGCCTCGTTAATTACTTGAGCTAATTTATTGCGTCTTAATCACATAATCGGTTAACAACTTTGACTAGTTTAATTAGGTGTGTTAACCGGATTGACCACCTAAGATAGTTACTAGTTTGCGCGTGTTATGCATTGTTATTTGTTTTCATTGTAAAATGCATGGGCCATTCACACATAGTGAATGGATGAATGGAATGTATATTGTATCACAGGTTTAGAGAAAGGGCAACTAGTGGGGCTCGACTAGGATAGTAAATACGGACTGCAATCCATTATGTATTTTTGTAAATCTAAATACGGTCTGCGTACCGTTGCGTATTTTTGTACCTTAATATTTAGATTAATCCTAGTCATAGTAACTAGTAGTTGCATATTTGTGGAGATGTCTCGAAGACGGCGTTTCTAAGAGGAAAAGCCAAGAAGTTGCATCAAAGCCCCATGGAGATTTGAAGACTCAAGGGGTCATGCTAGTTGCCAAATGCATCTTTTACTTTCGTTCTATATATATAATTGTGTTTATATATGGTTGAATGGTATGATAGATGCATGTTTAGGATTTCAAATGTTGCGATGATTAATTAAGTTCACTTAAATCAACCAACATAAAACCCTAGGTCCCTATAAAATTGAGCTAAAATTTGCCATTCCAAGAACAACACTTACCGAACTAATGCGCGTATTGATGGACTACGCCAAAGCGAGGCGTCACTACTTCCCTAGGAACATAAGGTATACTAGGTATACAAGTTGGTCTTGGTTAAGCTCAACGATATCAATAAGGAGTCCTTAGATGTCGTGGAAATGGAGATAAAATGTCGTGGAAGCAATAGATGCGATGTTTTATCGAAACAAGAGTAGCTTAAAGCTATTAGCAATTGGATTGCTTACCTTACAATATTAAGTGTTAAGACAAGACAAAGCATGCTTAATCACTTTTTGATTTTTGGGATCTTGGAATTGTTTTATTCTCGCTTAAAAAGAGACTAATATTAATGCGTGGATAAAACGCTCAATAAGATTGAAATTTGCATGTATGCTTTAAATTACAAACTTATTGGTTTATGAATGGTTTTTCATTTCAAATTCTATCAATTGTAGAAACACATCTACAAATAACTCAAACAACAACTCTATGTGTCCAGAACTCCCCGACAAGTTGGCTTTTAGCCTTAACTTGTTCAACTTCAAGGAATGGGAGGAGGAACTCAGGAAAACTCTTCAGAATTGTTCCTTGGAGTACAGTCTTGATACTCCCATTCCAAGCTTCTTCTCTAAGGGAATCATGAGTGATGATGCTCATGAAACATGGTCTTCCGATTGCAAGAAATTCTCACGACTAATGGCTAATTCCATCCCAGAGAAATGGAAAAAAAAGCTCTCCTTCTATTTTTCGGACATGTTCCTCAAAGCACTTGAGGACATTGTTAATGTGAAAGTCACCAAGAGTATCAATGGAAACTATGATGGACTCGTATTTGATGTGACTAGGTCACTCTCGAACATGAAGATAAAGCCACCGGAAGAAGGTTGTCTTGCTAAGGAGAGGCGCCAGCTTTGGTTAAGGGTTTACATTTCCAAATTGAGACCCGGTATGCCCTTCCGACCTCATGTGCTTAGAATGACTAGGCTTTTCAAGAACATGGAGCTTCTCGGAATCTCATTGGAGGATGAGATGGCGGGTCATATCTTGCTTGCTTTACTCCACTCGGGCTATGGTGCACTTAGAGCGCATATAGCTGCGGGAAGGGAGACACGACCTTTAAGAGAGGTAGTGCAGCTGCTTCACCAAGCCACCTCCTATGGAGAAACCAAAAGTCCCCTAAGAGCAAAGAAGGAGTTCAAGAAAAAAGCGAAGATGCGATGCTTCCATTGTGGTGGGCAAGGCCACTACAAGAGGGAATGCAAGATCATCCAAAAGGATGGGGAGGAGAGGAATTTTTCATCTACCTCAGGTACCTTCATTAATACTTGTGTATAAATCTATTCATAGGTTTGGATACCATATATAACTCACTTTATGCTCCCATTTCAGGGACCAAGTGAGAGGGCTTCACAAGTTGATGTGCAACTACGAGCGGGCGATAAAGATGGTCTTTCGGTCGTGCTTGTAGGCACATTTTTGTCTATGGATTGTCATTAACTAATCTTTGTTTATCATGCTTTTGAACATACTTTTATCTATGGTGTTGGACACCGGGTTACATTGATCACAAGACTAAAACAATGGTTGTTCTGAAATGTCTTGCTTATATGTTCTATAAAATTGCATATGATTAGATAAATGTTAATGATACCGCCAAAAGAGCTAAGACCATTTAGTCGAATCAAACCTACTTGTGGCATTGTCGTCTTGGCCACATTAACATTAAACGCATCAAGAAACTTCTTCACGAAGGTATTCTTGACTCATTCGACTTAGAGTCGTTTGAAAATTGCGAAGGATGTATATCAGGCAAGATTATAAAGCAACCATTCTCCAAGTTGGGAGAAAGGGCTAGTGACTTATTGGGTCTTATACATACGGATGTATGTGGACCAATGAGTACACCTGCAAGGAATGGTTATCGATATTTTTAATCACCTTCATGGACGACTATAGTAGATATGGTTATGTCTACCTTATGTCGAACAAATCGTAATCCTTTGAGAAATTCAAAGAGTTTAAGTGTGAGGTGGAAAATCAGCTTGGCAAGAAAATCAAAGCACTTTGATCGGATCGAGGTGGCGAGTATTTGAGCCACGAATTCGACAATCACTTGAAAGAAAATGGTATTCTTTTAGAGTTAACACCTCCCGGAACTTCAAAATGGAACGGAGTGTCCGAAAGGAGGAATCGAACCTTGTTAGACATGGTCCGATCAATGATGGGTCTTAGTAAACTTCATATCTCTTTCAAGGGTCACGCACTTCTAACCGCGGCACTAACAATGAACCGTGCTCCGTCAAAAGCTGTCGAAAAGACTCCATATGAATTATGGACGAAGAAACCTCCACGGTTGTCTTTTCTTAAGATTTGGGGTTGCGAAGCATATGTCAACAGATTAATTTCTAACAAACTTCACCCAAAATCAGACAAGTGTTTCTTTGTGAGATACCTAAAAGAAACCAAAGGGTATTACTTCTACAAAAAATCCGAGAACAAAGTGTTTGTTGCTCGTGATGGTGTCTTTTTTGGAGAAGGAACACCTTTCCAAAATGACAAGTTGGAGGAAAATCGAACTCGACGAAGTTCGAGAGGACAAGAAACAAAGTCAACTTCACAAAATTGTGCTTTAGAAGCAGCTGTTGACATTGGTTAGAGTGCTTTTGAAGCAGCTGCTGACATTGGTCAAAGTCAAACCGACAATGCAAATGCTCAACCTACTACCCTACGTAGGTCGCAACGACCAAGATCAAGAAATCCTAGTTATGGATGGAGATGAGCCAGCAACGTACAAACAAGCTATAACAAGCCCTGACTCTACAAAATGGAAAGAGGCCATGAAATCCGAGATTGACTCCATGTTTGAAAATCAAGTCTGGGACTTGGTTGATTTGCTTGAAGGTTACACACCTATTGGTTACAAATGGATTTTCAAATTGAAAACCGACAAAGATGGAAATGTATCTATATACAAAGCTAGACTGGTGGCAAAAGGTCACAGAAAAATTCACGGCGTTGATTATTATGAAACCTTTTCGCCAATCACCATGCTTAAGTCCGTCCGGATTAACCTAGCAATGGCCTCATATTATGAATATGAAATATGACAAATGGATGTCAAAACTGCCTTCCTTAATGGTATTTTAGAAGAAACTGTGTACATGAAACAGCTGGAAGGTTTTGTCGATTCAAGCAATGCTGGGAAGGTATGCAAGCTTAAAAAGTCCATTTATGGACTTAAGTAGGCAAGCAGAAGTTGGAATCTGCGATTCGATGAAGACATTAGTGAGTTTGGTTTTATCAAGAATCTAGATGAATCTTGTGTTTACAAGAAGGTCAGTGGGAGTGACATCGCAATCCTCGTCTTATATGTCGATGACATATTACTCAATGGAAACATCACTAAACGGTTAGAGTCCATGAAGGGCTGGCTTGGAAAGTGCTTTTCAATGAAGGACTTGGGAGAGGCACAATACATATTAGGCATTAAAATCTTTATAAATAGATCTAAAAGGATGATTGGATTGAGCCAAAGTCCTTATATTGATAAGGTACTGGCACGATTCAACATGGAAGGGGCCAAAAGAGGGCACCTACCCATGTTACATGGCATAACTCTCATAAAGAATTAGCGTCCGCAAACACCTGATGAGCGAGGGAGGATGAATCAGATTCCATATACTTCGCTTATTGGATGGATCATGTATGACATGATATGTACAAGGCCGGATGTATCGTATGCCTTGAGTGTTACGAGCCGGTACCAATCAGACCTAAGAGAGGCGCATTGGACTGCAGCCAAGAATATCCTAAAGTACCTGAAAAGGAACTAGGATAAGTTTATTGTCTATGGTGGTAGTGATGATTTGGTTGTTAGAGGTTATACCGACACGAGCTTCCAGACTGACAGAGACGACTCCAAGTCGAAGTCAGGGTACATATATTGGCTAAATGGAGGAGCATTTATTTGGAAGAGTGCTAAGCAAAGAACCACTGCAGATTCTAGAACTAAAGTCGAATACTTGGTAGCTTCGGAAGCAGCTCAGAAGGCAATTTGGATTCGTAAGTTCATTAGTGAACTTGATATTGTACCCTGCATCAAGGGTCTGATAGACCTCTATTGTGATAACAATGGAGCTATTGCTCAGGCCAGGGAGCCAAGGGAACATTAGAAGGTCAAACATGTGAAGAAGCGATTTCACATGATAAGGGAATGGAAGTCCGAGGGTGAAATCAAAACTTGTAAGGTTGGAACGGACGACAATTTAGCCGATCAACTGACTAAATCTTTGCCTCAAGTGAAGCACAACAAGCACGCTGAGGCAATCGGAATCAAGCACGTTGGAGATTGGCTTTGATTTCCCTATATATGTGTTTTAATTAAACTGGATGTCTTAATGTAAAACACTATTTATAACCACTCGATTTTGGAGTAATTTAATTTCTTGCAAAATTATTATCACTCCATTTCTATTTAATTGTGGTTTAGAATAAAATAATGAGTCGATTTGATTTGAAGAATATTCAAGACAGGGTATTAAGAAAATGTCTAGGATAAAGAAACACCTATTAAGTGAACATTGAATATTTCAATAAAAAATTATCCCTAATCAAGGTTATTTAAATGATGGACGATTAATGGCCACTTGAGATTAGTGTGTAGTATGATTTATAGCACCGTTTCTTGTGCTGTGAGGACATGATTGTCACAAATCATTTGCACAGGTATTGGTTTACAACTGTACCGGATCGACCTATGAGAGTACTTTAAGCGATTTAAAACCGTCATAAGTACATTTCTCATTATAGCTATCGGAACCTCTTTTCTCGACCATGAGTATTGTAAGTTCTCTTGTTTAAGTACTAGCCGTTTTGATGTTATCAAACGTTTGCCGTAAAAGGGGATTATAAAGGCGACACTCGGGCGGTGTCCTTCTAACAAGTGTATTATTCTGATAGAGGGTTCGAAATTATTAGAAAGCTAATTCTTCAGTGAGGTCAAGTGATCAGAATGCCTTGGTGGAGGCTGCTTCCGATCAGTAATATTAATGTATAAATAATATTACAGCTTAATCTTGAGTGAACCTTTTGGGTCGCACCCCAATCGAGTAACCAATGCGAGACGACGAATCAATCCGAAGGATCAGATGATACAATAGAGTATTACGAACAAAGACGTCGGATATCGAGCTCAGAGCGTCAAAACCGAGCGTCGCATTTCAAGTCGAATTCAGAATTCGATGAGACGTAGAATCAAGCAAGCAACAAGTACGAGCCAAGCCGTAGCCTCGCATTGGCCTAACCATGAGAGTGCTAGGCTAGGTGAGGTCACCAACCGCATGCATGCTAGCATGGTAGGCATCACACAACACTCGCACAATTCACAGCACGAGCATTGCAAGCATCGTGCCATGCATGTGTGTGCTATGGATGTGCGTGCTTGCTAGCATAGCAGCACCAGCCATCGCAACATGCTGGGCCTCGCACAGCACAGCTCGCAGCATCGGACTATCACAAGCAGCGTGCTATGTGTTCATGTGCTTTGGTTGTGCATGCTTGTGTGCTGAGCAGCACATAGCACAAGCAGCAACTGCCAGGCAGCGCCTAGCATACGCTACACGGCAACAGCAGCTCGCTGACAGGTTCTAGTCGTATCACCTAATCAAAAGTAATTCCTAAGTCCTCTAGCTACAGTAGATAGGGAAGTAGGGTTGAATCCACAGGGAAAACGGTGTTCTTCTATTCTTGATTAACAATTATAGTCTAAATTATTAAGTAACCAAATTTGTATTCGAAAGAATTAAACTAATAATAAAACTAAACAAATAAATCTAAGGAGATAATCAATAATAAAAAGCTCTAGGGTATAGGTTCACCAATGAATAATACTCCAGGGTAAAACATATGATCATTTATCAATGCATAAATTAACCAGATTATAAAGGAATGTCGCTACGTATTATAATCACAAAATTAATCTACTGGTATTAAATCTCATCTCTCGAATCTCGACCTAACCATTAATAGATTAACATGCCTATTGAAACTAAGCCTAAACATCAATTCTCATCTGTCGAATCTCGAATCAATATTGTAAAACTCATACAATTAAACCAGGCCTAATATAATTTCATAGCGATAAACTAATCAATAGGAAATTAATCAATCATCAATATAAACAATAATAAAATACCCCTTCGTATTATTCATGGATCCCCACAAACCCTAGAAATAAACTACACAAACATAATTAAAACTAAACTAATCAAGGTAATTAAAGAAAACATAATAAAAACAATAATTATAAAACTAAAAAGAAAGCAATTAAAATAAGCATAAAATAAACAAGAATGAAATAAAGATGATAAATTTACTATCGAACTGAAAGAAAGAAAAAATATACTATCGAACTGACGAAAATCCGAACTTGTGAAATAATCAAATACTTGAAATAACAAAGCAATAATAAGATCTAAAATTGAAAGTAAGGAAAACTATAAACTAAAAGTCAACTAAACTAATTAATGGAAGCTAATTCAAGAAAGACCAAAGTATACTTAAAAAAATAATCTAAAGCTGCTACCTAAAACAAATCTAAAAGCATGATAATTTAATAAAGTTAAAGCTAAAAAACTCTCCAGCCTATGTACTACTGCCGCCTATTTATAATGGTCTTCACCGACACAACAAATCCAAGTGGGCCTAAACAGCAAGCCCACTATGATGAAGCAAACTGACAGCTCGCCAGGCAGTTCTGATTTCGGGCCTTATTGCTCGGTCCGCAATTTCCTTCTTCTTAATCTAACTTGGACTTGTAACAAAAATTAGTACTCCAAATGAACCGAGCCCTTAATCACCGAATCAAAATTAATTAGCTCGACTTTGGGCTTTAAATATACGGTCACAAAATACAATCAAACTCCAATATCTTCGTAGTGGCACAATAATCTCGGAAATTAACATAATTCTGCAAATTCCTACAAAATAATACCAACTCTACAAAAACACTAGAAAACGTATATTAGTAAATAAAAATAGCTCCGTAGAGCTCAAATAAGCACAAATATGACCGTGGGACGGGGAATAAAAATATATATAAAATAGACTTATCACTCGCATTGCATGCGTGGCTTGCTGGTTGTGCGCATGAGTATGCAGGCTGGCCTGCTAGCCTGGCCAAGGTGCCATGTGAAAGGAATGATGTCCTTCCAACAAGTGTATTATTACGATAGAGGGTTCGGAATTTTTAGAAAGCTAATTCTTCAGTGAGTTCAATTGATCGGAATTCCTAGGTGGAGGTCGTTTCCGATAAGTAATATTAATGTGTAATTAATATTACGGCTTAATCTTAACTGAACCCTTCGGGTGGCACCCCAATCGAATAACCGATCCGAGACAACGAATCAATCCAAAGGATTAGATGAGTCATTAGATTATTACAAACAAAGACGTCAAATATCGAGCTTAGAGCGTCGAAACCGAGCGTCACAAGTCAAGTCAAATTTAGAATTCGACGAGACGTAGAATCAAGCAAGCGACAAGTACGAGCCAAGCCGTAGCATCGCATTAGCCTAGCCATGTAGGCTAGGCGGGGTTTCAAACCACATACATGCTGCCAAGCACTCGCACATCGCACAGAATGAGAATCGCAAGCTGCGTGCCATGCGTGTGTGTGTTGGGGCTATGCGTGCATGGCTGTGCGTGCTTGCTAGCATAGCAGCTCCAGCCATCGTAGCATGTTGGGCATCGCACAGCACAGCTTGCAGCATCGCAAGCTATGCGTGCGTGTGTTGTGGTTGTGCGTGCTTGCTAGCGTAGTAGCACCAAGTAGTAGCAGCTGGGCCACGCACCTCGCTAGCACACGTAGCAGCAGCAGCAGCAGCTTGCAATGCATGCGTGGCTTGCTTGTTGTGCGCATACGATGTGCAAGCTGGCAGCCAGCCCAGCCTTGATGCTAGGTGCCAGCCGGGCAGCCTTGGCAGCCAAGGTGGGCAGCCAGCCAGCTTTGTAAGGAAGGCTAGCTCACGATTTGTGGAGGGGACCAGTTTTAGGGGTTTGCTTGGGATGCAAATGTGGTATGGTCCCCCCTTTCTTCTTCCCTTAAATGGTCCTCACCTAACCTTCTACACCATGTGCCACTTGGAGCTTGTTGATTCATTTTGCATTTTAATTTGTTTTTAGATTAAAATAAATTGGGAAAAATGCAATTCTCCCACATTGATGGGGAATGGAAAATCAAGGCTCCCTTCCCTATAAATACCTAAGTTTTGGGTTTGGGAAAAAGCACTTGAGTTGAACTCAATAAAGCATCTCCCTATTGTGGGAAAACCTTCAAGGTTGTATTACTCTAGTTTTTCTTTGGTCAAGTCCCGACTAACCTTCGGGATAAAGACCGCTCGGGTCGGGTCGAGGGTGCGAGCCGTCGGAAGCCTACACACTTGCGAGGCTAGAGCTTTCAAGTAAAAGCTCGTAAGCAAGCGAAGCACGCGTTAAGGGTAAGATCGTCTTTTCTCTTTCTCTCTCTTTGGTTGTTTAATTATGTGATTGCATATTTAGTTACCTGAATTAGTGTGCGGCTCTTTGGCGGGTTTCATTCCGCGTAGTGTTGGACACTACGAAACCTAATAGCGGTATCGGAGCTGCGTTCATTTTAATTATTGTAACTAATAATAATTAATTAAGGTGATTTAAAATGGATTTAAATTTCTGGTTTTGCTTTCTAATTAGATAAGAAGCTCGTTTAATTAGTTTTAATCTCGTATTTTACTAATTTTGGCTCATGAACCCAGATTTTGACCCAAAAATAGTGAATTTTGGGTGGAATCAATGTTCTAAGCCAAAATCCAGCCGGAAACATGTTTTTCGAGGAGTTTTTCATTTTTGTCGAAATTTTTTAAATCTTTAAACCTTTATTAATTATGGCAGGTTAAATGTAGATTAAATGTATGGTTTCATCACTAATCTACTGCAATAATAAACCTTATTAATCATGTTTATGAAGTCATATTTGGTGCTTAATTTGGTGAGCTTATTTTCACATAAACTAGAAATTTCACATTTTTGCAAATCAATTGCTTCAAGTGTGAATGTTTATGGTGAATGTGTAATTTTGAAGTCCCTAATATGTTAAAGATCCAATCATTGATAGTTTATTTGGTTGGAACTTTGATTTCTAAATTCCATGTTGAACTAATTTTTGGATTTAATCATTTTTTAGTTGATTAAAGTCCTAAAAGTTCAAAATTTGTAATAGAAATTTAATTAATCTTCATATTGGAAGATATAATTTTTCAATTAAACACAAGTTAGTGTTGGAAATTATTCATTAGATGAATGGGTTTATTTTTTACAACCCCTTTAATTTTTTCAAATCTCATTATTAATTTATGTATGGTTAAATTAATTATGAGTATAGCCCTTCAATTTGAAGCATCAAGATGAACTAAAATTGATTTGAAGAATGGTTCTTGAATAATTTAGGTTTGTGCACTATTAAAATTAAATTTAATTAAGTTGGACTTGTTTTATTTTCATTTTTCTTTAAATTGGTTCTAAAATAAATTTAGAATCAATTTTTTCACACATAAATCGGGATTAAAATCCCGAGAAGAGTGCACACAAATCGAGGCAAAACTTCCCAAAACACAACCTTAGGCTTTCCGGGCTACGTGGCTGCCAAGGTGTGTGTGTGGGCTACCTTGCCTCGTCTATGCGCAGGTGTGTGGTGTGTGCAAGTGTGGTGCACACTTGGTGTTGCAGTGTGTGCATAGGTTGCGGTTTTTGGTGCGACACAAGGGGCAGCAAACCAGCAGCATGCTGCGAGGCTGCTGATGCAAGCAGGCGTGGGATGCGCTGCTGGGTGGGAAGGCTAGCACCCTAGGCACGCATAGACAATGGCCCTGGTGCCTAGCAAGCCTAGCCCCATGGCTTGGATGCTAGGCACTTGCCATTTGGTGGGCTAACTTTTTGCGTTGATTGGGCCGAAATTAATTATTTTATTTTATTATTCGAACGAGGCTAGGCCTCGGTTCCTCCGGCACTTGCAAAATAATTTTTCAAAATATGGGTTAACTGGCTTAATTAAATGGATTAATTAAGTTGGATGCGGAATTTAGTGGGAGCTTCGTTAATTACTTGAGCTAATTTATTGCGTCTTAATCACATAATCGGTTAACAACTTTGACTAGTTTTAATTAGGCGTGTTAATCGGATTAACCACCTAAGTTAGTTACTAGTTTGCGCGTGTTATGCATTGTTACTTGTTTTCGTTGTAAAATGCATGGGACATTCACACATAGTGAATGGATGAATGGAATGTATATTGTATCACAAGTTTTGTGAAAATGGTAACTAGTGGGGCTCAACTAGAATAGTAAATACGGACTGCGATCCGTTATATATTTTTGTAAATCTAAATACGGTCTGCGTACCGTTGCATATTTTTGTACCTTAATATTTAGATTAATCCTAGTCAAAGTAACTAGTAGTTGCATATTTGGTGGAGATGTCTCGAAGACGGCGTTTCTAAGAGGAAAAGCCAAGAAGTTGCATCAAAGACCCATTGAGATTTGAAGAGTCAAGGGGTCATGCTAGTTGCCAAATGCATCTTTTACTTTTGTTCTATATATATAATTGTGTTTATATATGATGGAATGGTATGATAGATGCATGTTTAGGATTTCAAATGTTGCGATGATTAATTAAGTTCACTTAAATCAACCAACATAGAAACCCTAGGTCCCTATAAAATTGAGCTAAAATTTTCCATTCCAATAACAACAATTACCAAACTAATGCACGTAGTGATGGGCTACGCCAAAGCATGGCATCACTACTTCCCTAGGAACGTAAGGTATACAAGGTATAAAAGTTGGTCTTGTTTAAGCTCAACGATATTAGTAAGGAGTCCTTAGATGTCGTGGCAATGGAGATAAAATGTTATAGAAGCATTAGATGTGACGTTTTATCGAACCAAGAGTAGCTTAGAGCTATTAGCAATTGGATTTCTTACTTTAAAATATTAAGTGTTAAGACAGGCCAAAGCATGCTTAATTACTTTTTGATTTTTGGGATCTTGGAATCGTTTTATTCTTGCCTAAAAGGGGATAAATTTTAATGCGTGGAAAAAATGCTCAATAAGATTGAAAAGTTGCATGTATTCTTTAAAATTCAAACTTATTGGTTTTTTAAGAATGGTTTTTCATTTCAAATTCATTCAATTGTAGAATCATGTCTGCAAATAACTCAAACAACAACAATAACTCTATGTTCCCGGAACTCCCCGACAAGTTGGCTTTTAGCCTTAACTTGGTCAGCTTCAAGGAATGGGAAGAGGAACTCCGGAAAACTCTTCGGAATTGTTCCATGGAGTACATCCTTGATACTCCCATTCCAAGCTTCTCCTCTAAGGGAATCATGAGCGATGAGGCTCATGATGCATGGTCTTCCGATAGCAAGAAAGTCTCACGACTAATGGCTAATTCCATCCCGGAAGAACGGAATGAAAAGCTCTCCTTCTATTTTTCGGACATGTTCCTCAAAGCACTTGAGGACGTTGTCAATGTGAGAGTCACCAAGAGTCTCAATGGCAACTATGATGGACTCGTGTTTGATGTTACTACGTCACTCTTGAAAATGAAGATAAAGCCACCCGAAGAAGGTTGTCTTGCTAAGGAGAGGCGCCGGCTTTGGTCAAGGGACTACAATACCAAATTGATACCCGGTATGCCTCTCCGACCTCATGTGCTTAGAATGACTAGGCTTTTCAAGCACATGGAGCTTCTCGGATGCACATTGGAGGATGAGATGGCGGGTCATATCTTGCTTGCTTCACTCCACTCAGGCTATGATGCACTTAGAGCGCAAATAGTTGCGGGAAAGGAGACACGTTCTTTAAGAGAGGTGGTGCAGCTGCTTCACCAAGCCACCTCCTATGGAGCAACCAAAAGGCCCCTAAGAGTAAAGAAGAAGGAGTTCAAGAACAAAGCCAAGATGAGATGCTTCTATTGTTGTGGACAAGGCCACTACAAGAAGGAATGCAAGATCTTCCGAAAGGATGAGGAGGAGAGGAATGTTTCATCTCCCTCAAGTACCTTCATTAACACTTGTGTATAAAGCTATTCATAGGTATTGGATACCATGTTTGACTCACTTTATGTTCCCATTTTTAGGGACCAAGTGAAAGGGCTTCACAAGTGGATGTGCAACTACGAGCGGACGATAAAGATGGTCTTTCGGTCGTGCTTATAGGCACATTTTTGTCTATGGCTTGTGATAAAATAGCGATGACCATTCCTTGCGGGTGTACTCATTGATCCACATACATCCGTTTGTATAGACCCAATAAGTCACTAGCCCTTTCTCCCAACTTGGAGAATAGTTGCTTTACCATCTTCCCTAATAAACATCCTTCGCAATTTTCAAACGACTCTAAGTCGAATGAGTCAAGAATACCTTCATGAAAAAGTTTCTTGATGCGTTTGATGTTAATGTGGCCAAGACAACAATGCCACAAGTAGGTTTGATTCGAATCAATGGTCTTAGCTCTTTTGGTGGTATCATTAATATTATAAACTTGTTTTTCTAGAGAAAGCACATAAAGACCATTTTCTGAATGTGCTATACCATATAAAACATTATTGAAATAAAATGAACAACTATTGTCTTTTATTCGGAATTCAAATCCTTGGCGTCCAACGTCGAAATTGAAATAATGTTTTTGGTAACTCTTGGAACATGATAACAATTTTCAAGTTCTAGAACAAGCCCACAGGGCAAAGACAAACTAAGAGTTCCAACGGATACGGCTGACATCTTGGCTCCATTGCCGACCCGGAGTTCGACCTCTCCCTTCTCTAGCCTTCTATTAATCCTTAGTCCCTGAGCATTGGAACAAAGGTGTGAGCCACATCCGGTATCTAATACCCATGATGTTTTGCTAGCGAAGTTTAAGTTTATAATAAAAATACCTGATACAGAAGCAACAGTGTCGTTCTTCTTACCTTCCTTGAATTTAAGGCAATCCCGCTTCTAATGTCCTTTTTTCTTGCAATAGAAACATTCAGAATCGGATTTAGAAGAGGCTACCTTCTTGCCCTTAATAGCATTTGACTTAGGCGGAAAAGTCTTCTTACTCTTCCCCTTAAAGCCTCTCTTCTTGCCCGAGCGCTTGAATGGCTTGCCCTTTTTTATCATAAGCATGTCATGCTTCCCCTCATCCTTGAGCGTTTTCTCGGCTTGCTTCAACATCCCATGAAGCTCGGTGAGGGTTTTCTCCATGCCGTGCATATTATAGTTCATCTTGAACTGATCATAGCCTTTGTGCAGCGAATGGAGAATAATGTCAATTGCCATCTCAGTCGAATACCCACCGTCAAGCCTTTCCATGTTCTCAAATAATCCAATCATTTTAAGTACATGTGGGCTGAGTGGATCTCCTATCTTGAGCTTGCTCTCAAGGATCTGCATGTGGGTTTCGAACCTCTCAGTTCAGGCCTGCTCTTGCAACATGTTCTGAAGTTCATAAATGATCTCAAAAGCCTTCTCCTTTTCAAAGAAAGTCTTTTGGAGGTCTAGAGACATCGTGGCGAACATGATGCACTTGACATCCCGATTGGCAGTTTGCCAACGGTTTAGGGCAACCTAAGTGACCTCCTCATTGGGAGCGTCGGGCATTTCCTCATCAAGGATGTATTCCTTTTTCTCTTGCATGAGAACTATACGCAAGTTCCTTTTCCAATCAAGAAACTTTGGCTCACTCAATTTCTCCTTGTCGAGAATTGGGCATAACGAAAATTGGTTGTTTGAGTTATTTGCTGACATGTTTCTACAATTGAAATAATTTGAAATGAAAAACCATTCATAAAACCAATAAGTTTGAAATTTAAAGCATTTATGCAAGTTTTCAATCTTATTGAGCGTTTTATCCACGCATTAAAATTTGTCCCCTTTTAAGCGAGAATAAAACGATTTCCAAGATCCCAAAAATTAAAAAGTGATTAAGCATGCTTTGGCTTGTCTTAACACTTAATATTTTAAGGTAAGCAATCCAATTTCTAATAGCTCTAAGATACTCTTGGTTCAATAAAACATCAAATCTAATGCTTTCTTGATGTTTTATCTCCATTGCCATGACATCTAAGGACTGCTTACTGATATCGTTGAGATTAACCAAAAATTAACTTGTATACCTAGTATACTTACGTTCCTAGGGAGATAGTGATGCCTTGCTTTGGCATAACCCATCACTATGAACATTAGTTCGGTAAGTGTTATCTTGGAATGACAAATTTTGGCTCAATTTTATAGGGACCTAGGGTTTCTATGTTTATTGATTTAAGTGAACTTAATTAATCATCGCAACGTTCGAAATCCTAAACATGCATCTATCATATCATTCATATACTACCTCTATCAAATGTTATGCGCAACTAAATGGGAGTTTGCGGAAACCAAGGTCAACCTTGACCGGATTACCTCACTGCTGGCTGAGGTAAAATACCGGTTGGGGTAGTTTCATGAAATTTTGCTGAATTTACCAGATGGGGTACTTTTGTGCAAAATTGCTAGTTTCCGGTTTACTGATTGAAACTAACTTCTTTTCCGGCTGTCTCTGCAGGTGTTGCTAAGGGTGGATGGGTTGAAAACCCCCTTGCGGAATAAACAAGAGGAGGTAAGGGATGCCCAGAAACGGGCAGCCGAATTAATTGATGTTTGTCATTACAGCTCCCTAATGCTTGAAATCCAAACTAAAGCCCGGGAGATGAAATAGGAGGACCTCATCCGGGATCTTACGGCTGCCGCTGATACAGCCAATCAAACTGCTGCCGACCGGCAGCTCCAAATTGACCAGCTCAAAACCGACATCCAGGCTTTGAAGGAGGCTGAAAAGGACAGCGCTGGGTTGAAGGATGAAGTCACCCGGCTGAGGGAAGAGCTGGACAAGACCAAGGAAGAGTTAGTTAAGTCTAAGAAGGAAGCTTTGGACCAGCTGTCGGCTGAGCAGACCCGGCTGGTCACCGAGAATGAGCGTGACTGCGAAGCACGCATGAAGATGGCATGGTCCATGATCCACCCGGACACCGACTATGCCTTCTTCGACTTGAGGTACAAATACGCAACGGAGGTATTTGATGCTCAAGTACTCGAGGTTAAGCAACCGGCGCCCTTCGAGGAGTGGGCCGACATAGAGATGAGCAGGCAGAGGAAGAAGTGTCGGGTGAGGCAAAGGAAGCCCAACCCCTGCAGACCCAGGATGCCCCTAATGCCGGTCAGGACCAGCAGCTGGAGCAACAACAACAACAACAGCAGCAGCAGCAGCGGTAGCCAAACTACTTTTTTTCAACTCCTACTTTACATTCGGCCTGCGAGCCGTGTATTTATGTATCACTTTTCACCGGACGAGGGTCCGGTTAACATTTGAATTTTTAATTTATATATATATATATATATATATATATATATGTCGACTGTGTCGGTTTCCTTTGTTCGTTTCACTTCTTTTTTGCTGCAATTCTAACAATTTTGCTGTGAATGAAATTTGCTATATACCGAAATTTATATATATATCGGATGCATTGGCTCTGACTGCCCCCAGATGGTTGTTTGCTTTAAGTTACCAACTCTAAGCAGGCAACCGTCCATAATCATCCGGATGAACGAATAGGCGGTCCTTGACCGTTATACAACAGGATTGATCCAAGTTGAATCTACCAGTTGTGCCGGCTGAATTAAACTCAGGGTACAAGCTCGCCTGGCTGCAGGTTACCACTTGGGTACCTATCAATGCCTATGGTGGCATGCAGGTGGCCTCGTGCCGGACGCTTGCGTTTCAAATCATATCCGGCTGTAATGCTTCTTCGCAAAATCCAGTTGCGTACAAAAATATAAATTACCGCCTGTACTGCCTTTGGGCAATAGCCAGGTGGATGCTAAGGTCAACAAGGTTTGGCCTTACATATGGGAGTGTGGGCCGGCTGGGGTGCTTTTTGGCGAAAGCCGGCTGCTGATCAAGGTGGATTGAACCATCTGCATTGCCTTGGGGAAATAGCCGGTGAATTTTGAAGTCAACAGGGTTGTACTTCAGCATGGAAGCGGGAGCCGGCTGTAGTGCTTTTGGGAAAAAGTCGGCTGCTTAACAAGATTTAATTCACCGTCTGTGTTGCCTTGGGGCAATAACCGGGTGTATCTTGATTGCGATAGGTCATTCAAACGGACAAGGGTTATCTTTAACCTAACCGGTTAAAGCCGTTTGAGTCTATGGCCTGTAGAATAATGTACCACCCGGAAGGGAGAAGTTCTCTTCGACGAATTCACCCAAATGGGTGTCGCCGGTAAGGGCAGGCGGTTTTTAAATGTGTTGGCCTTGGGCCTTTTTAATAGCTAATTTAGGTACTTGGCCTTTTACTCATTTTGAGCAAACGAGTGCCCGGTCATGCATTGCACAGGTGGGACTTAGAAGGTGCCCGGTTGTGCATTGCACGAGGGACTTAGAATGTGCCCGGCTGTGCATTGCACATGGGACTTTATACAAAAATAATTGAAATAAAGTATTCTTTTCATTAATATACTCTATTTACAAAAATATTTACAACTCCTTAGAAGTAGTACTTTTTCAAGTTATCTACATTCCAGGTTCCGGCTAGCTGCCTGCCGTTTGGTGTTTCCAGGCGGTAGGTGCCGCCTCTCACTTCTTCAAAAATCCGGTAGGGGCCTTCCCAATTAGGGGTTAGCTTTCCTTGTTCATTCGCCCTACCGGTTACCTCCATCTTACGTAGCACAAAGTCTCCCACTTTGAGGGGCCGCTTGTGTACTCTTTTGTTGTAGGCCCTTGTCATTCTCAGACGGTATATCTCATGACGCAAGGCGGCATTGCCCCTGCGCTCCGGGAGTGAATCCAATGCAAGACGCATGGTCTCCCAATTAGCCTCTTCATCATAGAGCATGACTCGGAGTGTTGGCTCATAAAGTTTAATTGGCAGGACAGCTTCAATGTCGTATGTCATGAGAACAGGGGTTTCACCGGTTGCCCCCTTTTCAGTTGTTCTGATGGCCCAAAGGACGTGAGGTAACTCATCCTCCCAAAGACCGCCAGCTCTTTCAATTTTCTTTTTTATGCCGTCTGAGATAAGTTTGTTGAAGGCTTTAACTTGACCGTTTGCTTGGGGCCAGCCAACGGATGCAAAACAATGTGAGATCCCCTTATCTCCCAACCAACTCTTGAGGGTAGGCGTTTCAAAATGAGGACCGTTGTCAAAGACCATAGACATAGGAACCCCAAACCAGGTGATGATGTTCCTCCAAATGAAGGAGATGACATCCTTTGTCTTGATGCCTTTGACCGCCTTTGCCTCAACCCATTTGGTGAAGTAGTCTACATCCACCAGAATATATCTTCTGCCGCCTGTGGCAGGCGTATAGGGACCTAAGATGTCCATGCCCCATTTTGCAAATGGGACCGGGCTGTAGATAGCCATCAGGTCTGTTGCCGAACGGTGTATGAGCCGGCCAAACCTCTGGCACTTGTCACATTTCTTCACCAATTCCATGGCGTTTGCCTCAAGGGTGGGCCAAAAGTAGCCTTGCCGCCTGGCCCTCTTTGCTAGAGTCCTGCCGCCTATATGTGATGCACAAAAGCCCGCATGCAGGTCCTCTAGCACATCTTTTCTCCTTTCTAGGGTAACACACTTTAGTAACGGCTAGAGGTAACCCTTTCTGAAGAGTTCCCCCCTGTACATTTTGAAGCTCAAAGCTCACTTCTTCAATGCTGCCGCCTCTGAAGGGGCATCCGGCAGAGTGTCGTCTATCAAATATTCCCGGATGAGGTCCATCCAGGTAGAGCTTCGGTCAAGGACTCCAATGGGATCATGTTCAATACTTCTTTTTTCCATGACCTCCCAGAAGACTGACCTAGGCGTATCACAAGTGGCGGATGAGGCCAGTTTGGACAAAGCATCCGCCTGATTGTTCTCTGACCGGGGCACCTGACTTAGATGAAACTCATCGAGTGTCCCAGCCTCCTCTTGACCGCCTGCAGGTACTTAATCATTGCCAGATGGGTGGCCTTGTAGTCACCATTGAATTGGCTAACAATCAATTGAGAATCCGAGCAGGCTTCAACTTTTCTTGCCCCTACCGCCTTACACATGCGTATACCGGCTAGCAGGGCCTCATACTCAGCTTCATTGTTTGAAGCTTGAAACTTGAACCGCAGTGCATACTCGTATGTATCCCCTTCCGGGGATTTGCAAATTACGCCTGTACCATTACCGTTCATTGTTGTGCTCCGGCTGTGCTGGCCTAGTCATTTCAACAATGAATTCGGCAAATGCCTGACCTTTCACTGCCCGCCTAGGTTCAAAAGTTATCTCCAGGCTTTGCATTTCAACAGCGCACTTAATCATTCTGCCGGATGACTCTATAGTAGTCATTGGACGCTTGAGTGGCCGATCAGTATAGACAATCACCGGATGGGCCAAGAAGTAGGGCTTCAACCGCTTGACTGCTTTGGAAAGGGCCAGCCCAAAATTTTCAATCATGGGGTACCGGAGCTCAGCATTTCTGAGTATTTGGCTGATGAAATACACCGGGAGCTGTTTGCCATCTCTCTCAGCAAGGAGAACAGCACTAAGGGACTGATCTGAGCCTTGGCATAGAGTGTAAGTGTTGCTTTAACCTCTGAAATGCCGCCTCAGCCTCTTCTCCCCATTCAAATCTAGACCTCTTCATAATTGTTTGGAAGAAATAAAGGCACTTGTCGCCTGACCGGCTGAGGAATCTTCCTAATGCCGCCAGGCAACCAGTAAGTTTTTGGGCTTCCCTGACAGTGCTGGGTGACTGCATGTCAATTACCGTCTGTACCTTTTCCGGATTGGCCTCTATGCCTCTTTGATCAATTAGAAATCCGAGAAACTTCCCAGACCCAACACCAAAGACACACTTTTTGGGATTAAGCATGACCTTATGCCGCCATAGAGTGGTGAAGGTTTCTTGGAGGTCGGCTAGGTGATCCACCTGTAGCTTGGATTTGACTATCATGTCATCAATATACGCCTCTACGTTCCTTCCGATTTGATTGACGAAAACCGTGTTAATCATTCGTTGGAAAATAGCAGGCGCATTCTTCAACCCAAACAGCATCACCGTGTAGCAATACAACCCCTAATCAGTGACGAAGGTCGTCTTTTCTTGATCTTTTTTCCATAGGGGATCTGATGGAAGCCTGAGTAGGCGTCCATAAAACTCATCAAAGCATGACCAGCTGTAGAGTCGATTAGGCTGTCGATCTTTGGAAGTGGATAGCTATCTTTCGGACATGCCCTGTTCAGATCTGTGTAGTCTACACACATCCACCAGGTACCATTCGGCTTCTTCACAAGGACAACGTTGGCTACCCAATTCGGGTAGTAGCATTGCCGAATGAACCCAGCATCCAATAGCTTCTTGACCTCTGTGGCTGCCGCCTGAGATCTTTCCTCGCCGTGATCCCTCTTTTGCCTAACCGGCTTCTTTTTGGGATCCACAACGAGTTTGTGGACAACTAGATCCGGGCTGACGCCTGGCATCTCTTCCACTTCAAAGGTAAAAATGTCTTTAAACTCTTTCAGAAGTTGGAGCAAGTCTGCTCCCAACTATTCAAAAGCAACCGTCCCAACTTTGACAGTTCTGTTGGGGCGGCTGTCGTCTAGGACGACATCAATTCTCTCACCTGCCGGATGGGGTCGGAAGTCGTCCAACCTTTCCCCGGTTAGTGATTGCTATTGTTTTCCCTTTTTGACGGGGGCCATTTGGTCCACCTTTCTCTTTTTGCCGGCTGCTTTGGGAGCAGGCGCGACTTCCTCGTCGTCAAGGTCGACGAGCTCCTTAGTATTGCCGGTTGCTATAGCAGTCGGCTTGACGTCTGAGAGGTAGCACTCCCTAGCCGTCTTCTAATCCCCGCGCAGGTCACCGACTGACCCGTCATCCCTTTCAAACTTAATCGTCATGAGGGATAGGATGATGACTGACTTGGAATCGTTGAGGGTAGGACGGCCCAGAATGAGATTTTAGGTGGTCAATTCCTCGACCATTAAGAATTTGACGACCATGTGCCATCCTTCCCCCTTCTCTCCTAGTCGGATGGGTAGGTCAATCCTCCCCACTGAATGCACTACTCCTCCCCCAAAGTCGACTAGGAGGTGAGGAGCCTTGTGCATGCTGCTAGGCTTGTACTTGAGCTTTGCCAAGCACTGGTAGTTGATTAGGTCAGACGAGCTCCCGGTATCAATTAAGATCCGGCCAACTCGTTGGTTGGCAACCTTGCATTCGATGACAATAGGGTCATCGTGGGGTCGCCTGAACATACCCCGATCCTTCTAAGAGATGAAGACCTCAGGGAAGGTGTCTTTCGACGCCTGACCCTCATCCTCTGTGTTAGACAGTTTTCGGATGTTATCCTTGGTACCCCGGATGGTAGGACCCCCGCCTGCGAAGCCGCCTGCTATGGTGAAGATGTGCTCTTCATCAGTTTCAGAGCTCACAGCCGGCTTCTTGGACGGTTGTCCATTGTAAGTTTTGGGGTTACCCTTGGACTTTACCTGGTAGGACTTCAGAGACCCCTCATCAGCTAGACGGTCCAATAGCTGCCTGAGGCTATAACAACCATTGGTGTCATTGCCAACATCTTCATGGAACTAACAGTACTTGCTCTTGCCCCGGTTCTTGACGGAACTCTTCATTGCAGCCGGTTTTTCAAGGGTCAACCGGTCTTTAATCTCCATGAGGATGGAGGAGCAGTCCTTGTTAAACTCGTACTTGGGGACGTACAGTTCCAACTTCTTCTGTTTCTTCTTGGACGGCTGAGTAGGTCGGTTGTCTCTCTTGTCGGACCTCTTGGGTTCCGACGAATGCTTGACGGCACAGAGTTCTGTTGCTTGTATATAGGCTTCGGCCTCCATCAACGCCTCTTGGAGGGTAGCAACCCTCTTGCGGACCAGGTCAAACTTGAAGGTTGACCCATCCTTCAGACCCTTGAAGAAGTCTGTGTAGGCAACTTCGTTAGACAGCCCTTGAATCTGAATTCTCATCACATTGAACCGCCTGACATAGGACCGTAGTCCTTCCTTGTTACCCTGCTGAATAGCCCCTAGGTCGAGACTTGTCTTTTTGGCAGGGATGTTCATGGAGAAGTTGGACGCGAACAGGTATGCAAGCGTCTTGAAACTGTTGATACACCTGGCTAGCAGGTTGTCAAACCATCGTTGGGTTGTACCCTTCAATGTAGCCGGGAAGCATCGGCACCAGGCGGCATCATCCAACCCCTGTAGGTACATGAGGTTGGTGTATGCCATTAGGTGGTCTTCCGGGTTGGTGGTACCGTCGTAGGTACCTACCAACACATTTTTAACCTTGGCCGGCTGTGCCGCCTCGGTTATCTCCCGGAAGAAAGTCGAACGCTGTTCCCCTGGGTTCAGCAGCCGGAGCTGCCAGTCCATAGGCTGGACTTGATATGCCGCCTGACCCCCAAAAGGGGCCGACTGCATGTATGGTGACCCATACAACACGTATGGCTGCTGGGGCACATACGGAGCCTGCTGGATGACGTGAGGGCCAGTACGTGCGGACATGCCGCGTGACTGACTCCCTTGGTGCGTCTCCGAATGCTTCATTGAAGTATTGCGGAAACTGTCTGGGTAAGTCGACGTTGAGGCCGACCCAGACATTTGTTGACTTCTCTTCTCCTGGATGAACATCCGGGCGTCAGAGAAAGTCTTCTTTGACCCATCCGGCTGAACTTGCCGGATGACCTTCCTTTGCCCTGATTCAGGGAAACGAAGTTTTGAGAGGTCGATCAGTGGTCGATCCGTCCCCTTGGGCTTGGGGTGAGGAGTAGGCACCCGATCTTTGATCTGCTTCTTCTCGGAGGGAGAAGGCTTCTTTTGCCGACTGACCCTTGTTTGAGTAGTGGACTTCTTATTATGTCATTTATTTCCTCCCCCTTGAAACTCGTCATGAATTTCATGAGCTCGTCTCTGGTGATGGGGGCAGCACCCTCCGCCTGGGGTTGCCCAAAAGGCTTGTCGCCTGGGTTTCTGGGGCCAGCTTTATCTTGGCCTCGTTCCCTTGTTTCTTTGGAACGGATGCGCCTTGTCCGAAGTGACCCGTCTGGGGCCACGTAAGTGTCGACCTCATAGTCTTCACTACTATTATGGTCCGTATGGACCTCAGGCTGAGCCATAGGTCGTTTGCCTTCTACAGGCAATACAATATCAGATGTCATCTCAGAAGTACTCTCCCCAAAGACGGCGCCAGATGCTTCGGGGGTTTTTGGAGCCCCTCGGGAGAGTTACAATCTTGAGTATTCGCACCTGACGTCTGTACCTGAAAAACCACGAAACTCTGGTTGGGTGGAGTTCCGCCTCCGACGATCAAGTTAGTATGAATCCGGATGGGTAAACGGGCGGAAAGTAAATGGGTTTTTCTCACTAATTCAGTGAGATTGCGCAATTAATATTTCTCGGGTTTTGTGTTTGTGTTTGTATTTATGAATGCGTAATAAATGAGGAATTTCCTCTATTTATAGCAGATGAGGATCTGCTCCCCCATTGGAGGTACAATGCCACGTGTTAGCATCCGATTGGATCCCGTTAGGCCTCTGGTGGGCTGCCACGTGTCATCATGCTACTAGGCCACGTGGCATAGGGTATTTTTACCCTAAACAAACATGATGTTAGACGTTGTCTTGATGTGATGCATATAGAGAAGAATGTTTGTGATGCAATTGTTGGGACACTTATGATCATTCAAGGCAAAACAAAGGATGGAAATGGTGCGCGATTAGATTTGGAAGTCTAGGGGGTTCGTTCGGAATTATGGGTTCAGCCAAAGGTAGGGAAGGCAAAGGTAAAGGAAAAGGGAAACGAAGATGGTGGAAAACAACATAAGGGGAAGCGTAAGGGAAAGGCTAAGGGTGTATCAAAGAAAAAAGATGATGGAAAAGGCAAGAATGAAGGTTTATTTACCTCCAACTTACTATACATTGTTAAAGGAAGAAAAACGAAAGTTTTTTGCTTGTTTGTATGACATTAAGGTTTCATCTGGATTCTCGTCAAACATGAAAAGATTTGTTTCCTAAAATGTAGAATTGAAGTTGACAAGTATAAAATCCCATGATTGTCACATGATGATATAAGTATTCCTAACGATTGCAATTCGTGGTATTTTACCGAAGCATGTGAGAGAAGCTATTACAAGCCTTTGTTCGTTTTTCAATACTATATGCAGCAAAGTGCTTGATCCTTTTACACTTGATTCTCTCCAAGAGAATGTTGTTGTAACTTTATGCAAATTTGAGATGTATTTCCCGCCGTCATTTTTTTATATGATAGTGCATTTGATTCTTCATTTGGTTCGTGAGATTAAGTTGTGCGGTCCAGTCTTTATGAAGTGGTGTTATCCTTTTGAAAGAAACATGGGTACATTACAAGAAAAAGTCATAAATCCAACCTATCCGGAAGGTAGTATGATTCAAGGGACTGTGGCTAAGGAGATTGGCAATTTCATGGCAGAGTATATTGCCGTTGTTGAACCTATTGGGCTTCCCACTTCCCGACATGAAGAGAGACTTGATGGTCATGGCACAATCGGGTCGAAACCAATCTCACCTATTCAAGATCAGTTCTTGCAAGCTCACCTATTTGTGTTTCACCATGTTGCGAAGGTTCACCCATATTTAGAAGACCACATGGATAGTTTGTGTGTCAAATTTCCATCAAAAGAGGAAAGGGCACTAATGCAGTTGCATAATAAGATGTTTGTGACGTGGTTCCATGATAGAGTGATGCGTCAATTGGATGAGAGTTTCTCTGATACAATAAAGTGGCTAGCTTATGGTCCAAAGGAAGATGTTCATTCATATAAGGGATATGACATAAATGAATATACATTCTGGACTGAGCGTCAGGATTAGAAATCCTCATCGACTCAAAATAGTGGTTTCACTCTTGTGGCTTCATCAGGATAGTTTGCAAGTGCAAAGGATAAAGTACCAGTTGACGCACAGTTATCCTACTACGCACCTTGAGCCCCTTGTTTCTAAATGTTGTTCTGACTCATCTACTTATCACATCTATGTCATATGTAGCTATAAATTCACAAACATACTCGTATATGATGTAAACCAAGTGTTTGTTCTTTCATTTGTACGAAAAATAAAAAAGGGGAAAGGATGAAGCTAATTTCGCCCAAAAACCTTATTTATTGTTCTAACTTGTACTTAAACTTGTCATATTTGCTCATTTGTGTGAAATAAAGTCTTCTAATCACAAAAGTAATCATAGTTGATGTCATGTAAGGTGTTACTTCATTTAGTTCACTATTGAACACAGAAATGAGAAAGAGAGAAGCCATTTTACACTTGTTTTGGTGCTTTTTTGTTATACATTATCCTAAATGTTGTCAATTAAGGACTTTTAAGTCATACAGGGCCTCCATAACACAATAGTTATGTTTTTTGACATGATAAAGGTGTTTGTTCATCCATTTCACTATTTGATACACAAATGGGAAAAGAACAAGACATTTTTGGCCTTTATGGCTCTCTCTTGTTCTAAAACTTATCTACTTATCACATCTATGTCATATTTAGCTATAAGTTAACAAACATACTCGTATATGATGTAAAACAAGTGTTTGTTCCTTCATTTGTACAAAAAAAATTAAAAAAGGAAAGGATGAAGCCAATTTCGCCTAAAAACCCTATTTATTGTTCTAACTTGTACTTAAACTTGTCATATTTGCTCATTTATGTGAAGTAAAGTATTCTAGTCACAAAAGTAATCATAGCTGATGTCACGTAAGGTGTTACTTCATTTAGTTCACTAAGGAACACATAAATGGGAAAGAGAGAAGTCATTTTAGGTTTGTTTTCGTGCTTTTTTGTTCTAGATTGTCCTAAATGTTGTCAATTAAGGAGTTTTAAGTCATACAAGCCCTCCATAACACAAAACTTATGTTATTTGACATGATAAAGGTGTTCGTTCATCTATTTCACTATTTGATACAAATTTGGGAAAAGAACAAGACATTTTTGGCCTTTGTGGCTCTCTCTTGTTCTAAAACTTATCTACTTATCACTTCTATGTCATATTTAGCAATAAATTTACAAACATACACGTACATGATGTAAACCAAGTGTTTGTTCCTTCATTTGTACGCTAGATAAAAAAACGGGAAAGGTTGAAGCCAATTTTGCCTGAAAACCCTATATATTGTATTTGCTTGTACTTAAACTTGTCATATTTGGTCATTTATGTGAAATAAAGGTCTTACTTTAGCTTCCTAAATTTGTCAATGACATACAAGTTTGTTAAAGAAACAAGCCTATATATAGCCTTTGAAATATTGGACATTTTTTGAATATTTGTAATACACATGATAATGTTTGATTTTTTTTTTTCTTTTAAGGTTTGCAAGATTCAAAGGGAAGGCCCATTAACAAGCAACGAAATTAATGAAATCCGCAACATGTGGACTTTTTTCGTGACGTTTGATGGTTTCTAGAATTGTCGGAGTGGGGTGCACACACACCAAATTAGTCGGCTTGAGTTTAGTTATGAACATTATATTAGTTAAGTTTTTTATACATTAACATTAATTATAATTAGTAGGTAATATTTGTGAATATTATCTTTATATATTTTGAAGTAATTAAATTTTATTGTTATTGTTATTTGAGAGTAGTGTTGTTAATAAATATATTAATGGTGTTACTTTATTATAATTATTTCATGTTATTATTGTATTACTATTTGTAATTATTAATATTTTTATTAATTATATTATTGATTGTTAATATTAATATTATTATTATTAATTAATCATATTAATATTATTATTATTAATTAAAACATTAATATTATTATGAGAGGTCACTATTAATATTATGACAGGTCACTGAAATTATTATTATTATTATATTATAATTATTAATAATATTGTCGAGAAAAAAAAAAATTGAAATGGGAAGCGGTTTGGCGCCAAAATCTCTCCCCATTACACTTCACATATCATTTGTGAAATGCAAATGGGAAGCGGTTTGGCGCCAAAACCGCTTCCCATTCTCTCCAAATGGGAAACGGTTTGAACCGCTTGCCATTTAAATGGGCAATGGGAAGCCTCCCGAACCCGAGAGGTTCAAAACCGCTTTCCATTAGGGGGTTTAAACCGCTTCCCATTCGGGGGTTTGAACCGCTTCCCATTTACTTTTTTCTACTAGTGTTCTCCAAATTTGCAATACTATTACTATAATAATTGTTACTACAATAATTGTTCACATATCAAATTTTCTTCGCGGGTTGATGATGTAGGCAACAATGGTAAAAAGTAAATCAAGAGCGTGATTTGGCTTTAAGCACATCATACTTGATAACTTATTATATATGTTAAGGTATTTAGTAGCTTTGATAGCGTTGTGTGTAATTACTATGAATATTATTTTTAGGAAAATATCTATATATCTCTGTATTCAAATACTAGACTTGTTTAGTTGAATTGGATATATATAATGTATGTTATTATGTCAACGGATTCATACATATATGTATATATGTGTGTACTGTGTGTGTTTATATAATTTACTTTTTGTAAATACATTTTCATCAATTATCA
Source organism: Chenopodium quinoa (assembly GCF_001683475.1). Taxonomy (NCBI): domain Eukaryota; kingdom Viridiplantae; phylum Streptophyta; class Magnoliopsida; order Caryophyllales; family Amaranthaceae; genus Chenopodium; species Chenopodium quinoa. The sequence continues at coordinate 515,239 of NW_018744118.1, read as the reverse complement.
TTTTATATATTATTATTTTGTTTGTTCAAAGTTTTATACTTCATTAACTTAATTTTATCAATTTTCGTCCAAAAAAAATAGAGTGGAAATAGTGATGGTTTCGTGCATCAAAGTTATTGGTGGGTATTAAAATTGGTGGAAATAATATATCATCACTTTGACACAAAAAAGTGTCACAATTTTTTTAACAATGACTAACAAAAACGTCACATTTTTTAGGACATTAACAATGGAGGAAAGTACATGCCCCCAATTTGACACAAAAAAGCGTCATAATTTGTTAGTAATGACTCAAAAAAGTGTCATAATTTTTTAGCAATGACACAAAGAAGTGTCATAATAATTTAGCAATGACACACAAAAGTGACATATTATACTTGAAAATTGACATAAAAAGCGTCAAAATATTTTGGCTTCAAAGATTTTGACGCTTTTTAAAGCGCCAAAATAGAAAATTATGATGCTTTTTAAGGTCAATATATGTACAAAAAGCGTCAAAATGTGCCTTGTTTTTTTGTAGAGATATATCATGCTTGACGGTAATGAAAATTAAGCCTCACAGTAAACACACTCACTTTAAACTAATTGGAATAAATCAAACATTCAACTCAGTTCATCAGATTCACTTGATCACATAAGTTTAGTGACTCACTAATGTTATAGCCCTAGAAACATTCCAGAAAAGCTCTTTGAAGGTTGATCCACTAAATTGAAACTTGAAATTGGCCCATATATGCCTCACACAATACTTCTTTTCAACAAATGGAACTTGAAATTCAAAGGCTTCAAGCAAACCCTGTTGGACATACTAAGGTCATTACATTAGTGCACAAATAACTAACATATTAGTTCCTTTAAATCAGCAAATTTGGGCAAAGACTACCACTTTTGTCTGTCAGACATGAATGTCCAACCACCACCTTCAGCAACATCACCAAGGTCCTTTTTCAAACACTCCAAGAGCCAGCGGCACCAGGTTTCTTTCACTAAAAAAAAAAGAAAAATCATTTATAGAAGCAATAAAAAAAATGCCTCAATGATAGTGATATAGCCTCTATTACTTTTAGAAGCAACAACTTAAGTGCCTCTAATAAGTCTGTCGCTAATTGATGGCATGCCTGTAAAGCCTCGTTTAGAGGCAATACAATGTATAGCTTTTTAAAGCCCTTATATTTAGAGGCAACCATATAATCTTGCCTCTAAATATAATGAGGCATTATAAAAGTTTGCTTCAAAATACCATATATAACCAAGGGCAACCATATAATTTTGCCTCAAAATATAATTAGAGACATCATATAAATTTGCTTCCAAATACCATATACATTTAGGGGTAATCATATCATTTTATCTCAAAATATAATTAGATGCATTTCGTATATTAATGCTAATGATATTTAGATGCAAATAAATAATTTGATGTGGATGATTTTTGGAGGCTTAATACATAATATATGATGCCTCTAAATTATTGAATCTAGATATATAGAAATTTATTCATACAATATCCAATTTTATGATATACTTTTCGTTGTAGATTTATAGGCAAATCATTTATAGTGATTGACCATGTTAATATAACATAAGTAAAGCCAAAGAAAATCATGACTAACAATGTTGATTTCATTGAATCAAATTGAAATGATTTTATTTATAATTTAGGAAAAATTGTTTTTAATAATCCCACTTTTGATTATTATCTAATAATCCCACATTTATAGTGCATTCTCTTTTATTGGTCCTTTACCTGTTGGTAACCAGTTTTAACAAGTTAAAATGATACGTATCACTTTATGATTAGTTGATAGATTTATAAAATAAAATTTTTTTTAAAAAAAAACTAAAAATAAAAAAAATTAACAAAAGTAACCCACCAGCGAACCGCAAACCCCCACACCACCCTAGCCCAAACCCTCCGACATCCATCCCCTCCCCACCTCCCACTACTGGAACCCCCTTCCCCACCCTCACCCAACGAAAACCGTCTGCTCTTGTTAATTGCTCTTGTTAATTGCAGGGAGTATGGGTGAATTAAATGGTGCGATGGTGAAGCAAACATTGGGGTTGCAATGCTTCAATAATCACAATTTGCTGGGTGATCGAATTTAGGTTGGCATTGATGTGCGTAAGTGTTGCATGGGTGGCGCGACGGTGGTTGAGATGTGTGATTGGGGTGGTTGAGTTGTAACTATTCGCTTTGCGCTGTTGATGTTGAGGGAGTACGGGCTGTGAGGGGGAGAGTGGCGAACAAGGAGGTGAAGTGTTGTGGGTAGCTACTCAGAAAGTGCGGTGGTTGTTGTGGTTGTGTGGGTTGTGCGTGAGGAGGGAGGTGGCGAATAAGGAGGTGAAGTGTTGTGGCCCTAAATATTTTTTTTATGATTTTTTTAGTTTTTATATTTTTTTTATCCGCTCGTGTAGTGACACATGTCATTTAGTAAAAAATTTTATAAAAAAAAAAAAACCCAACGTTCAGGTTACCGGTCACAAGGGACCAGTAGAAGAGAATGTCGTATAAAGGTGGGATTATTCACAGCGAACCGATCAAAGGTGGGATTATTAAAAGCAAATTTCCTATAATTTAATAGTACGTCATTACATAATTGATCCCAAAAATGTATTTAAGTTATTCCTATGTAACTTAGCTTCAAAACAATTACGTGACTAGTTATAAAATATTGATAATGTGAAATAACAAAGAGGTTTCATTTAGAACTATAAGCTTGAAAAAAAGACATCATACAATTGCTTTTAATTCGATCTCTACTTCTCTAGCCATCTTCATGGTATAATATCCTGTCATTGTAAAAGTATGGAATAAAATATTTGTTGCAATGATGAAAAATAACTGAAATAAGCATTACTCATAATGCATAAATAAATAAAATTTCAATGATCATAAATAAATATTAAAATTAATTTTACTAAAACTTACAATGATTTAAAAATAAGTAGTACTACTCCTCTTGATCTGCTTGCATTTCTTCATCCTCATCCTCATCAACACCCTCATCTTCATCCTCACCTTCATTAACCTATAATTTCATAACTTATATGCAATGACAAATATAAAAAAAAAATAAAAAAATTAATTCAAATATAATGTAACGATATTAAATAATGAAATATACCTCATCCATATTTATTTCACACAAATCATAACCTAGATGGTTCAAAATGTTTCCTATGAAACCTTTCATAACCTCCATTTCCTTCTGAAGTCCTCCCATCTTTTTAGTCAGGGCCTTATTTTTCACATTGGCTTCTTTTGCCTCTTTTTTAGCCTCTATTGCCTCATTCTTTGCCTCATCAGCTTCTTTGCGTAACTTTTCTCCTTCACTAAATGTCTCATATAATGATGTAATATAAGGACTTACTCCATTGCTACGATGACGACCACGCTTACCAATGGGCTTAACTTTAGCATAGATTTCTTCATCTGTCATATGTATTTCTCCATCTTTATGTTGCACTAGAAGCTCCTTAATTTTTGACTTCACATAAAAAATAATTATGTAAGAATTATAAAAAGAGGGAAATTACATATTAAATTAATGCTAGCAAAATAAAAAAGAAATTTAAAAAAAAAAACAGGTCACAAGTTTTTATTTATACTATTAGATAGCTTATAACATTTATCTTAGTTTCTACCAAAATTTTGGCAGCATCTCCTTTGTAATATGACTAAAACCAAATTTTATTAAAATCCTTTTCAACCTGCCTTGTCACATAATAAGCATAATACAACTCCAACATTATTTCAATAACAACACTACTACTGAAATCACCTCCACATTTTATTATTAGTATTACTCTTATCTTTTGCAATAAACATAAATAACAAAATTTATAACAGATATTAAAAGTGATTATTACTTACATTACTTCATCAACTTTTTTAACACTAGATATAATCACTTTTACACACTAATTATATATACATTATATAGACTATTATTTCTTACCAGAGTTTCTTTTGCCACTTCAGTAATAGGAACTTCATCACTTTTTGAATGTGTTTGAATGTGTTCATTTCAGAGTGCTTGATTGACACCTAAAGAAAATTGAAACAAAATAAAATTGTATGCACATGTATTTGATTAATATGACCTTCCAACAAAAGATACTATTTGGATGGTCATATGTTACTTTATCTAAAGTTGTTGACTTGTTACAGAGTAAGAATGATACAATATTACGTACTTTTTATTTATAACAACCAAAAATTTAAATAGATCATATTCTAAATGGAGGGTATACAAAAACTAAATAAAGCTTGAACAATACATATATAATAACAACCCAAATCATGTATTCTTCTGACCTTACTCTAGGCTATTTAAATCATCATTAGCCTTCACAAATTGCTAAATCATTATATGTTGGGCTAGGGGTATTAACTTGGTGCGGTTGATTAAGTCCTTATCACATATAACCCCTTTGAACAATACATATCCTCCTATGTTTACAACTATTTGATATGCAAACTCACCATCGATTTCGTCGATTAAGCTCACTTTTTTCTCACACAATATACTGTTATATGTTGTTTATTCTTCTGTCTTCTTTTTCTCACACAAATCATTAATCTACATGTATTTGTTGGAAATATGATGTTGTAACCATGAAAATAATAGAGAAATTAGGGAAAAAATACGATAATCCATTGTAGATCTCATATAAGCTGTGCCGCGTTTTATGGCTGTCCTAGAAGCGTATTTCACCACCACCGGTACGAGGCTCTCAGTGACGAATGCTCCCCAAGGGTAACACAGCTACCTTCCAACTCTGTACCACGATTGGAAGGTTGGAATTACTTCAAGAACTCCTCATATATCTATAAGAAAGGGTTTGTGTTTAGGGTTTCACAATACTCTGTGTTTTCCGTCTCTCAAGTATAATTAATAGCTTAAGGGTATTTATAGGTTATGAAAAGGAATAAAACTACGGATCATAACCCAGTCAAAAACATGTTCTCGAAGCCTTGCCAGGTCGGGCCAAAGGCCCGTCCGGTCGAGCGCGAGAAGCACAATCCAAAAACACCGGTTTTAAGCTCCCCTCGGTCTGCCATGGCAAGACTGTCCGACAGGGCATGCAGGACAAGATTTAATACGAAGTGTTCCTAAGCACCGCCCGATCTGCCAGGGCATAGTCGCCCGACAGGGCATGTGTAAGATTAACACGGAGTATACTACTTCGATGACAAGCCTTCTTCTCACCGCCCTACCCCCCAGGGCATGTCCGCCCGACAAGGCATATGGGATCAAGAAGCTTAACATTAAAATAGCTTTATACAATCGACTTATCGAATCGTTGGACTTGCATTACTCCCAACAATATTTTCACCAAATTCAACCCCTATTATACATTTTTATATTTTTATATTTTTAAATAGTGTTATACTTTAATCAAAACTTCCCTTATTGTATAATATAGTAGATAATAAACATCAAAGTTCTTTATAGCATTCAATTTCAATTTGACAATCAAAGTAGTTCAATCTAAAAATTATTAATAATAACCCTACATTCGCAGTTCAATCTAAAAATTATGAAACCCTTAGATTCAAGATAACTTAAAATAACCATACAAAATTACTTCTATTGATAATTAAAAAAATTAATTACCTTGGACAGTGATATGTACTCTGACAGATCAAATTCGGCCGCTAATTCCAATCGCTATTTTACTTCGATTTGCTTCGCTCGTCCAAAAGTTCAGTAAGATTAATTTTTGAAATTGCTTAGGGTAAAATTTTGGGAGGAAAATTTGATAAAGATGAAATAAAATTTTCCCTCTCAAATCTTGAGGCTGGTTCAGTTTCGAAAATTCCCTTATTTTAGAACAAAATTCTCCGAAATTATCATGAAGATAATCATGAAAAGAATATTTTTTCCATTATTTTTTAATCGTTGAAATTGGATATGTCTATGAAAGATTTGGTGGGTTTTTTTTATTTCTTTTTGGGGAAATAATGGCGGAGGATACGAAGCTACTTTTCATTGTTGGGGCTTCTTTCCCTTTTTGTTACTATATGTGTAAGGCTTGTAATAAGGCTATGATCTAAGTACTTCGTATGCTTTTGTTCCTTTTATTTTCTTTTTTATTTATTCTTTTTTTGGATACATGTTTCCTTTTATTTTCTTTAGAATTTTATTTATTTATAACCAAGAATAAGTTATTAAGTTTAATAAACAAACATATTTACTTCCTTTTTTTTTTAAGTGTTATAATTAGATCGCTAGATAAATTTTTAAATAATTTAGTAAACCTTAGTGTTTAGGGTAAAAATACCTATGCCACGTGGCCCAGTAGCATGATGACACGTGGCAGTCCACCAGAGGCCCAACGGGATCCAATCGGATGCTGACACGTGGCATTGTATTCCCAAAGGGGGAGCAGATCCTCATCTGCAAGGGGAAATTCCTCATTTATTACACACACAAAAATCCATAAACATATACACCAAAAACTGAGCAATCTTAATTGCGGAATCTCTCTTAATCAGGGAGAAAAACCCATTTACTTTCCTCACTTTTACCCATCCAAAATCATACTAACTTGATCGTCGGAGGCGGAACTCCACCCAACCGGAGTATCGTGGTTTTGCAGGTACGGACGTCAGGCGTGCATACTTAGGATTGTAACTCTCCCAAGGGACTCCAAAAAACCCCCGAAACATTTGGCACCGTCTGTGGGGAGAGTACTTCTGAGATGGCATCTGATACTGTACCGCCTGTAGAAGGCAGCCGGCCTACGGCTCAACCTGAGGTCCATACGGACCATGATAGCAGTGACGACTATGAGGTCGACACTTATGTGGCCCCAGACGGGTCACTCCGAAAAAGGCGCATCCGTTCCAAGGAAACAAGGGAACGGGGCCAAGACAAAGTTGGACCCAGCAACCCAGGCGGCAAGCCTGCTGGGCAACCCCAGGCGACGGAGGGTGCTGCCCCCGTCACTAGAGACGAGCTCATGAAATTCATGACGAGTTTCAAGGGGGAAATAAAGGACATCATCAAAAAGTCAACTGGCTCAAACAAGGGTCAGTCGGCAAAGAAGTCATCTCCCTCCAGGAAGAAGCAAATCAAAGACCGGGTGCCTACCCCTCACCCCAAACCCAAGGAGACGGATGGGCCCCTGATCGACCTCTCAAAACTTCGTTTCCCTGAATCAGGGCAAAGGAAGGCCATCCGGTAAACACAGCCGGATGGGTCAAAGAAGACTTTCTCTGACGCCCGGACTTTCATCCAGGAGAAGAGAAGTCAGCAAATGTCTAGGTCGGCCTCAACGTCGACTTACCCAGACGCATCAAGGGAGTCAGTCACGCGACATGTCCGCACGTACTGGCCCTCATATCATCCAGCCGGCTCCGTATGTGCCCCAACAGCCATACATGTCGTATGGATCACCATACATTCAGTCGTCCCCCTTTGGAGGTCAGGCGGCACATCAAGTCCAGCCTATGGACTGGCAGCTCCAGCTGCTAAACCTAGGGGAACAACCTTCGACTTTCTCCCGGGAGATAACCGAGGCGGCACAGCCGGCCAAGGTTAAAAATGTTTTGGTAGGTACCTACGACGGTACCACTAACCCGGAGGACAACCTAATGGCATACACCAACCTCATGTACCTACAGGGGTTGGATGATGCCGCCTGGTGCCGATGCTTCCCGGCTATGCTGAAGGGCATAGCCCAACGATGGTTTGGCAACCTGCCAGCCGGGTGTATCAACAGCTTTAAGACGCTTACATACCTGTTTGCGTCCAAGTTCTCCATGAACATCCCTACCAAAAAGACAAGTCTCGACCTAGTGGCTATCCAGCAGGGAGACAAGGAGGGACTACGGTCCTATGTCAGGCGGTTTAATCTGATGAGAATTCAGATTCAAGGGCTGTCTGATGAAGTTGCATATACAAACTTCTTCAAGGGTTTAGAGGATGGGTCAACCTTCAAGTTTGACCTGGTCCGCAAGAGGGTTGCTACCCTCCAAGAGGCGTTAATGGAGGCCGAAGCCTATATACAGGCGACGAAACTCTATGCCGTCAGGCACTCGTCGGAACCCAGGAGGTCCGACAAGAAGGACAGCCGGCCTACTCAACCGGCAAAAAAAGAAGAAAAGAAAAGAAGTCTGGGCAGCGGACCGCACTAGTCAGCCGTCCCAGAAGAAACAAAGAAAGTTGGAGCCGTACGTCCCCAAGTACGAGTTCAACAAGGGCTGCTCCTCCATCCTCACGGAGATAAAAGACCGGTTGACCCTTGAAAAACCGGCTGCAATGAAGAGCTCTATCAAGAACAGAGACAAGAGCAAGTACTATCACTTCCATCATGATGTCGGCCACGACACCAATGGTTGCTATAGCCTCAGGCGGCTATTAGACCGTCTGGCTGACGAGGGGGCTCTGAAGTCTTATCTGGTGAAGTCCATGTAGGGTTTCGTAGTGACCCGACACTACGCGGAAGGAAACCCACCAAGACCCGCCCCTTAATTAAAGCAATTAAGCAAGCATAATTAACTTAATCAAACAAGATTAAGGACAAGAATTATACCTTTGACGCGTGCTTCGCTCCCAATGAGCTCTTACTTCAAAATCCCAAAAAGACGAGATCTCCGACGGATCGTACCCTCGACCCGACCCGAGCGTCCTAAGTCTTGAAGGTTAGTCAAGACCCGGACAAAATAACTATGAGTTTTACGAATCAAAGGTTTACTCTTTTCTAGAGTTGCCTTTTTAAATCCACTCAAGGTTATTTCAAATCCCAATACCAAGCTTGGTATTTATAGGGAAATGATCCCTTGATATTTCATCCTCCACCAATGTGGGAGAATGAATTTTGCTAATTAATTTATTTCTAAAATAAATCAATAAACAAATGCAATCACAATTTGACAAGTGTCAAGGAGGGAGAGAGTGTTAGGTGAGGACCATGGAAAGGTGGGGGGGGGACCAATGCCTTGCTCCCCAAGGCTTTCCCAAAGCCTTGGTCCCCACTCTCCTCACAAACCGCCTCACCATAGCATGCTGCCCAGCTTCCAGCTAGCGTGCCAACTGGCTGTGCCAGCTAGCCTAGCATGCTAGCACAAGCCCAGCAGCATCGCTGATGCTCGTTGGTGCGTGCTGGCGCTGGCGCTGGTGCGTGCTGGCGCTGCTGCCAGCATCCCTCGCATCCTTGCTACTCTCATGGCCCAGCATGCGTGCTGCTAGCGAGCCACGCATGCTGGCCTCTTGCCACGCACCGCACTCCTATACCATGCGCACCACGCATCTCTCTCGCACACAATGCCTAGCATGCGTGCTGTTAGCGAGCCACGCATGCTTGGCTTGACGTTGCTTGCTAGCTTCCCAGCCCTTCGCACATACTCTTGCACTCCCTTACGCATCAGCCTCGGCACTGCGCCCTATGCACGCACATGCCTCGCCCAGGCACCACGCACCACGCATGCGCCAGTGCCTAGCACTAGGTGTGCTTGGTGCGTGTGGTCCTGCCATGCGCCCAGCACTATGCTAGGGCTGCTATGGCATTAGGCCATCCTAGGGCACGCATGGTGCGCCTAGTGATGCTGCTTGGGTTGCGATGGCGCCCAGCCATCCTAGGCCACGCATGGTGCGCCTAGTGATGCGTATAGGCCCTACGATTGGGCTGCTGGCTTGCGATGGTGCCTAACATCATGCTAGGGCTGCGATAGCGCCTAGGCATGATGCTAGGGCTGTGCTGGCGCGCCTGGTGCTAGCGACAACCAGCCATGGTGCCTAGCCATCATGCTAAGGCTGCCGTGGCGCGCCTAGTGACTATGATGAGCTAGCCTAGCCTAGCTATGCTACGCTCATGCTTGTCGATTGTGATTTTGCGACGCTCGGTCTCGACGCCCTAGGCTCAACTTCCGACGTCTGTATTCGTAAAACTCTGTCGACTCATTAAATCCTTTCGGATTAATTCGACGTCTCGGATCGGATATTCGATTGGGTTCGACCCGAAGGGTTCAGTTAAGATTAAGCTGTAATATCAATTGTATCCTGATATTACTGATCGGAAGCGGCCTCCACCTAGGCATTCCGATCACTTGACCTTACTGAAGAATTACCTCTATAATAATTCTGAACCCTCTATCGGAATAATACACTTGTTGGAAGGACATCATTCCTTTCAATCTCCCACTTGTCTTTCCGGACAAGTGTGCACATTATGTATAGCTCATTTCCTTTGTCTCTTAATGTTTCTTCGTGAACTATAAGGTAAGATTCTTTGTCATCCTTATTACGTTCAGAAGTGTTTCTCGATCTCCGAGTTTGACTGTCAAATAAGCAGATGATTTCTAAAATCCATCTGAGCATGGCCATGCATTTTACAGTCTTACCTTCGAGCGGCCTTTTAAACAACAAAACATTTTCCCTATTGTTAGTAGGGGGACAATCCCAGTCTTGTATTGTAAGTTCTTCTTACTAAGAGGACATAGACTCCCGAGTGTTCCCGTTATGATCCCCAGTTACGGCAGACGTTAGGAAACATCAAAGAGCCTAGTACTCAAACAAGAAAACTTCACAGTACTCATGGTCTGAGGAAATAAGTTCCGATAGCCATAATGAGAAATGTACTTATGACAAAATTTTAATTTTCTTAAAGTACTCTCATAGGTCTTATCCAGTACAGTTCTAAACTGTACCTGTGCAAATGATTTATGACTGTCACGTCCTCGCAGCACAAGAAACGGTGCTGTAAATCATACTACACACTAATCTATTGTGGTCATCAATCGTCCATCTGTTAGACGACCTCGATTAGGGATACTTTTCGATTTAATATTCAATGTTCACTTAACAGGTGTTTCTTTATCCAAGACATTGTCTTGATACCCTGTTTTGAATATTTCCGTAAATCGAATGGACTCATTATTTAATTCTAAACCACAATTAAATAGTAATGGAGTGAATGATAATTTTGCACAAAAATTAATTACTCCATTAATGAATGGTTTTAGTACAGTGTCTTACATTAAATCAACCCTGTTTAATTAAAACACTTGTACAAGGAATATCAAAGCCAGTCTCCAACATGCTTGATTCCCATTGCCTCAACGTGTTTGTTGTGTTTCACTTGAGGCAGAGGTTTAGTCAAAGGATCGGCCACATTATCGTCCGTGCCGATCTTACAAATTCTGATTTCACCTTCGGATTTCCATTCCCTTATCATGTGAAATCGCCGTTGCACGTGTTTGACCTTCTGGTGTTCTCTCGGCTCTCTGGCCTGAGCGATAGCTCCATTATTATCACAATAAAGGTCTATCGGTCCCTTGATTGAGGGTACAACACCAAGTTCACTGATGAACTTGCGAATCCAAACAGCTTCCTTGGCAGCTTCCGAAGCGGCCAAGTACTCGGCTTCAGTTGTAGAGTCTGCAGTGGTGCTCTGCTTGGCACTCCTCCAGCTGAACGCTCCTCCATTCAGACAGAATACATATCCCGACTGTGACTTGAAGTCGTCTCTGTCAGTCTGGAAGCTAGCGTCGGTGTAACCTTCAACAACCAGTTCTTTGTGGCCTCCATACACCAGGAATTTATCCTTGTTCCTTTTCAGGTACTTAAGGATGTTCTTGGCCGCAGTCCAATGCGCCTCTCCTGGGTTCGATTGGTATCGACTCGTTGCACTCAGGGCATACGATACATCTGGCCTTGTACATATCATGGCATACATGATCGATCTGATTAGCGAAGCATATGGGATCTGATTCATTCTTTCTCGCTCAACAGGTGTCTGCGGACACTGTTTCTTGCTGAGAGTTATGCCATGGGACATGGGTAAATGCCCTCTTTTGGCATTTTCCATATTGAATCGAGCCAGTACCTTATCAATGTAAGTACTTTGGCTTAATCCAATAATCCTCTTTGATCTATCCCTGTAGATCTTGATGCCCAATATGTACTGTGCCTCTCCTAAGTCCTTCATTGAAAAGCACTTTCCCAACCAGCCCTTTACGGACTCCAACAATTTTGTGTTGTTTCCAATGAGCAGTATGTCATCTACATACAGGACCAGGAATGCAATATCACTCCCACTGACCTTCTTGTATACACAAGACTCATCTGGATTCTTGATAAAACCAAACTTGCTGATGGCTTCATCAAATCGCAAATTCCAACTCCTGCTGGCTTGCTTTAGTCCATAAATGGACTTCTTCAGCTTGCAAACCTTTCCAGCGTTTCCTGGATCGACAAAACCCTCTGGCTGTGTCATATACACAGTTTCTTCCAAAATCCCATTAAGAAAGGCGGTTTTGACATCCATTTGCCATATTTCGTAATCGTAATATGCAGCAATCGCTAGGATGATCCGGATGGACTTTAGCATTGCAACTGGTGAAAAAGTTTCATCATAGTCAATCCCGTGGACTTGTCTATAACCTTTTGCCACCAGTCTAGCTTTGTATATCGATACATTTCCATCTTTGTCTGTCTTCACTTTGAAGATCCATTTGCAACCAATGGGTGTATAACCCTCGGGCAAATTCACCAAGTCCCAGACTTGATTTTCAGACATGAAGTCCATCTCGGATTTTATGGCCTCTTGCCATTTTGCAGAGTTGGGGCTCGTCATAGCTTGCTTGTATGTCGCCGGCTCATCACCATCCATAACTAGGATGTCCTGATCATCAGTTAAGACAATACCGAGGTATCTGTCTGGTTGAGATCTTTGCCGTTACGACCTACGTAGGGTAATCGGTTGAGCATTTACATTGTCTGTTTGACTCTGACCAATCTTCTCAGATGCTTCCAAAGTATCTAGATTGTCAGTTTTGTCAGGTTGACATTGTTGCTCGTCCTCTCGAACTTCGTCGAGTTTGATTTTCCTCTCACTTGTCATTTTGGAAAGGTGATCCTTCTCCAAAAAGACACCATCACGAGCAACAAATACTTTGTTCTCGGATTTATTGTAGAAGTAATACCCTTTGGTTTCTTTTGGATATCCCACAAAGAAACACTTATCCGATTTGGGGTGAAGTTTGTCCGAAATTAATCGCTTGAAATATGCTTCGCATCCCCAAATCTTGAGAAAAGACAACCTGGGAGGTTTCTTAGTCCATAATTCATATGGAGTCTTTTCAACAGCTTTTGACGGAGCTCTATTCAGTGTTAGTGCTGCTGTTTGTAGCGCATGTCCCCAAAACGAGATAGGGAGTTCACTAAGACTCATCATTGACCGAACCATGTCTAACAAGGTCCGATTCCTCCGTTTGGACACTCCGTTCCATTGAGGAGTTTCAGGAGGTGTCAACTCTGAAAGAATGCCACATTCTTTCAAGTGATCGTCGAATTCATGGCTCAAATATTCGCCACCTCGATCCGATCGAAGTGCTTTAATTTTCTTGCCAAGTTGATTTTCAACCTCTTTCTGAAATTCTTTGAACTTTTCAAAGGATTTAGATTTATTCGACATTAAGTAGATATAGCCATATCTACTATAATCGTCGGTGAAGGTGATGAAATATCGGTAACCTTGCCTTGCGGGTGTGCTCATAGGTCCACATACATCCGTGTGTATTAGATCTAATAAGTCACTTACCCTTTCTCCCAACTAAGAGAATGGCTGTTTGATCATCTTGCCTAATAAGCATCCTTCGCAATTTTCAAATGACTCTAAGTCAAATGGTTCAAGAACACCTTCTCGAAGAAGTTTCTTGATGCGTTTGATGTTAATGTGGCCAAGACAACAATGCCACAAGTAGGTTTGGTTCGACTCGATGGTCTTAGCTTAGTGGTATCAACTTTTGTCATATGTAAAACATGCAATTTAATTGAACATAAATTTGTAAACTTGAAACAACTAGTGTTAAAAGTCTTACATTTGAAATTCCTAGGTGTCCAACACCTATGGATATGTTCAAAGAATGATGAAAACTAGAAATAGTTTAATTACATATTATAGACAAAATAGTGCATGCAAGCACGACCGAAAAACCATCTTCGTCGTCTTTTGCCCATGCACCAACACTTGATAAGCTTCTCACTTGGTCCCTGAAAAGGCAACATTAAGTGAGTCATACTTGGTATCCAATAACTTATGATAAGCTTAATCCACAAGTGTTTAAGGAAGATACCTGAGGCGGATGATCCATTCCTCTCCTCCTCCTTCCGAAAGAGCTTGCATTCTCTCTTGAAGTGGCCTTGCCCGCCACAGTAGAAGCAACGAATCTTAGCCTTAACCTTGAGATCCCTCCTTCTTGATGGTCTTTTGGTTGCCCCAAATGAGTTGGCCCGGTGCAGAAGCTCCACCACATTCTTTAAGGAATGTGTCTCCTTTGAATCAGAAATATATGCCTTTAATGCATCATATCCTGAGTGGAGTGAAGTGAGCAAAATATGACCGGCCATTCCATCTTCTACTGGAATTCCGAGGAGTTCCATGTGCTTGAGGAGCTTAGTCATTCTTGCCACATGGGGTCGGAGGGGCATACCCGGTCTCAACTTAGTGTTGCAGACCGTAGACCAAAGATGGTACCTCTCTTTCGCAAGACAACCTTGATCTGACGGCTTTACACTCATGTCCGTAAGTGACCTAGTCACTTCAAACAAGAGTCCATCATTGTTGTCGTTGAAACTCTTAGAGAATCTCACACCGACAATATCCCTTAGTCCTCCAAGGAACAAATCTGGGAAGGAGAGTGGAAGTTTTTCTTTCCATTCTTCCGAGATGGAGTTAGCCATGAGTTGTGACACTAATTTGCAGTCTTTCGACCATGCACAATAAGTTTCGTCACTTAAGAGGGTCTTGGAACAGAGAGTTGGGAGGGAAGTATCCAGAACATACTCCTTGGAACAACTCCGGAGAGTTTTCCTGAGTTCTTCTTCCCATTCATCAAGATTTGTTAAGTTAAGCTTGATAGCTAACTTATCGGGGAGTTCCGGGCACATTTGGTTGTTGTTCGAGTTACTTGCAGACATAATTTCTACAATTGAAAGAATTTGAAATGAAAAACCATTCATACATCAATAAGTTGAAATTTAAAGCGTTCATGCACTTATTAACACTTATTGAACATTTTATCCACGCATTTTAAGATTGTCCCTTATGGGCGAGAATAAAATGATTCCGAGATCCCAAAGATCAAGAAATGGATAAGCATGCTTTGGCTTGTCTTAACCATTAAATATCTTAAGGTAAGCAATCCAATTGCTAATAGCTCTAAGCTACTCTCGGTTTGATAAAATGTCGCATCTAATGCATACTTGACTTTTTATCTCTTTTGCCACGACATCTAAGGACTCCTTACTAATATCGTTGAGCTTAACCAAGACAACTTGTATACCTAGTATACCTTACGTTCCTAGGGAAGTAGTGATGCCTCGCTTTGGCGTAATTCATCACGTACGCGCATTAGTTCGGTAAGTGTTGTTCTTGGAATGGCAAATTTTAGCTCAATATTATTAAGGGACCTAGGGTTTCTATGTTGGTTGATTTAAGTGAACTTAACTAATCATCGCAACATCATAGAAATCCTAGACATGCATCTAGCAATCATATATATATAACAATATATAAGGCATAAAATAGATGCATTTGGAAACTAGCATGACCCCTTGAAATCTTCAATTTCCATGGGTCTTCATCTTGGCTCGTCTTCGTCGAAACGTCGTCTTGAGACTTCTTGGCCAAAATGAAATAAAAGAAGCTAGCTAGAACGACTAAGATTAATCTAAATAGTACAAAAATACTTAACGGATCGCAGACCGTATTTAGATTTACAAAAATACATAACGGAACGCAGTCCGTATTTTCTATCCTAGTCGGGCCCCACTAGTTGCCATTTTCAAACAACCTGTTTTGAAAGCAATTTTTCATTCACCCGTTCACTATTTGTGAACGGCCCATGCAATTTTACGAAATACATAATTAAACACTCAAAACTAGTAACTAACTTAGGTCGTTAATCCAATTAACGCGCCTAATTAAAACTAGTCAAAGTGGTTTAATCCATTATTTCTAAACGCAAAATGCTAACGCATTTAATTAAGCTCCCACTAAATTCCGCATCCGTACTTAATTAATCCGATTAATTAAGTCGGCATAACCCGTAATTTGTCAAAATTTTGCAAAATCAAAATCGAGGTTTTTAGCCTCATTAAAATAAATAATTAAAATTATTAACATGAAAAAACGCAAAATCATAGCTCAATGTTAAGCAAAATCACCCAACAAATCCCTTGGTGGGTGCGCACCATGGCTGCTAGGCAGCCCATGGCATGGCGCCATGGTGCGTGGTTGAGGCCTGCTGTGCCTAGCAAGCAGCGCCTCAAGCCCCAGCTGCCAGGCAGCATGCTTCGCATGCTTGCTAGCACGCTGGTGCCTGCGAGCATCTGGCCTGCTGGGCAGGCGCATCATGATGCTCGTGGTGCACTGGCTGATGCTTGCTGCCCTGCTGCCCAGCAGCTTGCTTCGCAAGCCAGCCCAGCCCAGCCACCCCACGCACCCCTGCCATGCATCCCAGCCACACACACACAGCGCATAGCAGCATCAAGTCTCGCCCTTGTGCGCACCATAGGCAGCCACATGTGGGCTGCTAGGCAGCCCGGCTAGCCTTGGTGGCACTTGGGTGTGTGGCCTTGATTTGCGTGCTATGACTCGGGATTTTAATCCCGATTAACGTGTGACATGAATTAATTCCAAATTATATTTTAGAATTAATTTTAGGGAAAATAAAATAAAACAACCATTAAGTCTAACTTAAACAAATTTTATTTTAATTGGTGCACAAGCCTAAATTTATCCAAAATTACAATTTTGAACAAAATTAGGTCAAACATTATGCTTAAAATAAAATGAGCTATGTCCAAAATTAATCTTGCCAATATGCAAATTAATCATGGATTTGACAAAAGGGAGTTGGAAAAATAAATTAATCATCCAATGATAAAATTTTCCAACTTGCATACTTGTGTAAAATACCAAGATTACATCTTCCAATATGAAGATTAATCAAATTTTACTCACAAGTAATTGAACATAATGGATTTTAATCAACCAAAATATGAAAAAATCCAAACTTTGTTCAACATGGAATTTAGGGTTAGGGTTCCAATCATTTAAACACTTAAAGATTAGAACTTTAACAATACTTGGGAACTTAAAATACAAAATCACAACAAGTTTTCACACCTTATTGCAATTTATTTGCAAAATTGTGAAAAACAAGTTTATGTGATAAATTGGTATATCAACTTAAGCACTAATAAACACTCCATTATTATGCTCAAGGATATTTTAAAACCAGTAGATTAGTGATGCAAATGTGCATTTAATCTAACCTTGTAATGCTTGCATTAATCAAGGCTTAAAAAGAATTAAAACTTTCGTTGAAAAACGAAAAACCCCAGAAAAATGGGTTTCTGGTTCGAATTTGGCTTATGGACAACCCTGAAAGAACTGAAACAGTTCCAGAATGTCGATTCCACCCAAAAATCACTATTTTTGAGCCAAAATTTGGGTTCGACAGCCAAATCGATAATAAAATCGAGTTTTAAAATTTAATTAAAACGAGCATCTAATCTAATTAGATGAACATGAACTAGAAAAATAAATTCTTTAAAACACCTTAATTAAACAATAATTGCAAAAATTAAAAGGAGCGTGGCTCTGATACCACTGTAGGGTTTCGTAGTGACCCGACACTACGCGAAAGGAAACCCACCAAGACCCGCCCCTTAATTAAAGCAATTAAACAAGCATAATTAACTTAATCAAACAAGATTAAGGACAAGAATTATACCTTTGACGCGTGCTTCGCTCCCAATGAGCTCTTACTTCAAAATCCCGAAAAGACGAGATCTCCGACGGATCGTACCCTCGACCCGACCCGAGCGTCCTAAGACTTGAAGGTTAGTCAAGACCCGGACAAAATAACTATGAGTTTTACGAATCAAAGGTTTACTCTTTTCTAGAGTTGCCTTTTTAATTCCACTCAAGGTTGTTTCAAATCCCAATACCAAGCTTGGTAGTTATAGGGAAATGATCCCTTGATATTTCATCCTCCACCAATGTGGGAGAATGAATTTTGCTAATTAATTTATTTCTAAAATAAATCAATAAACAAATGCAATCACAATTCGACAAGTGTCAAGGAGGGAGAGAGTGTTAGGTGAGGACCATGGAGAGGTGGATGGGGGGACCAATGCCTTGCTCCCCAAGGCTTTCCCAAAGCCTTGGTCCCCACTCTCCTCACAAACCGCCTCACCCTAGCATGCTGCCCAGCTGCCAGCTAGCGTGCCAGCTAGCCTAGCATGCTAGCACAAGCCCAGCAGCATCGCTGATGCTCGCTGGTGCGTGCTGGCGCTGGTACTGGCTGGTGCGTGCTGGCGCTGCTGCCAGCATCCCTCGCATCCTTGCTACTCGCATGACCCAGCATGCGTGCTGCTAGCGAGCCACACATGCTGGCCTCTTGCCACGCACCGCACTCCTATACCATGCGCACCACGCATCTTTCTCGCACACAATGCCTAGCATGCGTGCTGCTAGCGAGCCACGCATGCTTGGCTTGACGTTGCTTGCTAGCTTCCCAGCCCTTCGCACATACTCTCGCACTCCCTCACGCATCAGCCTCGGCACTGCGCACTATGCACGCACATGCCTCGCCCAGGCATCACGCACCACGCATGCGCAGTGCCTAGCACTAGCTGTGTTTGGTGCGTGTGGTCCTGCCATGCGCCCAACACTATGCTAGGGCTGCTATGGCATTAGGCCATCCTAGGGCACGCATGGTGCGCCTAGTGATGCTGCCTGGGTTGCGATGGCGCCCAGCCATCCTAGGCCACGCATGGAGCGCCTAGTGATGCGTATAGGCCCTACGATTGGGCTGCTGGCTTGCGATGGGCCTAGCATCATGCTAGGGCTGCGATAGCACCTAAGCATGATGCTAGGGCTGTGCTGGCGCGCCTGGTGCTAGCGACAGCCAGCCATGGTGCCTAGCCATCATGCTAAGGCTGCCATGGCGCGCCTAGTGACTATGATGAGCTAGCCTAGTCTAGCTATGGCTACGCTCATGCTTGTCGATTGTGATTTTGCGACGCTCGGTCTCGACGCCCTAGGCTCGACTTCCGACGTCTGTATTCGTAAAACTCTGTCGACTCATTAAACCCTTTCGGATTAATTTGACGTCTCGGATCGGAGATTCGATTGGGTTCGACCCGAAGGGTTCAGTTAAGATTAAGCTGTAATATCAATTGTATCCTGATATTACTGATCGGAAGCGACCTCTACCTAGGCATTCCGATCACTTGACCTTACTGAAGAATTACCTCTGTAATAATTCTGAACCCTCTATCGGAATAATACACTTGTTGGAAGGACACCATTCCATTCAGTCCAAAGGTAACCCCAAATCTCACAGTGGACAACTGTTAAAAAAGCCGGTTGTGAGCTCTGAGACTAATGAAGAGCACATCTTCACCATAGCAGGCGGCTTTGCAAGCAGAGGTCCTACCATCCGGGGTACTAAGGATAACATTCGGAAGCTATCCAACCTAGAAGATGAGGGCCATGCGTCGAAAGACACTTTCCCTGAGGTCTTCATCTCTGAGAAGGATCGAGGTATGGTCAGGCGGCCCCACGATGACCCCATTGTCATCGAATGCAAGGTTGCCAATCAAACGAGTTGGCCGGATCTTAATTGATACCGGGAGCTCGTCTGACCTGATTAGCGACCAGTGCTTGGCAAAGCTCAAGTACAAGCCTAGTAGCATGCACAAGGCTTCTCACCCCCTAGTCGTCTTTGGGGGAGGAGTAGTGCATCCGGTGGGAAGGATTGACCTACCTATCCGGCTAGGAGAGAAAGGGGAAGGATGGCACATGGTCGTCAAATTTTTGGTGGTTGAGGAATTGACCGCCTACAATCTCATTTTGGGTCGTCCTACCCTAAACGAGTCCAAGTCAGTCATCATCCCATCCCTCATGATGATCAAGTTTGAGAGGGATGACGGGTCAGTCAGTGCCCTGCGCGGGGACCAGAAGACGGCTAGGGAGTGCTACCTCTCAGACGTCAGGCCAACTACAACAGCAGCCAGCCATACTAAGGAGCCCGTCGACCTTGATGACGAGGAAGCCACGCCTGCTTCCAAAGCAGCAGGCAAAAAGAGAAAGGCGGACCAAATGGCCCCCGTAAAAAAAGAAAAACAATATCAATCACTGACCGGGGAAAGGTCAGATGACTTCCGACCCCAGCCGGCTGGTGAGAGCATTGATGTCGTCCTAGACGACAACCGCCCCGACAGAACTGTCAAAGTTGGGACGGTTGATTTTAAAAAGTTGGGAGCAAACTTGCTCTAACTTCTGAAAGAGTTCAAAGACATTTTTTCCTTTGAAGTGGAAGAGATGCTAGGCGTCAGCCCGGATCTAGCTGTCCACAAACTCGCCGTAGATCGCCAAAAAGAAGCCGGTTAGGGAAAAGAAGAGGGATCATGGCAAGGAGAGATCTCAGGCGGCAGCCGCCGAGGTCAAAAAATTGTTAGATGCTGGGTTCATTCGGCAATGCTACTACCCGGATTGGGTAGCCAACGTTGTCCTTGTCAAGAAGACGAATGGTACCTGGCGGATGTGTGTAGACTACACAGATCTGAATAAGGCATGTCTGAAGGATAGTTATCCACTCCCAAAGATCGACAGCCTAGTCGACTCTGCAACCGGTCATGCCTTGATGAGTTTTATGGACGCCTACTCAGGCTTCCATCAAATTCCCCTATGGAAAAAAGATCAAGAGAAGACGGTCTTCGTCACTGATCAGGGGTTGTACTGCTACACGGTAATGCCGTTTGGGTTGAAGAATGCGCCTGCTACCTTCCAACGAATGATAAACATAGTTTTCATCAACCAAATTGGAAGGACCGTAGAGGTGTATATTGATGACATGATAGACAAATCCATGCTACGGGCGGATCACCTAACCGACCTCCGAGAAACCTTCACCACCCTCAGGCGGCATAAGGTCATGCTTAATCCCAAGAAGTGTGTCTTTGGTGTTGAGTCTGGGAAGTTTCTTGGATTTCTAATTGATCAAAGAGGCATAGAGGCCAATCCGGAAAAAGTACAGGCGGTGATTGACATGAAGTCACCCCGCACTGTCTGGGAAGCCCAGAAACTTACCGGTTGCCTGGCGGCATTAGGAAGATTCCTCAGCCGGTCAGGCAACAAGTGCCTCTATTTCTTCCAAGGAATCAGGATGAGTTCTAAAATTGAATGGGGAGAAGAAGCTGAGGCGGCATTTCAGAGGTTAAAGCAACACTTGCACTCTTTGCCAAGGCTAGTGAGCCCCCTGCCCTAGGAGGTTCTCTACATGTACCAAGCCGTCTCAGATCACTCCCTTAGTGTCGTTCTCCTTGCTGAGAGAGACGGAAAACAGGTCCCGGTGTATTTCATCAGCCATATACTTAGAAATGCTGAGCTCCGGTACTCAATGATTGAAAATTTTGGGCTGGCTCTTTACAAAGCAGTCAAGCGGTTGAAAACCCTATTTTTTGGCTCATCCGGTGATTGTCTATACTAACCAGCCACTCAAGCGGCCAATGACTACTATAGGATCATCCGGCAGAATGATCAATTGGGTTGTTGAAATACAAAGTCTGGAGATAACTTTCGAACCTAGGCGTGCAGTGAAAGGTCTAGCGTTTGTCAACTTCATTGTCAAAATGACCAGACCGGCGTAGCCGGAAAACACTGATCAGGTTTGGAAGTTATTCGTAGACGGTAGTTCTACAATGAACGGTTGTGGTGCAGGCTTAATTTGCAAATCTCTGGAAGGGGATACATACGAGTATGCACTACAGTTCAAGTTTCAAGCTTCAAATAATGAAGCTGAGTACGAAGCCCTGCTAGCCGGTATACACATGTGTAAGGCAGCAGGGGCAAGAAAAGTTGACGCCTGCTCGGATTATCAATTGATTGTTAGCCAATTCAATGGTGATTATGAGGCCACCCATCCAGCAATGATTAAGTACCTGCAGGCGGTCAAAGAAGAGGCTGGGACACTTGATGAATTTCATCTAAGTTAGGTGCCCCGGTCAGAGAACAATTAGGCGAATGCATTGTCCAAACTGGCCTCATCTGCCACTTGTGATACGCCTAGGTCAGTCTTTTGGGAGGTCACGGAAAAAAGAAGCATTGAGCATGATCCCATTGGAGTTCTTGACCGAAGCTCTACCTGGATGGATCCCATTCGGGATTATTTGGTAGACGACACTCTACCAGATGCCCCTTAAGAAAGGGTTACCTCCGGCCGTTGCTGAAGTGTGTTACCCCAGAAAGGGGAAAAGAGGTACTAGAGGATCTACATGTGGGCTTTTGTGCATCACATATAGGCGGCAGGACTCTAGCAAAGAGGGCCAGGCGGCAAGGTTACTTTTGGCCCACCCTTGAGGCAGATGCCATGGAATTGGTGAAGAAATGTGACAAGTGCCAGAGGTTTGGCCGGCTCATACACCGTCCGACAACAGACCTGAAGGCTATCTACAGCACGGTTCCATTCGCAAAATGGGGCATGGACATCTTAGGTCCCTATACGCTTGCCACAGGCGGCAGAAGATATATACTAGTGGCTGTAGACTACTTCACCAAATAATTTGAGGCAGAGGCGGTCAAAGGCATCAAGACAAAGGATGTCATCTCCTTCATTTGGAGGAACATCATCACCCAGGTTGGGGTTCCTATCTCTATGGTCTTTGACAATGGTCTTCAGTTCAAAACGCCTACCCTCAAGAGTTAGTTGGGAGATCAGGGGATCTCACATTTTTTTGCATCCGTTGGCCGGCCCCATAAACGGTCAGGTTGAAGCCTTTAACAAGCTCACCTCAAACAGAAAAAGGGGCAACCGGTAAAACCCCGTTTCTCATGACATACGACACTAAAGCCGTCCTGCCAATTGAACTTTATGAGCCAACACTCCGAGTCATGCTCTATGATGAAGAGGCTAACTGGGAGGCCATGCGTCTTGCATTGGACTCACTCCCGGAGCGCAGAGGCAATTCCGCCTTACGTCATGAGATATACCGTCTGAGAATGACGAGGGCTTACAACAAAAGAGTACACAAGCGACCCCTCAAAGTGGGGGACTTTTTGGTACATAAAATGGAAGCAAACGGTAGGGCAAATGAGCAAGGAAAGCTAACCCCTAATTGGGAAGGCCCCTACCGGATTTTTGAAGAAGTTAGAGGCGGCACCTACCGCATGGAAACACCAGACGGCAGACAACTAGCCAGAACCTGGAATGTAGACAACTTGAAAAAGTACTATTTCTAGGGAGTTGTAAATATTTTTGTAAATAGAGTACATTAATGAAAAGAATACTTTATTTCAATTGTTTTTGTATAAAGTCCCATGTGCAATGCACAACCAGGCACTCGTTTGCTCAGAATGAGCAGAAAGCTAGGCACCTAACTTAGCTATTTAAAAGGCCCAGGGCCAATATATTTTAAATCGCCTGCTCTAACCATGAGAAGGCATCCGGCGACGCCCATTCGAGTGAATTCGTCGAAGAGAACATCTCCCTTCCAGGTGGTACATTGTTCTACGCGTCAAAAACTCAAACGGCTTTAACCGGCTAGGTTAAAGATAACCCAAGGCCGTTCGAATGACCTATCGCAATCAAGATACACCCGGTTATTGCCTCAAGTCAATACAAACGGTGAATTAAATCTTGTTAAGCATCCGGCTTTTGCCCAAAAGCACTACAGCCGCCTCTCGCTTCCATGCTGAAGTTCAATCCTGTTAACTTTGAAATTCACCTGGCTAACCGCCCCAACGCAATATAGCCAGTAAATTATATCATAGATTGCAACTGTCTATTGCCCCAAGGCAATACAGCCGGTGGATTGTCATAGATTGCACCCGGTTATTGCCCCAGCGCAGTACAGACGGTGATATCAACCTTGATCACCAGCCGGCTTTTGCCCAAAAGCACCCCAGCTGGCCCGAGCTCCCAAGCGTAAGGTCCGACCTTGTTGACCTCAGCATCCACCTGGCTATTGCCCCAAGGCAATACAGGCGGCAATCTATACTTTAGTTTGCAATCGGCTTTTGCGAGAAAGCATAACAGCCGGCTACGATTTCAAAAACAAGGTCAAAACCTTGTCTCGTACCTAGCAAAGGTTTGGAGAGCATGCGTCCGGCCCAAGGCTGCCTGCATGCCACCAACGGCATTGTTAGGCACCCAAGTGGTAATCTGCAGCCGGGCCAGCAGGTACCCTGAGTTTGATTCAGCCGGCAATTTCAACTTGGACCAATCCTGTTGTAAAATGGTCAAGGACCTCCTATTCGTTCATCCGGATACTTATGGACGGCTTCCTGCTTAGAGTTAGTAATTATAAGCAAAAAACCATCCAGGGGCAGACTGAGCCAATGCATCTGGCATATTACAAGATTTCATGCAAAGCAAAATTGCAAAAATGGAAAAATTACAAAAATTGAAAAGAATTGAGACGAAGTGACAAAGCAAACCAACCTAGTCGGCATATATATATATATATATATATATATATATATATATATATATATATATATATATATATATATATATATATATATATATATATTTATATATATATATAATTCAAATGTTAACCGGACCCCCGTCCGGTGAAAAGTGATACATAAATACACGGCTCGCAGGTCGGATGAAAAGTAGGAGTTGAAAAAAAGTAGTTTAACTGCTGCTACTATTGTTGTTGTTGTTGCTCAGATGGCTGGTCTTGACCGGTTGGAGGGGCTCCTTGAGTTTCCTGGGTATGGGCTTCTCCAGCCACACCCGGTGCATTCTCTCCCGCCTGCTCCTCCTCTAAGCCGGCCCACTCCTCGAAGGGCGTCGGCTGATTAAGCCCGAGTACTTGAGCATCAAATACCTCTGTTGCGTATTTGTACCTCAAGTCAAAGAAGGCATAGTCGGTGTCCGGTGGATCATGGACCATGCCATCTTCATGCGTGCTTCGCAGTCACGCTCATTCTCGGTGACCAGCCGGGTCTGCTCAGCCGACAGCTGGTCCAGAGCTTCCTTCGTGGACTTAACCAACTCGCCCTTGGTCTTGTCCAGCTCTTCCCTCAGCCGGGTGTTGGGTTTCGTAGTGACCCTCACTACGCGGAAAGAAACCCGCCAAGACCCGCCCCCATAATAAATGCAATTAGCAAGCAAAACATAATTAAACATAAGAAAGGATAAAAGATTATACCTTTGACGTGTGCTTCGCTCAACAATGAGCTTTTACTTGAACCTCGAAAACACGAGGCCTCCGACGGGATCGTACCCTCGAACCCGACCCGAGCGTCCTAAGTCTTGAAGGTTAGTCGAGACCCGGACAAATAAAACTATGAGTTTTACGAATCAAGGTTTACTCAAATCAAGAGTTGCCTTTTAATTCCACTCAAGTTTGTGTCTTTCCCAATACCCATGCCTTTGGTATTTATAGGGGAAGGTGTTTCGGGGTTTTCTGATGTCCTGCGGGAGAGTTACAATTCTGGGACTGGAACCGTGCGCCTGTACCTGCAAAACAACGGAGACTCCAGGTGGTGGGAGCTCCGCCTCCGACGATCAAGTTAGTACATGTTTTAGGAGTAATAAATGCGGAAAAGAGTAAAGGTATTCTCTAGGTGAGAGTAATTAATTTGCTTAATCCCCTGTAATGAGGATTAATTAGAGTATTTATAACCTTGGGAAATGTGTCAAATTCTAGGTTTTAGTTAACTTAGGGCTGACAAGGCTTCCCTCGGAAATTGGGCCTTGGTGGCCTGCTTGGCATATGGAGGCCACGTGGTGTGACACAACTGGTCCATGGTGGACAGATCAACGCTTGACACGTGGCAGGCTCCTATTGGCCCATGTGGCAAACACCTGGAAGGACCTGATTGGTCCACTTGTCAAACAATGATTGGTAGGGAAAAATCCCCTAATCATTTGCCCCTCACAGGTGGCACGTGACTGCTCACATGTCACCTGTGACAGGTGTCGGCCTGTAACAGGCGACGACCTGCTACAGGTGTCGCCCTATGAAGGGCCGAGCATTTTTCCCGCTCATTTTTTGAATTTGGAGGCGACTCTTCGCATTCTCTTTTGCCCTATACAAAGGCAAGTTGACCAAGTCTTTTGTTCACATTTGCGAACTTTTTCAAGAGAACTCTCGGACCCCTGAACTTGAGCTCTGACACTTTGCAACTTTTGACCTCCCAAGACGACTATTTTACTAGGCGCCTACTCGATCAAGATCTTCAGAACTTAAGTTTTCAGGTAACCGTCTGTTCCTTTATTCTTTTTGCTTTTGCACTTTTTCCTTCTTTTTTGAAAATGAGACCTGACAAGCGCACTTTAGGGCGTGCTTTAGAGCATATTTTAGGATGATTTTGGATGTATTTGGGGCCGCTTTGGCCGATTATTACCTTGTTATGCTTACGTTCCCCATATTACGTGCTTCACGGGTTTTCGGTTTGTTTTTGATGTGTTTTCAGGTAATATCAACCGAGGTTAATCGGATCCCGAGCCCTTGATGCGTAACCGAGCTAGCCTTGACCGGAGTCCGAGGAGTTAAGGAAGTTCAAGTGCCGTGCATTGATTACATAGCACAGGCAGCACGGCCGTGTTGCCATAGGCACACCCGTGCTGGCCTATAAGCAAGCAACCCCAGGCAAGGCAGCACGGCCGTGCAAGCCAATAGCACGGCCGTGCCAGTATCCACGCACCCGCACGGCCGTGCAGGCCATTAGCACGGCCGTGCCAGATGTTGCCCGTGCCCGTGTCAGCTTCAGTATGAGCCCCGTGCTAGAGCATATTCAGCACGGCCGTGTCATTTTTAGCACGGCCGTGCCAGGAAGCTGCACGGCCGTGTCATTTTTAGCACGGCCGTGCCAGGAAGCTGCACGGCCGTGCCATATATAGCACGGCCGTGCCAACTTGAAGAAGAAACCCGGTTTACTTACTGACAAGCTAGCACGGCCGTGCCAAATACAGCACGGCCGTGCTGATCCAGGGTTAACTGCGCGCTTGACTTCTCCGAATTAGAAGACGTATATAAGGCCCGATTTTAGGAGGATTAAAAGACAGTTTTTAGAGATAGTTTTGAGAGCTTTTTAGAGAGTTATTGGAGAACGTTCTTAGTATTAGAGATTCATTAGTTTTCTTAGAGAATTTCCTAGAGATTTTAGTTTTCTTGGATTGATTTGAAGCAAGATTTGCGAAGGTTCTTTGTATTATTCATTGATGACGGATATCAAAGTTCTGAACTTTTCCATTGATTCGCATCAATACAATTGGTATTATTCATTCTTGTTTATTAATCAAGCTTTATTATTCCTTAATCAGAATTCATGTTTATATCTATTATGCTTTTAGAAATCATTATTGCTTTGATTATGAATATGTGTGAGTAGTCTCCTAGCTAGGGTTTCGGGATGAAACCCGGCCTAGGTAATCTATGTAATTGAGGATTGATTTTGATAAACGGATTGTGATTAAATTGATTATATGCGATTGCATGTTAATTCATTATAATAGGAGTAGCTAACCTAGAATCTTGAATTTGATTGCATGATATTCTTGATTTGAACAAGAGATTGTGAATTGAGTATTTCATTATTGAATGTGGTTTGATTATGTATCGAGTAATGTTAAGTGCATGAGAAATCCAAGCTTAGTATTGCCCGTTGTCTTCCTATCACATGATATTGATCAGACCTATAGTCTTTGCATATCCCGTTTGTCTCTGTGATTCCTTGTTGCTTAGTTACCAATGGTTAGGCAGATTCCCGTTCTCCCTAGTGTCTTAGTTTATTGATTTATTCCATCTTATTAGTAGTATTTTAGAACACCATTTTCCATTGATTTCGAACTAGCTTAGGTTTAATATTGATTTGCAATTACTCTCGTTCCTCGTGGACCGAACCTTTATTTGCCATTGTACTTGGTTATAGGGTGTTCGTATAAGTATTGTTTGATTGAGAGTTAGATTGTAGCGACCGATTTAACCCTTGTCAAAATGGCGCCGTTGCCGGGGAACGGTGTTTGTTAATTGCTTTTTGATTTCTTGAGTCTAGTTCATCGTAAAAATCACAAAAAGATTTTTCCCTTTTGGCTACACTTGTAGCCCTGCTATTTAATTGGTTTGGTTAGTGTGTATGCGCAGGTCTAAACAGAGATAATTAATACCCTTCGATCTAGAAATCGAAAGAACTTTGAAGAGCAATCGTAAATCTCGATTGACGTCATCAAACTCTCAAGGAAAGGAACACAACACACAACAGGTTCCAATGGCAGACATACCACGCCAACCCAATCGGCCAGCACCACGACCCCTTAAGGAGTTGGGAACTCCTGGGGCGTATAGAGCTTCAAGTGGGATTGCTCCACCCACTACTGAGGCCAATGATTTCGAGATCCGGCCGGCTATGATCACCCTCATCGAGAGAAGGCAGTTTAGTGGTGCCAAGCATGAGAGCCCTTTGGCTCATTTGAACGAATTTGAGAAGTACTGCAATACAATCAAGGTTAATGGGGTGAATCAAGAGTTCGTGAGATTGAAGCTTTTCCCCTTTTCACTTATTGGGAGAGCTCTCGAATGGTTAGAAAAGGAGGTGAAGTCGAACTCCCTACACACTTGGGATGATGTCACGACAACATTCTTGGGAAGATTTTACTCCCAAAAGAAGACGGTCGATGCTAGAGCTTTGATCCAGGGATTTCGGCAAAGGAGTGGGGAGTCAATCTACGAAGCCTGGGAAAGGTACAAGGAGTATCAAAGAGAGTGCCCACACCACGGAATCCCAACATATCAAGTTTTACAGATTTTCTATGGAGGATTGAGTCCTCAAGGGAAGACCAGTTTGGATGCGGGAGCAGGTGGCCCCATTATGAACAAAACCGAAGAAGAAGTCATTGATATCATAGAAGATGTGGTACGACACCACATGGATTGGCAAGATGGAGAGCGAGAGGCCATGAGCAAGAGTGGAGGAGCGGTCTATTCGGTAGACCATCTTAATGCAATCGGGAATTTGACATCGCAAATTGTAAATCTAGGTAAGGAAATGTCAATTATCAAAGAGAAGCTCAACGATCCACCGCATCAAAATCTTCCATCCTATTCTAAGGGAGCAGGTATGCACTCTAACTCTAATAATATGCCTGCTGGATGTATATTCTGTGAAAACTGTGGGTCTTATGACCATGATACTTCTGCCTGTAACGTAGACTCCCAATTTCAATCCAACTATAATGATGGTAATGAGTGTGATAATGAACAAGTCAATGCCTTGTCTTATGATAATAGACCTAGGAATGACAATAACAGATATTTACCACCTAATCAAAGAGGGAACAATTATAATCAACAGGGTAATAATTCTGACTACCAACAGCAAAACCAATGGGGAAACAGGAACCAAAGGGACCAAAATCCCCAAGGGTCTTATAATCAACATGGTAATTTTGGTAATCAGAATAATTACCAACAAAATGCAAGTAATCAAGGGCAATACAATCAGAGCATGAATGCCAATAACAGGGGAAATTGGAATAACAATGGTAACAGGAACAACTTCCAAAATCAAAATCCCCAACAGTCTAATGCGCGTGGCTCCCGAACCTCTAATGACAACTACAATGCTCAAGGACCATCGCAAAGGACTAGTTTGGAGGAGATGATGGAAGCACAGACCAAAATGTTCAACACTTTCATGGCCACCAGTGACAAAAAGTTTAATGAAGTGATGACACATAATAAAATGCTTGAAACCCAGATTTCTCAGTTGGCTAGTGCTATAAAGGATGGGGTTGGAGTGTCAAAACTCCCACCTCAAGGTATTGACCCTAAAAACTTTGTAAATGCTATCACCACTAGGAGTGGAAAGACATTGAGGGGGAGCGATGAAGTAGTACCCCCTAGGAGTCAATCTGTGACTACACCTACCACTGATACTGTTATAGAGAGTGAGGAGGAGAGGACCGGAGAGAATGATAAAACTGTAGAGGTCTTAAATGAAAAGGAAGTAACACAAGTCAAAGAGCCCAATCTATTGCAAAAACTTCCTTACCCCCATAAGTTTGTGAGACATAAGTTGGATGTTCAATTCGGTACGTTTTTAGATACTTTGAAGCAAATTCACCTTTCCATACCATTCACCGACGCTATAAAACAAATGCCTAACTATGCTAGGTTTTTGAAAGATATTTTGAGTGGAAGGAGGAATTGTGATGGGGTGGAAACTGTTAACCTCACCGCGAATTGTAGTGCAATCATTATGAACAAGATGCCTCCCAAATTGGGAGACCCAGGTAATTTCTCAATCCCTTGTGCTATTAATAAAATGAAAATTGATAATGCATTATGTGATCTTGGGGCTAGTGTTAGTCTTATGCCATATTCTGTATATCAAAATTAGGGGTAGGAGAACTTCTTCCTACCAACATTACCCTACAGTTAGCTGATCGTTCGATCAAATTTCCTAAGGGTAAGGTAGAAGATGTTCCCCTACGAGTTGGGAAATTTGTGATACCTGTGGATTTTGTAGTTTTGGAAATGGATGAAGATAATCATATACCTATTATTCTTGGGCGACCTTTCCTAGCTACCTCTGGTGCTCTCATTGATGTGAAGAGTGCCAAGATTTCTTTAAAGGTAGGAGAGGAGGTCCTTGAATTTGATCTGAACAAAAGCATGCAATATCCTTTGTCTACTTCCGAAAACTGCATGATGATTGACACTATTGATTCGATTGTCTCTAGTATGCATACACTATTGCTTTCTACTAACCATGATCTTGAGCCAAGTGATACCGATGAGAGCAGGTACATAGAGGAGCAAATGCTAGAGGAAGATGATGGTGATAACGGTTTCAAGGAAATTACACCCATGTATGCACTTGCTGAGGCCACCACAAAAGAGGTAAACGAGGCCCCTAAAATAGAATTGAAACCTCTACCATTACATCTAAGGTACGAATTTCTTGGCCCTGATTCAACTTATCCTGTCATTGTGAATTCTTCTTTAGATGCGGATCAAACTCGGAAGTTGTGTGATGTATTGAGAGAGCATCAAAGTGCCATAGGTTATACCATTGATAACCTCAAGGGTATTAGCCCCGCTATATGTATGCATCACATAACTCTCGAGGATGGTGCGAGGCCTTCTATTGAGAGGCAGAGGAAACTCAATCCTCAAATGGGGGAGGTGGTGAAGAAAGAGATCACCAAACTTCTTGATGCAGGTATCATCTTCCCCATTTCAAACTCTAGATGGGTTTCCCCTGTGCATGTTGTCCCTAAGAAGGGGGGAATGACTGTAGTTGAGAATGAGAATGGTGAGCTCATCTCAACTAGAACGGTGACCGGCTGGCGGATGTGCATAGACTATAGACGTCTAAACGCATCTACCAAAAAGGACCATTTTCCCCTCCCTTTTATTGATCAAATGCTCGAAAGACTAACTAGGCACAAGTATTATTGCTTTCTTGACGGTTATTCGGGGTTTTTCCAAATACCTATAAACCCGGATGACCAAGAGAAGACGACTTTTACTTGTCCATATGGTACTTTTGCCTACAGGAGAATGCCTTTTGGACTTTGCAATGCACCGGGCACCTTTCAACGGTGTATGATGAGCATTTTTGGGGACATGTTGGAGGCCGAGATGGAGGTTTTCAAGGACGATTTTTCTGTTGGGGGAGCCTCCTTTGATGATTGCCTAGTGAACTTGGGGAAGTGCCTACAACGGTGTGAGAGAGTAAATTTAGTCCTGAACTGGGAGAAGTGTCACTTCATGGTTGAAGAAGGTATTGTTCTCGGTCACAAGATCTCAAATGCAGGCATAGAGGTGGACAAAGCAAAGGTTGAAGTTATAGCAAAGCTACCACCACCGGTCAATGCAAAAGGGGTAAGACAATTCCTAGGGCATGCGGGGTTCTACCGGCGATTCATAAAAGATTTCTCTCTTATCGCCAAGCCTTTGACTGCTTTATTGCAAAAGGAAGTCGACTTCAAGTTCGACAAAGAGTGCCTACAAGCTTTTAACACACTTAAGAAAGCTTTGATTTCGGCACCGATTGTGCAAGGACCACGGTGGGACCTACCTTTTGAGTTGATGTGCGATGCTAGTGATACGGCTATTGGAGGTGTTCTTGGGCAACGAGTTGAGAAGAGGGTTCACGTGATCTATTACATGTCCAAGACCTTAAATGAAGCACAAAGGAACTACACCACTACAGAGAAAGAGTTCCTAGCCATTGTTCATGCATTTGAGAAATTTTGGGACTACCTCATTGGTTCCAAAACGATTGTTTATACCGACCATGCTGCCATTAAGTACCTAATTTCGAAGAAGGAATCCAAACCACGCCTCCTCCGATGGGTCCTCTCTTTACAACAATTTCATGTGGAGATCCGGGACAAGAAGGGAGCCGAGAATGTGGTTGCGGATCACCTTTCGCGCATGGAGAGGGAGCAACAAGAAGATGATGGGCTTCCCATTTGTGATGAGTTGAAGGATGATGTTTTATACCTCCTCAAGGAGAAGATTCTACCATGGTTTGCGGATTTGGTAAACTACTTAGCTTGTGCGGAGTTTCCCCCCGATTACTCCAAGCACCAACGGAAGAAGATTAGGAGAGATGCAAGGCATTACATATGGGATGATCCAATTTTCTTCAAGAGAGGTGTAGATGGTCTCCTAAGAAGGTGCGTTCCAGAGGAAGAAGTTCATAGTGTGCTGAAAATGTGCCACTCCGACCCTTGTGGAGGTCACATGGGGGCTAATAAGACAGCCCAAAAGGTTTTGCAATGTGGGCTTTGGTGGCCCCATATCTTTAGGGACGCGTGGGCATTTGTGAAGACTTGCGATGCTTGCCAACGGAGTGGAAACATTTCCAAGAAGAATGAAATGCCTCAAAAACCCATACTTGAACTTGAGATCTTTGATGTGTGGGGCATTGACTTTATGGGACCCTTCCCTTCCTCCCGTGGGAACCAATACATACTTGTGGCTGTGGATTACGTGTCTAAGTGGGTGGAAGCAATTGCCTCCCCTACAAATGATCACAAGGTGGTGGTAAAACTCTTCAAGAAGATTATATTTCCAAGGTTCGGGGTTCCTAGGGCGGTTATAAGTGACAACGGGTCACACTTCGTGCATGGGGCCTTTCAAAGGATGCTTCGAAAGAATGGAGTAAATCAACGGTTCGGGACAACCTATCACCCTCAATCTAGTGGGCAAGCGGAAGTCTCCAATCGACAGATAAAGTCCATCCTTGAGAAGACAGTGGCGAAGAATAGGAAAGATTGGTCCGATAAGCTTGATGATGCACTTTGGGCATACCGGACTGCTTTCAAGACCCCAATAGGCACCACCCCATACCGTTTGATCTACGGGAAAGCATGTCACCTCCCGGTCGAACTAGAGCACCGCGCTCAATGGGCTATCAAGAAGATAAATTTTGATCTAGCAAGCGCGGGAGAGCAACGAATGTTGGACCTTCATGAATTGGAGGAGCTTCAGATGGACGCATATGACAGTGCGAACCTATACAAGTCCCGATCTAAGGAGCTCCATGACCGGAAAATAGAGCGGAAGGTGTTCAATGTTGGTGAAAAAGTCCTCTTATATAACTCTAGGATGAAGCTTTTCCCCGGTAAGTTGATGTCAAGATGGAGGGGTCCATTCACTGTCAAAGATGTTTTCCCTTCTGGTGCGGTTGAGCTTTATGATTCTAGTGGGTTGCAATCCTTCGTGGTTAATGGGCAAAGGTTGAAGACATACTATGAGGGAGCCCATGTTGGTGTGATAGATGTGTTCGAATGCGGTCACAAGAGTTGAATGTGACCACGTCAAGCTATCGACGTTAAACTTAGCGCTTCCGGTAGGCAACCCGATTTTCTTGCTTTTACTAGAGTAGTTTCTTTTGTTTAGCTTAATTCACAAGTTTTTAGGAAGATACCTGAGGCAGATGCTCCATTCCTCTCCTCCTCTTCCCTAAAGAGCTTTCACTCTCTCTTGTAGTGGCCTTGCCCACCACAATAGAAGCAACGCATCTTTGCCTTGACCTTGAAATCCCTCCTCCTCGATGGTCTTTTGGTTGCCCCAAATGAATTGGCTCGGTGAAGTAGCTCCACCACACTCTTCAAAGAATGTGTCTCCTTCCTTTCAGAAATATAAGCCCTTAGTGCATCATATCCTGAGTGGAGTGAAGTGAGCATAATATGACCAGCCATTCCATCTTCTAATGGAATTCCGAGGAGTTCCATGTGCTTGAAGGGTCTAGTCATTCTTGCCACATGGGGTCGGAGGGGCATACCTGGTCTCAACTTGGTGTTGTAGACCGTAGACCAAAGATGGTACCTTTCTTTAGCAAGACAACCTTGATCTGATGGCTTCACATTCATGTCTGTAAGTGACCTAGTCACCTCAAACAAGAGTCCATCATTGTTGTCGTAGAAACTCTTAGAGAATCTCACACCGACAACATCCCTTAGTCCTCCAAGGAATAAGTCCGGAAAAGAGAATGGAAGTTTTTATTTCCATTCTTCCGGGATGGAGTTAGCCATGAGTTGTGACAATAATTTGCAATCATTGGACCATGCACAATAAGTTTCGTCACTCAAGTCTTTCTTGGTACAGAGGGTTGGGAGGGAAGTATCCAGAACTTACTCCTTGGAACTACTCCGGAGAGTTTTCCTGAGTTCTTCTTCCCATTCTTCAAGGTTTGTTAAGTTAAGCTTGATAGCCAACTTATCGGCAAGACCCGGGCACATAGGGTTGTTGTTTGAGTTACTTGCAGACGTTGTTCTACAATTGAAAGAATTTGAAATGAAAAATCATTCATATAATCAATAAGTTGGAATTTAAAAGCATTCATGCATATTTTCAATCTTATTGAGCATTTTATCCACGCATTAATAAATGTCCCTTTTGGGCGAGAATAAAATGATTCCGAGATCCCAAAGATCAAGAAATGGTTAAGCATGCTTTGGCTTGTCTTAATCATTAAATATCTTAAGGTAAGCAATCCAATTGCTAATAGCTCCAAGCTACTCTCGGTTTGATAAAATGTCGCATTTAATGCTTTCCTGACATTTTATCTCTTTTGCTACGACATCTAAGGACTCCTTACTGATATCGTTGAGCTTAACCAAGACAACTTGTATACCTAGTATACCTTACGTTCCTAGGGAAGTAGTGATGCCTCGCTTTGGCGTAGCCCATCACATACGCGCATTAGTTCGGTAAGTGTTGTTCTTTGAACGGCAAATTTTAGCTCAATATTTTAAGGGACCTAGGGTTTCTACGTTGGTTGATTTAAGTGAACTTAACTAATCGTCGAAACATATGAAATCCTAGACATGCATCTAACATTCATATATAACAATAATATATATAAAACATAAATTGATACATTTGGCAACTAGCATGACCCCTTGAAATCTTCAATTTCCATGGGTCTTCATCTTGGTTCTTCTTCATTGAAACGCCGTCTTGAGACATCTTGGCCAAAATAAAATAACTAGCTAGCACGACTAAGATTGATCTAAAGTACAAAAATACTTAACGGTTCGCAGACCGTATTTAGATTTACAAAAATACATAACGGAACGCAGTCCGTATTTTCTATCCTAGTCGGGCCCTACTAGTTGCCTTTTTCAATAACCTGTTTTGAAAACAATCTTTCATACACCCATTCACTATTTGTGAATGGCCCATGCATTTTACGAAATACACAATTAAACACGCAATACTAGTAACTAACTTAGGTGGTTAATCCGATTAACGCGCCTAATTAAAACTAGTCAAAGTTGTTTAATCCATTATTTCTAAAAGCAAATTGCTCAAGTAATCAAATAAACTCCCACTAAATTCTGCATCCATACTTAATCAATCCAATTAATTAAGTTGGCTTAACCCATAATTTGTCGAAATCAAAATTTTGCAAAAGCCGGAAAAATCAAGGTCCAACCTCGTTAAAATAATTACATAAATAACTTTAAACGGCAAAATTTTCGCAAAATTACATAGCTCAAAAAATAAGCAAACTAGCCCACACAAGTGCTTGGTGGGTGCGCACCATGGCTGCTAGGCAGCCCATGTGTTGCGCCTGCTGTGCTGTGTGCTAGCATCCACGCCCAGCGTAGCGTGCTACGCCAGCCAGCACTAGCAGCTCGCTACGCATGCTGCGCATGCCAGCTTGCTAACTGGTGCCTGGCAGCGTATGGCAGGCTGGCTGGGGCTTGCTGCTTCGCTGCCCAGCAGCACTCACAAGCAACTCTAGCAGCCCAGCCACGCACCTAGCACTACGGCAGCACGCAACTGCAATGCCACACAGCAGCCCTCAAGGCACACCCCTGTGCGCACCATAGGCAGCCACATGTGGGCTTCTAGGCAGCCCGGCTAGCCTTGGTGGCGCTTGGGTGTTTTTGCCTCGATTTGCGTGCCATTTCTCGGGATTTTAATCCCGATTTACGTGTGATATAAAATTAATCTAAATTTATTTTAGAATTAATTTAGGGCAAAAATGAAAATAAAACAAGTCCAACTTAATTAAATTCAATTTTAATGGTGCATAAACCTAAATCATTCAAAAAATATTTTGAAACAATTTAGGTCTTCCTTTTATGCTTAAAATTGAAATAGCTATGTCCATAATTAATTTAGCCAATATGCAAATTAATAATGGATTTGACAAATGGGAGTTGGAAAAATAAATTAACCATCTAATGATAAAAAAATTTCCAACTTTCATACTTGTGTAAAATACCAAGATTACATCTTCCAATATGAAGATTAATCAAAATTTTACTCACAAGTATTTGAACTTCATGGATTTTAATCAACCAAAATGAAAAATCCAAACTTTGTTCAATATGGAATTTAGGGTTAGAGCTCCAATCATTTAAACTTTTAAAGATTAGAACTTTAACATACTTGGGAACTTAAAATTACACATTCACATCAAACATTCACACATTAATACCATTTATTTGCATAATTGTGAAAAAACAAGTTTGTGTGACAAATAGCATATCAACTCAAGCGCTAATTAAAACTCCATAATTATGCTCAAGGATAATTAATATAGTAGTAGATTAGGGATGCAATAATGCATTTAATCTAACCTTGTAATGCTTGCATTAATCAAGGCTTAAAAAGATTTAAAATTTTCGTTGAAAAAACGAAAAAACCCCAAAAACATGGGTTTCTGGTTCGAGTTTGGCTTCTGGACAACCCTCGAAGAAAGTTGAATCTGTTTCAGAATGTCGATTCCACCCAAAATCACTATTTTTAAGCCAAAATCTGGGTTCGACAACCAAATCGATAAAAATACGAGTTTTAAAATTTATTAAAACGAGCTTCTAATCTAATTAGAAAAGCAAAACCAGAATTTAAATCTTACTTTAAAACACCTTAATTAATAAATAATTGCAAAAAATAAAAGGAGCGTGGCTCCGATACCGCTGTAGGGTTTCGTAGTGACCCACACTACGCGAAATGAAACCCGCCAAGACCCGCTCCCATAATAATTGCAATTAACAAGCAAACCATAATTTAACGCATAAGAAAGGATAAAATTAAAGATTATACCTTTGACGCGTGCTTCACTCAACTATGAGCTCTTACTTGAACCCCGAAAATACGAGGCCTCCGACGGGATCGTACCCTCGAACCCAACCCGAGCGTCCTAAGCCTCGAAGGTTAGTCAAGGCCCGGACAAAACAAACTAGAGTTTTACGAATTTCAAGGTATGCTAAACAATGGAGTTTCCTTTACTTTTCAACTAAAGTGTGTTCTTTCCCAAATACCCATGCCTTGGTATTTATACGGAAATGAACCCTTGATTTTCATTTCCCAACCAATGAGGGAGAATGAATAATTATGATAATTAATTTAATTCCAAATTAAATTAATAATCAAATCAATCACAATGCAACAAGTGTCAAGGGGAGAGATAGAGTTAGTTGAGGACCAAGAGAAGGTGGGGGGGACCATTGCCTTGCTCCCCAAGGCTTTGCCCAAGCCTTGGTCCCCACCCCTCACAAAACCGGAACTATGGTGCTGCTGGGCTGGCAGCCAGCTAGCATCAGCCCCTGCTGGCCCTTGCCTCTCTCGCCATCGCACACGCACATGCAAGGCCCCTCGCACTTCCCAGCATGCGTGCTGCTAGCGAGCCACGCATGCTGGGCATCGCCTCGCCAGCTACATGCACAAACATGCGAAGCTTGGTGCTATGATGCTGCGATGGCTTGCGATGGCCCTAGGCACAAGCATACGCACACGCACACACGCAAGTGCCCAGCACTGCGATGGTGCTATGTTGCGTGCAGCGATGGTGCGACAAGCCTAGGCACAAGCACACGCACAGGCCTAGCCATGCGATAGTGTTGTGCTTGTGCTGCGATGGTGCGATGGGCTGCGATAGTGCCTAGGCACCCATGCACGCATGCTGCGATGCTGTTGTGCCATGCGAAGGCACGCACACACGCACATGGTGTTGCGATGGGTAGCCTAGTGCGCCTAGGCTTGCGCCTAGCCATGCTAGGTGCATGCTAGCTCGAGTTAGCCTAGCGTTCACATGGCTAGGCCACTGTGATGCTACGGCTACGCTCAAACTTGTTGCTTGTGATTTTGCGACGCTCGGTCTCGACGCCCTAGGCTCGATATCCGACGTCTTTGCTCGTAAAACTCCGACGACTCATTAAATCCTTCGGATTAATTCGACCTCTCGGATTGGTTTGTTCGATTGGGTTCGACCCGAAGAGTTCAGTTAAGATTAAATTGTAATATTAATTATACCTTAATATTACTGATCGGAAGCAACCTCCACCTAGGCATTCCGATCACTTGACCTTACTGAAGAATTAGCTCTGTAATAATTTTGAACCCTCTAACAGAATAATACACTTGTTGGAAAGACACCATTCCTTTAAAAGATTTGAGAGTGTTATGGATTATATGCGATTTAGGATTTATTGTCCGAGTGATGGTTTTCCACTCATTTTCATGATTTGAGATCTCTAACTTGACAACCTAAAATCATCAAATTAAAGTTCAACAACGAACTATCCATTGAACAACTTCCTTATTATTGCTTTTAAGGCAACAATGTTCTCAACATATATTTTAGTAGATTTCCTAATGATGTTTTTCTTGGATTTTAGTCCAACCTATTCACAATGATTTAGGATACCCTAACCATTGGTGATCATGGAAATTTACCTTAAATTTCCGCACATTACACATGGATGCTAGTCCATGTTACCATTCTCAAGCCACGACGCATCTGAGCTCGTGCTTATAAATGGCTTCCTTGATAAGGATCTGATCCTTGCTAAGGTTGTGCTCGCAACATCAATACTCAAATTATATTTGTTTCCATGAATCAAGAACTCATCCTTTCACTTAACCAAGTACTTTGGATGTTCTTTATCATAATCTATTGCTTAGATTCAAGTTGATTGGTATTTTATACTTGTCATGCTCTAAGCATGTAGGTCAAGTGACGATTCCATATCGTAGCATACATGATGGATTCAATTGCTGAAATATTCCCAATTTCATCCTATTGATGTGACTTTTAGCTCATTCGGTTTCACTGAGTCTTGCTAAACTGTTTGCTATATGACACGGTTGAAGGTCTCTACTAGAGTCTTTCTTGTTTGACTTAGTAGTTGCCTAGCTTGTACTTATTTCAAACATTTACTTAGTTTTATACATATAGGTCGAAAACTTTTCAAGTCCTTCATGTTTACACGGTAAATTCCTTTACTCGTTTAAACATTTTATTGAGTCTATCCAATAGATCTTATTTCCCACTATGTACTAAGTGTCTCCTTACCTTGGTGCATTGTCAAAAATACTTTCAAATCTAAGCATTTAGCATTTGATAGTTATTTCACAACAGAGTTCGTAAACTTCTTGTTATACCTTTACAAAATTGACTTTTGCTCCCACTAAACTTCTGATCTATAAGATTTTCTATGTTTCTCCATAAGCAAAACCTTTTTTTAACTTTATGAGAAAACACATTCCAGTTCTTACATGCAATGCTTCTCTCAATCCACCAATGGATTCTTGAGCATGCTTTCAAATCTAGCATTATTTAGATTTACAAAACCCGTAGACAATATCCATAGTCTCTTCCAAAATCCCCCTTTTTTTTAGGAAGGTGGTTTCGATATCTATTTTGCCATATTTCATATGCGCAATTTTGCTAGAATAATCACGAAAAGACTTAAGCATTCCGATTAGTGAATAGGTTTTATTAAATCAACGCCGTGAATTTAATTATAACCTTTTCAACCAATCTAGCTATGTATGCATATACATTTCCATATTTGCTAGTTTTCTCCTTGAAAACTTATTTGCAATTGATAAGTCTTTACCCTTCATGCAAATTAATCAAGTTTCAAACATGATTTTTCAAACGTGGAGTCTTTTCGGATTTTATGGCCTCTAACCATTATTCGGAATTTGGATTTGTCGTAGCTAATTTACAAGACACTATTCCCTTACCATCCAATAGTAAATAGTATGCTTGTATGTCTTACGTTTATTTCTAACTTAATAGAAATTTATAGGATTCAATCTAAGCCTTTGGTGAATTCTATACCTATATGGGGTAATTGCATCAAACACTGATTTTCAAGGTGCTTTTAAAGCCCTTTATATTGAACTTACTCCAATACTTCTAAAGTTTTGTGACTAATGAATTCTCTCTTAAGGAACTTGTAAAGTTCTTTGAGTATTCTTAATCAATCATTCTCATGAAGCCCTTCTAAAGCCTTCCGAGATTCTTAGTTCTAGTTTGTTGCTAATCTCGATGGTCATCGAGTTCATTTTCCTCCCACTTGTCGTTTTGGAAATGTGTTACTTTCTAAAAAGACACCACTTAGAGCAATAAATACTATGTTCTCAATTAGGTTGTGGAAGTAATCCCGTGGTCTCACTTGAATTCTTACAAAGAGACATGTATATTGTCTTTGGGTAAAAGTTCGTTGTGAAACAAATAATTAGCTCCCACTTGAGCTACCTTAGCTCTTATTGAGTCACTTAGCTCCCACTAAGCCACTTAGCTCCCACTGAGCCAATGAGCTCCCACTAAGGCTAAGAGCCCTAGGCATATACTTGAAAAGACGTTAGAGACTATTTCTACCATAACTGAATATGGTGTCCTTTCTTAGCTTCGACATTTTATTTAGTGTAACATTAGTCATTTGTGCAAATCTTTAAAAACTTCACAGAAAGGGATGTGATCCATCATCGTTCGAGTCATTTCCAAATGGCATCGAGGTCTCTATGAAGACATATTATATTCTTTGTGGAGCTAATTATGAAATTCCAATTTCATAACCTTGATGTGATCAATCTTGGCTCAAGCAAACATCGCTCGATCTAATCTAGACGTTTTGATATCTTGCCAAGTCGATTCCATACTTCACTGAACTTTTGAGCTACTCAAGATCCAGTTACTTCACATTTGATGAATATAGTCATATTCTTTCAAATTCTTTTGAAAACGTTGAAGTAATGGAATTCTCTTTAGCTTTCGGAGTCAATTGTCTATACCAAGCACAATAGCTCCTTTCTTTGTCGATTTCAACATGTAAGACTTGCTTGCCTTAGAACGATTCCGAATCAACTATCAAGAGTTTATCTAATAGAGCCTTGAGTAAGTTCTTGTCGATGTGACATCGCTAAAGATGTTTGGAACACAAATCATGTCCATGACTTGAACCTTGTGAGTTTTCATGTTAGCGAAATGTTTGTTTATAATCAAGCATCCTTGACTCATGGCTTAAACAACTATGTCATTCAAATAAAACCAACAACTATCTCTCTTTTACTTTGAATGTGAGTCTTTCCGTGTGTGAACGAATCGTTTGTTGATTATGGAACACAATAACCATTATTTGTTCTAGCCTTAGCTTTAAAAGGTCTTTAAACAAAGCTAATGATATAACTGATGTAGCACTACTTGCTTCATTCCAAGCTCGTAAGTCAATAACTTATCTTAACTTCATTTGTTTTGAGGTCACTTCGAAAGTAAATAACTCAAGCAGTATCTATACTTGTTAAGATAAGTTGCTAAGTTTAACTACGATAACATGAACACTTAGGTAGAATTGGAATCTCAAATTCCTTTTCTTTGTTCCTTGTTTCCTATATTTCTTATCATACATCATCTCATAACTTTTAAGAACCATTTCTGTAAGTGTTTTGACTTTTATATTTTGTTAGGCATAATTGAGCATCTAATGCACCCTAAAACATAGTTCCATCTTTTCCTTTAATTCGTACTTGAATTACTACATCAATGAATCCTACTCGTTAGTGTATGAAGCGAAAAGATATGTTGGTTGTCATCTATTGACAATTTGAGTTGTTCAACTCAATACTTCATGTTTATCAAAACTACCAAGTATTTTGAATACATGATGTCCAACTGTCCTTTCGGACTAAGCCATAAAAGTCATTTTATGAAAAGTTGTATTTTAGAAATGCCTTTTCTTTCCTTGAGAACCATTCTCAAAAGATTTCCTTTTTCCAATCGTTGGAAACATTATAATTTGATTTAGAATTCAACAAATATAAGTGCAAAGTATTACCATTTATCAAGATAACATAATAAGTTTGAAATTTAAAGCATACATGCAAACTTTCAATCTTATTAAGCGTTTTATCCACACATTTATAAATTTGTCCCAATTAGGCGAGAATAAAACGATTCCAAGACCCCAAAAATCAAAAAGTGATTAAGCATGCTTTGCCTTGTCTTAATACTTAATATTTTAAGGTAAGCAATCTAATTGCTAATAGCTCTAAGCTATTCTTGGTCCGATAAAGCGTCGCATCTAGTGCTTCCTTTACATTTATCTCCATTGCCATGAGATCTAAGGACTCTTTACTGATATCGTTGAGTTTAACCAAAACTAACGTGTATAAGATGCCTTGCTTTGGCAAACGCACTAACATACCTTACTTCCCTAGCTAGGAAAGTAGTAATGCCTTGCTTTGGCATAGCCCATTACTATTCTCATTAGTTCCGTAAGTGTCATTTTGGAATGGCAGATTTAACTCAATACTCTTGGGACTTAGGGTTTCTATGTTAATTGATTTAAGAGAACTAAACTAATCATTCAACATTCGAAATCCTAAACATGCATCTAACATCGCAATTTTATATATATAAGAAAAATATATATAGGTCACAAATAAAGATGCATTTTGGCAACTAGCATGACCCCTTGAAACTTGAGTCTTCAAATCTTCAAGGGCCTTCGTTGCATCTTCTTGGCTTTGTCTTCTTAGAAATGTCGTTTTTGAGAGATCACCACCAATTATGCAACTACTAATAAGATTAGGACTAATCTAAATATTAAGGTACAAAAATACTCAACGGCACGCAGTCCGTATTTAGATTTACAAAAATACAAAATGGAATGCAATCGGTATTTACTATCCTAATCGGGCCCCACTAGTTGCCATTTTGTAAAACCTGCATTAGAATATTTATTCCATTCATCTATTCACTAACGTGAATGGCCCATGCAATTTACAAATGATTCAAGCAACAATTCAAAACGAGCGCAAAACTAGTTACTATCTTAGGTGGTTAATCCAATTAACGCGCTTAATTAAAACTAGTCAAAGTTGTTATCCGATTATGTGAATTAACGCAATAATAATAGCTCAAAACGATTAACGAAGCTCCCACTAAATTCCACATTCAACTTAATTAAAATTAATCCAATTAAAATTAATTAAGTCGGTTAACCTAAAATTTTTCCAAAAATCTTGCAAGTGCCAGGAAAAACCGAGGCCTAGCCTCGTTTTAATTCAAACAAAAAATCGCAAAATCACAAAATTAATAGCCCCTTATAGCCAAGTGCCTACCATCCAAGCTACGAGGCTCGACTTGCTAGGCACCAAGCCCTTGGCTGCCATGCGTGGGTGTTGCCCCGCACAGGCACGATAGCGTCAAGTCACGTGCTAGTGGCTGACAGCGTCGCATTCATGTGTTACGTTGGCCCTAACACCGTGCTTGCACACACACTCGTGCTGGTCGCGCAGGCCTTGTTGCTGTGCGAGCTGCACGCCGCCTAGCAGCGGCACTTCCGCACCATACGCAAAGCCATCTCCGCACCAAGCACGGTGCACTCCTGCTGTCTTCAAAATGGTCCACATGCAGGATTAATTGGCCCACAATATCTCCTGAATTCTTTTTAAAAATATTGGAGATTAAGTAACAATTATGTTCATAGATGGCCTTGCTATTAGTTTGTCAAGTGAACACGCGGAGCATGTTAATTCATCTGATTTTGACATTCCTAATTGAATGTCCTACTGAATTTGCTATAATCTTATGCATAATTCCTGTACCAAGATGACCAAAACGATCATGCCATAAAGTAAGCAAATTCTTATTATCTAACTTCTGGTTAAATATCAAAGTTATTTCATCTTGTCATAAATATCAAATCTATATGATATAACCTTGAAGAATAATCTGGCAATTTCTCATATATATGTTTCTTGTCATGTTTTTCTGCCGTGAGGCATAAATATTCTTTTTGATCCACTGTCATTGTTTCTAAA
This sequence comes from Chenopodium quinoa, assembly GCF_001683475.1. Classification (NCBI taxonomy): domain Eukaryota; kingdom Viridiplantae; phylum Streptophyta; class Magnoliopsida; order Caryophyllales; family Amaranthaceae; genus Chenopodium; species Chenopodium quinoa. The sequence continues at coordinate 470,663 of NW_018744118.1, read as the reverse complement.
TGAAAACCATTTTGACGCACATCTTTAAAGCTTATAAGATTTCTTTGAGATTTACTCGAATATAAAGCATCATTAATAATTAATTTTGTTCCATTTAGGAGCATTATGCAAGCTTTTCCGAAACCTTTTATTAGCTTGGCTGACCTAGAAGAAATTATGTATTTACTTATCGTCTTTTTGCCCTTTCTTGGTAGTTCCATAGCATGTTTTTTCGGACGTTTTCTAGGATCAGAAGTATTGGGTTTTCCATCGGGTAAAACTCAATCTCTTATAGAATTATTCGATTTGTAGCCGATTTGGGAGGTTTAGTCAAAAACATTTACCGCCCAGTCAATTCATAATCTTTTTTTCTTTATATACGCAATTACAATAAGAATTACTGCTTGCCCCATTTCTCGCGGTTCGGGGGGCACTTGAGTCAACCACCGGCGCCCGACTGCATCTTGACCCATCTGAATTCACTCAGGAACGGAAATCACTCCCTATATAGCCTGGAAAGGAATCGACGGATGCTCTTACCTCACCACACTTCCCAGCCGCACTTCCAAGGATCTTCATATCGTAGACCACCTTACTGCCCCCCTAACAGCTTTTTCGTACACTTTCACTTGCATCACATACACAAGTGCTCTCTGAACGGTATTGACATTTGCATGAAACATTTTTAATTTTGAAAAATATTTTCTATCCTTCAAAATAGTGTGTGTGGTTCCACTGTCCAAAAGACTTTGATATTTGGAACCAACTTCAGGCATATCCATATCTTTATAATATAATAAGTAAGCTTACTTTATTAATGATAGAAATTAAAAGTACACAACTGGAATTAAAAATACAAAAGAAAAGGTACATAAATAAAACATAATACATATAATAGTAATAGGTGAATTATCTAAGCATTGTTTTTTTTTCAAACATAAAATCACTGCCAATTCTAGTATTGTCTATGAAGAAATCACATCAAGGCCAGTTCTAGAGACATTTTCTACATTAAAATAAAATTCCTTCGGCATGTTTTTCTTTTCCTTTAATGGATGCTTGGTATAGTTCTACCAAATGTTTAGCCGTTCGACAAGTACGTCTCCAATCCCCTGCCATGTCAGATCTATAACATATGTCTTTTCCCTTTTGTGGTGCTTGATTTTTGTTTCTTTGTTGATGCCCCTTTGAGTGTTTTTTCTAGGGGAGAAATGACCTCTACCACGACCACGACCATGTCCGCGGAAATTTCCACGACCTTTGTTGCGGTTATTATATTTTCCACGTCCACCTCCATGAGCAACATTTGTCTCAGGTGGATTTGAGCTTTCTACATCATTTGTTTCATTAAATGATTGAGACCCAGTTGGTCTTAGGTTGTGATTCTTTAATAGAAGATCATTATTCTTTTCAGCAACCAATAATGTAGAAATAAGCATAGAATATTTTGCAAAGTCTCTTTCACGGTATTGCTGTTGCAATACAATGTTGTTCGCACTGAATGTAGAGAAGTGTTTTCTCTATCATTTGCACTTCAGTGATTGGTTGATTATATTGATACAATTTTATATAGTGATGAATTATAACCACTGACAGATTTAAAATCCTGAAATCTCAAGTTTGTTCAGTTAAACTATGCTGAAGGAAGGAGCACCCTTTTGTGGTTGCCATACCTTCCTTTGAGGGTATCCCACAATTCTTGGGGATTCTCCACCATTAAATATTCAGTTTTTAAACTGTTATGTAAATGACGCCTCAAGAGAATTATAGCTTTTGCTTTTTCTTGTTCAGTAGGAGTTTTGACTTAGCTTCAACAGGGGCATCTTTTTTGTTTCTTGGAATGGTAATTTCTTTGATTGTATGTTCTGATCCCCGAGCCTTTAAATTCATTTGGACATCAACTGTCCATTCATGATAATTACGTCTGGACATGTCTAATATGTCGAACCGTCTTTTCATCAAGTCTCTCATTTTTAGCTACAATCAAATAGATAATTATTATTAAGCCAATTAAGCAAGTGATAATTAAAGTAATCAAACTATAATCATAATAATAAGCAATTTAAAATATATTTTGCTTTTCCCCCTTGGATTATTATTATGATTTATGTACAATTAAGCTAAATAAATCATGATAGTCACGTTAGTTAAAAACAGTAGCAATAATAATAATAATAATAATAATAATAATAATAATAATAATAATAATAATAATAATAATAACAATAACTACTACTACTATTGCTACCTCACCGACAACAATAACGACTATAATAATAACAGTAACAATAATATTAATAGCATACATTGATGATAAACCAAAAGGAACATTTATTATAACAAAATAAACTTATAATCTACCAAGAAGACAAAAAAAATCTCGAAGTACTACACGGAGATCACATGCATTAGTTTCCTTTGTCGAAAAACCGAGCTCTACTTGTGAAAAATGTTGAAAATCATCATTGCCATTAATAAAACCACTAGGGTCGTAGTTAAAACTAAGTATAACTTTAATTTCCTTCAATCTTCTTCAAAGGTAATGGAGTGTGGAGGGTGTCGGTTGTCGGCGTGGAACACGGTGGCCGGGAGTGAATGAAAGAAGAAGAAGAAATAATTTGGGTGAAAAGGTGATATGGATAAAAATTGTATGGTGAAATAAGGGGGGTAATCCGCCTTTTATAGAGGGTGAATTATCTGTTACAATTTTACACAACTGTAAATATATCACACAATATTCTAATAAACTGGTAGAATTATAATCGAACTATTAATATTTATAAACACAAATAAGTATCATACTGAGCTGCAAGCCGTAGTGGTCTAAGAACCCTAATCTATTCAAGAGGTCAAGGGTTCGAAAAATGAAAGAAACATAAAAGTGTATAATCTAAAATTAAATAAATGTATTGTGAGTTTCTGGTACAGAGGGTCCCATATGGACAACTATAGAACATACTCCTTGTTTCGGGGTTTTCTGATGTCCTGCGGGAGAGTTACAATTCCGAGACTGGAACCGGACGCCTGTACCTGCAAAATAACGGAGACTCCTGAGAGCTCCGCCTCCAACGGTCAAGTTAGTACCTGATTAAGGAGTAATTAATACAGAAATTAAAGTAATAAGGTCTCTCTAGGTGAGAGTATTTAATGTAGGTAATCTGCTTTGCTAGCGAGATCAGCCGGTTATTAGTGTGTTCCGTAATGTATTCGGTCCCTTGATTAATGAGGATTAATCGAGTATTTATAGCCTTGGGAAGCGTGCAACTCTCTAGGTTTAAGGTAAACCTAGGGCCGATCGGGCTTCTAGACTGAAATGGGCCTTGATGGCCGGTTGTCCCATTTGGCATGGGTGGACACGTGGCGTGTCTTAAGTGGTCCGTGGAGGACGCGTGGCGGAACCTGGTTGGTCCACTTGTCAAACGGCGCTTGGTGGATAAAAATCCCCTAATCATTTGCCCCTCACAGGTGGCACGCGACTGGTCACGTGTCGCCTGTGACAGGCGTCGCACGGTGACAGGCGACGGCCCGTTACAGGTGTCACCTTGCAGACGGCCGGGAGACTCTCCCGCCCAAATTTGAATTCGGAAGCGACCCTTCGCCTTCTCATTTTGCCTATAAAAGGAAGTGCTGACTTCGGTCATTTTCACATTTGAGAATTTTTGCGAGAACATTCGGACCCCTGAACTTGATCTGACATTTTCGGACTTTTTCTGCCTACCGCCTGTTCTGACAAGCCGACTGACCCGAACTTTCAGGACTTCATCAACTGTCATCCGTTCAGGTAACTCAGTTCTCTTACTCTTAATTTTCTTTTTATTTTTTGAAATGGCACCATGGAAGCACACGACACGCCCTAAGTTAGTGATCAGCCGGTCACCGGGGACGGCTGAATCTAGGACTAGGAGTGCCGCCTGCCCTTTTCTGGACCCATCTTTGCCCTTTATACAAAGTCCGACTGAATCTGTGTCTATGCAGAACGTGATGGCCAGAACAAAAAAGACTGCTAGAATATCAAACTCAGACGGCTCCTCCCAAAGGGTACTCCTTAGCGAAACATCTGACCAGGCGCCAGATGTGGAACGAGGCGACTGTCAAGCTGACAGTTCTGAGAGAGGGACCAAGGTGTTCCCTTCTCATCTAACCGTGGACATGTCTAATTTACCTTCTGCTCCTTCTAAGGGAGAGGAGGCGGGCCCCTCTAGGAGAGGGGAGGAGTCGTCCTCTTCGGACTCGTCAGGGGACGAGTCCGATTCCAGCTCTTCTGACCATAGTTCTTCTGACCATAGTTCTTCTGACTCAGAAGAAAAACATAACCGCCTACAAGAGGCGAGAAGTTCCCATGCAGTGGAGAAGGGAGATAATTGGGCAGAGTCGTCCGCCTCTTACAGAGAGGAAAACACCCCCTACTACTGCAGGGTGCCCCGGGGCCGGATCGCAACCATGCGAGACAACGTAGCGAGCTTTATTGCTAACCACAAAATGGGCCCGGAGTATTTACTGTTTGTGCCGGATCCAGAAGATACTGTCGTCTGGCCGGCTGGTACCAGCTATGGTGACGGCTGTTTTGGCTGCTATGTGGCGGCCATCAAAGCTGGTCTGCGCTTCCCATTACATCCGGCTGTTCAGCGGATTTTAGATGGGTATGATCTGGGGTTATGGCAGTTAGCCCCCAACTCTTGGGTAAACGTACTCGGCTATGTGGCCGGGTGCGAACTGAACGGGGTGGAGCCAAGTTTTGAGGCTTTCGCCCACATGAACTATCTCAGCCGGACCCCTAAGTCGGGAGGTACCGGCTGGTATCAACTAACAAGCCACAGGGGTTACCTCATGACGAGAGGTAAGGCAAACAAATGGAAGGATTGGCGGAACACCTTCCTTATTATCGAGAGTTCAGACACGGAGCTGAACAAACGTTTTAACAAGTGGAACAGGGATCCGCCTCTTCTTGCAGGCGGCCGCAGCATGCCGCCTGTTCCCCCAAAGGCTAAAAGAGAGATCCTAGACAAAGGACTCTTCAAAGTAGAGACTAGGGTGAACTCTACTTCAGGGGTACGAGAGCAAGTACCCCTACACTGCGTCCCGAGCTTCAAGTGGCTCTATGATGAGTACTTCTTGGCCGCCTGTGGCCTCGGCAGTCGGTGCTCTAGAGGTAGCCGGCCTGACGAATACTCTGTTTTTTCACGCCTTGTTTACTTGGGATTTTTACTAACTTTGCTGTTTATTTCTTTCAGCCGACGCCATGAGTAAAATAACAGCATCTAAGACTGCGGCGGCCATGCTGCGGGTTTCGCTAATGAAGCAGTCGTACGCCGACTCCCCCAGCAAGGAGGCACCCTTGGTAAGCTTTGAAAACTCTTCCCCTTTAAGTTGTATTATGCATATACTAACTCTTTTTGTTTTCAGTCTGGCACTCCAAGGGCTTCTTCCTCGCAACAGCCGGACCCCAAGGCCCGGAGAACGACTGTTGCAAGCTCTCCTGGGTCTTCCAGGAAAACAGTGGCGGCTGAGAAGCAGCCGGCCACTTCTTCAAAAACCCAGGCGGGGCCGCCTAGATGTATGGACACTTGCTTGTAAAAACTCACTCTTGCTTCCTTCTTGATTAGGTCTAACTTGTTTTTCCTTTTGCTTAATGCAGCCGGCCCCCAGGGACTTGACTTGGTTGAGGTAGCCAAGTCAATGGTTAAAGTAGTTCCTCCCTCTGACAGGGAGGCGGTCAAGGGTGCCGGCACCCTTGACCTCGATGGAATTTCGGGGATCCTAGCTGAGGTATACCCTTTTGAAGTTCCAGGACGCCTGTTAACCCTTATGATTGGAAACTGACGCCTGTTTTTCTTTGTACTTAGGCCCTGCTCCGAGTCAACAGCCTTCGCAAGCCGATTGATCGGAAAAACAAAGAGGTAAAGGCCGCAAAGGCTATGGCCGCCTCCAGCTGTGATAAAGCAATGTTTCAAATTGCCCAAAATGAAGTACTGACCATTGATCTTCTTTATTATCAGGCGCAGGCGACCGCCGCTGTTCGGGCTCAGCTTGAGGCGGCCCAAAAGAAGGTTGACGAGCTGGAGGGGACCGTCACCAAATTTAAAGCCGAGCTGAAACCCCTTCGCCAGAAAATGCACTCTTACGAAGCCATGGAGAAATCTTTGGCTAACGTAAAAGAACGCCTGGTGAACCAGGAGAAGAGTCTTACCCAAGAGCTCTCGGACAAGGCCGAGCAAGAAAAACAAGAGCTCGTCCGGGAGATGGTGGAAGACTCCGCCCAAATCCAACGCATGACCTGGGAACGACTGTTCCCCAGTGCCGACTTTGCCTCATGGGAAAGAACGTACCGCCAGTGTTCGGAAATATATAATCAACAGATCCTGGCGGCTGCTGAAGAAGAGGCGATGGACGTTGCGTTGGAGGAGGAAGAGCCGGTTGTGGCGCTTGTGCCACTTGGGGGAAAGGCATCAAAAGATGATGCAGCAAAGGCCGAGTCCAGCAAGAAGAGTGCTGACCAGGCGGCTGCTGCTGATACTGAACTGCCCCCTTCTTAAGCTTTAAGTATATTTTTTCTTTTCACGGCCTGCGTGCTGTTTGCTTTGTAATTACCCGGCCAGGGGGCCGGGGTTTTGAATATTCTGCTGGTCTTTTATGGCCGGCTCATTTTAATCAAATTTTTTGTTTTTGTTCAAATTTGTCTAAGTATTTGAAATTTGCTCACTAGACAGACTGTTGTGCATGGCCGAACGTTAAGATAGGTACAAATAGTAAGTATGCCGCCTATGCCCCTGGACGACTGGTTGTCTGTTTCCAGGATAGATGATCAGTCGGCCATTTAATCAATCGGTATTCGAACTCTTTATTCAATTTGACCAAGTAAATAGAATTACCAAGTAGCCAAGGAATTTAAGTAGGAAAACAAGCGGCGGGTACCGGTTGTTTCCCTTTATTGCCAATGTTGGCCTCTAATTTGTTATTTGTTAACCTAGCAAGAGTATTGGTTGAGAGCCTTTGTTTATTAAAAACAAGTGGACGACTCGTACCTTTTAGGCTCAGTACTAAGTTTGAGTGACTATTAAGTTAACATAGGAGTTACTTAGTCTTCGTCACAATCTTGATTGAGTAGTAAAGGTATCAGGCGGCGTAGGCCGGCTAGACCCCTTGATTTACCAATGTTTGTTGGCTATTTACTCAATAGGTTATCCAGTAGGAATAGGGGTTCGAGTGCCCTTGTTTGTATAAAACAGGCGGACGACTCAAACTTTTTAGGTTCCATACCAAATTTGAAGGAGTGACTATGAGTTAACTTTGGAGTTACTCAGTCGCCGTCACTTTTGTTTGAGAAGTAGAGGTACCAGGCGGCATAGGCCGGCTAGACCCCTTGATTCGCCAATGTTTGTTGGCTATTAACTCAATAGGTACCCCCTGCATTTATCCCAAGTAATACAGGCGGTCATCTGACTCAGATGTCAACTGCTACAACTGGTTTGGTTAGTGATAGAGTTATCCTTGTCTCAAAAACGGCTACGTGGTTGCCCTTTGGGACAGTCGTATAGGTGCCGTGTAATTAGTTTATAGAACAATGTTCCACCCAAAAGGGAGCTGCTCTCTGCGACGAATTTCATCCGAATGGATGCCGCCGGACGCCTGCTATAATGTTGGGACAGGTCGGATTAGTTTTTAAAAGTTAGATCAGTTGACTAGGCGCCTGGTCTGATCATTCGGCCAGTGGCCTTGGTACGTTTTTGGTGAACGTATGTGCTAAGTAAAAGAAGGGTAGCCGCCTGTTAGTTACAGGATCGGCCAGGCCCTAAACTTTTTAGCTAAGTATTGTGAGTAAAATACTCGAGGGAGAGTAGCCGACTGTAATGGAACAGACGGCGTGCCCCTGTAAAGATAAAGAGTGAAACTCAATGGAGAGTAGCCGACTGTAAAGGTACAGACGGCATGCCCCTCGTAATACAAAATTGAATAGTAGAGCTTCCGTCCACATATACCTTCCAGACTTGGTCTGGAACTTGAGAGTCAGGAGGACGAGTCATCTCTACAATAAAGTCAGCAAAGGCTTGCCCCTTCACTGCTTTTCTAGGCTCGAAAGTAACTTCGAGACTCTGCATTTCTATGGCCCATTTGATCATTCGTCCGGAGGACTCCATGGTGGTAAGGGGCCGTTTGATCGGTTGGTCGGTATACACGACGACTGCATGTGCCAGAAAGTAGGGCTTCAATTTTTTAACAGCCATGAAGAGTGCAAGACCAAAATTTCTCCACTAGGGGATACCTCAACTCGGCATTTTTCAGTACGTGACTGACAAAGTAGACCGGAAGTTGACAGCCGTCCCTTTCAGCAAGGAGCACCGCGCTTAACGCATGATCAGAGACGGCCAGGTACATGTAGAGATTTTCTTTGGGCAAAGGGCTGACCAGCCTTGGCAAGGAATGCAAGTGAACCTTTAATTTCTGGAAGGCGGCCTCAGCATCCGGCCCCCATTCAAACCTTGCCTTTTTCTTAATTTCCTGGAAAAAGTATAGGCATTTGTCGCCTGATCGGCTTAGAAATCTTCCCAAGGCCGCCAGACAACCTGTTAACTTCTGAACCTCTCGGACGGTACGAGGCGACTGCATGTCAATGACCGCCTGTACCTTCTCAGGGTTCGCCTCTATTCCTCTCTGGTTGATAAGGAATCCGAGAAATTTCCCAGACTCAACTCCAAATACACATTTCTTGGGATTGAGCATGACATGGTGCCGCCTGAGTGTGGCGAAAGTCTCTCGGAGGTCCGTCAGATGATCTTTCTGAAGTTTAGTCTTGACAATCATATCATCAATGTATGCCTCGACGTTTCTCCCAATCTGATCAAAGAACACTGTGTTTATCATTCGTTGGAAGGTAGCCGGAGCATTCTTAAGACCAAACGGCATGACCGTGTAACAGTATAATCCCTGATCAGTGACGAAGGCCGTCTTCTCCTGATCTTTCTTCCACAAAGGAATTTGATGAAAACCAGAATAGGCGTCCATAAAACTCATCAAGGCATGGCCGGCTGTTGAGTCGACCAGGTTATCAATTTTGGGCAGAGGGTAACTGTCTTTGGGGCACGCCTTGTTCAAGTCTGTGTAGTCTACACACATTCGCCAGGTGCCATTCGGCTTTTTAACAAGTACCACATTTGCAACCCAATCTGGGAAGTAACATTGCCGAATGAACCCTGCATCAAGTAATTTTTTGACTTCGGCGGCGGCCGCCTGACCTCTTTCTTCACCATGGTTCCGCTTCTTTTGCCGTACCGGCTTCTTTTTCGGATCCACAGCGAGTTTGTGTACTGCCAGATCAGGACTAATGCCTGGCATTTCATGGACTTCAAATGCAAAGATGTCCTTGTATTCTTTCAACAGGTTGTGAAAGTCATCACCAAGGTTTCTCAGAGCAGTCGTCCCAACTTTGACTGTTCGGTCAGGGCGGGAGTCGTCTAATATCAGGTCCGTATGCTCACCAGCCGGCTGAGGGCGGAACTCATCCGGCCGGTCCTCTGCCAATGATTGCTATTTTCTTGCCTTTCTGGCGGACTCTGTCTGGGACGCCTTTCTTTTTCTGTCGCCTGTTTCTTGAACAGGCGCACTTTCCTTGACATTGTCAAGGTCTGTTTTTTCTCCACTTGACCCAGTGGCCTTAGCAGTGAGTTTGACATCCGAGAGATAGCACTCTCGGGCCATCCTCTGATCTCCCCTTAGGGAGCCGACTGTTCCATTGTCCCTTTCAAACTTAAGCAGCATAAGTGACGGGATTATAACAGCCTTGGCACTATTCAGGGTTGGGCGACCCAGAATCATGTTGTAGGCAGAGAGTTCCTCTACAACTAGGAATCGGACTACCATGTGTCGTCCTTCCCCTTTTTCGCCCAGGCGGACGGGTAGATCAACTCGTCCCAGTGGGTGGACGACTCCTCCTCCAAACCCTATTAAAGGGTGGGAGGCCGGATGTATGCAGTCCGTCTGATATTTCAGTTTTGACAGACATTTGCTGCTGATGAGATCTGAAGAGCTCCCAGTATCTATGAGGATTCGACCAACTCTCTGGTTGGCCACTTTACATTCAATAACGAGAGGGTCGTCATGCGGCCCCCTTATTCCTCCTAGATCCTCTTCAGTGATGACAATCTCAGGAAATGTATATTTGGACGGTCGTTCTTGGTGAACGGAATTTACATCTAACCGCCTTATATTATCTTTGTTGCCCCTGATAGTGGGGCCGCCTCCTGAGAAGCCGCCTGCAATGGTGTAGACGACTGCATCATCTGTATCGGAACTGTCGGCCTGTTGATTCTTTTTGGCCGACTGCTTTTTTGAGGAAGTATTCCCCGTAGATTTCTTGACATAAGTGTCAAGATCACCTTGATCAGCCAAGCGGTCTAGGTACCGCATGAGACTAATGCAGTCGTTGGTGTGATGACCAATGTCGTCATGATAAGCACAGATTTTGTCTTGGTTCCGGTTGCTCGCAGAACCCTTCATGGGGAGCGGTTTCTCAATTGAGAGCCGTCCCTTTATTTCTTTTAGGATAAACTGATTATCCTTGTTAAACACATACTTTGGGGAGTATGGTTTGAATTCCTTTTTCTTCTTGGCCGGCTGTTTAGAGGAATCAGCCGCCCAGACCCCTTTTCTTTTTTCATCTTTGTTGGACGACTGTTTCTGTCGTCCCTCTCTATTGTCGAACCTCTTCCCGTCCGACTGTTTCATTGTACACAGATCAGTCGCCTGTATATAGGCTTCTGCTTCAATCAAGGCCTCTTGAAGAGTCGCCACCCTTTTTCGAACTAAATCAAATTTGAAGGTAGACCCGTCTTTGAGACCTCTAAAAAAGTCAGTATAAGCTACCTCATCCGGTAACCCTTGAATCTGTATTCTCATCAGGTTGAACCGCCTGATGTAGGAACGAAGCCCCTCCTTTTCACCCTGCTGAATTGTTCCCAAATCAAGGGTCGTTTTCTTCGCAGGGATGTTCATTGCAAAGTTGGAGGCAAATAAGTAAGCAAGCGTCCTGAAACTGTTTACACAACCAGTCGGCAGGTTGCCGAACCATTGCTGTGCAATTCCCTTGAGAGTTGCTGGGAAACACTTGCACCAAGTGGGATCATCCAACCCTTGAAGGTACATCAGGTTGGTGAATGCCATCAGATGGTCTTCCGGTTAGTAGTGCCATCATAGGCGCCTACTAAAACATTTTTTACTTTGGCCGGCTGAGCGGCTTCAGTAATTTCCTTGGAGAAGGCCGACGGCTGTTCACCAAGTCTAAGCAGCCGTAGCTGCCAGTCCATAGGTTGGACGTTTTTTGCTGCAGGTCCACCAAATGGAGGTGGCTGCATAAAATATTGTTGTTGCGGCACAAATGGCAAATTTGGTACGCCTGCGCACTATGAAAGCCAGACTGACGGGAGGTGCCGCCTGACTGACTCTCATGGTACGACTGAGTTGACCTCATCGAGGCATTTCGCAAACTGTCCTGAAAATTTGAAGTAGAAGCCGACTCTGATAATCGGTCACTCTTCTTCTGCTCTAGCAGGTGCCGAGCATCTGTGAACGTTTGCTTTGACCCGTCCGCCTGAATATGACGAACCGGTTTCCTATTTCCGTAGGATAACGGAGTTTTGTGAAATCAAGAGCAGACGGCTCCCGCTTCTTAGATTTAGGATGGGGAGTCGCCTCTCGCCCTTGAACTGGCTTCCTCTTCAGTGAAGTGGAAGGTTTTTTTGGCCGCCTGCTCTTTGACTGAAGCAGGCGGTTTTTGTTGATCAACTCTTGGATCTCTCCCTTGAATCCCCTCATGAAGGTCATGAGTTCGTTCCTTGTGATGGGAGCAGACCATCAGTCGGCTGTTGCCGAGCAAGCGGTGCGCCTGCTGCTCGCTTCCTGTTTGAAGATACTCCCGTTCCCTTATTTCAGTATGACGGGTACGGCGGGCTCTTAGGGTCCCGTCTGGAGCTGTATGAGTTTCAACTTCAAATTCACTTTCGGTATCATGCATGGTCCGACTGAACTTGAGGGTCGTCTAGGGGACGCCTCTCTTCTGGGGTCGGTACAGACTTGGATGCCATCTCTGAAGTACTCTCCCCACAGACGGCGCCAAATGTTTCGGGGTTTTCTGATGTCCTGCGGGAGAGTTACAATTCCGAGACTGGAACCGGACGCCTGTACCTGCAAAATAACGGAGACTCCTGAGAGCTCCGCCTCCAACGGTCAAGTTAGTACCTGATTAAGGAGTAATTAATACAGAAATTAAAGTAATAAGGTCTCTCTAGGTGAGAGTATTTAATGTAGGTAATCTGCTTTGCTAGCGAGATCAGCCGGTTATTAGTGTGTTCCGTAATGTATTCGGTCCCTTGATTAATGAGGATTAATCGAGTATTTATAGCCTTGGGAAGCGTGCAACTCTCTAGGTTTAAGGTAAACCTAGGGCCGATCGGGCTTCTAGACTGAAATGGGCCTTGATGGCCGGTTGTCCCATTTGGCATGGGTGGACACGTGGCGTGTCTTAAGTGGTCCGTGGAGGACGCGTGGCGGAACCTGGTTGGTCCACTTGTCAAACGGCGCTTGGTGGATAAAAATCCCCTAATCACTCCTCACAATATATTAAATATATAGAATTTAGAGGATTAAGAGAAAAAGGTAGGAGATGTAGAGTTACTACAAGTAATTGCATGTCTATTTATAGTAGTGCAAATTACTCTTACATTATAGGATATAACATTAGGGGTGACAATAAAATTGGCTAGACATTAATTGCAATGAAGAAACTAAAGTGTGGACATTCACACTACATCGGAAAATAACGAGGGAGTTTAAAGGGAGTATTGTTATGCATAAACAATTGCATAACGAGGGGTAAGGGCGTAATTACACATAATGTATATTCTGACTTTAGAGTAGTACTATTGAGTGATCAATAGTACCATTGGATGATTAAATAGTACCATTGAATATTCAGTGGTACTATGTATGTATGTAGTGGTACTATATAATATATATATGCATTCAGTAGTACTAACTACGTGTATATATAGTATCACCAAATAGCCAATGATATTATATAAGCTTTCAGTGGCACAATTAAAAGTGGTCCCACTCATCTTTCTCTATACTCTTTTCTCTCTTTTCTATGTGATTTTTAATATTTTAGTATTTATTATGCATTTGCAAATGCATAACAATAATGGATTAGTACTTCCTCTGAAAATAACATGTTTGTACTTTTGATATTTTCTTAGGATGTTTTTCCAAAGTAAGCTTTATTACAAAATTATTTTGTAAAGTAGACTCGTGGTCAAACTATTTACCAAACTAAGCTTCTAGGGTAAAACGCTGTCTCAGACAGCGTTTTATACCCTGGTTTTTTTTTTTTTTAAATCAATGTGTAAAACGCTATCTGAGACAGCGTTTTACATGTTAACTTTTTTATTTTTTTTTTAAATTTCGTAATTTTTGATTTTAAAATATAAAAAAAAAAAATTTACACTAAAAACGCTGACTGAGTCAGAGCTCGGTAATTTGACAGAAATTCAAGCTGTTTTTATATCTCATAACAAATTGAAAGGCCCTTTGCCACATGAGCTTAGCAATTGGCGTAAATTGCTAAAGTTGGACCTGCCTTTCAATTTTTTAAACGGATCAATTCCAGCAAGCCTTCGAAGCATGACAACTTTATCATCCTTAGATTTGGGGGAGAATCATTTGACAGGAGGAGTTCCACCATTTTTGTTTGAACTTCAAATGCTATGAGAACTTCATCTTGGTGGAAAATTTACTGAATGGATCAATTCCGTCCTCAATCGCTGCATCAGAGAATTTGATCCTATCTTCCTTGAATCTTAGTAACAATCCCCTGATCTGCAGAGATTAACACAGAGGATAGATGTATCTCACAATTATTTGACAGGGTCCTTGGAAGTTCTAGGTGATATGCGTAGTTTAGATATTGTGAACATCTCATATAATCTCTTTTTTGGTCCAATTCCCCATCTTTGTTGAGGTTGTTTAACAAGTTGCCAACACAAACTCTAAGCTAGGTCAGCGTTTTTAGTGTAAATATTTTTTTTTATTTTAAATTCAAAAATTACGAATTTTTTTTTTAAAAAAAAGTCAACGTGTAAAACGCTTTTTAAAAAAAAAAAAAAAAAACCCAGGGTACCCCATAAATTTAGTTTGGTAAATAATTTGGCCACGAGTCTACTTCACAAAATAATTTTGTAATAAAACTTACTTTGGAAAAAAATCCATTTTCTTACACAAATATAACTCACTTAAATTAACATAGACTACATTCTTTTACAAAGACAATACTTTATAATCAGAAGAAGAGGCTAGAACATTTAGAAGAAAACATAAAAGAGTGGAATTGAAGGGTTTACAAAACTTTCTCACTTCTCGCGCGCACACACACTAACAGCGAGAAGTTAATCGGTCATCGGAAAGATGAGCATTTGGAATTACGTCGTCACCGCTCACAAGCCTACCAACGTTACGCATTCTTGCGTCGGCAATTTCACCAGCCCTCAAGAGCTCAACCTTATTATCGCGTAATTTCCTTATTCTTCTTTTCTTAGGGTTTTACTTTCTTCCCCTTTTTTTTATGCTTTGATTTTTTGCATTTCAATATTTTTTAATAAATTTGTTTTCTATTAATATGGTATAGAATATTGATTTTGTTTTCTATACTGTAAATTTCAAATTTTGTTTAATTTTAGTAGATTTAGTGTAATTGTGAAGAGCTGAATGAAATTTTAAATTTTTTTTTTTACTTATTTAATTCAGAGTTATTTTGGTTTTCTAAATTCAAAGTCTTTTTTTTTTTTGGCAGCTTTAGTTTTATATAAATTTTAATTTAGCTTTATGTGAATTTTAATTAGTGTTTCGGTTGTGCTGATAATTGATTGATGAATTAAGGGGAGTTTTTGTGGAATATGGTCGGAGTATTCGAAGTGTGTGTTGATAATTGATTGATATATTAAGGGGACACGGTTTTCAATCCCGCTTCGTTTGGCTTTGAGAAATCTGTATTTGGGAAAAGACGGGAGCACTAAATTTAGGGTATTAGAGAAAAAGTTGAGTGGGGTTCTGACTATTTTTATTTCACTCTACCTTGTTCAGTCTGTTTCATGGCTTTCAGGTACTGTGTTCAAAGTGGCAGTTGAAAAAATTCATTAAATTTGTCACTTTTACTAAAAAAGCCGTTCTTATTAGTTGTTTATGATTGGATTTTTATGAATTCCGTGACTTATGGGAAGAGTATGGGATTGTTCAAACTGTTGTAAGTGCCATTTGGTGAAATTATTTTATATCCTTGATTATAAGTTGGCTAGATAATGTGAAAAATATGCTCAACAATAAGGGGGCGTTTGGTTCCGAAAATGGAAAAGGAGTGGAAAGGAAACAAAGAAGAGGGGGAAAATGAATCATTTAGCTATTACGTTTTCATTTGTTTGGTTTAACCATGGAAAGAGTATTTGTTAAGAGGAGGGTAAGGGTATTTGTTACCCCAAGTTTTTGAGATGTAACAAATGAGGGGTAACCATTACCCTTAGGTAATGGTAATTGTTACCATGCCTTCAAACCAAACACACGGTAACGGTATCGGTTTAATCGAATCCGTTTTCTATCCAAAAAATACACTAACCAAACGCCCCTTAAATGGGGTGGGAAGTGCTTAATTGCTCATAGCTGTATCTGAAAATGATTGCTTTCTTGGATTTTACTGGGTAAAGTGGTGCACAGCTTTGGCGATTGGTTAGATTTTGTTTATGACAGTTTATTGGTCTTTGGAGTGATCAAGAACTTAGGTGCGTTACCATCCATCCTGCTTCACTATATTAGTTGGCGTTGTTTGCTAAGAATTGACTCAATTGTAATTTATCTCTCGGAGGGACTGGTTGGTAGAGGAAATGTAGTCATATGTGCCCTAAACTTTCAAACTAGAAAGATTAGTTATAACTAATGACTCAGAAAAACTAACAATTGTGCTTAGAGTTTTGATCTGTTAATTGGGATTAAATAGTAGGCCTGGTCGATAATGTTTCCTTAATGAAACTGTAATGTGTTTTTAAATAGTGGTTCTTTGAATCTAAGCATCATATATAATTGTGAAGTATTGGTCTCATGTCCTTTAAATGCTGTCCAACTCACCCAGGAGCCTAGCAATATGAATTTTGGTCTCAAGCAAATGTCATTATCATAATATACAGGCTTGAGCTAGATTTGATGTATGGAGATTATTTGAAGATTAACTTGTCGATGAGATCTATTTGTTGATAGTGGTATAGGTTCACATCTTCAGGAATTTTTTCAATTGCTTTCTAGAAACGAAACTTGTAGCATTATGTGATAAGTATAGTATGTGCAGAGAAAAGTTTTGTTGGTAATATTAGCTGTTGAATTGTTACTCTTCAGTATTAATTCCTTTGTATGCTGGTGTAGAATCTGTAGAAATCGTATACATATGAATTGATTATTGTGGAAGAAAAGACTGGAAGAACTATTTACCATATCTTATTTCATTGGTAAATTATGTTGGGTGACATTTAAACTCCTTTTAAAGGACCACAATGTGAGATATGAGATTTGATGTAAAAATAGCCAAATACTAGGCAATTATGGCTTAATGTGAAACTATAAGTCATTCCAATGCCTTTTCTCGTTGCAACATTCTTCATGATAGATTTTTAATTTATGACGTTTTGAGTATTGGACTCCTTTCATCGTGCTAAGTCTCGTGGACAGCAATTGTCCACTTTATTATATTATATGTACTGCATATGCTAGTGTGACTGATGGTGTGTCTTTATTGCAGTAAATGCACAAGAATTGAGATTCACTTGCTAACTCCTCAAGGCCTTCAGGTATTCTATAATTTCCAAACCACCTAACTTTTGGTATGCAATCAATGTGCAAAATTCAGAGAGTATTTGTTTTTTCTCACTATATTCTTCCTTTCTTAATCTGTTATTTTGATGTCATGGAGTATAATGGTTGGTTGGACAAGTTTGTGAGGAGGATATGAAGGGAGTTTATCTTAAATATGATAAGGATAAAAAGTTTATTGATCTTTTAAAAGTGTTGGAATAATATTTGAGTGGACCTTCTCAAGGTTTTTAATAATTCTTTGATGACAGGGTCTCCTTTTATCATTTGATTTTTGTAATAAAAGGTGAGGCTCTTAAGACAAATGAGTCTGTTTACTACTATGTACATGAACCAAATCTAGGAATATTTTAAGGGGTTGGATATTTTTTATACATACGCCTCCATGGAAAGTTTCGGCTGAACTGTGGGAGTTGATAGGTTATGGATGCAATTTTAGTGGTAATGAGAAGGTTGGTATGACTAGACTTTGACTGATGTGGCTTGTGACTGTTGTGAGAGCAGTAGACTATGGATTTATTGCGTTTGGATAATTCACTATAGCAAATGTGTGTAATCACTAGAGCGTGTGTGCGCGCGCGCTAATATTTATGTCTGATCTTTGACACCTTCACAAGCGTGAACACATCCAAACTATATTTTTGTGTTATAAATCATGCATTATTTTTCCCTCCCCCAAAATACTTGACTAGAACACTTAAAAATGTGGTCAAGAATAGTTGTGCCCAACACGAATATATGAGTTTGAGTTTGACGATGGTGAGGATAAGATCACTTCTGCTATCATTATCCTTTCTCAATCCTTCATGTTTGTACAGGATATCTCTAGTGGGGTTTAGGACTCTTAAATGAAGTAAATTCTGTATATGCAATGTCTTTTGTCTTCAAATCAGATATAATTTGAGAAGTTTAGTTAGATTAGCTTTGAGCTTTAAATTTGCTATTAGGCATTATGTCATTTTGTCATGTAGATAAAAATTCTTATTAGGCTCCTCATCTTTAAGGAAACTCTTTTCACAGATTTCTTTTTATAATTTAAATTAGAAGCAAAGCATTCTATAATCTCATTGTGTAAAGAAAAAGGGTGTTGGGTTGAAGAAAGACTCCAATTTTCATGATAGAATCTTGAATTTCACCCGACTTGTTTAGGAATTTAGTAGTTTTGTCTTTTGAGAGGCTTAACATACAGGGTCATTTACTTTTTGCTATTTCTTAAAAATAAAACCCCATTTCATTGGCCAAGAGTTGTCCATAGGATAGTGATGTGGGATTTGGAATTTCTTAAACAATACTTTATTAGGTATGTGAGTTTAATGGTGACACCTGATTTTATTGGCATCTAGCTGTTAGATGTTTGCTGTCCAAAAGAATGACTTGGATCTATAGATAGGAAGGGTTTAATAAGAATATGAGAATGCATCTAAGGACACTTTTCAGGTGAGTAATTTATTTAGTACTCCCTCCGCTCCAAAAGTTGCTCACAATGTTAGTATGTAAGATGGTGTTGAGTATCTTATTGTATATATCCAAATATTGACCTTTTATAGTGTTTACTAATATATAATCAAAGATATTGATGGTCTTCCTTGGCACGTGTCTGGTTAAAATGTTGCAAGTAATTTGGTATAGGAAATGTAGTATTAGAGTTAATTAGCTGTACTTCTAGTCTTCCACTCATTTCTTGGGATATAGAATTTTTATATTCCCTTGATATTTAAATAAGTGAAACGTTTCTCTAGTGCATGTATGCCGATGCAAAACTTTGACTGATAATATCTTTAATTATCATTAAGTAAAAATTATAATAATTAAATATCAATAAGCTATTCATTGAGACGATTCTAACAAGTGCCCACAAGACTATATTTATTCTTATGTATAAATCACAAATATTTATCAAAGTGAATTAGATGAATGGTTCAAAAAGTCAAAACGTTTTACTTGTTTAAATGGTGAGGGAATATAAGTTTAACAAGGCTCAGACATCTCTTTAGCCTAGATAACTTTTACTTTACTTATCCTAACTAAGCTAATGATTTATCTTGGAGAAAGATGAAAAAGAGTGGAAAACCAAAAGACCAATGAGAGGATGTGACCAACATATTTTTTCTCATCTCTACTTACTAGATTTTAGTTTCTCCTTTTCAGCACCAGATCATGTAGGAACCTTATCTTTGACCAGTGCCGAAGCAAACAAGTTTGTTGTAGCTTTTGATTCCCAAATTCCCACCAAAAGAATATTTAAATAGTAGTAGAACTTGGTTGATTGCTCTGCCTTTATCATTGCCTAATTGAAGAGACCTTTAAAGCCCTCCTTAAAACTACTTTGAAGCATGCTAAGCAACTAAGGTCAAAGTTTGGCAGATTAGCCGGTATCCCTTTTTTATTTTGATTGTTGGTCCCTTGTTTTATATTATGGACTTTAAGATGTGGGCAGAACTAGAGATCAACAAGTTGAATCAAATTTGATACCTTAAAAAAAAAAAAAAATCTTGAGTCTGGTTTATAGTTTAAAAATGGGTGTCTTAGACCTGCCCCTCTTCTCTAAATTTTGTTTTATAAAGGCTTTTATTTTTCTTAAAAGTAATATTTTTATCCACTCATTTTGAACTTTACTAGTATGAAATTTACTTAAAAAGGCTCATTAACTGAATGTTAAATACCACTTAAAAAAGTGTCTCATACTGAAAAGACACCTGCCTAGGCTCCAGGAACCCTTTGTACATATTGTGTGACTCCTGCCTTTCAAAACTAATGTTAAATCTGAAGACTGAGACAACCAAGCAATTCAATTGCCTTACATTGAGTATAGGTTCACCTTGTCCTCTTGTTGGTTGTAAATTTTGCAATTCTCAATGACAATGAAAACTGTTTTTTTATGCAATGCTGCATCTCTTTGTTAGTGAAATCTATCATATACTTTAAGTTACACAATGATGCCTCCTTTTGTTTCAAAGTGAGGATCTGAAGAGGGGTTGAGGGTTAACTAGTTTGTAAACCTGGTCATTATCTTTTGTGAAAGTGGTATCTACCCAATTTTGGTAAGCAGTGTTATTATACTGTTTTTATTTTCCTCTGATTTCCTTAATTGGAATACTCCTACAGAGAAATACATTGACTGTGGCAAAATTACAACCCAAAAATTAATCAAGGTAGAAGAGAGAGAGAGAGAGAGGTGGGTGAATAAAAAAAATGATGAAGCAATTGAACTGTGGGCACACCAAACGAAATGAGGTAGTAAGTTTTATTTAGGTTACTAAATTTGAAAAAGTCACCAGCCTCAGTAGCTGTGTTGAACTTGGATCTTCACTCGAGAACACAAGGAGTGCCCGACACTTAGCTATAGTATCCATATTCCATTAAGTATCCTTGAAGATGTTTCTTTATCTCAGAAAGAGACCCCTCCTCCTTCCTTAGCAGAGAGGTGTTGTGATCTTGCAGTTTGTGTCTGAGCTTTATAGGGATGGGAAGCTGATCATTTGCAAGTGAGCAAGACTGAGTAAGAAGGCTACTGTGCTCCATCATTGTTTATTTTGAGCTGTACTGTAGGTTATCATGTCTAACTTGTTTATTTTAATGTGTCTTGTTGCCGTTTCATGGTCATTTTCTTTTTATTTATCCATTTCTGCTGTAGCTCTCTTTTGATGTTTAAATCTCTTCTGTTTACCTTCATGCAGCCTATGCTGGACGTTCCAATATATGGAAGAATTGCAACACTGGAACTTTTTCGACCACATGTCGGTGAAGTTATTCGGTTTGTTATATAAATAATGCATCTTTAATTTTCCTTCATTGACCAGTTGTTTTCCTGCCTTGTTAGGGTGAAGCCCAAGATTTCTTATTCATTGCTACTGAAAGATATAAATTTTGTGTACTTCAATGGGATCCCGAGACATCAGAGCTCGTCACCAGGTCTTATTCTACTCAGACTCCTCTTTCCTATCTGTAGCATACATTTTTTTTTTTATCCCAGGGATAAATTATTGCAATTAGCTCTGTATTTGTCACCAATATTTTGGGACTTCATTGATTTTTGCTGTGTTTGAAACTATATTTTGATGTAATTATTTCTTATTTTTAATCACATAACAAACTACCTTCAACTTACTATTTTCTTGTCATAAAAGTAAGATAGCGAGTTATTTAGTACTCATGTATATGATTATCTGATGAGTAACATGTATGAAAAATATTAGGGGATGACATACAAAAATAGGGCTAAGGTAAAAGGTTGTATGTCCTCAAGGTGTCATGTAACAATATGTTTAAGAAATCAAGAAGCATCCACTGTTGCTCAAAACTTAGCACTTGACAGTTGACCCTAGCTATACAATACCCTCTCTATAAGAATTTGATCTCTTGAGGCAGCAAGCTCAACCCTCAAAAATATGTTGGTTTCTTTCTTTTATTCTGTTATATTTTATTAAAGTGCATCAACAAGTTTCTTATGATCCATTTAAAGCACTTCGGTAATCCTACCTTTCTTTATCTTTTGTCCCCAAAACACAAGAACTTTGCTTGAAAAAACTAAACCCAACTCATCTCAAACAAAGCAATTGTAGAGTAAAACAAAATTAACAGACTCTTCTTTCTATGTCATATGTTACAGTGATGTGCATGATTGAATCTTCTCTTCAGGAACCTTTGCCTTCATATAATTAGCTGGGAATTGTGTGAGAATTTTATCTAAAGAAACTCTAAATTGAACTGGATCCACAGTTGCTGCCAGATTATCTCTTCATTCCCTAATGGTCAACCTCCTCTTAAGAAAGATACTCCAATAGCCTTTAAGTTGTTATGCCTCATCTACATATCCAAACCTTTCAATCTGAATAGCTTCATTTATGTTGCTTAGAGGCATAGTACTAAGACTGTAAGACCTCCAACAAGTTTGGGGTTGCTCACATCTTATATAACCCAGTGCTTTAGTTACATGTACATTATAAAGGAATAAATTGCTAGCCTCCAATTTTGGTCTCTTATAACCAATGTGATTATGAACTTTTTGCTTAATAAAGATTTGGAGCGACTGTTGTGACTTATTTGGCATTTGAAAAATGTTTTAAATAAGTCTGTTTCCATGGGTTCAATTGAGTCGATTATTAACATGTTTGAGTAGAGTTTGTCAAACAAGGTTGTTTGAGTAAGACTTGTTTACTAATCAAGCTTGAAAATTATTCGGCTTGTTTGTATATTTTAGGATTGAGTTTTAATTTTTTAAACAAGCATCTTCTGTTAATTGTCATGGGCATATTGGCTCTCTTTTACCCTATATGTTTCTGACACCAATCTCATTAGAAAAATTAATGGAAGTAACTTTAAGTTTATGGAGGAAGAGATTTGCTAAAAGGTTTGTCATGCAGAGCAATGGGAGATGTTTCAGATCGCATTGGTCGTCCAACTGACAATGGTCAGGTGAGTTGTCTGATACTTATTTTTGTTACTTCTTTGCTTCTAGAAAGAAAAAGCTCATTGCTCTTGTTTAACTGAATTATTGAACCTTCTCTCATTTATTTTACCCCTGAGAGGGGTGGGCCTGTTTATAGATTGGCATCATTGATCCTGATTGCAGATTGATTGGGCTCCATTTATATGATGGGTTATTCAAGGTACATGGACAAGTTTAAATAATATTATCATCCATTAGAACTTCCTTTGTAATCCTGGAACTTAATGCTGATTTATTACTGCTGACAGGTCATCCCATTTGATAACAAAGGACAACTGAAAGAAGCATTTAATATTAGGTATTTAGCTATATAAATGTTCATAAGACTTTTGTTGAATTATATTGTGTATCCTATTATACAGTTTGCAGTATTGCACACTACTACAAAATCATATGTTTCATTTATGAATTTTAAGCATTGGCTCTAACTGCTGTCTACTACGAAGTATGATGTATCTGTTGCATTGCTTTGTTGCTACATGGATCAGTGTGAATAGCTTGTCAATCAAAATAGATTCTGTTAAGCTTCTGTGAGATTGACTCCAGCTTCTTTCCTTTTTATTATTTATTTATTTATTTATTTATTTTTATTTATTGTTTGCTCTCTTTTAAGACTTTATACTTCTTTTGTAGTTTCCTTTTGCTGACTTCTTTTGTGGCTGACTGAGATAGTACTAAATCCTAACTATATCTGGGGACAAATACTAATTTTTGTTGTTCATTTATGTCATTTTGTACTTCTCCTTCTTCCTTGAGTCCGAAAAACCAAACCCTAATCTTGATCTTGGCTTGCTTCTTTGTTCTTGGCTACTGCTTGGTTAACTATTGCGAATTAATGGTACAACACTGCTAGCTTTGATTGCTTATCCTGCTGCTTTCATGTCTTCTCTCTTACTTCTTATGATGTTTCTTTTTGTGGGCTCGCAGCTCTGGTTGTTGTCTGCAAATATAGCTAGTTCCCTTTAAACCTTGTTTGTATGATTGATTTGTCAGAATTCAAAAAGAAGTCCTTATCTCAATCAAGGGCTAACATTATTATGCATGGGACGTAATTCTATTGTGAAATAACTTATATATCTATCATCATGTCTGGGTCTATAATCAAATACTTTATTCACAGGCTTGAGGAGCTTCAAGTGCTTGATATAAAGTTTCTCTATGGCTGCTCAAGGCCTACAATAGTAGTTCTTTACCAGGTATGCTTAACTTTGTTCAGTATAATAGGTTTATAGCCAATATATGTACAGATCTAATATCAGGAAGAGAAAGGATGCACTAGTAGTACAACTGAAATGTTGGGCCTTCCTGTTCACTTTGTTCCTTGAGAGTCCTCTCTCAGCTATGCATTTGGCTGTCAATTTGGCTCAACTGGCTTTCTATAATGATGGATTTGGTTATTCTGCAGGATAATAAGGATGCTCGTCATGTTAAAACGTATGAGGTTTCATTAAAGGACAAAGATTTTGTTGAGGGGCCATGGTCCCAGAACAATCTTGATAATGGGGCTGATTTGCTTATTCCAGTTCCGCCACCACTTTGTGGAGTTATCATTGTTGGGGAGGAGACCATTGTATACTGCAGTGCCACTGCTTTTAAAGCAATCCCCATTCGACCTGTAAGTTTTAGCAGGCATGCTTAGTCACATCGGCACATGGAATCAATTACTGCCTTTCTGAAAAAAGCATTTCCTTAGGCTGTTAGGCATTCAGCTTCCTGTACTTATAAGTCAGAAGTATGGCAACACTCTAATTTTTGTCTTGGATGGTTTCAGTCCATTACAAGAGCATATGGAAGGGTGGATGCTGATGGTTCTCGGTATTTGCTTGGTGATCACGCAGGACTTTTGCATCTACTTGTTATCACTCATGAAAAAGAGAAGTGAGTTTTAGCTTTCATCTTTAACTTTTTCATATGAAAATTGTCATCTTTCTATGATTAGCCTTTACTCAACTATCACATCTTTTGGATCTATTTTGAAGAAAAACATCGATTAGCACTTGCTCTATAAAAGCAGCTTTAAAACTCTTGACAATGCAGGCTTTCCCTCAAATATCTGCTAGTTTCTTTCTTTCCACGTGCACCAAACTGTCTAAGGGACCTTTCTTAGTACTTTAGCGATCCAACCTTTCTTCAACCTTCTTTTCAAAGCGGCATGGATATCTATGATTGGAATTAATTATGGTTTAAAGTCTTTTAACATTTTTCAATTGTAGTGCTCAAGTAATTTGTGCGATTTGCTTGGCCTAACAGAGTTACTGGCCTCAAAATTGAGCTTTTGGGGGATACGTCTATTGCATCGACAATATCTTACTTGGATAATGCATTTGTTTTTATTGGCTCAAGCTACGGAGATTCACAGGTATGGTCAATATGCTTGATCATGGAATATTATTTTTGTTTTCATCTTCTTGCCTATGTTTTTTTTGTTTTTTATTTTTTTATTTGGCGGAGTAATAGATCCTGAATGTTTGGTGTACTAATTTCTTATTTTGTTAACTTAAGCGTTGTAATTTTTACTGTCTTTTTCCTTTGTTTTCTCTTAACCTGAAAGAGAAAAGAAGGATTAGAGGATGAAGTAGTGTGCATTTGCGGATCAATGACTAACTACTAGCAACCAAACTCCAAAGAAAATATTGTTGTTGTCTGATCAACCAATTTATATAAGTGATATATTATTTGCATCTCTCTTCTTATTTGTTAGTTCTCTACCTTCACAATTTTCTCATCTTTTCTGCTCATTATTTCATCACCTTGTTTTCAGACACTATATATTCATACTTAAGTCAACTTGTGTGTGCATATTTGGTTTGGCTTATGTAATATTCTTTCTGATTTCTGATTCTTGGGGGTGATTCAATTACAGCTCATTAAATTGAATTTACAACCAGATGCAAAAGGATCATATGTAGAAGTCTTGGAAAGATATGTCAATTTGGGTCCAATTGTTGACTTCTGTGTGGTTGACCTCGAAAGGCAAGGGCAAGGTCAGGTTGTAACTTGCTCTGGTGCATACAAAGATGGTTCTCTTCGTATCGTCCGTAATGGGATTGGGATAAATGAACAGGTCTAGCTTTTTTCCTTTTTTTAATTACTGTTTTTCATTTATATATTTATTTTAAATTTTTTCTTCTAAGAACTCTACTGATACTGAAGTTGGTTTTTTAGGCATCAGTGGAGCTTCAAGGCATAAAAGGAATGTGGTCTTTGAGATCTTCAACGGATGATGTATATGATACTTTCTTGGTTGTTAGCTTCATTAGTGAGACCAGGATTCTAGCTATGAATCTTGAGGATGAATTGGAAGAAACTGAAATTGAAGGTTTTGACTCGCAAGTACAGACTTTATTTTGCCATGATGCTTTGCACAACCAATTGGTGCAAGTAGGTCTTTGTGTTACATACTTAACTTTATGTGACTTAACTTGTGACTTCTCCTCATTCACATGATTTATTCAATACTATAATGTAGGAACTTTTCAGTAGGGAATTAATGTGAGGTTGTGGTTTGTTTAATGTTAGGTCACCTCAAGCTCAGTTAGACTGGTCAGTTCGACATCTAGAGAACTTCGAAATGAGTGGAAAGCTCCAACAGGATATTCTGTGAATGTTGCTACTGCTAATGCATCCCAGGTATTTTTCTTAAATATTTCCTTTCATTTGTTATCATTTTAAGTTCATTGTTTGTCTTTAGAGTTAAAAAATGTGTATATGGAAAAGAAGCATAAATGTTAAAATTATTTGGGGAAATTTTTTCAGAAACACCCTTTTAAAGTGTCCACTTTATTTAAAACAACCTTCTAAAATTTTTTTTTGTCACTTCAGTCCACATTATAAATATTTTTTATCAAAGACAACCTAATGCTACTTTCCGGTGTTGACTCTATTTTTTCCGATGTTGACCATGAGTGTGCGAGGCACGTGACCTCGTATATTGCTTAATACACCCCTTTTCCCTCCAATTCACTCGTTTTAAAACCCCTCCTCTCTCATTCAGTTTTGGAGACAAAACTCACTGTTCGCCATCAATACCCTTGTATATTCATTTATGCAATTTAGTTTAAAGTTTCAAACTTTCTCATATTATCGCTTATTCACTGACTATTTTTTCTTATTGTTTTCCATTTGCTTGCATGGTCAAAGCCACTCAAACGTGTTGCATCTCCTTTGACCAGTTTCATGGTTGTAGAACTTACAAGCGTAGATTTTTCGTCCTGGGTTATCATGAGTCCAGGAGGTCCTCTTAGCAACAGGGATACCACAAGCGCATTTGATATCCTTTAGATCATGAATGCTGCATAATTGACAAATCCTTTGTCAATTATTTCGATTTCAAAAATTTGGGGGAAAGAACCCTAATTTTCAAAAACACCAATTACAGAAAAAAAAAAAGAAAAAAAGAAAAAAAAAAACAGAAACCACGATACCTGGTTCGAAATTGATGAAATGCTTGGTTGAAAACTTGAAAAAGAGGAATGAGAGAGAAGCAGGGGTTTTAATAGGAGTTAATTGGACGTAAAAGGGGTGTATTAAGCAATATATGAGGTTAGGTGCCTCGCACACTCGTGGTCAACATCGGAAAAAATGGAGTCAACGCCGGAAAGTAGCATGAGGTTGTCTTTGATAAATTTTTTTTATAATGTGGTCTGAAGTTACAAATTTTTTTTTAAAAGGTTGTTTTAAATAAAGTGGACACTTTAAAAGGTTGTTTCTGACAAATTTTCCATTATTTGGAGACAATAAAGAAAATTTCCTTAAATGCTTTTTACCTGTCTTGTGGGAGCCCTTGGTGTCAGAAGTCCTCAGTGCGTGGTTTTGCAAGCATCCATTTGTCATTTACCTGCTAATTTTTAATCAGAATTTTCATGTGCAAATAAATCTCAATCCTCTGACCTTAGGTCTTCATGCTTTCACAGGTTCTACTTGCCACTGGTGGTGGGCATCTTGTTTATTTAGAAATTGGTGATGGAGTTTTGACAGAAGTGAAACATGCGCAATTGGAGTATGAGATATCATGTCTTGACATAAATACAATCGGTCAAGATCCAAATTATAGTCAGCTAGCTGCTGTTGGAATGTGGACAGATATTAGCGTTAGGATATTTTCGCTTCCAGATCTTAATTTAATTACCAAAGAGAATCTTGGAGGGGAGATAATTCCTCGCTCTGTTCTTCTATGCTCTTTTGAAGGGGTAAGCAATTCAGCATGCTTATTTAGTTATTTTGATCTAATGCGACTTTATTTTTTTAAGATTTTCCTATAATTGTATTCTTTTGTTTCCTTAAATTTGCAATACTTTTCTAAAAGAGATGTTTCCAAAAAATTGCAACACTTCTATATTTGATAGTTTTATACTTTTATTTACCAATTAGAATACCATAAATGTCCTTACTTTAAAGAGTGGATGAGTGGTGGGGTAGAGAGGTAGATAGTTAACATGGAGTGGGTTATTACCCCCCCCCCCCCCTCCCCCCCTTTTCCTCCTTATATCTTAATAAATTAGCCATTTGTAAGTGTTGTAATAATAAGGAAACGAAGCAAACATATTGATATAAGTCTCAACGGCTATCATAATGCATGACATAGCACCCACGGGATCGCACTTTAGTGATCTGCTGATTGTTACCTTGATCATGACTACAATGTTCCGTGTATGTGTTAGTTTCCGTGCGTTTTGTGGTTCTCCCCTTAGCACATTTTCCAAAGTTTTTTGGTTTTAAGTGATCCACATAATCAAGCAATTAATTTTGATGGCTTTACTTTTCCCATCCAATTAATCAATAGCAATACTACCATACTTATCATGGAGTGGGTTACCCCCCTTTTCTCTCCTTATCCCTTAATAAATTTTCCTTTTGTAAGTGTTGCAATAATAAGGAAACGAAGGAAGCATATTAATTTAAGTCTCAATGGCCATACTACCATACTTGTGGGCCCGATGAATAGCTGGACCTGAAAAAGAAAGAGGTTGTATTGGAACTTAGCATACTGATGCTCTAACAATACTACCCCACTCCTTTTTTTCGCAGAAAGATCTATATACATATAAGCTTATATTGATGACCAGAAAACAAAAAAGTAAAAAGATTTAGTGATGCCTAACACAGCGTCACAGCTCTATAATATACTAGAAGGGTCATGTATCTTTATGCCACTTGCTTAATCTTTGTTTTGATTATTTGGATAGCATGATATGTGCAGTATAAATTATAGTATCATGTATGTGTATGTTCCCTGATTCTAACTTTATCGCTCCTTCTATTTCAGATATCGTATTTATTGTGTGCTCTTGGAGATGGCCATCTATTGAACTTCATGTTGAACATGAGTTCTGGTGAACTGACTGACCGTAAGAAGGTGTCTTTGGGTACACAGCCTATTACACTTAGGACTTTCTCATCTAAAAATGCTACTCATGTGTTTGCTGCCTCTGATCGACCAACAGTAATATACAGCAGCAACAAAAAGTTGCTTTATAGTAATGTAAATCTCAAGGAAGTCAGTCATATGTGCCCTTTCAATTCAGCAGCTTTTCCTGACAGGTATAGCTTTATAATTTTCCCAAGAGTTTTGTTTGTTAGAAATGTATGGTTCTTGATGCTATGATAGCAAGGAGATCGATAATGTGTGAAGAATAGTCTGTCCTCTTTTAGGTATGGATTGAAACATTGTCTGATAACATGTGATGCTTCATATACTTGATAACAATAATTTTATCATCAAAATTTCTGGGAATAGTGTTGTTTTTGTAAGGTCAGATGTGTGTATTACTTTGTTAACTTTTATATGCATCAATGTGAGCCACTTTATTTATTTATAACTAGTTTCCAAATGTGAGATATGATGTTTTGTGCAAATCCGTGTTTCACTTTGACATAGAAGCCATTGGAAATATTCTTTATAGATGCTTTCTGGTTTATACCTGTGCATGATGTTGACCAATCTAGCTACCCATTTTTACTTCTGTAACATATGCATCTTTGGTGCTTTTTGTGCTAACATTCCCTTTTTTCCTCTGCTGATAGTCTTGCAATTGCTAAAGAAGGTGAGCTTACAATTGGTACCATTGATGAAATTCAGAAGCTTCATATTAGGTCTATCCCTCTGGGGGAACATGCTCGGCGTATCTGCCACCAGGAACAAACTCGCACTTTTGCCATTTGTAGTTTGAAGTACAACCAAGCTAGTGCAGAGGAATCTGAAATGCATTTTGTGCGTTTGTTGGATGACCAAACCTTTGAGATCATATCCACTTATGCGCTTGATACCTATGAATGTGGTTGCTCCATACTGAGCTGCTCATTCTCAGATGACATCAATGTTTATTACTGTGTTGGAACAGCATACGTTTTGCCTGAGGAAAATGAGCCAACAAAGGTAAAGTATTAGCCTGTTAGGTTGTGATGAAGTACACTTTTAACGCATCTGTCATTTGATATTGTCTGTCAAAAGAGTCAAACAATAGAGAAACATTCGGTGGAATAGTAATGCTAATGTATCCTGGCATCTTGTGTGAAATTCCCTTGATAATTCAATTAGAAAAGAGTAATCAGTGTACAAATCACTCAAGTTTTTTTTATGCCTTGCTTTTCTGGTCAGGAATTAAAATTACTGAAAGCTGCCCCATTAGTCATTTTCCCAGTTTCAATTACCTTCTCATTGCATAGATGGAAGAAGGTTTTTTCGATTGGCATTAGGAATCGAAAAATTAACAGTATATTGGAGTCTTTCAGTAAAAAAATTACTCCTGGAATGTTCTACACATTTTG
Organism: Chenopodium quinoa; assembly: GCF_001683475.1. Classification (NCBI taxonomy): domain Eukaryota; kingdom Viridiplantae; phylum Streptophyta; class Magnoliopsida; order Caryophyllales; family Amaranthaceae; genus Chenopodium; species Chenopodium quinoa. The sequence continues at coordinate 440,578 of NW_018744118.1, read as the reverse complement.
CAAAGTGGATAACTAATATATCATTTTATCATGTAAATTTTACAGGGAAGAATTTTGGTTTTTGTTGTGGAAGATGGAAAGCTGCAACTCATTGCGGAGAAGGAAACTAAAGGTGCTGTCTACTCACTAAATGCTTTCAATGGAAAGCTGCTGGCTGCCATCAATCAGAAAATTCAGCTTTATAAGTGGATGCTTCGGGATGATGGTACTCATGAGTTACAGTCTGAATGTGGACACCATGGGCACATTCTTGCCTTGTATGTGCAAACTCGTGGTGATTTCATTGTTGTCGGGGATCTGATGAAATCAATTTCACTGCTAATATATAAGGTAGGGGTTTCAGAAAAACTGTTCACTTCTTCTAGCTTGTTCAGTTGTACTTCAATCAAGCATTATTATTCTGTTTGTGTTTTTCAGAGATGGTATTTCTTTTTCATCATTTAGTTATATTGCTTTTGATGCCACCATTTGCCTCTATACTTGATGGGCAGCAATTTAGTCTTTCATTCTTCTATAATTGCAGCACGAGGAAGGTGCTATTGAGGAGCGTGCACGGGACTACAATGCTAATTGGATGTCAGCTGTAGAGATTCTGGATGATGATGTATATCTTGGTGCAGAAAATAGTTTCAATCTGTTCACAGTGAGGAAAAACAGCGAAGGTGCTACAGATGAGGAGCGTGCACGCCTTGAAGTAGTTGGGGAATACCACCTTGGAGAATTCATCAACCGATTTCGTCATGGTTCTCTTGTTATGCGGTTGCCAGATTCCGACATAGGTCAAATACCAACTGTTATCTTTGGAACTGTTAATGGCGTAATAGGGGTCATTGCCTCTCTTCCAAATGACCAGTACATCTTCCTGGAGAAGCTACAGTCAAATATGAGAAAGGTTATAAAGGGTGTAGGAGGACTGAGTCATGAGCATTGGCGGTCATTTCACAATGAGAAGAAGACAGTAGATGCAAGAAACTTCTTAGACGGAGATCTGATTGAATCTTTCCTTGATCTCAGTCGCGGTCGTATGGAAGAGATTTCAAAAACAATGGGTGTTTCAATAGAGGAACTTAGCAAGAGAATTGAGGAGTTGACCAGATTGCACTGATGAAGTTTGATCAGGAAAGAGGCTTGCTTTTTGCTGAGCCTCTATAATTTGACTTCTACATCTCTCTGTATCTTTTTTTTGCTCTCTCTCTTCTTTACAAGTTTTGTTCAGTTTTTTTTTTTTTTTTTTTACCGAGTCAGCTCTCATGGCATAGGATTTGAGCTGCTTGCATTCGAGTTGATTTCCCCATAATTTAGCAATAATAAGTTAGGGGTGATGCATCCAAGTATCTCCATTCCTGGAAGCCACTGTTTGTCTGCTCATCGTACTTGGTTTCTTTGTATCTGTTATTGTATGTTCATTAAGTAATACATGTAAAATCTACATTTCAGAACCTGTATTCGTAGACTCAGATATTTCTATCTGCCCGTTTTGTCTTGGTTGAAAATTTTAGATGTGATTCTTTGTCGACTTTCCTTCATAACTTGGCACAGTTCTGAAGGTTACTATACAATTTGTGGTCAATATATATTTTCATTTTTCTATTGTGGTCAAGTTTACAGTTAAGGTTACAGTTAAGTGTCATTGGTATGCTATTGCCCGGATTGTATTTGACAATTATGGCATTGTGAGATCAATCCCTATAAAGAGACGTTGAGGTGGAGATTCCCCTTTTTGAAACATAAAACAAAAAGAAAAATTTCCTAGCTTATAGGTGGTCAAAGTAAGTCAAATGAATATAGCGTCAATAGTAAAATAGAGAAACTTTTTCAAAAAGATAGTTTTTATTAGTATTACCATCTATATAACCTTGAAAAATTAGTCTTTCTACTCTTCCGGTATCTTACTTGAGTTTATTTAAGGTTTGACGTTGTTTACTCACTATGTATTTGTAGACGGAAAATTTATACACTAGCACGTAGGATATTATGAGTCAAAAGTCAATTTACAGACTTGACAATTGACACTAATTTGATAACCATTAATTAAAAATTAATTAATTTGGGAGAATAAATTAAATTAGCCTATATTATTGTTTAACTAGATGGAAACCCGTGCGATGCACGGTTTTTTCATCTAAGATTTTTAATTATTTGATTTATTATATTTAATAATTTCAGACAAAATTACAATAGTTTAATATTTATTTTTTTTACTATAATTTATAATGAATTTATTAAATATAAATAAATTGTAAATATGATATTTTTTCCGTTATATAAAATCTTTAATGTGAAATGATATTTTTTAATAATTTAATCCTAAATCATTATTCATTGTTTTACCATATCTTTTATTTCGATAGAATCACCAACCTCGTCCACAACCAACCTACTAGATCAATGGATAAATTGAACCATGAAATGTTAGCCAAACTAAATTTGATAAATTAAATCTTTACATTTATATAAAATAAATCAATATATTTACAAATAAATGAAAAATTGTTGTGATATAAAATCAAATCTATGCATTGGAATTTTTTCATCATCTCCAAAAATAACCAAATTCATCCATATATTAAGTATACAACATCTAATACGAAATTTTATTTGTGTCGTATGATGTGTTAGGTCTGCATGTAAAAAAACATTTAGTAAATAAAACATAAACATATAATCGTTGAGTATCCCAAATTAATACAATGTTAGTAATAATTAGAAATACTAATTTAAACATAGAATTTTAATAAGCTAAAAATTACCCGGCCATTGATGACCAAAATTAACACAAAATGAGGGGATTTTTTAATGATACAAAATTTTGTTTGTGTCGTATGATGTGTCAATTTATAATGGTAGGTATCACAAATTTTAATTTAATTATAATTAACGAATAATTTGTATTTCTTATCATAAATAATATCAAAATTTATCTTATAATGATAGGTATTAAACTTTATTATAAGCGTTTATCATTTAAATATTTCTTAGAATATTTTTTTTTGATTTCTTATACTCGTAGTATTGAATTAATAAATTTATTTTTTCCTATATTTTTACTTTATTTTTTTCATTAAAACAATTTAATTTGTGGATTATAATCTATGTGGCATTAAAATTTTAGATATATTAAATCTAATTCGTTACTTTTGTCTAGGTGGCAACATAATTTTTTAATTCAAAAATAAAATACAAATCTTTTTTCTTATTGGTCGAAATAAGTATATTTCTTACGTGGAATGCTCTCCAAAAATGCCTACTTTATTTATATATATATTAGGTTACTCCTTATATCCCACAATAACAGACACAATTAACCTTTATATATATGTTGATGCACTAGATTAACCTTATTTTATATAATAAATATTAATAAAAATCATAATAAAAGTTATATTATGAAACTTTATGTTAATACCTATCTAACAACACATTTTATGACAAATTATGTTTTTATTATGTTAGAAAAAAATTATAGTCGAAGTTAATATTCGTATATAAATAGTGAAAAAAAGTCCAACGTCTAAGTTATTTTGTGATGGAGGGAGTAAAATTGTTTCCATCATATTTGAGTTATAATAGTCAAACCCAATTTTGAAAGTCCAACTCCAATGTACATCTAACCCTAACCCTAGGGATGTTTTGATTCTATTAATAGAGGTCATCTATTACTCTATAATAATTTAGTTTTTTTTTTTATTTTTTTTTATTTTTATTTTTTTTTTTTTTCTGAGGGAATTTTTCCTTCTATTTTTTTAGAACATTAATTTCCCTAAGAAATTCATAATATTTATTTATTATTATTATTATTTAAGACAAGTATTATAATTGACTATTGTGTTATATTTCTCTAGAAATTTCCATATTTCAATCATCAATAATTTAAAAAACCGAGCATGGCTCGAAATTATCTAGTTTTATATCATTTGAGAGGAAGAAAATCATAAGAGAATTAAGAAGGCACAAAAAACCTCTTATAAAAACCCTAAAACTCTCCGGAGAAAATCTTTCAAAACCTAGTAGAAGAGCAACAAGCATTCAACGTGTCATTTCACTCTAGAAAATCATCCTTGGATGAGATCAAGCCTCAATGACCCTCAACAAGAGGAAAAAAAAAGAGAGAAGAGATTCAGAACATTAAGCACGTCATAAGTTCGTGTTGTTTAACCTCTATATCAAATAATCTTTTAACAGGATTACGCCTCAATGGCCCTCTACTCTTTTAGCACTAGAAAAAACACTCTATGTTTCCTTAATTCTACTCTTTTAGCACTAGGGTGCAGCAAAACCAAAGTATTCTCACCAGGAAAAAAAACTCCCATGTTTCCTTAATTCTATAGCGTAGGAAGGCCCAAGCATCAACCAAAAGAGGATCATTATTACCAAATGTGGAGTTGTTCCTCCATCTTCATATACACTATAGAGTGGTAGCAAATGTCGTTGGTCATTTTTTTTATTAAATAACCCATCAGCCTCAAGGTTGCGCACCATTTAAATTGAGAGATCATCATTATAAAAGGAAAGGAAGGGTAAAGGGAAGTACCTTCTAGTCTTTTCTAGATGCTTCTTGCAATGGGGCAATCTCTTAAGACTCTCCTTAGTGTTGAAGGCACATCTTTGACATTCGAGTTCATTCGTCAAGGTTCTTTTAAATTTGTTCGCATTGCATAGCAATCTGTCCTGAAACAAAACTAGAGGAAGGTATATATTCTTTGAGGAACGGGTGCCTTCCTTGCTAATTCCCACTTTGGATGAGTAGGAACATTGTCATGATCTTGTATTAATCGCAGTGCATATTTAATTGAGGACCCACCAAATTTTGACCTCTTCCAATCAAAGATATCCCCTATATTTGGGTCTTCAACTAGACAATGAGAAGCAATGCATTTTTATAGCATGAGCAGGTAAGGGATGGACAAAGCTATCCCATTTCCAACTCACTTCATTCTCCCATAGTTCTTCCATTGTCGCTCCGTCAATTGAGCTGAAAATTTTGTCAGTTCTTGAATCACGAGGAGGTGATGACATAGTCAAACAATTATCTCAAAAAAGTGTATTATTGTCGTTGCCAATAGCTACCCCAGAGCTTTGCTCTAACCATTTGGCGTTATCCGTAATGCTCCTCCAAACATTTGACATATTGGAAGATGGAGTGAACATATGCATGTATATGTCGCACCTCACTTAGCAATATTTATATCGAAGGACCCTCAACCAAAGAACATGTGGTTCCGTGAGAATTCCGCCACCCAAGTTTGGTTAGAAAAACAGAATTTGCTTGTTTACACGCGTACCAATCCCTCCTTTATTATTCAGCAATTGCAAAGTATCCCAAGACAAGAGGTGAATCTTATCCTCTTTTCTAGAACCTCCCCATACAAACCTTCGTGCTTTTTTTAAATATTTTTTTATTATTTTATTTTAATCAATTTCATCACAATTCGAACTAGCAGCTTCGCTATTGCATAGAGTAGTTTGCAAGTGAGGTGATAACGGACTTATCAAGAATAATGCGACTAGCTAAGGATAAACATTTTGATTTCCAACATGTGATTTTCCTATCAATTTTTACATATAAATGAGCTTAAGTCTCCTTTGTCACACTACTAGTCAACATTGGCATACCTAGGTATAATCCGAGGTCATCAGTTGCTTCCACACCAAGAGTATCATAATTCACAAATGTGGTTTTGTGCTTCCTGAACAACGTTTTGAGAGAATGACACTCGAGATTTTTGGAGATTAACTTTCTAACCAGAAGCCGTGCAAAATCTGGTAAGACAATCGCTTATAACATGCCCTTGTTCCATTGAAGCTCCGGCAAAGAGGATGAGATCGTCTGCAAAGAGTAAGTTCGAGAGTAATGGACCCTCTCTACTAGCATGAATTGGTCTCCATATTACAGTTATGATAGTATCCTCGATCACTTGATCGAGCCTCTCCATACAAAGCACAAATAAGTACAAGGAAAGTGGATCCCCTCGACAAATTCCCCTTAAAATATAAACGGAATATGTCTTTTTCCTATTCCAAAGAACTAGCAAAGAAGGCGAAGTCACACACTCTAATTAAATCTGTTAATTTTAGTAAAAATAAAATAGCAAAAAATTAGAGACTAAGAGATCACAAAAAATATACAAAATATTATATAAAAAAATTGTGCATTGCAAGTGGTTAAATCTAAGAATATTTATTACTAAGAATATAAAAGGAAAGTGGAACACTAATTAAAAAGCAAAGGGAACATGTCAAAGGCAAGGTCATCACAATCAACTTCACTAAAAGTCTAAAACCAAGAAACAAGGCGTAACCGTCCAATATTGTACAACATTCTTCTCTTGTTCCATCTTCAGCCGCTGAAGAGTTTCTTGTTGCTGTGCACTAATTTTTTCGATCTGTGCATTAGCCTTTGGAAGCTGATCTTCTAGCTCTTTAACTCTTGTTTCTTCGTGGTACTCCATTTGTTCAACAATTCAGAAAAACAGTTAATAATAAAACTATAATCTATGATCAAAATAAAAAAAACTTTATTATTCTTACCCAATTTCACTTCTTCATCGCGTTCGACACTTTCGCCTCGGACAAATTTGCTAATGAAATCGAGATTATTAAACTCTAGATGCGGCCAAGTTCCAATAACGTCGCCGCAATATTTCTCTTCCAAACTATCCAAATATTTCCCATCTACAAAAACAAAATTAAATGTTAAAGTTAGTTAAAACGTTATTAGCCAAAATCACATAGAACCACAATATGTACCTCTCTCGTATCGATGGCATAGCTTGATTTTCTTGCGTTATACAAATATTTTTCCTATCTGGCCGTCGATGCTCATATATTAAATTATCCTTATTGTACAAATTTTCCCATATATGAGAAAACAATAGGAGCTATGAATTACAAATAACTATAAGTAGAGGCAGATTTAAGTTCAAAGCAAAGGTGTCAATTAACCCCACTTGTCTTTAACTAAAAATTAATTTTAAAAATATTTATAAAATGAAGAAATAATGATTTATTTAGTATTGAATTATTTAATATGAGAATGATAATATACAAATTTTAAGTAATGTATCAATACACATAATTATGTGAGCTAACTATGTGCAATATAATATTTACGTTACACATATTTGTTATTTTATAAATAATTTCACGTAATTTGTTAATGCATAAACAATTTTAATATTATTTATTTTAATTAATTTCTCATATCTTAATAACTAATTTTATTTCAACAATAATACCGATGGATTACACAAGCTTAAGTTAAGTACATATATAATATACAAATATATTAGATTTACCGTATTAATCATATAAACATAAAAAAAACACACACACACACACAAACATATATATATATATATATATATATATATATATATATATATATATATATATACATATATATATATACATATATATATATATACATATATATATATATATGCATATATATATATATATACATATATATATATATATATATATATATATATAAAATGATTTTATAAAATGATTTACAAACTGTACTCATAATTATTTTCATAACAAAATACATTGTTGTTTCTCACTAATATTGTAATTAATGTTTATTCATTACTTAAAATTTCCTATTTGACTTTTTATATGTAGCCCTTAGGACTACATATATCTAATAAATTTGCGAAATTTTTTTTATTACTAGAATGAGTAAATAAAAAATGAAATGTACATTATCAAATATATAAATTACAGTTAAAATTGTATTAATTTACACATCCCATGAATCCAACAAATAGCAAATTATTAAAGCATCTACTGATTAGGGGATTTTGCTCCCACCAATCGAAATGCGCCACGTGGGCCAATCAGGTCCTGCCAAGTGTCCCCCGGTTGGAACTGTCAGGGCTTGCCACGTGGCACACGCTTATTCGTCCACCTTGGACCTATTATGTCATGACACGTGGCATACTCCATGCCTAATGGAGAAACCGGCCACCCAGGCCCAACTTCCGAGGGAAGCCCAATCAGCCCTAGGTTAACCTAAACCTAGGGTGGGCACGTTTCCCAAGGTTATAAATACCTCCTTTAATCCTCATTAAGGGAGATTACATTTAATTACAGAGATAACAGGCTGATCACGCTAACAAAGCAGATTACCTACACTAAACACTCTCACCTAGAGAGACCCAATCACTTTAATTTCCGCATTAATTACTCCTTAATCAAGTACTAACTTGACCGTTGGAGGCGGAGCTCCCACCACCAGGAGTCTCCGTTGTTTTGCAGGTACAGGCGTCCGGTTCCAGTCTCGGAATTGTAACTCTCCCGCAGGACATCAGAAAACCCCGAAACATTTGGCGCCGTCTGTGGGGAGAGTACTTCTGAGATGGCATCCAAGTCTGTACCGACTCCTGAAGAGAGGCGTCCCCTAGACGACCCTCAAGTTCAGTCGGACCACGATACTGGGGATGAATTTGAAGTTGAAGCTCACACAGCTACAGACGGGACCCTAAGGGCCCGGCGTACCCGTCATACCGAAAGGAGGGAACGGGAACATCCTCATACAGGAAGCGAGCCAGCAGGCGCACCGCCTGTTCGGCAGCAGCCGCACCGCCTGTTCGGCAGCAACCGACTGATGGGTCTGCTCCCATCACAAGGAACGAACTCATGACCTTCATGAGGGACTTCAAGGGAGAGATTCAAGAATTGATCAACAAGAAGCCGCCTGCTCTGGACAAGGAGCAGTCGGCTAAGAAACCTTCCACTTCACTGAAGAGGAAGCCAGTTCATGGGCGAGAGGCGACTCCTCATCCTAAATCTAGGAAGCGGGAGCCGACTGCCCTTGATTTCACAAAATACCGTTTTCCTACTCCAGGAAATAGGAAACTTGTTCGTCATATTCAGGCGGACGGGTCGAAGCAAACATTCACAGATGCTCGGCTACTGCTAGAGCAGAAGAAGAGTGACCGATTGTCAGAGTCGGCCTCTACTTCAAACTTCCAAGACAGTCTGCGAAATGCCTCAATGAGGCATACTCAGTCGTATCGTGAGAGTCAGTCAGGCGGCACCTCCCGTCAGTCCGGCTTTCATAGCGACCAGGCGGTACCAAACCTACCGTTTGTACCGCAACAACAGTATTTTTTACAGCCACCTCCGTTTGGTGGTCATGCAGCAAAAAACGTCCAGCCTATGGACTGGCAGCTACGGTTTCTTAGACTTGGTGAACAGCCGTCGGCCTTCTCCAAGGAAATTACTGAAGCCGCTCAGCCGGCCAAAGTGAAAAATGTATTAGTAGGCGCCTATGACGGCACTACTAACCCAGAAGACCATCTTATGGCCTTCACCAACCTGATGTACCTTCAAGGGTTGGATGATCCCACTTGGTGCAAGTGTTTCCCAGCGACTCTCAAAGGAATCGCACAACAATGGTTCGGCAACCTGCCGACTGGTTGTGTAAATAGCTTCAGGACGCTTGCTTACTTATTCACCTCCAACTTCGCCATGAACATCCCTGCGAAGAAAACAACCCTTGATTTAGGAACAATTCAGCAGGGCGAGAAGGAGGGGCTTCGTTCTTACATCAGGCGGTTTAACCTGATGAGAATACAGATTCAAGGGTTACCAGATGAAGTAGCCTATACTGACTTTTTCAGAGGTCTCAAAGACGGGTCGACCTTCAAATTTGATTTGGTTCGAAAGAGGGTGGCGACTCTTCAAGAGGCCTTGATTGAAGCGGAAGCCTATATACAGGCGACTGATCTTTGTAGTACGATAAAACAGTCGGATGGAAAAAGGTTCGACAAAAGAGAAGGACGACAGAAACAGTCGTCAAACAAAGACGAGAAGAGAAAAGAGGTCTGGGCGGCTGATTCCTCTAAACAGCCGGCCCAGACAAAGAAAAAAGAATTCAAACCATACTCCCCAAAGTATGTGTTTAACAAGGATAACCAGTTTATCCTAAAAGAAATCAAGGGACGGATCTCAATTGAGAAGCCGGTCCCCATGAAGGGTTCTGCAAACAACCGGAACCAAGAAAAATTCTGTGCTTATCATGAATATGTTGGCCATCACACCAATGACTGCATCAGTCTCATGCGGTATCTGGACCGCCTGGCTGAGCAAGGTGATCTTGACACTTATGTCAAGAAATCTACGGGGAACACTTCCTCGAAAAAGCAGTCGGCCAAAAAGAAACAACAGGCCGACAGCTCCGATACAGATGATGCAGTCGTCTACACCATTGCAGGCGGCTTCTCAGGAGGCGGCCCCACTATTAGGGGCAACAAAGACAATATCAGACGGTTAGATGTAAATTCCGTTCACCAAGAACGACCGTCCAAATATTCATTTCCTGAGATTGTCATCACTGAAGAAGATCTAGGAGGGGTAAGAGGGCCGCATGACGACCCTATCGTTATTGAATGTAAAGTGGCCAACCAGAGAGTTGGCCGAATCCTCATAGATACCGGAAGCTCCTCAGATCTCATCAGTAGCAAATGTCTGTCGAAACTAAAATATCAGACTGATTGCATACATCCGGCCTCCCACCCTTTAGTAGGGTTTGGAGGAGGAGTCGTCCACCCACTGGGACGAGTGGATTTACCCATCCGCCTGGGCGAAAAAGGGGAAGGACGACACATGGTAGTCCGGTTCCTGGTAGTAGAAGAACTCTCGGCCTACAACATGATTCTGGGACGACCAACCCTGAATAATTCCAAGGCTGTTATAATCCCATCTCTTATGTTGCTCAAGTTTGAGAGGGATAATGGAACAGTCGGCTCCCTAAGGGGAGATCAGAGGATGGCCCGAGAGTGCTATCTCTCGGATGTCAAGCCCACTGTTATGGCCACTGGGTCAAGTGGTGAAAAAACAGACCTTGACAATGTCAAGGAGAGTGCGCCTGTTCAAGAAGCAGGCGGCAAGAAGAGAAAGGCATCCCAGACAGGGGCCGCAAGAAAAGAAAGAAAATAGCAATCATTGGCAGAGGAGCGGTCGGATGAGTTCCGCCCTCAGCCGGCTGGTGAGCATACGGACCTGATCTTAGACGACTCACGTCCTGATCGAACAGTCAAAGTTGGGACGACTGCTCTGAGAAACCTTGGTGACGACTTTCACAAACTATTGAAAGAGTACAAGGACATCTTTGCATTCGAAGTCCATGAAATGCCAGGCATTAGTCCTGATCTGGCGGTACATAAACTGGCCGTGGATCCGAAAAAGAAGCCGGTACGGCAGAAGAAGCGGAACCATGGCGAAGAAAGAAGTCAGGCGGCAGCCGCCGAAGTTAAAAAATTACTTGACGCAGGGTTCATTCGGCAATGTTACTTCCCAGACTGGGTTGCAAATGTGGTGCTTGTTAAAAAGCCAAATGGCACCTGGCGAATGTGTGTAGACTACACAGACTTAAACAAGGCGTGCCCCAAAGACAGTTACCCTCTGCCTAAAATTGATAACCTGGTCGACTCAACAGCCGGCCATGCTTTGATGAGCTTTATGGACGCCTACTCTGGTTTCCATCAAATTCCTTTATGGAAGAAAGATCAGGAGAAGACGGCCTTCGTCACTGATCAGGGGTTATACTGTTACACGGTCATGCCGTTTGATCTTAAGAATGCCCCGGCTACCTTCCAGCGAATGATAAACACTGTGTTCTTTGATCAGATTGGGAGAAACGTCGAGGCATACATTGATGATATGATTGTCAAAACTAAACTTCAGAAAGATCATCTGTCGGACCTCCGAGAAACTTTCGCCACAGTCAGGCGGCACCATGTCATGCTCAATCCCAAGAAATGTGTCTTTGGAGTTGAGTCTGGGAAATTTCTCGGATTCCTTATCAATCAGAGAGGAATAGAGGCGAACCCTGAGAAGGTGCAGGCGGTCATTGACATGCAGTCGCCTCGTACCATCCGAGAGGTTCAGAAGTTAACAGGTTGTCTGGCGGCCTTGGGAAGGTTTCTAAGCCGATCAGGCGACAAATGCTTATACTTTTTCCAGGCAATTAAGAAAAAGGCAAGGTTTGAATGGGGGCCGGATGCTGAGGCCGCCTTCCAGAAATTGAAAGTTCATTTGCATTCCTTGCCGAGGCTGGTCAGCCCTTTGCCCAAAGAAGTACTCTACATGTACCTGGCCGTCTCTGATCATGCGTTAAGCGCTGTTCTCCTTGCTGAAAGAGACGGCTGTCAGCTCCCAGTCTACTTTGTCAGTCACGTACTGAAAAATGCCGAGTTAAGGTATCCTTTAGTGGAGAAATTTGGTCTTGCACTCTTCATGGCTGTTAAAAAATTGAAGCCCTACTTTTTGGCACATGCAGTCATCGTGTATACAGACCAACCTATCAAGCGGCCACTGACCATCATGGAGTCGTCAGGCCGAATGATCAAATGAGCCATAGAAATTCAGAGCCTCGAAGTTACTTTCGAGCCTAGAAAAGCAGTGAAGGGGCAAGCCTTTGCTGACTTTATTGTTGAGATGACTCGTTCTCCTGACTCTCAAGTTACAGACCAGGTCTGGAAGGTATATGTGGACGGAAGCTCTACTTCAAATGGTTGTGGAGCAGGCGTCATATGTCAATCGCCAGAGGGCGACAGGTACGAGTATGCTCTACACTTCAGTTTTCAGGCCTCAAACAATGAGGCAGAGTATGAAGCTTTACTTGCCGGAATCCGCATGTGCAAGGCGGCAGGGGCAAGAAAAATAGACGCCTGTTCCGATTCACAATTGATAGTGAGTCAGTACAATGGAGAATACGAAGCAACCCATTCGGCCATGATCAAGTATTTACAGGCGGTCCGACAAGCAGTCGGCTCCCTTGAGGATTTCCATCTGATCCAAGTGCCGAGATCAGAAAACAACCAGGCGGATGCACTGTCAAAATTAGCATCGCCCGCCTCCTCTGATACTCCTCGAACTGTTTTTTGGGAAGTAATGGAGAGGAGAAGCATTGAGGAAGAACCTATTGCAATCCTAGACAGAAGCTCAACCTGGATGGATCCAATCAGGGCATATCTGACAAACGGTATCCTGCCGGATGATCATCAACAGGCGGCAGCACTGAAAAAACGAGCAACCAGTTTTGAAATAATAAAGGGAGAACTTCACAAAAGGGGGTACCTTCAACCCTTCTTAAAGTGTGTTACCCCAGAAAAGGGACGAGAGATACTAGATGATCTTCACTCTGGTTACTGTGCTTCTCATATAGGCGGTAGGACGCTTGCTCAACGGGCAAGGCGGCAGGGCTACTTTTGGCCTACTTTAGAAGCAGATGCAATGGAGATGGTGAAAAAATGTGACAAATGCCAAAGATTTGGCAAGCTAATTCACCGTCCGGCTACTGACCTCACTACTATTCATAGCCCACTACCGTTTGCTAAGTGGGGCATGGATATTCTGGGTCCATATACGCCTGCTACAGGCGGAAGGAGGTACATACTTGTTGCCGTCGACTACTTCACTAAATGGGTAGAGGCGGAGGCTGTAAAGGGAATCAAGACGAAAGATGTAATTTCATTCATTTGGAAAAATGTCATCACTCGGTTCGGGGTTCCCATGTCTATGGTTTTTGATAATGGTCCCCAATTTGAGACGCCTGTTCTCAAAAGCTGGTTGGGTGACCAAGGAATTGCAAACTACTTTGCATCTGTCGGCCGTCCACAAGAAAACGGCCAGGTAGAAGCTTTTAATAAAATCATCTCAGACGGTCTCAAGAAAAAGATTGAGCGAGCAGGCGGCCTATGGGCGGATGAACTACCACATGTTCTCTGGGCCATTAGGACGACTGAAAAAGGGGCGACTGGAGAAACTCCATTCCTCCTAACTTACGGTGCGGAAGCTGTTCTTCCAATAGAACACTACGAGCCGACTCTTCGAGTAATGCTATATGACGAAGAGGCAAACTGGGAAGCCATGCGCCTGGCATTAGACTCACTTCCTGAAAGGAGGGGCAATGCTGTCTTGCGCCATGAAATTTACCGCCTGAGAATGACTAGATCATACAACAAAAAAGTGCACAGGCGTCCACTCAAAGTGGGGGACTTTGTACTTAGAAAAATGGAAGCAGTAGGTAGGGCTAATGAGTCTGGCAAACTAACTCCCAACTGGGAAGGACCCTACCGAATCTGTGAAGAGGTCAGGGACGGTACCTACCGGCTGGAAACACCAGACGGACAACCGTTGCCTCGAACTTGGAATGTAGATAATCTTAAGAAATATTTCTTTTGAATGATGTAAATAGTCAAGAGCTACTTAATAAAAGTTTGCATACTTACTATTCAATTTGGTACTAAGAGGGGCACACCTTCTGACAAACAGTCGGCTACTCTCCAAGTTTAATTTTTATTCTTACTTAAGAGGGGCATGCCGTCTGTACCTTTACAGTCGGCTACTCTCCATTGAGTATTTTACTCTCTTCAGAGGGGCATGCCGTCTGTACCTTTACAGTCGGCTACTCTCCATTGAGTATTTTACTCTCTTCAGAGGGGCATGCCGTCTGTACCGTTACAGTCGGCTACTCTCCATTGATTATTTTACTCATCATAGGGGCATGCTGTCTGGACATATAGTCGGCTACTCTCCATAGAAGAGGGCCGACTGGTTCCAAACACACAGCCACCCCCTTATACTTAGCTAAAAAAGATTAGGGCCTGGCCGACCCTGTGCCTAAACAGGCGGCTACCCTCCTCTTACTTAGCACCTACGTTCACCAAGAACTAACCAAGGCCACAGGCCGAATGATCAGACCAGGCGCCAAGCCAACTGATCCAATCTTCAAAACTAATACGACCTGTCCCAACATCATAGCAGGCGTCCGGCGGCATCCCTCCGGATGAAATTCGTCGCAGAGAGCAGCTCCCTTTTGGGTGGAACATTGCTCTATAAACTAATTACACGGCATCTATACGACTGTCCCCAAGGGCAACCACGTAGGCGTTTTTGAGACAAGGATAACTCTATCACTAACCAAACCAGTGGTAGCAGTTGATATCTGAGTCAGATGACCGCCTGTATTACTTGGGATAAATGCAGGGGGTACCTCTTGAGTTAATAGCCAATAAACATTGGCGAATCAAGGGTTCTAGCCGGCCTCCGCCGCCTGGTACCTCTACTTCTCAAGCAAGAGTGACGGCGACTGAGTAACAACAACGTTAACTCATAGTCACTCCCTCAAACTTGGTATGGAACCTAAAAGGTTTGAGTAGACCGCCTGTTTTTTGGCAAACAGGGGCACTCAAACCCCTATTCCTACTAGGTAACCACTCGGGTTAATAGCCAACAAACATTGGCGAATCAAGGGGATCAGCCGGCCTCCGCCGCCTGGTACCTCTACTACTCAGTTCCTTGGCAACTAGGTAACAATCACGTTTACTTGGTCAGACCACTTTCCTACTTGGTTAAATTTACAAATGACAGGATCGCCTGCCTAAAGGGGATCCAGTCTTTAAAATAGTTCGAATACCGATTGGATAAATGGCCGACTGATCGTCTAGCCTGGAAACAGACAACCACTCGTCCAGGGGCATAGGCTGCGTGACTAACTATCCGTACCTGTCTGCAACTATCGGCCATGTAAAACAGTCGGTATAGTGAACAATTGGATATCAGAATATTCAATACTTAGACAAATTTGAAGCAAAACAAATAAATTCATTAAAAAGAAGCCGGTCATTAAAGACCGGCAAAATATTCAGAGCCCCGGCCCCCTGGACGGGTAAATACAAAACAAACGGCACGCAGGCCGTGGAAAGAATACATAAAGCTTAAGAAGGGGGCAGATCTTCAATATTAGCAGCTGCCGCCTGGTCAGCACTCTTCTTGCTGGACTCGGCTTCAGCTGCATTCTTCTTTGATGCAATACCCCCTAAGCGGCACAAGCGCCACTACCGGCTCCTCCTCCTCCAACGCTTCCTCCAACGCCTCTTCCTCAGCAGCCGCCAGGATCTCTTGATTATATGTATCAGAACACTGGCGGTACGTTTTTTCCCATGAGGCAAAGTCGGCATTGGGGAAGAGGCGGCCCCAAGTCATGCGCTGGATTTGAGCAGAGTCTTCCATCATCTCCCGGACCAGCTCTTTCTTTTCTTGCTCGGCCTTTTCCGAGAGCTCCTGAGTAAGACTCTTCTCCTGGGCCACCAGGCGTACCTTTACGCTCGCCAAGGATTTCTCCAAGGTTTCGTATGAGGACATTTTTTGGCGAAGAGGTCTCAGCTCGGCCTTGAGATTGTTGATGGTCGCCTCCAGCTCACTATTCCTCTGCTGGGCCGCCTCTAACTGAGCCCGAATAGCGGCGGTAGCCTGCGCCTGATAATAAAGAATATCAATGGTCAGAACTTCATTTTGGGCAATTTGAAACATTGCCTTATCACAGTCAGAGGCGCCCATAGCTTTTGCAGCCTTTACCTCTTTGTTCTTCCGGCTTGCGAAGGCCGTTCACTCGGAGCAGGGCCTAAGTAAAAAGGAACAGGCGTCAGTTTCCAAACAAAAAAGAAAACAGGCGTCCTGGAATTCAAATACTCAAAAATATGCTAAGTGTACCTCAGCAAGGACCCCTGCAATCCCGTCTAGGTCAAGGGTGCCGACACCCCTGACCGCCTCCCTTTCAGCTGGAGGAACGGCCCTGATCATAGACTTGGCCACCTCTACCAAGTCAGGCTCCTGAGGGCCGGCTGCATCAAACATAAACAAGCGGATTAGACATAGTAAAAAAGGGAGCAAGTCTAAAATTTACAAGGACAACTTCATACTTCTAGGCGGCCCAGCTGGAGTTTTAGAAGAAGTGGCCGGCTGTTTCTCAGCCGCCACATGTTTCCTGGCAGAACCAGGAGAGCTCGCAACAGTCGTCCTCCGGGCCTTGGGGTCCGGCTGTTGGGAAGAAGAAGCTCTTGGAGCACCCGTCTAAAAAAGAAGAAAAAGTCAGTATATGCATAAACACAACTCCAAAAAGAGGGTGAAAGGTTCGAAGCCCACCAAGGGTGCCCCCTTCTTGGGGGAGTCGTTTGAAGCTTGTTGCATGATGGAGGCCCGCAACATGGCCGCCGCAGTCTTGGAGGCGATAATTTTGCTCATGGCGTCCGCTGGAAAAACAAACAGCAAAGTTAATAAAAGTTATAACAAAAATGCACGGAACAGTAGAGTATTCGACAGGCCGACTACCTCTTGAGGACCGACTGCTGAGGCCACAGGCGGCCAAAAAGTACTCGTCGTAGAGCCATTTGAAGCTCGGGACGCAGTGCAGGGGTACTTGCTCTCGTACCCCTGAAGTAGAGTCGACCCTTGACTCTACTTTGAAGAGTCCTTTATCTAGGATCTCTTTCTTAGCCTTGGGGGAACAGGCGGCATACTGCGGCCGCCTGCAAGAAGGGGCGGATTCCTGTTCCACCTGTTGAAGCGCTTGTTCAGCTCTGTGTCTGAACTCTCAATGATGAGGAAGGTGCTCCGCCAGTCCTTCCAGTTGTTTGCTTTACCTCTCGTCATGAGGTAGCCCCTGTGGCTCGTCAATTGATATCAGCCGGTACCGCCTGCCTTAGGGGTCCGGCTGAGGTAGTTCATGTGGGCGAAAGCCTCGAAGCTCGGCTCCACCCCGTGCAGTTCGCACCCGGCCACATAGCCGAGTACGTTGACCCAGGAGTTCGGGGCTAACTGCCATAACCCCAACTCATACCCATCCAAGATCCGCTGAACAGCCGGATGTAGTGGGAAGCGCAGCCCAGCCTTGATGGCCGCCTCGTAGCAGCCAAAGCTGGCGCTATCATAATTGGTACCAGCCGGCCAGACGACTGTGTCTTCTGGATCCG
This sequence comes from Chenopodium quinoa, assembly GCF_001683475.1. Lineage (NCBI taxonomy): Eukaryota > Viridiplantae > Streptophyta > Magnoliopsida > Caryophyllales > Amaranthaceae > Chenopodium > Chenopodium quinoa. Next base: position 422,813 of record NW_018744118.1, on the reverse strand, counting down.
GCACGAACACTAAAAAGTCGGGGCCCATTGTGTGGTTTGCAATAAAGCTCTCCACTTTCTCTTGCATGGCTGTGATCCGGCCCCGAGGTACCGTGCAGTAGTAGGGGGTATTTTGCTCTCGGTAAGAGGCGGATGGCTCCGCCCAATTGTCCCCCTTCTCAACTGCATGAGAAAGCCTCGCCTCTTGCAGGCGACTGTTTTTCTCTTCTGTGTCCAGAGAAGCATGGCCAGAAGAGCTAGACTCGGAATCGTCCTCTGACGAGTCCGAAGAGGACGACTCCTCCCCTCTCCCGGAGGGGCCCGCCTCCTCTCCTTTAAAAGGAGCAGGAAAGAAAGAAGAATTGTCAACTGAAAAATGGGAAGGGGTCACTTTGACTCCTCCCTTAGAACTGCCGGCTTCCAAGCCGCTTTGTTTCACCTCCACATCTGGCGCCTGGTCAGATGTTTCACTAATCGGCACCCTGTGGGAGGAGCCGTCTGAGTTTGAGATCCTGGCAGTCTTTTTTGTTCTGGCCATCATGCTCTGCATAGACACAGATACAGTCGGACTTTGTATAAAGGGCAAAGATGGGTCCGGAAAAGGGCAGGCGGCACTCCTAGTCCTAGATTCAGCCGTCCCCGGTGACCGGCTGATCACTAACCTAGGTCGTGTCGTGTGCTTCCGTGGTGCCATTTCAAAAAAGAAAAGAATAAAAAGAAAATTAAAAAGTAAGAGAACCGACAGTTACCTGAACGAGTGACGATTGATGAAGTTTTGAAAATCCTTTGCAGTCGGCTTGTTAGAACAGGCGGTAGGCAGAAAAGGTCCAAATTGTCAGAGCAAGTTCAGGGGTCCGAATGTTCTCTCACAAAGTTCTCAAGTGTGAAAATGACTGAAGTCAACACTCCCTTATATAGGCGAAGTGAGAAGGCGAAGGGTCACTTTCAGAATTCAAAATTTGGGCGGGAAAATCTCTCGGCCTTTCGCCGACTGACACCTGTAGCAGGCCGTCGCTTGTTACAGTGCGACACCTGTCACAGGTAATACGTGACCAGTCACGTGCCACCTGTGAGGGGCAAATGATTAGAGGATTTTGCTCCCACCAATCGAAATGCGCCACGTGGGCCAATCAGGTCCTGCCAAGTGTCCCCCAGTTGGAACTGTCAGGGCTTGCCACGTGGCACGCGCTTATTCGTCCACCTTGAACCTATTATGTCATGACACGTGGCATACTCCATGCCTAATGGAGAAACCGGCCACCTAGGCCCAACTTCCGAGGGAAGCCCAATCAGCCCTAGGTTAACCTAAACCTAGGGTGGGCACGTTTCCCAAGGTTATAAATACCTCCTTTAATCCTCATTAAGGGAGATTACATTTAATTACAGAGATAACAGGCTGATCACGCTAACAAAGCAGATTACCTACACTAAACACTCTCACCTAGAGAGACCCAATCACTTTAATTTCCGCATTAATTACTCCTTAATCAAGTACTAACTTGACCGTTGGAGGCGGAGCTCCCACCACCAGGAGTCTCCGTTGTTTTGCAGGTACAGGCGTCCGGTTCCAGTCTCGGAATTGTAACTCTCCCGCAGGACATCAGAAAACCCCGAAACATCTACCCTCCAATGATCTCCAGTTTTTTCCTTCAACTGACTCATCTTTCTTCCAACACTTTGATCTCTACCTTAAATTAAAATTGTGCCTCCTTGAATCGCTTTTGTAACCTAAACGAGAGGAGGTCATAACACACATAGGGAGGGATCCGGTAAGAACCTCTCCTTATATAAGAACCTTAGTTATATAGGAACCAATCTCAGCCGTAGGATTAGATTGAGATTGATGGTTGAGATTAAACAATGGCATTTTTGTAAATAACAAAACAAACCACAAACCTCAGACACAAAACATACGTTCGTCTCTTTCTCTTTCGAACACAAGACTTTCTCTCTCATCAAACTCCCAAGAACATCCATTGTAGTTGTAATTCGAAGGATTCAATGATTTTCCTTCAATTTTTTGTATAAATTCAACAACATTGATCACAAAACAAGTTAAATTATTCAATTTAAGGATTGATTTTGGTGAAAAATAACCCTAAGTTTTTTAAACATTCAAATCCAGGTATGGTTTTTTCGAATTCGTTATATGTTCATTGATTATATGTTAGAATGAATTGTTTTTGATTTGTTAGATTTACTTCTTTGTTTTCGAATTTATTGTTTGAATTTTTTCGTTCGATTTGTCAGATTTAAATCATTGTTTGAATTTGTCGTTTGATTTGTAGTTTACTTCATCGTTTGAATTTCATGTATCAATTGTTTTTGAATTCAATTCGTTAGGTTTTCATTCAATTTGTCGTTGATTTCAGTAGATTTAGACATTATTTGCCAAATTGCTTTATTATCAATTCCGTAAGATATTGTTTAAAACTAGCATTTGTATTGTCTACTAATTATTATATGATTAAGAACTTTCTTGACCTTGTCTGCCAAATCCAACAATTCTGTAAGGTATTTATTAAAATTATCATTTGTATTGCGTACTCATTCTATTTATGTTCTAAAGTTAGGTATATTATGTACTAAATTATACGTTCGAATACATTTATACCTATGTTCTAAATGTAGATGTATTATGTTATATGTTTGAATATATTGATGGTGTAGAATCAATAATTAGTTTTGACCTTGGAAGTAGAGAGTATCATGAGGTTTCACGCCCTGGTGATACATGTTAATTTGTTGAATTGTTGATGTTGCAAGTGAATATGACTTAGTTAAGGGTGTTGCTTGCATTTGGTAAAAGATATGCAGACTCTTTTGAAATGGTGCATTGAGATATATATGAATTGATGGACATTGGTGTGAAAAAAAAATGAGGTAATTTGTTTACAATTTGATGAACAAATCAATTCTATTCATGTCTTTCACCATAGCGGTGTAATAGATTGCTTCCCTTGCTACCACCCCTCTTCCATAAGCTTGTGTACTGGTTGTAAATGCAATTGGAAATAATGATTTGCTAATGTATCTTCTTTGATTCTGATCATCTAATTTTAACAGTTACCTTATTGCTCATGATCAATTCTATCGACTATCATTCCATTGAATTTGCAACCTTTTATTCATGTTGTTGGCGTAGCTGTGTTACAGAAAAATATGCAATCATAAAACAAAAATGGTACTCCATAATTTTTGATGTTCCATTTATCACCTAAGTGTTTGATTAGGTAGGAGACAAACATGTAAAAAATTGCTTGGATTTATCTATCAAAATTAAAAAGTAAACTTTGTTTTCACTAGGGACTTCGTAGTTTATTGGCAAAAGATTCTATCTAATTGCTAGTCAAGATTGTCTACCTTAATTGAATTACTGTAATAGTGATCTTTTTAATAGAAATTCATTTCTTTCTGCCTTCTTGCCTAGTAGGATTTTAGCCCCACCCCCCCCCCCCCCCCAAAAAAAAAAAAAGTTTATAGTATGGCTTTCATGGCCATGAATGTGCTTGTGTATCACATATGCCGTCTTGAAACTGATCTGACATAAGAATGCCGGTGCTCATTAGTCTGCTAAGTACTTGATAGTGTAATTATTATGCATAGCTCATTCTTTTAAGTTAGTTTAAGTGATGGTGGAGTCAATTGATATAAATTGTGTGTATATATAACCTTCTCTTGTTAGCTCATTATTATTATTATTATTATTATTATTATTATTATTATTATTATTATTATTACTATTATTATTTGGATTACCAACTTAATAGAAACTCATTGTATACTACCCACTTTTATCTTAGAACATGACCTTAAAAAATTAGAACATTGGGAGAAAAAAAAAAAGATTATAGCTTTAGAACCTAGGGAAAAATTTAAGAACATAACTTTAGAACATAAGAAAAAAATCTAGAACATTGGCACCATATTTAGAAATAATTTAGAACATAGTAAAAAAAATTTAGAGCATAGGCTTAGATTATACGAAAAAATCTGGAACATATGATTAGAACATAAGAAAAAAATTTAGAACATAGACATAACATTTAGAACATAGGAAAAATAAATTTAGAACATAGTAAATAAATTAGAACAGCCTTACATCAAAGAAAAAAATTTAGAACATCGGGAAAAAAAAATTAGAACATAGGCAAAAAAAATTTAGAACATAGGTAAAAAAAAAATTAGAACATAGGATTAAAATTTTAGAACATTGAATAAAATTTAGAACTAGGAAAAAAAAATTTAGAACATTGGAAAAAAAAATTAGGTTATATAGCTTTAGATCATAGGAAACAATTAGAATTGGCAAAAAATATTGAACATAAGCAAAAAAAAAAAATTAAAACATATAAAAAAAAATTTAGAACACGTGTTTAGAACCTAGGGAAAAAATATTAGAACATAAGAAAAATAAATCAGAACATAGGCAGAGAACTTTATAAGATAAGAAAAAAAAATTAGAACATGAGAAAAAATAAATAGAACATAAGAAAAAAAATTTAGAACATAAGAAAAAAAAATTAGAACATAGGATAAATAATTTAGAACATTAGAAAACTAATTTAGAACATAAGGAGATTACTTTAACTAATTTATAACATAGGCAAAAAACTTTAGAACATTGACAAAAAAAATTTAAAACATAGGAAAAATAATTTAGAACGTAGGGTTATTGTTAGGTATGCTAAAACCTATTAGCTCAAGTGGTAGAGCACTATGCAAATGCATAGGAATGTAGGTTCGATTCCTACATAGGTTATAAGAAGAAAAAAAAAATGGTAAACCAAAATGTTTCATAAATAAACTAGAATAACTCAAAGTGAATCAAACTAGTGTTAAGTTCTATAAACAAAAAATTGGCTTGAAATGATTAATGAAGGTCTGAAATCTTTGTTACAAACAAATCTAATATAATTCTCTTTTCAACATTACACAAATGAACCTACGTGGGATTCGAACCCACATCTTTGTGCTTTTTCACAATGCTCTACCATTTAAGCTAGTAGGCTAATATTTATAAAACATCATTTAATTTGCTACTAAAACCATTGACCTCTACACAGACCACAACTTATAACACATCACTTTATTGAGGTTTAATATCTATAAATGATAAGTATGCCAATATGCCATTTAAGTCGAGCAACGCTATAATTAAATGTTAAGGCTATCAACAAAAGATCTTGTAATATCACATTGATGCTTAGAAGAATCAAAATATGATATGGATACCTTTAACAACAAACAAATCTATAAACAGAGACTAATCAGAGGAATATTGTGATGTTAGCTACCACACACCATCCATTTCAATTCCCTTGCTGGTAGAAAGGGGCTTGCAGGTCTTAGCCTTTTGTATACCCTAAGTTGTCGCTTTGTTCGACTTAGTTGTTCTTATCATAATCATAAAATAAGGTATTGATCAATACACATCCATGCATTTTAACATTCAAATTTTGACAGCAAGTCGACCATTGGATATTACATCCCTTGCTTACCTATCATGAGTACCTCTTTTTTTCACCTTTGATATCCAATGTCTTTTAGACTTATAAAAAAGGATTATTATTGGTGTACAACTATGGATTATCAATTATAACTAAGAATAGACACAATCATGTCAAATAAATAAATAAATAAATAAACACAACAGTGCCAACCATCATGTCCATGTGGTTAAACAAACAAGAAATTCAAAGCTAATTGATATAATCATACTCTGACAACAACATTAACAATCCCTGCAACCTAGCCTTATCCATCCTCACCAACACAATTGAAGAATGATGCATATTCAAAATTATGTTGTAAAATATAATATGACTGTCGAACAATATGAATCACTTGAAAGGATAAAGAAGCCCCAAATTCCTACAAATCAAATTTTAAGAAGTCAAGACTGTTGTCATTAATAGCACATCATTCTATATTGGACATAGGTCCATAGAGTAATCCTCAAAAAAATACAAAGTGCATACTATTACTTGCAGATAAAAGCATTTAAAAGGATTCTTATTTCAGCATGGTGCTGTCAAAACCATGTTTCTTGGTTGAGCTTGTTTTCGACTCATCCATAGAGTTCGAGCTGCTAGGCTTCTTTGTTGCCAAATTTGCCAAGCTTAGAACATATTGTGGCACCACAAAATGACTACTAAGTAGAAAAATATCAATAGTGCACAACAAATTGAATAGCAACTTTAAAACTTAAAAGTCGGTTACTTATAGGTGTGTTCTAAGGTCATACAGAGAAGCTAGCTTATTGATGAAACTAACCAAGGTAGATATGTGCATTATTCAAGTTAAATGAAAATTGGCAAAATAGCATAATTCTACAAAAATAAATAACATCAAACTGAATCAATATGTAAAAATATAGAATCTTAAGCATAATATCACCCGAAAAATCAATCATAAACACAAAATTTAGAAATTAAACAAACCCATAATAAACGAGCAGATGAATCGAAAATAAAAACGAACAAAATCAAAAATAAAAACAAACCAAAATCGAAAAAATTGAAGTCGAAATTGAAGAAATTAGGGGAAAAATTAGGAAAATCGCAAAAGCTTGAAAAAAATCGCAAAATTCTGGAAAATAAAACCGATGAATTGCAATTTTCGAACAAATAAATAATGGAACAAAGAAACTAAAAAAATCAAATAGAATCGCAAAAAAAGAACAAAAAACGCAAAGGAAATTGAACAAAAATTGCATAAAAAATCAGGGAAAAAATTATCAAAATCGAATAAAAAATTCACAGAAATTCGCCAAAAAAATGAAAGAAAGAATATAAAGCAACACAATCGAACACATAAATTCAATAAAAGAAAGAATACTAATCATAAGAAATACTATAACAAACCTTAATTTCTTAAAGTAAACCCTAATTTCTTCAACAAATTTGCAGCCAACATTATGAGAGAAAAGGAGAGCGAAAGCTGTATCAAGGCTAGAGAGAGATTATATTGCGTGAAAGGAGGGGTAGGGATTAGTTTCTCCTAATCATATTCATTTCGGGCAGTCAGATCTACGGTTCAGATTTATTCGTATATAAGATTGGGTTCTTATATAGAGGAGGGTTCTTATATGAGCCTTCCTTTCTCTATATATATATATTTATATATATAGGGTTGGGATCCAATGAGAAGGACCCAAATTATTTATCCAACGGGCCATGCAAAACATGGAACCATGCCCAACAAAAAATTAAAAACTGACCAAGATGAATTTGAAAAGCTCGATTATTTGCTGCTACCTTAATTTGTTTATGGACAACTCCATTTGCTGCTTACTTCTTCGGTTTCGGGGTCTTCTGTGTCCCTCGGGAGAGTTACAACACCAAGACTGGATTGTGGATGCCTATACCTGCAAAACAACGGAAACTCTGGTTGGATGGATTTCTGCCTCCGACGATCAAGTTAGAACGTGTATGAAGTTTGTAAAATGTGCGGAAAGTAAAGTATCTTCTCGAATTCCGAGAGAATATCTGCAAATTAATAATTGCTCTATTTTTTGTGAATATTTCTGAATATGTCCCATGATGGGAACATCTCCCTATTTATAGAGCCTCGAAATGCGTGTCGCCATCCTAGGTTACGGAAACCTAGGAATGGTGGGCTTCCTTGGGAATTGGGCTAGAAAGGCCGCCATTTTTCCCAATCATTAGAGATGCCATGTGTAAGCAGGGGATTGGTTCTCTAGGAACCTCTCCTGAAGTGACACGTGTCACCTTCCCATTCGACCACGTGTCCTGGGTAAAAATACCCAAAACATTTGCCCCTCACGGATGTCACGTGGCATACCACGTGGCATCAGTGACACCTGTCAGGTGGCCATTGGAGAGCGGTTTTTAACCGTTTGTCTTCCAGGGAAATTACGGGGATGCCCCTGAATTACCCTTCTATAAATAGATTTTTACCCCTCCCTGTTTTGGATATTTCCAAAACTTAGAGAGAGAGAGAGAGAGACGCCCGCTTTTAGAGAGATAAACTCTGACAACCGCCTGTATACCTTGCAAGTAGTTGCTTTCATTTCACTACTTACAGCCGGTACACCGTCTGGGTAGTTTGCAAACAGTTGTTTTTTTTCCAAGGGCTACATTCGGTTATCTCTTCTAGAACCGCCTGTGTACCCTTCAAGCAAGCCTTGTCATTTCAAGTGGGCACAACTGGTTACTCGTCTGAGCCTTCTTGCAAGCAATTGTTCAGTTCCCGCCTGTTAGCTCAGCCGGTCACCGCTTGACTACTTCGCAGTTCATCTCATAGGTACCGTTTCACCTCTTCTCAACTCTTTCATATATTTCCGTTTGTGTACATTTTACTCCATTAATGGATTCACCAATAGCACACACGACACAGCATAGTTTAGTGGGCGGCTGGTCCCCTAGGACAGCTGAGTCTAGAACTAGGGGAGCCGCCTCTAGGTGCCTTGATCACTCTTTCTTATCTCCCAATCTGACCGCCTCCGTGTCTGTGAAGGACACTATGGCTAGGACTAGGAAGACAGTTGTAGATCCGGAGTATAGGGAGGAGAGCACCGAAGAAAAGCCGCCTGAGGGAGATCAGGATGAGATGGCAAGAGGATCCTCCATGGGCGCACCAAGCACACCCAGTGATGGGATCCTAGAGTCCGAAAATGGAGATGGAGAAGAAGCCGCCTCCATATCTGGTCAGGAGGAGGCGACTGTGATTGCCTTTAAGAGAGACGGGAGTGAATCCGCCTCTGGGTTTGACTCCGTAGCCTCCAGCAGCTCTCTATCTCCGGATGTGGATAGTGATGAAGAGGAGAGGCCAACATGGAATAACAAAGGGATCCACTTCAAATCCATATTTCAGCCAAAGACAAGGAAAATATGGAGAGGCACCTGGAGACTGTTAAACTCAAGCGTCCTCTAGGTGCGGGATATACCATCCGGGTGCCGCCTGAGTTGGGGACCATAGCCTGGAATTACGACCAGCCCAACGCCAATAAATATTTCGGCTGCTATGAGGCGAGATTTTTGGCTGGGCTCCGCTTCCCCCTTCACAATGCAATAAAGGCTATCCTTAGAGGATATGGCCTAGGCGTGTGGCAGTTAACCCCAATCTCTTGGGTTAACATCTTGGGCTACATCGCCGCCTGCGAGATGTAGGGTCTTCATCCCAGCTGGGAGGCCTTTGCCAAGATGCACTATCTAAGCCAAAGTCCAAGCGGATGGAGGGCATGGTACACCTTAATTACCTACCCAAAATACTTGATGACCTTAGACAAACCGTTTAAGTGGTCAGACTGGAAAAACCACTTCTACCTGGTTTATGCCCCCACCAAGCGAGAAAACTTTGAAAAATTCGCACATACAACGGAAGCCAGGCTTCCTGGAGCAGAAGTGCAAATTACCTCAAATCCCGGATGAGGATTATAAAAAATAATAGAGGCGGGGTTTTTGAACTTACAATCACCGCTCTCTCAACCGAAGAATTAATTAGTGTACCCAAAAACAGGGTACCTAACACATGAGTTTTTGAGGGACGAGGCGTTTTTGTCCGCCTGTGGGTTGAGCACCCAATTTGACAGATGTATGTAGATTATTGTTTCGGCTATGTTTTACCGTTTCTATCTTTTGTAACTTGTGTTTTTTCTTGCTTGATGATCTAACAAACGGTTTTCTTTTGCAGAAACTGCATTAAACATGCTTCCTGTCGACAAAACTCCTGCTAAGTCCGCCGCAAACATCCGCAGGGAGAATACGGAGAGGAAGAGAGCCGCACAGGCGGCTAAAAATAAGGTATTAACCGCCTGAACTAACTTCCAATTTATTGCTTTATTTCCTTGTGTACAGACGGTGATAAACCGTTTGTAAGTTTGTGCCCGGTCCCAGCTTTATGCCTAATTTTTGACTTGTTTTCTAGGAGGGAGACAGGGCTCCTTGATCCCTTTCTAGGGCCATCAGACCAAGTTTGGTGAGGAGACTTCTAGTAACAAATCCAGGAAGACCTCGTCTGCTCAAACGGCTTCCCGGTTGTCCGTTGGAGGAAAGAGTCTACAATTATACGTAGACTTTTCCTCCCAGCCGGATGCTGCTGTGGCGCCGTCTGGTGTCCTGCCTCCTAGGGCTGCAGGCGATTTGAGCCTTCAGCCACCTCACTAAGGTACTGCTGAATTCTTCAATTCCCTTGAGCTTGGTTGGCCCATGCGGGTCAAGTCACATTCTCGTCTTCAGTCAGAAGGTTCCTCTAGCAGCCGGAAATCTATTGGAGGCGGTTATATTGCTTTTTCACCATCACTTTCTGGTGTAGATCTGTCTTCCTGGTGGCCAGATGTACAACAATTTTCCCGGGCCATACTGATGGCCGTCTCCAAGGAAGACAAGGAGGCCATCTCGGGTATACATGCGTTCAATGTTGACCGCATCCTGGCCCAGCTGTCTGAGATATGAATGTTTCACCTTCAGTTTTACTAAATTCTTAATATTTGCCGGTTGTAATCTAACACTTATAATGTACAAACAATGCTGCGGGTGGAGGGGCTGAAAAAGTCGTATGCCCGGAAACAGGAAGAGGTAAGGCGGGCAAAAAGAGCCGCTCTCGACACGTCTGATTGCTCAGTACAAAATGATTATTCATGACCTCGAGACTAAGTCTGAGCTTTTGCAACAGGCGGAATTTATCAAGCGGCTTCAAAAATCCCTCGATGAGGCCAACACAAAAATCTTCAATCTGCAGGCGACAATTGATAACGCTGAGCTCGAGCTCAAAAAGAAAGAGGATGCTCTCAAGTCCTTGGGGGACACCAAGAAGGAGAACACCTCTTTGAAAACAGACAATGACCGCCTGCTGAAGGAAAGGGCCGCCTCTGAGAAAAATTTCAAGGCCACGGTGGAGGCTGAGTAGAGCCGGCTCATCGAGGAGAATGAGCACGACTGCAAGAATCGCATGAAGATGGCCTGGTCTGTCCTAAGTCTAGAGGCGGATCACAACACCTGGGAGCTTGCCTACAAATATGCAGATTTTGCTATCTTAGCCAAGGAGGAAAACCAACCGGAGCCAGAGCCATTCCAGGACTGAGTAAAGAAGGAAGCCGCAGCTGTCGAGGAGGAGGAGGCGGACTCTGAAGAAGAGGGGAAGATCTTGAGGAAGACCAGGAGACCTCTGCCCTAGTTAAGTAGCCGAATGCATGCGAATTTTTGTTAAGTAGCCGAATACATGGGCTTACCGGGTGCAGTAGGTGCATTTTGCATGCCCCTAGACGGGTGTTTGTTTGGTAATTGTCCAAACCCAAGAGAGCAGTCGTCAAATAAGGGTCAAGCAGTCATTGACCGTCTCTGAATCAATTCTCAATATTTAATTCTAAGTTGGAATAACAGGCGGTTTTCTCTATGGCGCCTGGGTTCCAACTTTGATTTTTTGAGTTAACTGGCTGTGATTTACCCCTTAGGATAATTAGTCTTTGCCAATTTTCTAGTAGAAAGTGGCCATTGACCGTGTGTAGGTGTCATAACCAACTTATGTTTTAGCTGCTAAGGTTTTGACTTAACGTAAATCTTCAATTATGATAACCGTTTGTATTGCTTCTGAACAATGGCCGTTTATATCCAACCAAGATACCAGTTACCGTTTGTATTGCCTTTGAGAAATAAGCGATTATATCTAGGTCTCAATTGATCATTCAAACGGCTGCGAGTTATTTGAAATCTAGACAGTCGGTAGGGTCGTTTGTGTTATAGTTTATAGAACAATGTACCACCCAAATGGGAGATGCTCTCTTCGACGAATTCACTTGGATGAGCGTCGCCGGTTTCTTGCTCATGTTGGAGCAGGTGACGGTTTTAAAGATATCTGGCCATTGGCCTCATTAATAGTTGCGAAGTATTTGACTTAGCTTATCTACTCATGCTGGAGCAAACATGAGAAATTTATACAAGTCCGTCTGTACATTGTACAGACGGTATATATATACATAAAGCAATAAACATGTTAAAATAAAGCTTCTTTTCATTGATAAACTTTATTTACAAAAAATTTGCAAGTCTCAGAAGTAGTACTTTTTCAAGTTGTCTACGTTCCAAATTCTGGCTAGCTACCCGCCGTCTGGAGTTTCCAGGCGGTAGGTGTCGCCTCTCACTTCTTCATAAATCTGGTAGGGGCCTTCTCAATTGGGAGTCAACTTTCCTTGCTCATTGGCCCTACCGGTTGCCTCCATTTTCCGTAACACAAAGTCCCCCACTTTCAAGGGCCGTTTGTGTACTCTTTTGTTGTAGGCTCTTGTCATTCTCAGTCGGTAAATCTCATGACGCAAGGCGGCATTGCCCCTGCGCTCAGGAAGTGAGTCCAATGCTAGCCGCATGGCCTCCCAATTTGCCTCTTCATCATAGAGCATGATGCGAAGAGTTGGTTCATAATGCTCAATAGGCAGGACGACTTCTGTACTGTATGTCATGAGAAACGGGGTTTCACCGGTTGCCGCTTTTTCAGTTGTCATGATGGCCCATAAGACATGAGGCAACTCATCTGCCCATAGACCACCAGCCCTTTCTATTTTCTTCTTAATGTCGTCTGAGATGAGCTTGTTGAAGGCTTCAACTTGGTCGTTTGCTTAGGGACGGTCGACTGATGCAAAATAATGCGAGATCCCTTGATCTCCCAACCAATTTTTGAGGGTAGGCGTCTCAAACTGAGGGCCATTGTAAAAAACCATAGGCATAGGTACCCCAAATCGGGTGATGATATTCCTCCAAATGAAGGAGATGACATCCTTTGTCTTTATGCCCTTGACCGCCTCTTCCTCTACCCATTTGGTGAAGTAATCAATGGCAACTAGAATGAACCTCCGTCCGCTTGTAGCAGGCGTATATGGACCCAGAATGTCCATACCCCATTTGGCGAATGGCATGGGCTATAGATAACTGTTAAATTAGTAGCCGGACGGTGTATGAGTTTACCGAATTTTTGACATTTATCACACTTTTTCACCATTTCCATGGCATCTGCCTCAAGAGTGGGCCAAAAGTAGCCTCGCCGCCTGACCCTTTTTGATAGAGTCATGTCGCCTATATGTGATGCACAAAAGCCCGAGTGTAGATCCTCTAGAACCTCTTTCCCCCTTTTTGGGGCAACACATATCAGTGAAAGGAATAGTGTCCTTCCAACAAGCGTATTATCCTGATAGAGGGTTCAGAGTTATTACAGAGCTAATTCTTCAGTAAGGTCAAGTGATTGGAATGCCTAGGTGGAGGCCGCTTCCGATCAGTAATATTAAGGTATAATTAATATTAAGCTTAATCTTAACTGAACCCTTCGGGTCGAACCCAATCGAACAACCGATCCGAGAGGACGAATTAATCCGAAGGATTTAATGAGTCGACAAAGTTTTACGAATACAGACGTCGGATATCGAGCCTAGGGCGTCGAGACCGAGCGTCGCAAAATCGCAAGCGACGAGTACAAGCATACCATAGCCAGGCTAGGCTAGCTCATCGCAAGCCCAGGCGCACCATGAAAGGAATGGTGTCCTTCCAACAAGTGTATTCTTCCGATAGAGGGTTCAGAATTATTACGGAGCTAATTCTTCAGTAAGGTCAAGTGTTCGGAATGCCTAGGTGGAGGCCGCTTCCGATCAGTAATATCAATGTACAATTGATGTTACAGCTTAATCTTAACTTAACCCTTCGGATCGAACCCAATCGAATCACCGATCCGAGACGAAGAATTAATCCGAAAGGATTTAATGAGTCAGCAGAGTTTTACGAATACAGATGTCGGATATCGAGCCTAGGGCGTCGAGACCGAGCGTCGCAAAATCACAAGCAACAAGTATGAGCATAGCCGTAGCTAGGCTAGGTTAGCTCATCACAAGCCTAGGCGCACCATGTGTGTGCTAGGCACACCATGGTGTGCTAGGCGAGGCATAAGTGCTCACACCATCGCAGCACCCTAGCACCACGCACAGCACCATCGCAGTGCTAGGCATATGCGTGTGTGCGTGTGCGTGTGCACCATCGCCCGATAGCCTCGCACCATCGCAGCACCCTAGCACCACGCACATCACCATCGCAGTGCTAGGTACATGCGTGTGTGCGTGTGCGTGTGCACCATCGCCCAGTAGCCTCGCACCATCGCAGCACCCTGGCACCACGCACAACACCATCGCAGTGCTAGGCACATGCGTGTATGCGTGTGCGTGTGCATCGTCGCCCAGCAGCACGGAGCTATGTGCTTGCGTGCGTGCCTTCGTATGGCAGCACCAAGAACAACGAGCTAGCAAGAAGCACTGGCCTTGCGTTTGTGCAGGCACCATCGCAGGCCACGCACTAAGCACAGCGCACCTATGCGTGTGCGTGTGCGAGTGCTAGTGCGTAACTGGCCTGGGTGTACGTAGCTATGCGACAGGGGATGTCCAGCATCCGTGGCTCGCTAGCAGCACGCATGCTGGGTAGGCATATGCGTGTGGATGCGATAGGGAGAGCTATGCAGCCAGCAGCGCCTAGCGCCTAGCAAGCCGCTGCATGAGCATCACCCAGCACAGCAGCACGCAGCGCCCATGGCTGGCTGGGCTGATGCTTGCTGCCTTGTGCTAGCTGGCTGCAAGCCCAGCAGCCCTTAGTGGCGGTTTTGTGAGGAGAGTGGGGACCAAGACTTAGAGCCATGCCTTGGGGAGCAAGGCAATGGTCCCCCCCAAGGTTCATGGTCCTCACCTAACTCTCTCTACCCTTTTGCCACTTGTTGCCTTGTGATTGCTTTTGTTTAATTATTTATTTTGGAATTAAATAAATTATTGCATTTGCACATGATCCCACATTGATCATGAAAGGGGGTTCAAGTCCCCATTCTCTATAAATACCCACTTGATTGGGATTTTGAGAATACAACCTTGAGTGGAATTAAAAAGGCAACTCTAAGTAAGAGTAAACCTTTCATTTGTAAAACTCATAGCTATTTTGTCCGGGTCTTGACTAACCTTCAAGACTTAGGACACTCGGGTCGGGTCGAGGGTACGATCCGTCGGAGATCTCGTGTTTTCGGGATTTTGAAGTAAGAGCTCTTTGGGAGCGAAGCATGCGACAAAGGTATAATTCTTGTTCTTAATCTTGTTTGATTAAGTTTAATATGCTTGTTAATTTTTTTAATTAAGGGGCGGGTCTTGGTGGGTTTCCTTCCGCGTAGTGTCGGGTCACTACGAAACCCTACAGCGGTATCGGATCCACGCTCCTTTTAATTTTTGCAATTATTTTTAAATTAAGGTGTTTTAAAAGAATTTAATTTTCTGGTTCATGTTCTTCTAATTAGATTAGATGCTCGTTTTAATTAATTTTAAAACTCGATTTTATTTTCGATTTGGCTGTCGAACCCAGATTTTGGCTCAAAAATAGTGATTTTTGGGTGAAATCGACATTCTGGAACAGATTCAACCCTTTTAGGACTGTCCAAAAGCCAAATTCGAACCAGAAACCCAATTTTTCTGGGGTTTTTCGTTTTTCAACGAAAATTTTAATTCTTTTAAGCCTTGATTAATGCAAGCATTACAAGGTTAGATTAAATGCTCATTTGCATCACTAATCTACTGGTTTTAAAATATCCTTAAGCATAATAATGGAGTGATTATTAGTGCTTAAGTTGATATACCATTTTTTCACATAAACTTGTTTTTCACAAAGTTTGCAAATAAATTGCAATAAAGTGTGAAAACTTGTTGTGATTTTGTAATTTTAAGTTCCCAAGTAATGTTAAAATTCTAATCTGTAAAGGTTTAAATGATTGGAACCCTATCCCTAAATTCCATGTTGAACAAAGTGTGGATTTTTCATGTTTGGTTGATTAAAATCCATCAAGTTCAATTACTTGTGAGTAAAATTTGATTAATCTTTATATTAGAAGATGTAATCTTGGTATTTTACACAAGTATGCAAGTTGGAAAATTTTTGGATGGTTAATTTATTTTTCCAATTCCCATTTGTCAAATCCATTATTAATTTGCATATTGGCAAGATTAATTTTGGACATAGCTCATTTTATTTTAAGCATAAAGTTAGACCTAATTTTGTTCAAAATTGAAATTTTTGGATAATTTAGGCTTGTACACCAATAAAATAAATTTTATTTAAGTAGGACTTTATTTTATTTTATTTTATTTTCCCTCAAAGTAATTCTAAAATGTAATTTAGAAATAATTATTGTCACACACAAATCGGAATTAAATTCCGAGAATTGGCACGCAAATCAAGGCAAAAACACCCAAGCGTCACCAAGGCTAGCTTGGCTGCCCAGCAGCCCACATGTGGCTGCCTATGGTGCACACAAGGGTGTGCCATGATGATGTGTGGGAGTGTGTGGCAGGGAGCAGCAATGCGTGGGGCACTGGCTGGGCAGGGGCTGCCTATGCATGCTGGCTAGCAGCAGTAGGCGCCAGCCCAGCACGCAAGCAGCTCGCAAGCACCAGCATGCTAGCAGGCAGCTGGGCTAGCAGCGATGCTTGCTGGGATTAACGAGGCTAAAAACCTCGATTTTCGATTTTGCAAAATTTTGACAAATTATGGGTTATGCCGACTTAATTAATCGGATTAATTAAGTATGGGTGCAGAATTTAGTGGGAGCTTAATTAAGTGCGTTAGCATTTTGCGTTTAGAAATAATGGATTAAACAACTTTGACTAGTTTCAATTAGGCGCGTTAATTGGATTAACCATCTAAGTTAGTTACTAGTTTTGTGTGTTTAATTATGTATTTCGTAAAATTGCATGGGCCATTCACAAATAGTGAATGGGTGAATGGAAGATTGTTTTCAAAACAGGTCTTTGAAAATGGCAACTAGTGGGGCCCGACTAGGATAGAAAATACGGACTGCGTTCCGTTATATATTTTTGTAAATCTAAATACGGTATGCGAACCGTTAAGTATTTTTGTACTATTAGATTAATCTTAGTCGTTCTAGCTAGCTTCTTTTATTTCATTTTGGCCAAGATGTCTCAAGACGGCGTTTCGACGAAGACGAGCCAAGATGAAGACCCATGGAAATTGAAGATTTCAAGGGGTCATGCTAGTTGCCAAATGCATCTATTTTATGCCTTATATATTGTTATTATATATGATTGCTAGATGCATGTCTAGGATTTCTATTATGTTGCGACGATTAGTTTAGTTCACTTAAGTCAACCAACATAGAAACCCTAGGTCCCTTAATAATATTGAGCTAAAATTTGCCGTTTCAAGAACAACACTTACCGAACTAATGCGCGTACGTGATGGATTACGCCAAAGCGAGGCATCACTACTTCCCTAGGAACGTAAGGTATACTAGGTATACGAGTTGTCTTGGTTAAGCTCAACGATATCGGTAAGGAGTCCTTAGATGTCGTGGAAAAAGAGATAAAATGTCAAGGATGCATTAGATGCGACATTTTATCAAACCGAGAGTAGCTTAGAGCTATTAGTAATTAGATTGCTTACCTTAAGATATTTAATGATTAAGACAAGCCAAAGAATGCTTAACCATTTCTTGATCTTTGGGATCTCGAAATCATTTTATTCTCGCCCATAAGGGACAATTTTAATTGCGTGGATAAAATGCTCAATAAGATTGAATATATGCATGAACGTCTTAAATTTCAACTTATTAATTTATGAATGGTTTTTCACTTCAAATTCTTTCAATTGTAGAACCATGTCTGCTAGTAACTCAAACAACAACCAATTCTCTTTGCGCTCAATTCTCGACAAGGAGAAGTTGAGCGGGCCAAACTTTCTTGATTGGCAAAGGAATCTCTGCATTGTACTAATGCGGGAGCAAAAGGAATACGTCCTTGATGAGGAAATGCCCGATGCTCCCAATGAGGAGGTCACTCAGGCTTCCCTTAACCGATGGCAAAGTGCCAATCGGGATGTCAAATGCATCATGTTGGCCACTATGTCTCCGGACCTTCAAAAGACTTTCTTTGAAAAGGAGATGACTTTTGAGATCATTTCTAAGCTTCAGAATATGTTTCAAGAGCAGGCCCAAATTGAAAGGTTCGAAACCCACAGGCACATCCTTGAGAGCAAGCTCAAGAAAGGAGAGCCAGTCAGCCCACATGTCCTCAAAATGATTGGATTATTTGAGAACATGGAAAGGCTTGATGCTGGGTATTCAACTGAGATGGCAATTGACATCATTCTCCACTCGCTTCACAAAGGTTATGATCAATTCAAAATGAACTATAATATGCATAGTATGGAGAAAACCCTCACCGAGCTTCATGGTATGTTAAAGCAAGCCGAGCAAACCCTCAAGGATGAGGGCAAGCATGAAATGCTCATGGTAAGGAAGGGCAAGCCATTCAAACCACCGGGAAAAAAAAGAGCTTTAATGGGAAAAAGAAGAAGTTCCCGCCTAAGTCAAAATCTGCCAAGGGCAGCAAGGACAAGAAGGCAGCCTCTTCTAACTCTGATTCCGAATGTTTCTACCGCAAGAAGAAGGGACATTGGAAATGGGACTGCCTCAAATTCAAGGAAGATAAGAAGAACGGTAACGTTGCTTCTTCATCAGGTATTTACGTTATAGACTTAAACTTCGCTAGCAAAACATCGTGGGTATTAGATACCGGATGTGGCTCACACCTTTATTCCAATGCTCAGGGACTAAGGATAAATAGGAGGCTAGAGAAGGGAGAGGTCGAGCTTCGGCTCAGCAATGGAGCAAGGATGTCTGCCGTCTCCGTTGGAACTCTCAGTTTGTCTTTGCCCTTAGGGCTTATTCTAGAACTTGAAAACTGCTATCATGTTCCAAGAGTAACCAAAAACATTATTTCAATATCGGCGTTGGACGCCAAAGGATTCGAATTTCGAATAAAAAACAATATTTATTTTATTTATTTTGATAATGTTTTATATGGTATGACACATTCAGAAAATGGTCTTTATGTGCTTTTACTAGACAAACAGGTTTATAACATCGATAATACTGCCAAAAGGGCTAAGACCATCGATTCGAATCAAACCTACTTGTGGCATTGTCGTCTTGGACATATTAACATCAAGAACATCAAGAAACTTCTTCAAGAAGGTGTTCTTGACTCATTCGACTTAGAGTCGTTTGAAAATTGCGAAGGATGCTTATAAGGCAAGATGATAAAACAACCATTCTCCAAGTTGGGAGAAAGGGCAAGTGACTTATTAGGTCTAATCCACACGGATGTATGTGGACCAATGAGCACACCCACAAGACAAGGTTACCGATATTTCATCACTTTCACCGACGATTATAGTAGATATGTCGAATAAATCTGAATCTTTTGAGAAATTCAAAGAATTTCATAAAGAAGTTGAAAATCAACTTGGCAAGAAAATTAAAGCACTTCAATCGGATCGAGGTGGAGAATATTTGAGCCATGAATTCGACGATCACTTGATAGAAAATGGCATTCTTTCGGAGGTGACACCTCCCGGAACTCCTCAATGGAACGGAGTGTCCGAACTGAGGAATCGAACCTTGTGCGCTACAAACTGCAGCACTAACATTGAATAGAGCTACGTCAAAAGCTGTTAAAAAGACTCCATATGAATTATGGACTAAGAAACCTCCTAGGTTGTCTTTTCTCAAGATTTGGGGATGCGAAGCATATGTCAAGCGATTAATTTCGGACAAACTTCACCCCGAATCGGATAAGTGTTTCTTTATGGGATATCCAAAAGAAACCAAAGGGTATTACTTCTACAATAAATCCGAAAACAAAGTATTTGTTGTTTGTGATGGTGTCGTTTTGGAGAAGGAACACCTTTCCAAAATGACAAGTGGGAGGAAAATCGAACTCGACGAAGTTCGAGAGGACGAGCAACAATGTCAACCTGACAAAACTGACAATCTAGATGCCTTGGAAGCATCTAAGAAGATTGGACATAATCAAATGACACTGAAAATGCTCAACCGATTACCTTTCGTAGGTCGCAACGGCAAAGATCTCAACCAGACAGATACCTCGGTATCGTCTTAACCGATGATCAGGACATCCTAGTCATGGATGGTGATGAGCCGACGACATACAAGCAGGCTATGACGAGCCCCGACTCTGTAAAATGGCAAGAGGCCATGAAATCCGAGATGGACTCCATGTCTGAAAATCAAGTCTGGGACTTGGTGAATATTCCCGAGGGTTATACACCCATAATGGGTTGCAAATGGATCTTCAAAGTGAAGACAGACAAGGATGGAAATGTATCAATATACAAAGCTAGACTGGTGGAAAAAGGTTATAGACAAATCCACGGGATTGACTATGATGAAATTTTTTCACTAGTTGCAATGCTAAAATCCGCCCGGATCATCCTAGCGATTGCTGCATATTACGATTATGAAATATGGCAAATGGATGTCAAAACCGCCTTCCTTAATGGAATTTTGGAAGAAACTGTGTATATGACACAACCAGAAGGTTTTGTTGATCCAGGCAACGCTGGAAAGGTTTGCAAGCTGAAGAAGTCCATTTATGGACTAAAGCAAGCCAGCAGAAGTTGGAATCTGCGATTTGATGAAGCCATTAGCAAGTTTGGTTTTATTAAGAATCCAGATGAATCTTGTGTATACAAGAAGGTCAGTGGGAGTGATATTTCATTCCTAGTCCTGTATGTCGATGACATACTTCTCATTGGAAACAGCACAAAATTGTTGGAGTCTGTAAAGGGCTGGTTGGGAAAGTTCTTTTCAATGAAGGACCTAAGAGAGGCACAACACATATTGGGCATCAAGATCTACAGGGATAGATCTAAGAGGATGATTGGATTAAGCCAGAGTACTTACATTGATAAGGTACTGGCTCGATTCCACATGGAGAATGCCAAAAGAGGGCATTTACCCATGTCCCATGGCATAACTCTCAGCAAGAAGCAGTGTCCACAGACACCTGTTGAGCGAGAAAGAATGAATCAGATCCCATATGCTTCGCTAATCGGATCGATCATGTATGCCATGATATGTACAAGGCCAGATGTATCGTATGCCCTGAGTGCAACGAGTCGATACCAATCGAACCCAGGAGAGGCGCATTGGACTGCGGCCAAGAACATCCTTAAGTACCTGAAAAGGAACAAGGATAAATTCCTGGTGTATGGAGGCCACAAAGAACTGGTTATTGAAGGTTAAACCGACGCTAGCTTCCAGACTGACAGAGACGACTTCAAGTCACAGTCGGGGTACATATTCTGTCTGAATGGAGGAGCTTTAAGTGGAAGAGTGCCAAGCAGAGCACCACTGCAGACTCTTCAAATGAAGCCGAGTACTTGGCCGCTTCAGAAGCTACCAAGGAAGCTGTTTGGATTCGTAAGTTCATTTGCGAACTTGGTGTTGTACCCTCAATCAAGGGGCCGATAGACCTTTATTGTGATAACAATGAAGCTACCGCTCAGGCCAGGGCGCCGAGAGAGCACCAGAAGGTCAAACACGTGCAAAGGCGATTTCACATGATAAGGGAATGGAAATCCGAAGGTGAAATCAGAATTTGTAAGATTGGCACAGATGATAATGTAGCCGATCCTTTGACTAAACCGCTTACTCAAGTGAAACACAACAAGCACATTGAGGCGATGAGAATTAAGCATGTTGGAGACTGACTTTGAAATTCCCTGTACATGTGTTTTAATTAAATAGGATATTTAATGTAAGACACTGTATTAAAACCATTCATTAATGGAGTAATTAATTTTTGTGCAAAATTATCATTCACTCCATTACTATTTAATTGTGGTTTAGAATTAAATAATGAGTCCATTTGATTTATGGAAATATTCAAAACAGGGTATCAAGACCATGTCTTGGATAAAGAACTCACCTGTTAAGTGAACATTGAATATTTAAATCGAAAATTGTCCCTAATCAAGGTCATCTAACAGATGGACGATTGATGACCGCCATAGATTAGTGTGTAGTATGATTTACATCACCGTTTCTTGTGCTGCGAGGACGTGACGGTCATAAATCATTTGCACAGGCACAGTTTGGAACTGTACTAGATAAGACCTATGAGAGTACTTTAAGAAATTTAAAAATTGTCATAAGTACATTTCTCATTATGACTATCGTAACTTGTTTCCTCCGACCATGAGTATTGTGAAGTTTTCTTGTTTGAGTACGAGACTCTTTGATGTTTCCTAACGTCTGCAGTAACTAGGGATCATAACGGGAACACTCAGGAGACTATGTCCTCTTAGTAAGAGGAACTTACAATACAAGACTGGGATTGTCCCCCTACTAACAATAGGAAAAATGTTTTGTTGTTTACAAGGCCGCTCGAAGAGCGAGACTGTGAAAATGCATGGCCGTGCTCAGATGGATTTTAGAAATCATCTACTTATTGACAGTTGAACTCGGAGATCGAGAAAACTTCTAGACGTAATAAGGATGACAAAGAATGTTACCTTATAGTTCACGAAGAAACATTAAGTGACATAGGAAATGGGCTATACACTGTATGCACACTTGTCCGGAAGGAAAAGTGGGAGACTGAAAGGAATGGTGTCCTTCCAACAAGTGTATTCTTCCAATAGAGGGTTCAAAATTATTACAGAGCTAATTCTTCAATAAGGTCAAGTGATCGGAATACCTAGGTGGAGGCCGCTTCCGATCAGTAATATCGAGGTACAATTGATATTACAGCTTAATCTTAACTGAACCCTTCGGGTTGAACCCAATCGAATCACCGATCCGAGACGACGAATTAATCCGAAAGGATTTAATGAGTCGACAGAGTTTTACGAATACAGACGTCGGATTTCGAGCCTAGGGCGTTGAGACCGAGCGTCGCAAAATCACAAGCGACAAGTACGAGTGTAGACGTAGCACCACGATGGACTAACCATGTGGATGCTAGGCTAGTTTAAGCTAGCATGCACCTAGCACGGCTAGGCGCAAGCCTTAGCACACTAGGTGCACTAGGCGCACTATCGTAGCCCTAGCATCATGCCTAGGCGCTATCGCAGCCTTAGCATGATGCCTAGGCATCATCGCAGCCATCGCAGGCACTAGGCGCACCTTGGGCACCATCGCAACCCATCACATCATCGCAGTAAGCATGCATGCGCACATGCGTGCCTTCGCATGGCACTGCATCGCAGCATGCGTGCCTGGGTGCTAGGCACCATCGCAGGCCCCTCGCACAAGCACAACACCATGGTAGGCCCTATGTGCGTGTGCGTGTGCGTGTGCGAGGAAGGCATAGCAGCAACAACATACGGGTGGTGCGAGGCTGATGCGAGGACAGTGCGTGATGCGTGGTGCAAGGCCAGTGCGCATGATGCGAAGCAAGGGGGCCAGCATGCGTGGCTCGCTAGCAGCACGCATGCTGGCCATGCTAGCAATGGTGCGAGAGATGCTGCGAGAGATGCGAGGCATATCACTAGCGCTAGCACGCACCAGCGCCAACACACAACACCAGCAGCCTAGCACCAGCACGCACTGGCTGGTTGGGGTGCTGGGCAGCAAGGCAGTGCTAGCTGGCAGCCCTAGTTGGCACGCTAGCTGGCAGCCAGCTAGCCTTCCTTGACCCGGTTTTGTGCATGGATGTGGGGACCAAATCAAGGCCTTGGGGAGCAAGGCATATGGTCCCCCACCTAACCTTGGCCACCACTCTTTTGCATGTGATCATGCCACTTGTCGCAATATGATTTACTTGATTATTTATTTAATTTGGAAATTAAATAAATCATTGTATTTCAACACTCCCACATTGGTGGAGGATGAAAAATCAAGGGTTCATTTCCTTATAAATACCAAGCTTGGGTATTGGGAAATGAACAACCTTGAGTGGAATTAAAAAGGCAACTCTAATTAAGAGTAAACCTTTGATTCGTAAAACTCATAGTTATTTTGTCCGGGTCTTGACTAACCTTCAAGACTTAGGACGCTCGGGTCGGGTCGAGGGTACGATCCGTCGGAGATCTCGTGTTTTCGGGATTTTGAAGTAACAGCTCTTTGGGAGCGAAGCACGCGAAAAAGGTATAATTCTTGTTCTTAATCTTGTTTGATTAAGTTTAATATGCTTGTTAATTGTTTTAATTAAGGGGCGGATCTTGGTGGGTTTCCTTCCGCGTAGTGTCGGGTCACTACGAAACCCTACATGGTCTTCATCAACTGAATTGACATCCAGCTGCCTGATATAGTCTTTGGTGCCCCGGATGGTTGGACCCCCTCCAGCAACACTGCCTGCTATAGTATAGATCTGTTCTTCGTCAGTGTCCGAACTAAAAGCAAGTTGTTCTGCTTTTTTGGACGGCTGCCCACCGTTTGATTTTAGGGTCACCTTGGACTTCAAAAATGTAGGACTTAAGCACCCCTTTATCAGCCAGACGGTCCAACAACTGATTGAGGCTATAGCAGTCATTGGTGTCATGGCCTATATCCTCATGGAAATGACAAAATTTGTTTTTGTCCCGACTTTTGGCGGAACTTTTCATTGCAGCCGGTTTCTTAATAGTCACCCGGTCTTTGATCTCCATGAGGATGGAGTAACTTTCCTTGTTGAACTCGTACTTGGGGACGTACGGTTTCAACTCTTTTTTCTTCTTTTGGGATGGCTGACCAGAATTGTCCGCCACACAGACTTCTTTTCTTTTCTTGCTCTCTTCTTTTTTAGCCAGCTGAGTAGACCGACTGTCTTTTTTGTCAGACTTTTTAGGGTCCGACGATTGCTTGATGGCACAAAGCTCATTCGCCTGTATATAGGCTTCCGCCTCCATTAGAGCCTCTTGGAGGGTGGCAACCCTCTTCCTGACGAGGTCGAACTTAAAGGTCGACCCGTCCTTCAAACCTTTGAAGAAGTCTGTGTAGGCAACTTCGTCAGTCAGCCCTTGAATCTGAATTCTCATCAGATTGAACCGCCTAACGTGGAACCTTAGCCCTTCTCTATCTCCCTACTGAATAGCTCCCAAGTCGAGACTTGTCTTTTTGGTGGGGATGTTCATAGAGAAGTTGGACGCAAACAAGTATGCAAGAGTCTTAAAGTTGTTGATACAATCGGCTGGAAAATTGCTAAACCATCGTTGGGCTATGCCCTTCAATGTCGCCGGGAAGCATCGGCACTAAGAGGCATCATCCAACCCCTGTAAATACATGAGGTTGGTGTACGCCATTAGGTGGTCTTCCGGGTAAGTGGTACCGTCATAGGTACCAATTCCCCAAGTTTTAGCAGCCGGAGCTGCCAGTCCATTGTCTGGACATTATGTGCCGCCTGACCCCCAAAGAGGGCTGGCTGCATGTATGGTGATCCATATGGCATGTATGGCTTTTGGGGCACATACGGAGCTGGATGGATAATCTGAGGGCCAGTACGTGCGGACAAGCCGTGTGACTGACTCTTTCGGTTCGTTTCCGAATACCTCATCGAAGTATTCTAGAAACTGTCTGGATAAGTCGATGTTGAAGCCGACTTAGACGATTCTGCAAGATTAACATCCCGGCATCCGAGTAAGGCTTTTTATAATCTATTCGGCTGAACTTGCCGGATGGCCTTCCTCTTCCCTATTTCAGGGAATCGAATCTTAGACAGATCAATCAAGGGCCGGTTCTCATCTTTTGGTTTGGTATGTGGAGTAGGCACATGGTCCTTGACTGGCTTTTTTTTCTTGGCCGACTGACCCCTAATGGAGCCAGCTGTCTTCTTGTTAATTAGATCCTTGATTTCCCCTTTGAAACTTGTCATGAATTCCATGAGCTCATTTTGAGTGACAGGGGCTGTGCCTTCTGCTGCCTGGGGTTCAAACGGCTTTACAATTGGCACACTCGGGCCAGCTTGATCAGTACCCCATTCCTTTATTTCTAAAGGACGGGTGTGCCTTGTCCTGAGTGACCCGTTTGTGGCCACATAGATGTCGACATCAAAGTCATCACCACTGTCTTGGTCTTTATAGACCTCTACTCCGGCCAAAGGCCATTTCTCATTAGCAGGCGGTACAGACTCATGCGAAGCCATCTAAGTACTCTCCCCACAGACGGCGCCAAATGTTTCGGGGTTTTCTGTGTCCCTCGGGAGAGTTACAACACCAAGATTGGATTCTGGACGCATGTACCTGCAAAATAATAGAAACTCCGGTTGGATGGAGTAGCCTCCGACGATCAAGTTAGAACGTGTATGGAGTTTGTAAAAAGTGCGGAAAGTAAAGTATCTTCTCGGATTTCGAGAGAATGTCTGCAAATTAATGATCAGTCTGTTTTTTGTAAATATTTCTGAATATGTCCCATGATGGAACATCTCCCTATTTATAGGGTCTTGAAATGTGTGCCACCATCCTAGGTTATGGAAACCTAGTAATGGTGGGCTTCCTTGGGTATTGGGCCAAAAAGGCCGCCATTTTTCCCAATCATTAGAGATGTCACGTGTCAGTAGGGGATTGGTTCTCTAAGAACCTCTCCTGAAGTGACACGTGTCACCTTCCCATTAGACCACGTGTCAAGGGTAAAAATACCCAAAACATCTTCCATGGACACAACTCCATCGCTTATATATTTCTCACTCCTCAAATCTCCCACTTCTTTTCAAAGCTTTGTATATGACTTTTGGGATTTATCAAGAACCCTAATTTTATAATAGCAAAATTTAATTTCTTGCTCTTGTTCTTATTCTAATCTGGAAAAAGTTCTCGAACAATGTCGTCAATGACGCCAAAACAAGGAGGTACAGAGTAAAACATATTACTCCAATATTCTTTTTTAAGTGGTTGTATTGTTTTTCTAGATGCTACGTAATTCACAATTGTAGTTAACTAGTATTCTTTGTTGCTAAATTTCGCGTATCTAGTTGAGAAGGATGCACATTTAGCTTAATACTTGCAAGAACAGAGGATGAGGGAGAGAATAGAAGAGACTCTTAGGTGAATGAATAAAAAGGAGTAAATGTTACGCATATTTTGAAGTAAATTTTTGCATAACTAGTAGAAAAATCATGCACAATTAATATCACTTTTCTTTCGATTGAACACATGTAGCATCTTAAGGTAAACAAAAGATGAGGAAGAGAGATCGAGAAGTAGACTCTCTTAGGTGAACGAAAAAGTGGAATAAATATTATGCATAGTTAGAAGTAAAATTTTGTATATTTTGTTCAAAATTTATGCACATCGAATTTGAGTGAAAAAATATTTGTACATTTAGCTCAAAAAATTCTCATTTGACCCTATATATTTAGTAACCAGTTCTTATTGTATTTCCAAATGCTTTCAAATTTGACATGTTAAAAGTTGGCCCGTACTTTATACACAACCAAATGATGAGGCAATTTTTTTTTTTTTTTACTGAATGATGAGGCAATTCTATCAATTGCAAACAATAAAAAAACATATCATATTCTCCCTCCATTTCATGTGTTGCAATTATTTTGAACCCGGACGTAAAAAAAAGTGTTGTGATTATTACTGTTTTGGGGGGTTTTTGGAGTCCCTCGGGAGAGTTACAATTATGGGAATGCGCGCCGACCGTCTGTACCTGCAAAACCACGAAACTCCGCTTGGGTGGAGTTCCGCCTCCGACGATCAAGTTAGAACGTCTCCGGATGTATAAAAGTACGGAAAGTAAGTGGGTTTTCTCTCTAATTCAGAGAGATTCTGCAATTAATATTGCTCGGTTTTTTGTGTTTGTATTTATGAGTATTTCTGAATGACCAATAAATGAGGAATTTCCTCTATTTATAGCAGATGAAGTTCTGTTCCCCTAGCAGGGTTACAGTGCTACGTGTCAGCATCCGATTGGGTCCCATTGGGCCTTTCTGGGGCTGACACGTGTCAGCTTGCTATTAGGCCACGTGGCATAGGGTTTTTTACCCCAAACATTTGCCCCTCACAGGTGTGACGTGGCTTGCCACGTGGCACCTGTGACACATGTCACATTCTGGGAAGGTGACGGTTCGTCTCCTTCCCTCCATTTTTTTCTTTTGAATTCGAATTTCGAATTTGAATAGGAGGAGGCGACGATTCGCCTTCTACCCCCCTCATATTAATGGGAGACTTCCCCTCTCATTCCATACTTTGCAAATCTTTCACAAAAAATTTCCTTGAGAGAAAAAAGCTCTGACACCGGTTGCTCTCGCGTTCACCCAGCTACTTTGACTCATACACGTCCGGATACCGGTTGAGTGCTTCTTTGATCAACTCACTAAGGTAACGTCTAACTTAGTCAATTTTCTCTTCTTGATTTCAGTAGAATCACAGCCAGTCTTATACCGTCTGGGGCACCTTTAAGCAATTTCTTTCATAAATTGCATTCAATAGACCCACAGCCGGCGTTATACCGCCTGGGACATTTTTAAGCAATCTTCTTCAAAAATTACATTTAATAGACCCACAGCCGGTATTATGCCGTCTGGGGCATCTTTGAGCAATTTTCTTCAATAACTGCATTCATCAGACCAACAGCCGGACTTATGCCGTCTGGGGCACTTTTGAACAATTTTCTTTATAACTGCTTTCAATAGACACACAGCCGGTCTTATACCGTATGGGGTATCTTTAAGCAACTTTCTTCATAAATTGCGTACAATAGACCCACAGCCGGTCTTATAGCGCCTGGGGCCTCTTTGAGCAATCTTTAAAAGCTGCATTTAATAGATCCTCAGCCGGTCTTATACCGCCTAGGGCATCTTTGAGCCATTTTCTTAAAAACGTCTGACCATTTGTTTTGTTTTTCAGCTTTCAAAACATACACAGCCGAACTCTTCCGCTTGTGGTATCTTCAAGCCACATTTTTTGAAAACGGTTAAGTCTTCTACAAATTTCGGTTGCTCTTCAAAGAGGTACCGTCTGGGGTATCTGCAAGCAACAACTCAAAGACCCGCCTGTTAGCAAGCTTTTTTGCTACTTCAAGGTACCGTCTCTGCCCCTTGCAACTTTTTAAGTTTTTACCGGCTGTATAGGTTGTTAGAGTAATGGACTCACCCAACACACACACGGCACGACCTAGGGCAGTTGTCAACCGTTCACCCGATACGGCTGAGTCTAGGAATGGGGATGCCGTCTGAGGTTGTTTGGACCACCCTTACTATTCTACGAATCCGACCGTCTCTGTTCATGTGCAGGACAGAATGGCTCGGACAAGGAAAACGGCTGTTGACCCCGAGTACCAGTCCGATGATTCAGCCGGAACTTCGGTTGTTGATGCTCCTTTTGACCAACCGGGCGTACCTAGCACGCCCGGAGATGAGATTCTTGAAGATTTCGGAAGCTCAAACGGTGAAGAAATTGTCCAACAATCCGACTCCATAGAGTCGACAATGGAGTTGGATGCCCCTCAAGAGGATGAGGAGGCATATAACTTGCCTTCAGCAAATAATCCTACAGAGGTGCACATGAGCGCCTGGGACGTGGTTACTTTGAATGCAACCCTCCCGGCATTGTTTAAGAAGCGCCCGGTAAGGGCCGGATGGGAGATCGTTGTGCCGCCGGTAGATGCATCCGTCGTCTAGGATGACGACTTGGATCACGCTGATAATTACTTCGGTTTTTATAAGGCGGCTTTCAAAGCCGGCCTCTGGTTCCCCCTCCACAACACAATCAAAGCCATTCTAAGAGGTTACGACCTTGGCGTCTGGCAGCTCACGCCTTACTCTTGGGTGAACATTTTGGGGTACATAGCCGCCTGTGAAATGCAGGACGTGACGCCTAGCTGGGAGGCGTTTGCGCACATGCACTATCTTAGCCGTGCCCCAGGTGGCTGGAATGCGTGGTACACATTGACCACGCATCCGGAGTACATGATGACTTTGTAGAAGCCATCTAAATGGACCAGCTAGAAGAGCAAATTCTATATGGTCTCTTCCCCTTCTCTGGCTGTGAACCACCGGCTAAGCCATTACAATAAGAACCCGACTCTATTGGGAAAGAAATGCGCCCTCCCCAAGATACCGGAGACGTCTTGGGATCAGATAATGGAGCCGGACCTTTTTAAGAAGACAACCCTGCCACTGGATGATGGGACACAAGTTATTGTCCCCAAGTTCTGGGTCCCTTATCCGGACTGGTTCAAAGACGAGGCGTTCCTTTCCGCCTGTGGTCTTAGCACCTTTTGGAGAAAACGTAGTTTTATTGCTTAACCGGCGTCTTATGCCGCCTGTATGGTGTTTGAATGATCTCTAACAATTTTTTTTTTTATATTAGCAGAGAAAGGACTCGAGATGACTCCTCCCGAAAAAACTCCGGCTAAGTCAGCCGCCGAAATCCGGAAGGAGCAGCTTGAGAAAAAGAAGGCCCAACTGGCGGCCAAAGGCGATGGGGGTAAGCGCCGACTGATCTTTTTACCCTCTATATGCCTTGCAACCCATCTTGATACTAACCCGATTACTTTATTTTCTTTTGCAGACGGGGAGCCAAAACGTCCCTCGGTCTCTAAGGAACATGCTGAAGAGACCGGGAGAGGAGCCCGCCCAACCATCTTTCCAAAGGCGGAGGGTCCCACCTGCCCCTGCCTCTGCCTCTGCTGGAAGAAAGCCGGCTCTTTAGAGGCCTACGTCCGCAGGCAAAAGTCTGCGTGATCTAGGCTTAGGCTCAAGACCGGCTGAGGCCGAAGCTAGGGAGCCTGAGGTTCCCTCTAGCCGAGTGCTTGCTGTTGCATCCAACTCTAATGCGGCTGGGGGTGGTGTCACCCCTCAGCCTGAAAACCAAGGTACAAATCTCACCTTTGATCCCTTCTAGCCGCTTGGGCTTGTTTGAGTCAAGTCCCAAGCTTCTCAGTCAGGGGATATTTCAGGCAGCCGGCTGAATATAGGCGCTGCTTATGCCCAGCACTTAACGAATATATCTCATGATGCAGATGCCTCTTCTCGTTGGCCGAATATGCAAAATTATGCCAAGAGAATGTTGAGGACCCTCACCCGGTCCGAGAAGGAGGCGGTACCGGGCATCAACCAGGTCAACATTGACCGCATCAACTCACTGCTGGCTAAGGTAATACACCGGTTGGGGTACTTTTGTGCAATTTTGATAATTGCCGATTGTAATATAGCTGAGAAGCTAACTTTTTTTCCGGCTGACTTTGCAGGTGATGTTGAGGGTTGATGGGATGAAATCCCCCTTGCGGAAGAAGCAAGAAGAGGTAAGGGATGCCCAAAGACGGGCAGCCGAATTAATAGATGCTTGTCAATGTAACTCCCTTATGCTTGAAATCCAAACTAAAGCCCGAGAGATGAAACAGGAGGAGCTGATCCGGGAGCTCACGGCTGCTGCTGATACAACCGACAAAAAGGCTGCCGACTGTGAACTCCAAGTTAACCAACTCAAGGCTAACGTCAAAGCGTTGGGAGAGGCTGACAAGGAGAACACCGGGCTGAAGGCTGAGGTCACCCGGCTGAAGGATGAGCTGGCCAAGACCTAGAAGGAGCACAAAGACCAGCTGTCGGCTGAGCAGGACCGGCTGGTTACTGAGAACGAACGCGACTGCAAAGCGCGCATGAAGATGGCATGGTCCATGATCCACCCGGACACCGACTACGCTTTCTT
The DNA here is from genome assembly GCF_001683475.1 of Chenopodium quinoa. Classification (NCBI taxonomy): domain Eukaryota; kingdom Viridiplantae; phylum Streptophyta; class Magnoliopsida; order Caryophyllales; family Amaranthaceae; genus Chenopodium; species Chenopodium quinoa. The sequence goes on along the minus strand of NW_018744118.1, from coordinate 391,422 downwards.
CGACTTGAGGTACAAATACGCTAACGAGGTATTTGACGCTCAAGTTCTCAGGACTGAGAAGCTGGCTCCCTTTCAAGAGTGGGCCGGCATCGAGGAGGAGGAGCACGAGGAAGAGACTACGCCGGGTGGGGATAGAGAAGCCCAAAACCAGCAAACTCAGGAAGCCCCTCCTGCCGGTCAGGACCAGCCGTTAGAACAGCTACAACAACAGCAGCAGTAGCTTATCATTTTTTATTCCTACTTTCATCCGGCCTGCGTGCCGCATACTTTTGTATCTTTTTCCCCGGACAAGGGTCCGACTGACATTTGAATTTGAAATATATATATATACACATACATACATATATATATACATACATACATATATATATATATGTATGTATATATATATATATGTATGTATGTATATATATATGTATGTATATATATATGTGTATATATATATGTGTGTGTGTGTGTGTGTGTGTGTGTATACCGATTGTGTCGGTTTTCTTTGTTACTATTTGCTTCAATTTTTTGCAATTTTTGCAATTTGCCTTTGAATGAAATATCTTTGTTGCAATTTGAATTGATACATGCAGTATGCCTGTGGCCGGACGTATGCATTTTCACCGATTGGGGGTTAAGCGACCAGGTTTTGACCTTGCTTATGGAAATTGTAGATGGCTGAAGTGCTTTTTGGCAAAAGCCGGCTACAGACCAAGATTTAATTCACCGTCTGTATTGCCTTGGGCAATAACCGGGTGTATCTTGATTTCGATAGGTCATTCGAACGGTCATGAGTTATCTTTAACCTAACCGGTTAAAGCCGTTTGAGTTTATGACTTGTTGAACAATGTACCACCCGGAAGGGAGATGTTCTCTTCGACAAATTCACCCAAATGGGCGTCGTCGGATGCCCCCTCATGTTGGAGCACACGATTTAAAACATGTTGGCGATTGGCCTTTTGAATAACCAAGTTCGATACTTAGCCTTCTACTCAATTAGAGCATACGGTTGCTCGGTTGTGCATTGCACAGACGGGACTTGGTAGTTGCCCGGTTGTGCATTGCATAGATGGGTCTTCATACAAGATAATTGAAATAAAGTACTCTTTCATTAATATATTCTATTTACAAAATATTTACAGTCCTTAGAAGTAGTACTTTTTCAAGTTATCTACATTCTAGGTTCTGGCTAGCTGACTGCCGTCTGGTGTTTCTACTTCTTCAAAAATCCGGTAGAGACCCTCCCAATTAGGGGTTAGCTTCCCTTACTCATTTTCCCTACTGGTTGCCTCCATTTTGCGTAGCACAAAGTCCCCCACTTTGAGGGGCCGTTTGTGTACTCTTTTGTTGTAGGCCCTCGTCATCCTCAGACGGTATATCTCATGACGTAAGGCGGCATTGCCCGTGCGCTTTGGGAGTGAATCCAATGCTAGATACATGGCCTCCAAATTGGTCTTTTCGTCATAGAGCATGACTCGGAATGTTGGCTCATAAAGTTCAATTGGCAGGACGGCTTCAGTGCCGTATGTCATGAGAAACGGGGTTTCACCGATTGCCGCTTTTTTAGTTGTTCTTATGGCCCATAGGACATGAGGCTGAAAGGAATGGTGTCCTTCCAACAAGTGTATTATTCAGATAGAGGGTTCAGAATTATTACAGAGCTAATTCTTGAGTAAGGTCAAGTGATCGGAATGCCTTGGTGGAGGCCGCTTCCGATCAGTAATATTAAGGTATAATTAATATTACAGCTTAATCTTAACTGAACCCTTCGGGTCGAACCCAATCGAACAACTGATCCAAGACGACGAATTAATCCGAAGGATTTAATGAGTCGACGGAGTTTTACGAATACAGACGTCGGATATCGAGCCTAGGGCGTCGAGACCGAGCGTCGCGAACTCGCAAGCGACGAGTACGAGCATAGCCGTAGCCAGGCTAGGCTAGCTCATCGCAAGCCCAGGAACACCATGTGTGTGCCAGGCGCACCATGGTGTGCTAGGCGAGGCAAGAGTGCCTAGGCGCCATCGCAGCCCTAGCATGATGCCTAGGCACCATCGCAGCCCTATCGCACTAAGCATAGCACCCATGTATGTGTGCATGTGCGTGGGCACTATTGCAGCACCCCCTAGCACCACACACAACACCATCACAGTGCTAGGCGCATGCGTGTGTGCGTGTACGTGTGCACCATCCCCCAGCAGCCTCGCAATGCAGCACCGAGCCTTCGCGTAGCTGTGTGCTTTTGTGCGTGCCTTCGCATGGGAACACCAAGCACAGCAAGCTAGCAAGAAGCACCAAGCCCAGCATGCGTGGCTCGCTAGTAGCACGCATACTAGGCCTTGCGTGCGCGAGGGGCTTGTTGGCATGGTTGCGCGTAGTATGCGAGTGTGTGTGCGAGGCAGTGCGTGGGAGTGCTAGGGCCAGCGCTAGCATAACGTGCTAGCAGTGCCTAGCACCAGCACGCACCAGCGCCAAGCATCGCCCAGCACTAAGCACGCACTGCCTGGCTGGGATGCGAGGTTGCTGGCTGGTGCTAGCTGGCACGCTAGCTGGCAGCCAGCACAGCCCCATTGAGGTGGTTTGTGTGTGGGTGTAGGGACCAAGCAAAGCCTTGGGGAGCAAGGCTATTGTCCCCCCTACCTAACCTTGGCCATCACTCCTTTGCATATGATTATGCCACTTGTCGCAATGTGATTAAGTTGATTATTTATTTATTTGGAATTAAATAAATTATTGATTTTACCAACTCTCCCACATTAGTGGAAGATTGGAAATCAAGGGTGCATTTCCCTATAAATACCAAAGGCATGGGTATTGGGAAAAACACAACCTTGAGTGGAATTAAAAGGCAACTCTTGATTTGAGTAAACCTTGATTCGTAAAACTCATAGTTTTATTTTTCTGGTTCACGACTAACCTTCGAGACTTAGGACGCTCGGGTCGGGTTCGAGGGCACGATCCCGTTGGAGACCTCGTATTTTCGGGGTTCAAGTAAGATTTCATAGTAGAGCGAAGCACGCGTCAAAGGTATAATCTTTTATCCTTAATTATGTTTTAATTATGTTTTGCATGCTTGTTAATTGCATTTATTATGGGGGCGGGTCTTGGCGGGTTTCTTTCCGCGTAGTGAGGGTCACTACGAAACCCAACAGCGGTATCGGAGTCACGCTCCTTTTAATTTTTGCAATTATTGATTAATTAAGGTGCTTTAAAGTAAGATTTAATTTCTGGTTTTGCTTTTCTAATTAGATTAGAAGCTCGTTTTAATTAATTTTAAAACTCGTACTTTTATCGATTTGGCTGTCGAACCCAGATTTTGGCTCAAAAATAGTGATTTTTGGGTGGAATTGACATTCTGAAATAGATTCAACCCTATTTGACGGCTGTCCAGAAGCCAAATTCGAACCAGAAACCCAAGTTGTTGGGGTTTTTTCGTTTTTCAACGAAAATTTTAAATCTTTTTAAGCCTTGATTAAATTTTAAATCTTTTAAATCCCTAATCTACTGCTATTTCAAATATCCTTAAGAATAATTATGGAGTTTTAATTAGTGCTTGAGTTGATATGCCTTTTTCACATAAACTTGATTTTTCACAATTTTGCAAATTAATTGCAATAATGTGTGAATGTTTGATGTGAATGTGTAATTTTAAGTTCCCAAGTATGTTAAAATTCTAATCTTTAAAGGTTTAAATAATTGGAACTCTAACCCTAAATTCCATATTGAACAAAGTTTGGATTTTTTCATTTTAGTTGATTAAAATCCATGAAGTTCGAATACTTGTGAGTAAAATTTTGATTAATCTTCATATTGGAAGATGTAATCTTGTTATTTTACACAAGTATGAAAGTTAGAAAATTTTTATCATTAGATGGTTAATTTATTTTTCCAACTCCCATTTGTCAAAACCATTATTAATTTGCATATTGGCTAAATTAATTATGGACATAGCTATTTCAATTTTAAGCATAAAGGAAGACCTAAATTATTTCAAAAATGAATTTTTGGATGATTTAGGCTTGTGCACCGTTAAAATTGAATTTAATAAAGTTGGACTTATTTTATTTTCATTTTTGCCCTTAAATTAATTCTAAAATAAATTTAGATTAATTTTATGTCACACGTAAATCAGGATTAAAATCCCGAGAAATGGCACGTAAATCAAGGCAAAAACACCTAAGCGCCACCGAGGCTAGTCGGGTTGCCTAGCAGCCCACATGTGGCTGCCTATGGTGCGCACAGGGGTGTGCCTTGAGTGGCTGTTGTGTGGCGGGGAGGCTTGGGGCTGATGTGCGTGGGGCAGTGGCTGGGGGCTGGCTTGCGAGGGATGCTGCTGGGCAGCATGGCAGCAAGCACCAGCCCAGCGCACCACTTGCTGGCAGGCGCCAGCTTGCTAGCCAGCATGAGTAACATGCCTGGCAGGCTTCTGGTGCTGACAGCGTGGCTTGCTGTGCTGGGCGCAGCTACTAGCACCACGCACCATAGCACAAGGCGTGGACTGCCTAGCAGTCATGGTGCGCACCCACCAATCCATTGTGTAAGCTAGTTTGCTTGATTTTGAGCTATGTAATTTTGCGAAAATTTTTGCCGTTTAAAATTATTTATGTGATTATTTTAACGAGGTTAGACCTCGGTTTTTCCAGCTTTTGCAAAAATTTTGATTTAAACAAATTATGGGTTATGCCAACTTAATTAATCGGATTAATTAATTATGGATGCGGAATTTAGTGGGAGCTTAGTTAATTTCGTGAGCAATTTGCTTTTAGAAATAATGAATTAAACAACTTTGACTAGTTTTAACTAGGCGCGTTAATTGGATTAACCACCTAAGTTAGTTACTAGTTTTGTGTGTTTAATTATGTATTTCGTAATTTGCATGGGCCATTCACAAATATTGAATGGATGAATGGAAGATTGTTTTCAAAACAGGTTATTGAAAATGGCAACTAGTGGGGCCCGACTAGGATAGAAATTACGGACCGCGTTCCATTATGTATTTTTGTAAATCTAAATACGGTCTGCAAACCGTTAAGTATTTTTGTACTATTAGATTAATCTTAGTTGTACTAGCTAGTTATTTTATTTTGGCCAAGATGTCTCAAGACGGCGTTTCGATGAAGACGAGCCAAGATGAAGACCCATGGAAATTGAAGATTTCAAGGGTCATGCTAGTTGCCAAATGCATCTATTTTATGCTTTATATATATTATTGTTATATATGAATGTTAGATACATGTCTAGGATTTCTATATGTTACGACGATTAGTTAAGTTCACTTAAATCAAACCAACATAGAAACCCTAGGTCCCTTAATAATATAGAGTTAAAATTTGCCGTTCCAAGAACAACAATTACCGAACTAATGCGCGTAAGTGATGGATTACGCCAAAGCGAGGCATCACTACTTCCCTAGGAACGTAAGGTATACTAGGTATACAAGTTGTCTTGGTTAAGCTCAACGATATCAGTAAGGAGTCCTTAGATGTCGTGGCAAAAGAGATAAAATGTCAAGGATGCATTAGATGCGACATTTTATCAAACCGAGTGTAGCTTGGAGCTATTAGCAATTGGGTTGCTTACCTTAAGATATTTAATGATTAAGACAAGCCAAAGCATGCTTAACCATTTCTTGATCTTTGGGATCTCGGAATCATTTTATTCTCGCCCATAAGGGACAAATTAATAATGCGTGGATAAAATGCTCAATAAGATTGAATATATGCATGAACGCTTTTAAATTTCAACTTATTGGTTATATGAATGGTTTTTCGTTTCAAATTCTTTCAATTGTAGAAACAATGTCTGCAAGTAACTCAAACAACAACCAATTCTCTTTACGCTCAATTCTCGACAAGGAGAAGTTGAGCGGGCCAAACTTTCTTGATTGGGAAAGAAATCTGCGCATTGTACTAATGGAAGAGAAAAAGGAATACATCCTTGATGAGGAAATGTCTGACGCTCCCAATGAGGAGGTCACTCAAGTTGCCCTTAACCAATGGCAAAGTGCCAATCGGGATGTCAAATGCATCGTGTTGGCCACTATGTCTCCGGACCTTCAAAAGACTTTCTTTGAAAAGGAGACAACTTTTGAGATCATTTTTGAGCTTCAGAATATGTTTCAAGAGCAGGCCCGAACTGAAAAGTTCGAAACCCACAGGCAGATCCTTGAGAGCAAGCTCAAAAAAGGAGAGCTAGTCAGCCCGCATGTCCTCAAAATGATTGGATTATTTGAGAACATGGAAAGGCTCGATGCTGGGTATTCAACCGAGATGGCAATTGACATCATTCTCCACTCGCTTCAGAAAGGCTATGATCAGTTCAAGATGAACTATACTATGCATAGCATAGAGAAAACCCTCATCGAGCTTCATGGTATGTTGAAGCAAGCCGAGCAAACCCTCAAGGATGTTGGTAAGCATGACATGCTCATGGTGAGGAAGGGTGATGAGTGACATTTATGTTACCCTTAGGGGTAGTGTATTGGTCTCTTTTCTCCTGTTTTTCTTAGGTTTTTCTACCTCTTTTCTCCTCTTATGGCTTCCTTTTTTTTATGGATGAAAAGTATGCTTATTTGCGCTTGTTTTGATAATCTTTATGCATAATTTTATCATCCCCATGCTCTCGTGATCTTTGCTATCTTTTGCAGGTTCCATGGCGGTCCTAAGCACGGTAGGAGGCCCCTTGGCCAAGTATGGAGGCATGGACAAAGACAAGAGGAGCAAAAGGGAAGGAGAGGAAGCAAGAAGAGGAAGTTCAAGAGGAGGTGTGGCCGAACCTCTAAGAGGTTCGGTCAAACCAAGGTGTGGTCAAACTTTTGAAAAGTTCGACCAAACCTCCAAGGCAGTTTCAACCAAGTTTTCAGCATGTTTACAGGAGGGATCGAACCAGGAAAGTTCGACCAAATAAGGATCAGGGAGGTTCGACCGAACCTACCCTGAGTTCGGCCGAACCTACCCTGAGTCCGACCGAACCTACACAGAGTTCGGTCGGACCTTTTCCCGTTTCAGCTGACTTTTTGCGGAGCTTCCTAAGCAATTTTGTAAGGGGTATAAATAGATTTTTTTGCTCATTAAAGAAACAGATTTTTTTTTCAGTTTATAATAGATTTTAGGTTAGTTTTAGGTTTTAGAGAGAGAAACTCTCAAATTTTAGAGAGAGAAAGTGAGGAGCACAATGGTTTTCATGGATTTTGGATAATCAAATGAGGAATTTGAAGATCTCCACCTTATATCAATGAGCATTTCTTACTTTCTCTTCTCTTATTGCTTTATTTAGTTGCTTTCATTATGCTTGAGTAGTTTCCCTTCTACTAGGTGTTGAGTGAGGCTTTGTAATGATTATTTGAGTTATTTGAGATAAATTTGATGATAATTGTGTGATTAAATGGATTGAATTGATGTTGGCATGTTGTTTGTTTTAGATTGGATTGATCTCCCATGATAGCACACTTAATTGCCTATTGGTTTTAGTTTGACAAGGGATTGTGAATTAGAATTGATATATTTGATTGCATTTTGGGTAATTTTCTTCTATGCACCTAGTCAATGAGGGATCTAGGCTAGGAATTTGAGAGATTACTTTTGAGTGTAGTTAATTCTCATTATAATTCTTTATTTGCATGATTGATTATCAAATGGATTCTCATTAGCTTATTAATTGTTCTAAGTGGATCTTTTCCCCTAGTAGACTTTATCATACCTTGTTCTTTATATGTGTTTTAGTGTAGTTGTAGTGTCCTTTATCCGTAAATCGACTTCGGCATAGCTTAGGCATTAGATTAAGAACAATCTAGCATTACCGTTCCTTGTGGTTCGACTCCGAACTTACCACTAGACTCGTTTAGGGGTTAGTTTTAGGATTTATAAATTTATTTGATTGAGTGTGGAATGTGCGACCGTTCTAACGCCCATCAAAGGGCAAGCCATTCAAACGTCCGGGCAAGAAGAGGAGCTTTAAAGGGAAAAAGAGAAATTTTCCGCCTAAGTCAAACACTGCCAAGGGCAGCAAGGACAAGAAGGTAGCCTCTTCTAAGTCCGATTCCGAATGTTTCTACTGCAAGAAGAAGGGACATTGGAAACGGGACTGCCTCAAATTCAAGGAAGATAAGAAGAACGACACCATTGCTTCTTCATCAGGTATTTTTGTTATAGACTTAAACTTCGCTAGAAAAACATCATGGGTATTAGATATCGTATGTGGCTCACACCTTTGTTCCAATGCTCAGGGACTAAGGATAAATAGGAGGCTAGAGAAGGGAGAGGTCGAGCTTCCGGTCGACAACGGAGCAAGAATGTATGTCGTCTCTGTTGGAACTCTCAGTTTGTCATTGCCCTCTGGGCTTATTTAGAACTTGACAATTGTTATCATGTTCCTAGAGTTACCAAAAACATTATTTCAATATCGGCGTTGGAAGCCAAAGGTTTTGAATTTTGAATTAAGAACAATAGTTGTTCATTTTATTTCGATAATGTTTTATATGGTAAAGCATATTCAGAAAATGGTCTTTATGTGCTTTCTCTTGACAAACAAGTCTATAACATTGATGATACCGCCAAAAGGGCTAAGACTATCGAGTCGAATCAAACCTACTTGTGGCATTGTCGTCTTGGCCATATTAACGTCAAACGCATCAAGAAACTTCTACAATAAGGTGTTCTTGACTCATTCGACTTGGAATCGTTTGAAAATTGTGAAGGATGTCTATTAGGCAAGATGATAAAAAACCATTCTCCAAGTTGGGAGAAAGGGCAAGTGACTTATTAGGTCTAATACACACGCATGTATGCGGACCAATGAGTACACCCGCAAGACAAGAATACCGATATTTCATCACCTTCACCGACGATTTTAGTAGATATGGTTATATCTACTTAATGTCGAATAAATCTGAATCTTTTGAGAAATTCAAAGAATTTCAGAAAGAAGTTGAAAATCAACTTGGCAAGAAAATTAAGGCCCTTCGATCGGATCGAGGTGGCGAATATTTGAGCCATGAATTCGACGATCACTTGAAAGAAAATGGTATTCTTTCAGAGTTGACACCTCCTGGAACTCCTCAATGGAATGGAGTATCCGAACGGAGAAATCGAACCTTGTTAGACATGGTTCGATCAATGATGGGTCTTAGTGAACTTCCTATCTCTTTCTGGGGACATGCGCTACAAACCGCGGCACTAACACTGAACCGCGCTCTGTCAAAAGCTGTTGAAAAGACTCCATATGAATTATGGACTAAGAAACCTCCTAGGTTGTCTTTTCTCAAGATTTGGGGATGCGAAGCATATGTTAAGCGATTAATTTCGAACAAACTTCACCCCAAATCGGATAAGTGTTTCTTTGTGGGATATCCAAAAGAAACCAAAGGGTATTACTTCTACAATAAATCCGAGAACAAAGTGTTTGTTGCTCGTGATGGTGTCTTTTGGAGAAAGAACACCTTTCCAAAATGACAAGTGGGAGGAAAATCGAACTCGACAAAGTTCGAGAGGACGAGCAACAATGTCAACTTGATAAAATTGACAATCTAATTGCTTTGGAAGCAGCTGGGAAGATTGGTCAGAATCAAACAGACAATGTAAATGCTCAACCTATTACCCTTCGTAGGTCGCAACGACAAAGATCTCAACCAGACAGATACCTTGATATTGTCTTAACCAATGATCAAGACATCCTAGTTATGGATGGAGATAAGCCAGCGACATACAAGCAAGCTATGAAGAGCCCCGACTCTGCTAAATGGCAAGAGGCCATGAAATCCGAGATGGACTCCATGTCTGAAAATCAAGTCTGGGACTTGGTGAATTTGCTTGAGGGTTACACACCCATTGGTTGCAAATGGATCTTCAAATTGAAGACAGACAAGGATGGAAATGTATCGATATACAAGGCTAGACTGGTGGCAAAAGGTTATAAGCAAGTCCATGGGATTGACTATGATGAAACCTTTTCACCAGTTGCAATGCTAAAGTCTGTCCGGATTATTCTAGCGATTGTTGCATATTACGATTATGAAATATGGCAGATGGATGTCAAAAATGCCTTCCTAAATGGGATTTTGGAAGAAACTGTGTACATGACACAACCAGAAGGTTTTGTCGATCCGAGCAACGCTGGAAAGGTTTGCAAGCTTAAGAAGTCCATTTATGGACTAAAGCAAACCAGCAAGAGTTGGAATCTGCGATTTGATTAAGCCATCAGCAAGTTTGGTTTTATCAAGATTCCAGATGAATCTTGTGTATACAAGATGGTCAGTGGGAGTGACATCGCATTCCTAGTCCTATATGTCGATGAAATATTGCTCATTGTAAATAGCACAAAATTACTAGAGTCCGTAAAGGGCTGGTTGGGAAAGTGCTTTTCAATGAAGGACTTAGGAGAGGCACAATACATATTGGGCATCAAGATCTACAGGAATAGATCTAAGAGGATGATTGGATTGAGCCAGAGTACTTACATTGATAAAGTACTGGCACGATTCAACATGGAGAATGCCAAGAGAGGGCATCTACCCATGTCCCATGGCATAACTCTCAGCAAGAAACAGTGTCCACAGACACCTGTTGAGCGAGAGAGAATGGATCTGATTCCATATGCTTCGCTATTTGGGTCGATCATGTATGCCATGATATGTACCAGGCTAGATGTCTCGTATGCCTTGAGTGCTACGAGCCGATACCAATCAAACCCAGGAGAGGTGCATTGGACTGCGGCCAAGAATATCCTGAAGTATCTGAAAAGGAACAAGGATAAATTCCTGGTTTATGGTGGCCATAAAGATCTGGTTGTTGAAGGTTACACCGACGCTAGCTTCTAAACTGACAGAGACGACTTCAAGTCACAGTCCGGAGCATTTAGCTGGAAGAGTGCCAAGCAGAGCACAACTGCAGACTCTACAACTGAAGCCGAATACTTGACTGCTTCAGAAGCTGCTAAGGAGGCTATTTAGATTCGAAAGTTCATCAGTGAACTTAGTGTTGTACCCTCGATCAAGGGTCTGATAGATCTCTACTGTGACAACAATGGAGCTATCGCTCAGGCTAGGGAGCCATGAGAACACCAGAAGGTCAAACATGTCCAAAGGCGATTTCACATGATAATGGAATGGAAATCCGGAGGTGAAATCAGAATTTGCAAGATCGGCACGGATGATAATGTGGCCGATCCTTTGACTAAACCTTTGCCTCAAGTGAAACACAACAAGCACATTAAGGTAATGGGAATCAAGCACATCGGAGACTGGCTTTGAAATTCCCTGTACATGTGTTTTAATTAAACTAGTTGTTTTAATGTAAGATACTGTATTGAAACCATTCATTGATGGAGTAATTAATTCTGTGCAAAATTATCATTCACTCCATTACTATTTAATTGTGGTTTAAAATTAATTAATGAGTCCATTCAATTTATGGAAATATTCAAAACAGGGTATCAAGACCATGTCTTGGATAAAGAAACACTTGTTAAGTGAACATTGAATATTTAAAGCGAAAATTATCCCTAATTGAGGTCATCTAAATGATGGATGATTGATGACCACCAGAGATTAGTGTGTAGTATGATTTACGACACTGTTTCTTGTGCTGCAAGGACATGATGGTCATAAAACATTTGCACAGGTGCAAGTTTGGAACTGCACTGGATCGACCTATGAGAGTACTTTAGGAGATTCAAAGATTGTCATAAGTACATTTCTTATTATAGCTATCGGAACTCGTTTCCTCGACCATGAGTATTGTGAAGTTTTCTTATTTGAGAACTAGTCTCTTTGATGTTGCCTAATGTCTGCCGTAACTGGGGATCATAACGGGAACACTCGGGAGATTAGGTCCTCTTAGTAAGAGAAACTTACAATGCAAGACTGGGAATGTCCCCCTATTAACAAATAGGGAATATGTCTTTGTTGTTTACAAGGCCGCTCGACGAGCGAGACTGTGAAAATGCATGGTCGTGCTCAGATGGATTTTAGAAATCATCTGTTTATTGACAGTCGAACTCGGAGATTGAGAAACACTTCTGAACGTAATAAGGATGACAATGAATCTTACCTTATAGTTCACGAAGAGACATTAAGCGACATAGGAAATGGGCTATACACTATATGCACACATGTCCAGAAGGACAAGTGGGAGATTGAAAGGAATGTGTCCTTCCAACAAGTTTATTATTCTGATAGAGGGTTCGGAATTATTACAGAGCTAATTCTTCAGTAAGGTCAAGTGATCGGAATGCCTAGGTGGAGGCCGCTTCCGATCAGTAATATTAAGGTACAATTAATATTACAGCTTAATCTTAACTGAACCCTTCGGGTCGAACCGAATCGAACAACCGATCCGAGACGACGAATTAATCCGAAGGGTTTTATGAGTCGACAGAGTTTTACGAATACAGACGTCGAATATCGAGCCTAGGGCGTCGAGATCAAGCGTCCCTAAATCACAAGCGACAAGTATGAGCGTGGTCGTAGCTAGGCTAGGCTAGCTCATCGCAAGCCTAGGCGCACCATGTGTGTGCTAGGCGCACCATGGCGTGCTAGGCGAGGCATGAGTGCCTAGGCGCTATCGCAGCCCTAGCATCATGCCTAGGCGCCACCGCAGCCCTATCGCACTAAGCACAGCACCCATGTGTGTGTGCATGTGCGTGGGCACTATCGCAGCACCCTAGCACCACGCACAGCAACATCGCAGTGCTAGGCGCATGCGTGTGTGCGTGTGCGTGTGCACCATCGCCCAGCAGCCTCGCAATGCAGCACCGAGCCTTCGCGTAGCTGTGTGCTTGTGTGCGTGCCTTCGCATGGAAGCACCAAGAACATCAAGCTAGCAAGAAGCACCAAGCCTAGCATGCGTGGCTCAATAGCAGCACGCATGCTAGGCCTTGCGTGCGCGAGGGGCTGGCTGGCATGGCTGCGCGTAGTATGCGAGTGTGTGTGCGAGGCAGTGCGTGGGAGTGCTAGGGCCAGCACCAGCACAACGTGCTAACAGTGCCTAGCACCAACACGCACCAGCGCCTAGCACTAGCACACACCAGCGCCAAGCATCACCTAGCACCAAGCTCGCACTGCCTGGCTGGGATGCGAGGCTGATGGCTGGTGCTAGCTGGCAGCCAGCACAGCCCCATTGAGGCGGTTTGTGTGTGGGTGTGGGGACCAAGCAAAGCCTTGGGGAGCAAGGATATGGTCCCCCCACCTAACCTTGGCCATCACTCCTTTGCATATGATTATGCAACTTATCGCAATGTGATTAAGTTGATTATTTATTTAATTTGGAATTAAATAAATTATTGATTTTACCAACTCCCCCACATTGGTGGAAGATTGGAATTCAAGGGTGCATTTCCCTATAAATACCAAAGGCATGAGTATTGGGAAAAACACAACCTTGAGTGGAATTAAAAGGCAACTCTTGATTTGAGTAAACCTAATTCGTAAAACTCATAGTTTTATTTGTCCGGGTCTCGACTAACCTTCGAGACTTAGGACGCTCGGGTCGGGTTCGAGGGTACGATCCCGTTGGAGACCTCGTATTTTCGGGGTTCAAGTAAGAGCTCATAGTGGAGCGAAGCACGCGTCAAAGGTATAATCTTTTATCCTTAATTATGTTTTAATTATGTTTTGCTTGTTAATTGCATTTATTATGGGGGCAGGTCTTGGCGGGTTACTTTCCGCATAGTGAGGGTCACTACAAAACCCGACAGAGGCAACTCATCCACCCATAGACCGTCAGCCCTTTCAATTTTCTTCTTAATGCCGTCTGAGATGAGCTTGTTGAAGGCTTCAACTTGGCCGTTTTCTTGGGGGAGGCCAACGGATGCAAAACAATATGAGATCCCTTGATCTCCCAACCAGCTCTTGAGGGTAGGCATTTCAAACTGAGGGCCATTGTCAAAGACCATAGACATAGTAACCCTAAATCGGGTGATGATGTTTCTCCAGATGAAGGAGATGACATCCTTTGTCTTAATGCCCTTGACCGCCTCTGCCTCAACCCATTTGGTTAAGTAATCTACAGCCACAAGGATGTACCTCCGCCCGCCTGTGGTAAGCGTATATGGACCTAAGATGTCCATGCCCCATTTAACAAATGGAACCGGGCTGTGGATAGCCGTCAGGTCTGTAGCCGAACGGTTAATGAGCCTGCCAAATCTTTGGCACTTATCACACTTTTTCACCATTTCCATGGCGTCTGCCTCAAGAGTAGGCTAAAAGTAGCCCTGCCGTCTGACCCTTTTTGCTAGAGTTTTGCCGCCTATATGTGATGCACAAAAGCCCTAGTGCAGATCCTCTAGAACCTCTTTGCCCCTTTCAGGGGTAACACACTTCAGCAACGGCTGGAGGTAACCCTTTCTGAAGAGCTCCCCCTTGTTGATCTCGAAGCTTAAAGCTCGCTTTTTCAATGTTGCCGCTTCTGAAGGGGCATCCGGCAAAGTGTCGTCTACCAAGTAATCCCGGATGGGGTCCATCCAGGTAGAGCTTCGGTCAACAACTCCAATGGGATCATGCTCAGTACTTCTTTTTTCCATGACTTACCAAAAGACTAACCTAGGCGTATCACAAGTGGCGGATGATGCTAGTTTGGACAATGCATCCGCCTGATTGTTTTCTGACCTAAGCACCTGACTTAGATGGAATTCGTCAAGTGTCCCGGCGTCATCTTTGACCGCCTACAGATACTTTATCATCACCGGATGGGTGGCCTCATCGTCACCATGGTACTGGCTAACGATCATTTGATAATCTGAGCAGGCGTCAACTTTCCTTGCCCCTGCCGCCTTACACATGCGTATACCGGATAGCAGGGCCTCGTACTCCGCCTCATTATTTGAGGCTTGGAACTTGAACCGTAGTGCATATTCATATTTGTCCCCTTCTGGAGACTTGCAAATTACGCCTGCACCACAGCCGTTCATAGTAGAGTTCTCGTCTACATATAACTTCCAAACCTGATCAACATTATCCGGCTGAGCCGGTCTTGTCATTTCAACAATGAAGTCGGCGAACGCTTGACCCTTCAGTGCCTTTCTAGTTTCGAAAGAAGTTTCTAGACTTTGCAATTCAATAGCCCACTTGAGCATTCTGCCGGATGACTCCAAGGTTGTCATTGGCCGCTTGAGTGGTTGGTCTGTGTAGACCACCACCGGATGTGCCAAGAAGTATGGCTTTAACTTCTTGACTGCCATGAACAGAGCGAGGCCAAATTTTTCAACCAAGGGGTATCGCAGCTCAGCATTCCAGAGAACATGGCTAACGAAATAGACCGGGAGCTGAATGTCGTCTCTCTCAGCTTGGAGAATGGCACTGAGGGCATGATCTGAGACGGCCAAATACATGTAGAGAACCTCTTCTGCTAGAGGGCTGACCAGCCGTGGCAAAGAGTGAAGGTGCTCCTTCAATTTCTAGAATGCTGTCTCAGCATTCTCCCCCCATTCAAATCTAGTCTTCTTCTTGATGATTGCCTAGAAGAAGTAGAGGCACTTGTCACCTGACCGGCTGAGGAATCTCCCCAATGCCGCCAGACAACCGGTGAGTTTTTGGACTTCTCTAACAGTGCCGGGTGACTTCATGTCAATAACCGCCTGCACTTTTTACGGATTGGCCTCTATTCCCCTCTGATCAATCAAGAATCCAAGAAACTTCCCAGACTCAACACCAAAGACACACTTTTTGGTATTAAGCATGACCTTATTCCGCCTGAGGGTGGTGAAGGTTTCTCGGAGAACAACAAGGTGATCCGCCTGCAGCTTGGATTTGACTATCATGTCATCAATGTACGCCTCTACATTCCTCCCAATTTGATTAATGAAGACTGCATTAATCATGCATTGGAAGGTAGCAGGCGCATTCTTCAACCCAAACGGCGTCACCGTATAACAGAACAACCCTTGATCAGTGACGTATGCCGTCTTTTCTTGATCTTTTTTCCACAAGGGTATCTGATGGAAGCCTGAGTAGGCATCCATGAAGCTCATCAAGGCATGACCGACTGTAGAGTCAACTAGACTATCGATCTTTGGAAGTGGATAGCTATCCTTCGGACATGCCTTGTTCAAATCTGTGTAATCGACACACATCCGCCAGGTCCCATCCGCTTTTTGACAAGGACGACATTGGCTACCCAATCCGGGTAGTAGCATTGCTGAATGAACCCGGCATCCAGTAGCATCTTGACCTTGGCGGCTGCCGCATGAGATCTTTCCTCGTCGTGGTTCCTTTTATTTTGCCTAATCGGCTTCTTTTTTTTTATCTACGGCAAGTTTGTGGACAGTAATATCCGGGCTGACGCCTGGCATCTCTTCCACTTCAAAGGCAAAGATGTCTTTCATTTCCTTCAGCAGTTGTTGCAAGTCTGCACCCAACTTTGCAAAAGCAACCGTCCCCACTTTTACGGTTCTTTCCGGATGGCTGTCGTCTAGAATAATATCAATAGTATCATCAGTCGGCTGGGGACGGAGATCCTCTGATCGTTCCCCGATCAGTGATTGCTATTGCTTCTCTTTTTTGACGGCCACCAAGTGGTCCGCCTTTCTCTTTTTGCCGCTTGCTTTGGGAGCAGGGGCGGCTTCCTTGAAGTCATCAAGGTCAATGGGCTCCTCGTCTTGGCCAGCTGCGGCCACAATAGGCTTGACGTCTGAGAGGTAGCACTCCCTAGCCGTCTTCTGATCCCCGTTCACGGAACCCACTGACCCATCATCCCTCTCAAACTTGATCAGCATGAGGGATGGGATAATGACTGCCTTGGACTCGTTGAAGGTTAGACGGCCCAGAATAAGATTGTAGGCGGTCAATTCCTCGACCACCAAGAACTTGACAACCATGTGATGTCCTTCCCCCTTCTCTTCTAGCCGGATGGGTAGGTCAATCCTCCCCACCGGATGCACTACTCCTCCCCCAAAGCCGACTAGGGGTTGAGAAGCCTTGTGCATACTGCTAGGCTTGTACTTGAGCTTTTCCAAGCACTGATAGCTGATCATGTCAGACGAGCTCCTGGTATCGATGAGGATCCGACCCACTCGTTGGTTGGCAACCTTGCATTCGATGACAATTGGGTCATCATGAGGCCGCCTGACCATACCCCGATCCGTCTCAGAGATGAAGACCTCGGGGAAGGTGTCTTTCGACGCCTGACCCTCATCCACTGGGTTGGATAGCTTCCGGATGTTGTCCTTGGTACCCCGGATGGTAGGACCACCGCTCGCGAAGCCGCCTGCTATGGTGAAGATGTGCTCTTCATTAGTGTCAGAGCTCACAGCCGGCTTCTTGGACGGTTGTCCATTGTTGGTTTTGGGGTTACCCTTGGACTTCACCATGTAGGACTTCAAAGCCCCCTTATCAGCCAGACGGTCCAATATCCGCCTGAGGCTATAACAACCATTGGTGTCATGGCCGACATCCTCATGGAACTGACAGTACTTGTTCTTGTCCCGGTTCTTGATGGAACTCTTCATTGCTACCGATTTTTCAATTGTTAACCGGTCTTTGATCTCCATGAGGATGGAGGACCAGTCCTTGTTGAACTCGTACTTGGGGACGTACGGCTCCAACTTTCTCTGTTTCTTCTGGGACGGCTGACCAGAGCGATCCGCCGCCCAGACTTCTTTTCTTTTCTTGCTCTCCTCTTTTTTGGCCGGCCGAGCAGACCAGCTCTCTTTCTTGTCGGACCTTCTAGGTTTCGACGAGTGCTTGATGGCACAGAGCTCCTTCGCCTGTATATAGGCTTCGGCATCCATCAACACCTCTTGGAGGGTAGCAACCCTCTTGCGGACCAAGTCGAACTTAAAGGTCGACCCGTCCTTCAGACCCTTGAAGAATTCTGTGTATGCAACTTCGTCAGACAGCCCCTGAATCAGAATTCTCATTAGATTAAACCGCCTGACGTAGGACCGTAGTCCCTCCTTGTCTCCCTGCTGAATAGCCCCTAGGTCGAGACTTGTCTTTTTGGCAGGGATGTTCATGGAGAAGTTGGACGCAAACAGGTATGCAAGAGTCTTAAAATTGTTGATGCACCCGGCTCGCTGGGAGATTGCCAAACCACCGTTGGGCTATGCCCTTCAATGTTGTCGGGAAGCATCGACACCAGGCGGCGTCTTCCAACCCCTATAGGTACATGAGGTTGGTGTAAGCCATTAGGTGGTCTTCCGGGTTGGTGGTACCATCGTAGGTACCGACCAACACATTCTTAACCTTGGCTGGCTGAGCCGCCTCGGTTATCTCCCTAGAGAACGTCGACGACTGTTCCCCAAGGTTTAGCAGCCGAAGCTGGCAGTCCATAGGTAGGACCTGCTGTGCCGCCGGACTCCCGAAGAGTGTCGGCTGCATGTATGGTGATCCACACGGCATGTATGGCTGTTAGGGCACATACGGAGCCGACTGGATGATCTGAGGGCCAGTGCGTGCGGACATGCCGCGTGACTGACTCTCTCGATTTGTCTCCGAATACTTCATTGAAGTATTACAGAAACTGTCTAGGTAAGTCGACGTTGAGGCTGACTCAGACATTTGTTGACTTCTCTTCTCCTGGATGAACATCCGAGCATCAGAGTAAGTCTTTTTTTACCCATCCGGCTGAACTTGCCGAATGGCCTTCCTTTGCCCTGATTCAGGGAAACGAAGTTTGAAGAGGTCGATCAGATGCCCATCTGTCCCCTTTGGTTTAGGGTGAGGAGTAGGCACCCGGTCTTTGATGTGCTTCTTCTCGGAGGGAGAAGGCTTCTTTGCCGACTGACCCTTGTTTGAGCTAGTTGACTTCTTGATTATGTCTTTGATTTCCCCCTTAAAACTTGTCATGAATTTCATGAGCTCGTCTTTGGTGACGGGGGCTGTGCCCTCCGCCGCCTGGGGTTGCCCAGCAGGCTTGCCGGCTGGGTTGCTGGGACCAGCTTTGTCTTCAGCCCGTTCCCTTGTTTCTTTGGAACGGGTGCGCCTTGTTCGAAATGACCCGTCTGGGGCCACATAGGTGTGGACTTCATAGTCATCACCACTATCCTGGTCCATATGGACCTCAGGCTCGGTCGTAGGCGGTATAAAATCGGATGTCATCTCAGAAGTACTCTCCCCACAGACGGCGCCAAATGTTTCGGGGGTTTTTGGAGTCCCTCGGGAGAGTTACAATTCTGGGAATGCACGCCGACCGTCTGTACCTGCAAAACCACGAAACTCCGGTTGGGTGGAGTTCCGCCTCCGACGATCAAGTTAGAACGTCTCCGGATGTATAAAAGTGCGGAAAGTAAATGGGTTTTCTCTCTGATTTAGAGAGATTCTGCAATTAATATTGCTCGGTTTTTTGTATTTGTATTTATGAGTATTTCTGAATGACCAATAAATGAGGAATTTCTTCTATTTACAGCAGATGAAAATCTATTACCCTAGCAGGGTTACAGTGCTACGTGTCAGCATCCGATTGGGTCCCATTGGGCCTTTCTGGGGGCTGACACGTGTCAGCTTGCTATTGGGCCACGTGGCATAGGGTTTCTTACCCCAAACAATTACGAAACAGAGGCAGTATGACAATAGGTCTCATACATATATATCTTTGGATAGGTTTATCGATTTGTTGGGTGAGAAGTTTATCTATTGCCAATGTGGCAAGTAAGCAAACATATTAGAGATTTGTTTTATTGCTATTGCCCTTACTTTTCATAATCACATATTCACATGTTTATAGCTTAAAATGTTGATCTTCATTTTCTATCTCTTAACCTTTATCCCACTTGTTAAAAATCAACAGGTTGAATTACTAACAATAAATTGGACAAAGGTTAGAAGAAAATAAAATCAATTTTCCCTTAATTTTTTTATTGCACTCATAAAACGAAAGATAGCCTGTATTCACTCTCTCAATTTAAATTACATACACTTATATCCATAACATAAACATAAAACAACAATGCAAAGATCCATAAATCGTAATCAAAACTAATAGATTCCTAAAATGACTCCAATCAAGGTCTTGTTTAGCTCACCTTATTTTTGCTTTTCAGATCTGATTTGAATTGAACTTAATTTTCTTATCCGACTAAACTTTGACATTATGTAACGTTAATAATCTATAAAGGAAAATTATATCAAAAGTGGAGTCTTGTTAGATTCTTAATAATGTATATTTTATTAATATGTTATTTTTCATAATTTTTTCATAACGAAATTAAAGATATTTAGCGTTAAAAAATCGTACATAAAATGATTAAGTATATTCAGAACTTAATTTTCTATTTGTTCCAATCTGATTTGAAAGTAATAAGGTCATAAAATAAGGGAACTTTACATCGCCTAAGTTTGATTCAATCAACTATCAAGTACATAGTGTATCATACTTCCTCCACATTTTTCTTAATTTCACCCACACACCTTTTTACACTTTTCCCTTTTCCTTCTTGTTCACATAGTAAATGTTAACAACATTATTAAACAGAGGAAGTATATTAAGTTATTAATTCATATATCGGGTTCCAAAACAAACATATCCAAGTCCATTTATGGACATTCTACAATTGGTCACAGCTGCAAGTGGAAATTTTAATTATGAAGATCAGCAAAATGAATTTATCATAGCAGTGTTTAGTGAAAAGTTTGCAGATGTATCAGAGGAACACAAAGCCGAATTGCCAATCACAGTAGCACACAAATTTTACCAGACCTTGGGCAATCAGTCCTGCAAAATTTTAGCCATCAGCGTTGTAAACTTGGTCAGCATGGTTAAGAACAGTCTCGAAAAACTGCTTGCAGGCATTTGAAAATTCTGTCAGTTTTTCAAAGACATGCGGGAGGCTTTTTTGCAGTTTACTTAAGGTCATGGCCCTGCTAATCTGGATTGAACTCAAATACCTAGCCTTCTCATTTTCATGCATCTTTTGTAAGTCCCCAATTTTTGCACGTTTGACAGATAATGGATGCTTTAAGCTTAAACCAGATTCCATATCTGCAAACCTATTGCTTACTTGAAGCTTTTTTTCAATCTCACTTAGTGACTCTAGTTCCTTCAGCCATTTCCTCTCCAACTTGTCAACTTTTTTCTTCAGGTTGAATTCTTCCTGTTGCTGCAATCTTATTGATCGTATAACCTTAAGAAAGCTTTTAATGGCCTCTGAAACAACCTGTCATTTATGAATGTGTAATTTGAATAACATTAACAAACTCGGACAAACCACCTGCAGTTTGTGTTGTATAAAACTGAACCCAAATCTAATATGTAAATGACACTAATTAACAGCTCAGTACCTGAGCAGGTAGTCTATCAAGGGCAAGCAGCCAATTCTGGCAGAGTGCGCGGACCTCAGAAGGACAGCAGTTCTGATTTTCACCGTCTATAGCACAGTCAGTAAGCTGAATCCACTTGCACAGGGATTCTATGTAATCTCTTTGGGACTTTGTGAGTCTACAAAAACTATTGTACCAAAAGCTGACCCCACCCTCTAGCTGCATAGCTGCTTCACGATGATTTTCAGTGATTGGTTCTGTGTTGTGACTAATTAGAAGTAGCACCTGCTGGGAGATTTGAAACTGAACTTGATGGCATTCATTCATTGTTTTCCACATTTGAATGAGCCTGCAAAATGTCATAAATTAGTTTTCTTTTGAGGGCAAAGGAAAACTACTTGTTATACGAAGTATTTCTATGCTTTAGCATTCATCAAGAATCGACAAATGGTCCACAATTAATAGTATCGTATCAGAACAACACTTTTTTTTTTCCAAAATTCAGCCAAATAAACTCAGGGAGGCTCTCCACATCTCTCTTTTAAATCCTTGAGTTTCTAATCAAGATGGCTGCAGCCCTTCTAGGATGGCAAGTTCAAGAGAAGAAATTATTCGTGTTTTAAGGTGGTGACCAACAAAGGCCAGCTTCCTAATAGCCAACGGAAGTGATTAAAACGTACCAAATAGGGATATGTAATACCATATTCTATTCGCTAGAGCAAGACAAATGATTTCAGAGTTTCATGGGTTTTTCATTTAGCAGCAGTAAAGATCCTTGGTACTCTTAAATAGGTCGATTTGTTACTACAAATCCTCGATGTATAAAATTTCCTCTCCTTTAGACACTAGTGTTTATTTTTTTGGTGTAAAATGTGCCATGAGTACTAGGTATCCAAACCTGAATTGATAGAACTAATCAGCTAGAGTCTAGAGAGGAATCCTATCAGTGGACAGTGGCATCACCATTTGCAAAACAAAAAATAGGAAAAAACCCTATGCCAGAGGTAACAAATTTTGAATGCGGAGATATACATGCACATTTGAATGAAGATGATATGAATTACACCAAATATGGAATTTACAAACAACCCAATCTCACTCTAAATATGAAATTAACCATTTATATCATTGAATATAGAGTCAAACATATAATCTTCAGCCCAATATATATAAATAGAAGCTACTTAAGAAAACTGAAGAGTATTTTACAAAGATAAAGATTTTAAAAGTATTAGATCAAGCAAACACCATTTGAAATTCAGTCAAGATCCACTAATCTTTAGTTTAATTCAATCTTCAAATACAAATCAAAATTCTGAGCAAATGAAGAAAAGAAAGGTACACTGAAGTTATCAGAGCTCTCTCACCAGCTTTCGCATGTGACTTAAAGGTTATACATTGTAGAAGATTAAGAGAGTTAGTGAGAAAGAGAACTACTTTATTAAGATGGATCACTTAAGCAGAGCTTATCAGAATGAACTTAAAGCAAGTCAGGACATGTGAAATTCTTGACCTAAGGAAAATGATCCATCTATGCGCCTCTTCTCTCAGAAAGCTACCTAGCATTGAACCTCAACATATTGTCTGAAAGGCAGGGATTGTAGAGGTGATAGTGAAATAATGTTTCATGTCGCAAAGTGATGTTAGTATTGTGAAATGTTATCTGCATGATTGCTATTTAGGAGCAGCTATGCATGGCTACTTGATGTCTCATATAGGGAAATTATTTGCTTGTATAAAGCAGATACATGTAAGATACAATAGAAAACATGGGAGCTTATAAATATTTCCGGTCCCTTGAGACAAAAGTAGCATGCACTTATGGTTTATAAGAGATACCCCTTTTTGTTCCAATTTAGCGTTCCCCTCGTCTTTTTTTGTTTGTCCAATGTAGTTTTCTCCTCTCTATTTTTGGCAATGGCACAGTACTTTTTTGAAATACTTCTACTTCTTTCTTTCCACTACTTAAAGCTATGGACCCACACTCTATCTAGTCCAATTACAAAAATACCCCACTATCTTCCATAATACCTACGTTTTCATCAAAATAATAATTCATAACTACACTACAACTTATCACCTAATACTATGTGCCAATAAAAACTTTAAAGGCATACTATAATTAGGACAAAGGGAGTAATTTATATCAGAGATCAACTATATAAAGATTACCCGGTAAGTAACGCAATAAGCTGAGGATGCAACTCCTTGTCTATGATTGTTAATATTGATGCAGATGTCCTTTTTACTGACTCTTGCAAACGGACAATATCAGATTGCAAATTTTCGACAGCAGACCGCGTTTTCTCTATCTTATCCAATTCACCATTATCATCTTCTAGCTTTCGTAATGATAAAGATTTTCTCTTATGCTCCACTTTTACCATCTCCTCTTCCTGCATACATTACAGCAAAATCATTTAAACACCTGAATGAAATAATGGCTATATTTTAATTTTTCCCCATTTTTTTCAAACTTTTGATAAAAATAAGCTGGTAACCATGGTTTAACATTAAAATGCTTTTATCTGTACAATCATTTTGAGTAATCTGCCTAAGATAAAGTCCATTTCAGGGAAGTTTATATTTAATCTTTGTCATTCCATAGAGCTGAAAAAGTTTTAGGAATTTGACAACAGCACATAATCGACTAAAGTGAACGGTGCAAACTTGGGAGTTTTGGCTCTGGTATCTTCATCTAGGACTAGCAGATCAAGTTCTCAGAGTCACAATATGCTAGACTCAATTAAACAAATGTACAATAAAAGAAAAATCAACTAAATTTTATTCTCTTTTATCTTGAAAGCTAAATCATACGTGGAATCATTAGTTTTTGTTACCAAAATTTAGCATAACCTGAACAGACAGTTTCGCTGTCCATGTTTGCCTTTGGATCTTTTGATCTTTGCAAATTGATGGTTTTTTTAATTTTTCAAATTTATCCCACACTTCAAGATTCCCAAAAAACATCAAGCATTAGTTGAATCATCCAGTCACCTATGATCACTAAAATTTATGTATGTAATATGTTTAGAATTTACCCTTACTGCCGCGTAGAGTGTCTGCTCTTCAGCATAAATTTTCTCAAGCGTGATGCAGTGCGCTCCAGGCTTGCAGGGTTCAGTTACTTCAGTAGGGGTGCTGGGCTCCAAATCATCCTTTGCCACTTGTAGTGATCTAGCTGACAAGTTCAATGGCAAAGAACTCAATCGAGCAGAGTTGTTCTCCTTCCCTGAAGCAGATAGAAAAACACAAGTATTATTAACTGTTTATTCAGCTGCAAGTTGACTTGATAACTCATGATAGCTTACTAGAGATAAAACTAAATGCTATCAATGATAGTGTTACAAAATTCCAAGAAAAAGAGTTTATGATTTTAATTCAATTTGCTACATAATTGACATTGAACCTACATTAAAAATAGTTTTCTGAATGGGAAAAAGCATCCAGCTGACAAAGGAAAGTTTGTCGGTTAAGCAAGTTTATCAGATTGCATTGAAGCTGGTTTTATCGTCGGAGTTTGTTAAAAAAAAAAAAAATCCAATTATGCTCTGCCCACCAACATGCATGTCCTATAAATTGCAACAGAAAATTACATCAAGTCATCTTTTCTTTTAAGCTCAGCAACATTCTGAGGTCAATGCCTTCACTAATTACTAGACAGCGAATTAAGGCATCAAAATCTGATCCTAGGTTGCTGTATCATGAATATCAAGTACTAATCTTTCCAAATAACTAGCTAATTCCGAAATTACTTAATCAAAGTTATCCAGCTATTGCTCCACCCAGAATCGGCTGTTGGCTAAAACCAACTGGACACTGCATTTTTGACGCACATGTCGCACACTTCTAGTTCAGAGAAGAATCCTTTGGGTTCACTTCCTAAACCATGATTAGGAAGCATTTGACCATACGCCTACTTTTCCTGTGAAAGTGCTAATAGAAATAACACCCATCTTATTATATAGTTCAAGAGGTGGTCCTTAATCAAAGTCAAACACAATCATTCTTTCAAGCTACTATTACAAATAAAGGCACTCATAAGATGTCACGCAACTGAATTACATTCTGAGTAACTTGTATTTTTTAAAAATTTCAAGTTATGGCAAGTATTTCAAGACAACCTTGTAATTCACTTATGTCATAGAACAGATAAATTAATGTTTAGATAAAATACGCAGTTCCAAAGGTCATCTGACGTAAGGTACCAACTATAATATTGCCATGTTCCCATGTATATACAGGTTTTAGTAGTCAAACTATTCACCAAAATTTATCCTTTGAAACATATGTCCCTTTCAGAATCAAATTTGTTACAAGTCTTACAACTGGCAGTTACTCTGGAGAAAGCATATGATATAGTGGCTGATTATATGTCCAAACTTCCGAAAAGAACAAGAGGTTGAAGAAGCAACCGATTACAGTTAAAAGGGAAAATATAGCATACTTTCAAACAAATAACAACAAGCTGGGGAGGCAGTAATTCAGGCCATGAATTGTCTATTATGATTTTACAAACGAACAAATATGTAGATGCATAATATTAGAAGCGAATTGGTTGAAATGCTAATCAGAAACGATAAGCTTATTGACATGTAGAAGAAAACTCAAACAATGTTGTCATATGTAGCAATATAGTAGAGGATAAAGACTTACCCTTTTTTCCTTTCAAGTCGTGATGCAAGGAAATATTACTTGTGCTCATGTCTACTAAAACTGCTATCTCCTTCCCACCTGCAGATGCTTTCAAGAAGTAATCATCAAGCTCCTTAACTATGCCCGATAATGTCTTTCTCTTCCTCCACACCACCATGGGTCTATCTACCATATGATTCATCTTTCCAGTCACCAAGGACGAATTATCATCAACATTTGGCGAATTTGCTCTAAGAGCATCAGAAGTTTTATCAGATGTAACATGCACCTGATCATCTTCATCGAACTGTGTTTTTGCCTCAGCCCAATTTTCTTCATCCATATCTTCAACCAACACACTCTCTACTTTATCTTGTCCCAAAGAACTCTCAAGTAAGTCACAGGGATCCCACAGGCGGAGAGACAGTGGAGGGGGGCAATCACTACCCTCACCAACCTCAGTGATCTCTTCTTGTGCTTTCTTGCCATTTTGATTATCTTCAAGCTTCTTTGAATCGGGACTATCAATTGGAGGAGGGCGTGGAGGGGCGGGTGGAAGAGTGAGAGGTGGAGAAGATCTCACTTGACTCTCAAACTCCAGTGACTCTAACTCAGTGTATTGTCGGAGGGTTATGCCAGTGTCTTTCAATGCCTTCAAGTATGCTAAAATGGCACTGGCAAATTCTTTCCTGTATCCTAACAGTTGTTTCAGAGTCCTCCTCCTTTCCTTACAAATCCGTACTCTTTCTTCGTTATCAAACCTTGATGAACCACAACCCATTATGCAAATGCTTCAAGTTGATTCTTTATCATTTCTACATCCAAATAACGAGGAAGGAATCATAAATAGAGAAAATGCTTCACATGTTTTCCACTTCTTTAAATATCATCCTACGTCAACCCAAGGCAACATGGTGTACTAAGACTTACAATACTTCCTATCCCTCTATCCGTCACAGCAACAGTAATTTCACAGAGAATAATTCATAATGAAGCTGCAAGGGAAAAACAATTTTGAACGAATGCTGTTATCTAAAGAATCTCAATACCAAATACCAAACCAAATAGCACCATTAGAGCAGTATCTCCTTCCATATTTCACATGCCACTACTTTTGTCAACGTCTTGAAAATTTGTAAAACACCAAGATTACAAGAGTACCAAAACTATGAAATCTTCTTAATTAAAAATAAAGTAGCATTACTGCTCTTTTGGAACGAAAAGAAATAGAAGGGAGATTCCCCATAGTAAATACAAACCATTAGCAGATTACTCTTTTCCTTTTCTTTTTTTTTTCTCCTAGATTTTGTTTTCTATCTCCCTTAAAAATCAGTTACAAAAGAAAACGAGGGAGGTAAAATGCTAAGCATACAACACATTACATTAATGATTAATCGAACAAAAAATACCCAAATATCATTTTCAAACTACTTCAGAGGAAACCAATTATATAATAAATAACTAACTTGCTTCATGTATATTGTAATTTTAATACACTGAAGGGACAGTAAAACAGGAACACTGACAAAAATTATCTACTATATGATTTTTTCAACATTAATAAATAAACAAATCAACAACTATACATATTAACAACCCAAACACAAAAAAAAAGTACAAAAAAATAAATAAGAAAACGAGCAAAACCAAAATCTGAAACAATAAAACCAACAAAACTAAACAGAATACTTTCAGAAGAATGTCAGGAAATATACCATGGTTGGAACTCAAACCCATAAATTTGAATCCTAAATACCAACATTTTTGTTTATTTAAATCAACGTTTCCTAAGAAAATTAATTATAAAAAAAAATGAAAGAAGAGTTTTTACCTGGGAAATTGAAAAGGGTTTTGGAGCTTTGGAGAAAGAAGAAGAAGAAGAAGAAGAAGAGAAAAGACATGAACTTTTTATGGCTCCAGCTGCATGATGTGTTGTACAAGAAATTTTTCTATTGTTCAAAAGTTTTATAAAGTTTCAGTTGTCAGCACCTTTAAGTCCTTAACCTTTAAGGCTGTGTTTTTTGCAACTCTTGGTAAAAGGTGGTGTTCTGTGCTTTTAAATTCTGTTTTTTAGGTTCATAGTATATCCTGCTGTGAGTGCTTTTGTTTTTATTAACTTTTATAAGCACACACCTTTACTATCTTTATTATTTTGCTTTCGTTTCTTTTAGTCTTATTCTGAACTGCTATTCGTCATTCGCAAATTACTGGGTGACGTTCACATTTTTAATTGAAATGACATTTTTGTCTTTGTGGGTATTTTATCTATTTAAGGGTCCATCATGGGTAAATTTAGTTACCGACAACATTAAAAACATTACCAAGCCCACCACTTGTGTTAAAAAAATCCCGAGCATTAAAAAATCCCGGTTCCACCATTGTACGGTAATCCCGAGGAATTTAAAAATCCCGGGCCAGAAAAGGAAAGTGTACGGAGTGATGTTTTACGATGGACGACGACAACGTTCACACGCCGGAGGGTTCGACGGAAGAATCTGTAAGTATTTCGGAATATTTTTTTTTGTTTTGTAAATAGGACATCCGCTTGTTTTTTCCGGAAATCTGGGGGAGATCCGCCCAAAATTTCCGGATGTCCCCAATAACATCCGGAAATTTCAGGCAGATGTACACATCCGGATGAAATTTCCGGTTGTAATTAGGGACATCCGGAAATTTTGGGCGGATCTCCCCCAGATTTCCGGAAAAAACAAGCTGATGTCCTTTTTTTTTGTTTTTTTGTTTTTTTTTTTTACGTAATTGTAATTGTAATTGTTATTATTATTATTATTATTATATTTTTTGTATTTATTATTATTATTATTATTATTATTATTATTATTAGTTTTGTTAATTTTGTAAATTTCTGTTATGATTATGATTATTATTAATATTATTACTACTATTATTATTACTATTGTTGTTATTATTATTATTATATTAGTTATTATTTGTTAATGTTACGTAGTTATTGTTGTTATTATTATTAATATTATTATTGTTATTGTTATTATTATTATTATTATCATTAGTATTATTATTGTTATTATTATTATCATTAGTATTATTATTGTTATTGTTATTATTATTATTATTATTATTATTATTATTACTTTTAATACTATTAATATTATTATTGTTATTATTGTTATTTTTATTATTATGATTATTTGTATTATTATTGTTATTATTATTGTTAAATTTAAAATAGTAATCCTTGCGTGTTTTATTTGTTTGTATTGTTATTTTGATAGGATTCGGAGGTTGAAGACGACGGTGACGTTGTGAATTACAGTGCACATTTTGCGACAGACACGGTTTTTCTAACGTTTGACGATGCAGTTACATGGGCGAATGCTGTTGCAATAAATCTGGGATTTATTTTGGTGAAATCGTCTTTCAACAAACAGAGGGATGGTCGACCAGTTCGATATTTAAGATGTGACCGGGGACGCAGGAGTAAGCCGAGAGATATTGAGAACGCAATTCGAAAGGACACCAAAACTAAGGGCATTGGTTGTCCTTTCTACATCAAGATATGTTACGAGTTCGTCACCAATACTTGGTTTATCCGGGCGAAAGATGATATAACTGGGACCCACAACCATCCAATGATTGCGTATCCAGAGGGTCATCGTAAAATTAGTGGGTTGAGCCCGAATGCGAAGCAGGTTGTGCGTGACATGACGAAGTCTAAGGTTGCACCGTGTAACATCATGGCGACTATTGCGGAGCAATTTCCTGATGATCATCCAAACATCAGACACATCTACAACTGCCGGAATGACTTCAGAGAGGAGATGTCTGATGGGAGAGGAGTTGTTCAGCAATTTCTACATTTGGCGAGACAGAGTCAGTATGTTTACTGGGTCATGTCCGATGATGAAGGCGTTTTACAGCACGCCTTTATGGCGCATCCAGTCATGGTAGACATCCTACGGACGTACCCCTATGTGATCGGTATGGATTCCACTTACAAGACTAACCGATAAGGGATGCCGTTCTTTGAGATAGTTAGCTTGACACCAATAAATCAGAATTTTCTCGTCGCTTACGTGTTCAGGCGCAACGAGAGCACGACAAGCTATCGATGGGTTTTGCAGAGGTTGAGAGACGTGATTGGGTATAGTAAGGAGCCGTCGGTTTTCTTGACAGACCGTGAGCTTGGGCTATGTGCTGCATTGAGGGAAGTGTTTCCAGGAACCTCGCACTTACTTTGTCGATGGCACATTAACAAAGATGTGGAGGCTCGGGTCACTGCTATGTTCAAAAGCAAGAAAATTGGTGCGTCTTTCAAAAACGGAAAATGGAAACGTATCATGGACGCTGCAACCGAGGAAGATTATGAGGCCGCTGTAGAAAACATGAAAGATAAGTGGGCAAGTTTTCCAGCAGTGATACAATATGTAGAGAACACATGGCTTTGTCATAAAACGAAGTTTGTGACATTTTGGACAAACCAAGTTCTACAGTATGGCAACACCAGCACTTGCAGAGTTGAGAGCCAACATTCGGCCGTGAAGATGTGGTTTGATTCCTCGACAGGTTTGGTGTAAGATTATTGAACTTCATGTATGTACTTTATTTTAGGAATTTGAGTTACAAATCATAACGGTTTTTCTTTGTAATGTGCAGGTTCTTTAGATACCGTATGGGCTCAAGTTCATAGCCACATTGGTAATCAAATCATCGCAATCCGTAATGGTTTGGAGGCTTCTAGGTCGAAGATAGGTCAAAAGTACCGACAGTTGCCACTGTCACGTATAAACGGGAAGGTGTCTCAGCATTGTTTGAAGGTTCTCGATGAGGAGACAAGGAGGATGAGGGAGCTGAGTTATCAAGTGCACGAACGATGTCGATGTGCAATGCGTGTGACCCACGGGTTGCCCTGTGCATGCCAGATACATGATTCGCTAGCTGCTGGGACAGGATTGTACATAAGGCAAATTCACCTGTTTTGGAGGACCTTGGTTATTGGTTCTGGAGATGGTGGGACGGTGCCTGGCAATGACTCGACTGAGGATGCCGCACATTTTCGTTCTCTGATGGAGGAGGTGTTTGATAGTGATCCTGCTGTTCTTCGAAACGTGTCTCGCATCATTGAAGAGGAGCTGCATCCGGATCATTCCGATCTCAGAGAGCCTGCTGTAAACCACCGGGTTCGTGGTCGACCAAGAAACAATGATACAAGACGTGATCGTTCTTATTTTGAACATGTAAACCGCCAACACACTGAACGCGACGCACGACAAACAGGTACGATTGAGTGTTGTGTTTTTCACATAAATCAGCGTTCACTAAACTATTAACTGAAACCTACATTTGTGCAGGAGATGTAAACGACATTAGCCAAAGCCGTTATCGACACATGCTTCTAGGGCCGATGTTGCCTTACATCACAGGATGGAAGGATGTCATTGGCGATGGGAACTGTGGGTTTCGTTGTGTGGCCGAGTTCTTCTTCGGTGATCAAGGCCGATGGTATGACGCTCGAGAGACAATAGCGAATGAGGTCCTCGGTTATCGAGCCCTATATGAGAGGATTTATGGGCTTGGAAGACTTGAGATCAATGTGCAGCGTATTCGATGGGACGGTGGGGCGGTTGATTCCCGTCATTGGATGGTTGCAATACAAGATTTATTTCCTATTGCGACTTGGTTCAATGCAGCGGTTATTATTCTTGGTGTAGGCCAAACACCAACTTGCTACTACCCATGCCTCACGATATTGCCGTTGCGGGCAAGAAGGGGGGTCACAGCACCGGAGCGAGAGTTTGTCATCGCTACAGTTGGGGCCTCACATTTTATTTGTATTGAACTTGCACCTGATTCGCCACTTCCCCCGGTTGCAGGTTGGTGGACCGAGCACCACGACCCAAGTGTTGACGGTTGGGATCAGCGTTACGAAGCTAGAAGGAACATGTGGGATGCCTTAATTAGATAGTGAACATGTTGTTGTACTTTCATTTATGTTAAACAATTGTCGTTATGTAATTTGCAACGAATTGAACTTAATTAAACAAAATATTAACAAAACCACCAAAACAGTTGTTCAATACTTAAAGTACGTGACGAATAAATAGTACATAAACGAAATGCGTACAAGGGAAAAAAAAAAAAGGAAGTTCACAACCCCATCATCGCCCTCCAATCAGCTCGTAGCGCCTCAGCCATTGCTCTTGTATCACGCGATAGGCTCGGATACTCCTCCAGGGTCCTGTTGATGACCTCCATAGACCGACCCATCCACTTCAATTAAAAAACAACATATTAAATAAATCACAAGTTTTTTTTAAAAAAAACAACATATTGAAAACAACATATTAAAAAAATCGGATTTTAAAAACAACATATTATAAACAACATATTAAAA
The DNA here is from genome assembly GCF_001683475.1 of Chenopodium quinoa. Lineage (NCBI taxonomy): Eukaryota > Viridiplantae > Streptophyta > Magnoliopsida > Caryophyllales > Amaranthaceae > Chenopodium > Chenopodium quinoa. Next base: position 359,245 of record NW_018744118.1, on the reverse strand, counting down.
TAGCATGTATTATACCAAAAAATACAACTACTTACGTAATCCGTGTTAGTTCTCCCTGGCAGTGTGCGACTCTCATGTGATGACGCAACTGGAGAAACAAGTGGATGAGAAAATCGGTACAACCACTGCATGTAACCAGGACCGACTGTAGGAGCACCACCACCAAGTCTGCTGAGGGCACCTACCACGACACTAAAAGACATACCAGGGACAAACCGAGTCCACATCACAGATGTCATCTCCGGCGGAAAGTCAACCCGATACATCTTCAAGTTCGTCGGTCTCTTAGCCTTCTCAGGCCTGATAATGGCTGGTGGAATGCCCTGGACGTATCCAAGTTGCCGAACCACTCGATCAGGCATGTATGGCTCAATGATGCTACGATACTGGATGCAGCCAATGAAAAGAGTAGCAGGCACGCGTCGTGCTGGATCAGTCAAATGATCCAACCTAGCCCGAAAAGCGAGAAGGCGCTCCATGCTCTTGTTAGGGCACCCCGATCCAACATCCTAGGCGGACGCACGAGGAATAGCAAGCTCTCTGGTCAAGGTCCATTGCTGAGGCCGGAAACACGGAATGTACTCGTAGATGCACGCCTGCAGAAGCGTAAGGCAGCCAGCGATAGAATCAGCATCTCTTCGTGATGCTGTACCCAATTGCCGGTACATGTATGCTAGCATAGCAGAACCCCAGGAGTACTCACTAATCTGAACATCCTCAACAAACAGCTTGTTGAGGAAGGAAGGATGAGTACGGTTTCCACTCTTGTCCAAAAACAAATAACCGCCGAGTACTTACCACAGGTACGCCCTGTAATGGAAACTGAAGGGCCTCTGCGCCTCCAAGGTCGACTCCACTATCCTCTCAGTTAGGACCCCACTACCCTGCCATACGGTTTTGGTACCGCACTTCTCATTCAGCTCTTCCTCAGTCATATCCAAGGTAACCGAGCACGCGTCCCGTAAAACATCCGTGCTAGGAGTAGTGGAAACCATGGAACCGTCGACACGAAGCCCTAGAATATGATACACATCATGCAGCATGATCGTGATCTCCCCAAAAGGCATGTGAAACGTGTTCGTGTCTGGCTGCCATCTCTCAACAAAAGCAGAAATTAAGGGCCAGTCAAATCGCCGAAACATGATCCCGGGTAAATGAGATAGACTAGTGCCATCAATTGGTTCCAGGTGCTCCGGCGGAAGACGAGCGCGCCAGTTACCCAATTCAGAACACAACTGTGTCCTGCTCAAACACCACAGCACGTTTCGCTCCTGCCCACCCCATATGTAGGCAGACACGTGACCCCCAAAACTCGGAACAACGGTACCATCCTCAGGCCCACCTGGCATCGGCTCCTGCACCACCCATGACTCTGAAGAGCTGGTAGAAGCTTGACCTGGTTCACTACTGCTAACATATCTCCCATGGTCACCCCTATACACAGTACGGTAATCCTGAGGGTCGTACTGTGCATCTCTAGCAAATTGACTTCCTCGATCTTCATCCTCATCCTCATCTGATGAAGGCACTCCAGTAGACGAATACATGGGGGCGCTCCCCTGTGACTGGTGCTCCCCCGACCAAGCACCAGCAATCCCATACTGCTGCTCATGCTGAAACGGTGCATGTGAAGGTCCTGCACCACGTAACTCCCTCCTAACAGACGCATTCAAACGTCTTGATCTTGCATGACGAGGACCAGAACCCTCAATCTGCATTAAAAAAATAAGTACAGAATCATATTTCAATAATAATTCATAGTAAAAAAATCAAATCAAAACTATAATAAATCAAATCAAATAAACAATAATAACAACATTACAAATAATAACAATAATATTATTCTTACAATACTAATACACTACTAACAATAACAACACACTAACACACTACAAATAATTTTTTCAACACAATAACAGACCAAATCAAAACTATAATTAACCACAAAACTGCCAAAATTTAAACGCAACAACGACAACCCAATAAGAAAAACAATTACAATAACAATAACAACAATTTAAGTAAACAACCATAATACATAACAACAACAGCAGCAAAAACCAATACAAACCAAACCAAATTTACATAACAATAACAATACATAGCAACAACAAACTTACTTTAATGCTAAACTATATTATTGTAAAACTATAATTATTGTAAAACTAAATCAACAAAAATTACATATCAATAACTATTGCAAAACTAAATCAAGAAAAAAAATATTTTAATGCCACAAATGAAGGACACAAATTACTTCAAAAAAAAAAAAATGAAGGACACAAATATTTTCAAATTAAAACATGCACCAAATCAACAAAATCGAGGACAAAAAAAAAATAAGAAAAACATAAATTAAAAAACAAAGGAAAAACAGAAAACAAAAAAAAGGTGGAAAAACAGAAAAACACAAAAACCAAAAAAAAAAGGGTAAAACAGAAAAAATAAAAAAAAGGGGAATAACAGAAAAATAAAAAAAATAAAAATTCTGGACAAGGGGACTTTCGCCCAGAAATTCCGGAAGTCCAGGGGAACTTCCGGAAATTTCATGCGGAAACTCCACTTCCGCCTGATATTTCCGGAAGTTCCCCTGAACTTCCGGAATTTCTGGGCGGAAGTCCCCTTGTCCAGAATTATTTTTTTTTCAAAATTCAAAAATTTAAAACAAAAAAAAAACTCACCGGCTCGCCGCCGCTAACGCCGCCACCACGACCACCAAACATCAGCCTAATTCTCCGTCGGTCTGCCATTGTCAGATTCAACGTTTGATTGTAAGATTTGCTTGTGTTTGAGTAGCCTTCAACTATTTTGGTTTTTTTTAAAAAAAAAAATTTCTGATATTTTTTTTTTCAAAATTTCAGAATTTTTGGAAGGTTTTAGAGAGAGAAAGTGTCAAAGAGTGATTTTGTGAGATGGGAAATGTCTCGTAAAGCCCTTACTTACTTTATCGAGTATTTATATACGGAGGGCAATTTAGGAAATTCATGTAAAAAATGTGAACGTCACCTAGTAAAATGCGAACGACGTTTAACAACACGTAACTTCAAACAATTATATCCTTTTTGTTTCAAAAAAAATGTTCAACTGATTCAAGTTGGAGATGAAAGTAGAATCCAAGAGCTTTCCAACGATAAATCATAAGTCCAATTTGAACAAGAAATGAAGAAGTTATGCCCATTTGAAGTTTGTCTGAACCTCTTTAAGGTTCGCCCGAACTTCCTTAAATCAGCTTGTTTGGAGAATTTAAGCTTCATGGAATCATGGTGGTTTTCCTGCACTTTTGGTATGTTCCCCCAAACTTTCAAGACATTCCGGGTTACTTTCTTTGCATTCTTGCTTGTTTGGACAACTTTATCTTATTTTAAGCTTAAATTGATAGGTTTTATTTCTCTCCATATAAAAGGAGAAGAGAATCCCTTGTAATGGATATAATTCTTGCCTCTTTTGAACTTTGAATGAGAATTTTTTTTCCTCTCTCCTTAATCTTGGTGATTATTTGCAAATTTATGTAATGAAAAACGTTGTAAATTGGCCATTGATATGCCGTCGTCGAGCCTACCAAAATATAAATCATATCTTGGTCTCACTAACTAATAGCAAGGGTAAGAAAGGGTCGAACCCAAGAGAGGCGTTGAATCAACCACCGAGATACTACCGTTTAAATAAGCTAAATGAAGTCGAAATTGGTTTGGTCTTGTGTAACTTCTACTAGTTCAATTCAATTAAAACTAAGAGAAGATTAGCAATATTAGAGGAATCTAAAGCTCGGGTTATACCACTCAACTTCATCACAAATCACAATTAGCATGCAACAATCAAGGTAAATTAAGGGGATAAATTAGGGGAAGTCATCTAAGGCACCTAATTACTCTCTCAAGCTAGAGGAATTATTTGAATCATGAATACAACCTACTCTCGTTGTTACAAATGTTGGGTTTCTAGAGTCCGGCTCTACGCGGAAGAAGAAACCCACCCAATACCCGCACATTAATTAAAGCGACTAAGCATGCAATCACAAATTAAACATCAATTAAGAGAGAGAAAGAAAATACATTCTTACCCTTGGCGCGTGCTTCGCTCGAATCCCGAGCTCTTACTTCAAATCTCGAACCCCGCAAATGCGAAGGTCTACGACGGCTCGTACCCACGAACCCGACCCAAACGGTCCAAGTCCTGAAGGTTAGTCGGGACCCGACCAATAAAAACTAGAGTTTTACGAACTTAAGGTTTTCTCACTTTTCTAAGGAGATGCCTTTTTAGTTCCACTCAAGTGTTCTTCCTAAATCCCAAAACCTTGGTATTTATAGAGAAATGAACCTTGAATTCCTATTCTCAATCAATGTGGTAGATTTGCAATTTTCCCATTTTATTTTAATTAAAACAAAAATAAAATTGCAATTCAATCAATAAGTTACAAGTGGAACAAGGAGGATGAAAGATTAGGTGAGTACCATTTCCAAGGGGGGGACCATAGCCTTGCTCCCCAAGGCAAAGCTCACACCCTTGGTCCCCACAAGCAAACCGGCTCTCCCCATCTAAGTGGCTGGCTGGCAGCCTGCTTTGGCTGCCAAGGCTGCCAGCTGGCGCCTAGCACCAAGGCTGGGCAGCCTGGCCAGCCAGCTAGCACACACGCACACAGCCCGCATGCATGCACAGCCAGCCAGCACGCACTGCTTCGCTGCTGCTTGGTGCGTGGTGTTGGCCGCTGCTATGCGAGGCACACGAATACAGCCAGCATGCATGCGCACCCAACAAGCACAAGGCCATCCAACACGCAATGCCTCGCTGCTGCTTGGTGCGTGGTGCTGTGCCATGTTGCTGCTTCCAGCGCCTAGCATGCTAGCAAGGCCTAGCCTTGCAATGGCTGGGCGCATGGCATGCTAGCACACACGCAAGGCTGCGATGCTTGGGGTGGCTAGCTAGCATGCATGGGCCTAGCACGCCTAGCATGCTAGGCTTTCGATTAGCATTGCAATGCACATGCTAGCTCGAGATAACTTAGCCCTCGCATGGCTAGGCCAATGCGAGGCTACAGCCTAACTAGAACTTGTAACTTGATTGATTTCACGTCTCGTTGAATTATAAATTTGACTCGATTTGCGACGCTCGGTCCCGACGCTGTAAGCTCAATATCCGACGTCTTTGTTCGTAAAACTCTAACGACTCATCAAGTCCTTCGGATTGATTCATCGTCTCGGATCGGTTGTTCGATTGGGTTCGACCCGAAGGGTTCAGTCAAGATTAAGCTGTAACATTAATTGTACATTAATATTACTGATCGGACGTGGCCTCCACCTAGGCATTCCGATCACTTAACCTTATTGAAGAATCAACTTTCTAATAATTCTAAACCCTCTATCGGAGTAATACACTTGTTGGAAGGACACCATTCCTTTCAATCTCCCACTTGTCCTTCCGGACAAGTGTGCAATTAGTGTATAGCCCTTTTCTTATGTCACTTAATGTCTCTTCATGAACTATAAGGTAAGATTTTTCGTCATCCTTATTACGTCCAGAAGTATTTCTCGATTCTCGAGTTTGACTGTCAATAAACAGATGATTTCTAAAATCCATCTGAGCACGACCATGCATTTTCACGTCCCCTATTGTTAATAGGGGGACATTCCCAGTCTTATACTGTAAGCTTCTCTTACTAAGAGGACCTAGTCGCCTGAGTGTTGCCGTTATAATCCCCATTTACGTAAGACGTTTGACAACATCAAAACGACTATTACTCAAACAAGAGAACTTGCAATACTCATGGTCGAGGATAAAGGTTCAGATAGCTATAATGAGAAATATACTTATGACGATTTGATATCTCTTAAAGTATTCTCATAGGTATATCCGGTATAGTTCCAAACTAGCACCTATGCAAATGATTTATGACTATCATGTCCTTGTAGCACAAGAAACGGTGCTATAAATCATACTACACACTAATCTCAAGTGGTCATTAATCGTCCATCGTTTAAATGACCTCGATTAGGGATAATTTTCGATAAAAATATTGAATGTTCACTTAACAGGTGTTTCTTTATCCAAGACATGGTCTTGATACCCTGTTTTGAATATTCTCAAAAATCGAATGGACTCATTATTTAATTCTAAACCACAATTAAATAAATATGGAGTAATCATAAATTTGCAGAAAATTTAATTACTCCAAAATTGAATGTTTCAACATAGTGTTTTACATTAAGACATCGAGTTTAATTAAAACATCTACACTGGGAAATCAAAGCCAATCTCCAATGTGCTTGATTCCCATTACCTCAACGTGCTTGTTGTGCTTCACTTGAGACAAAGGTTTAGTCTGAGGATCGGCTACATTGTCGTCCGTTCCAATCTTACAAATTCTGATTTCAACCTCGGATTTCCATTCCCTTATCATGTGAAATCGCCGCTTGACATGTTTGACCTTCTGGTGTTCCCTTGGCTCCCTGGCTTGAGAAATAGCTCCATTGTTGTCATAATAGAGGTCTATTAGACCCTTAATTGAGGGTACAACACCAACTTCACCAATGAACTTACGAATCCAAACTGCCTCCTTAACTGCTTCCGAAGCTGCCAAGTATTCGACTTCAGTTGTAGAATATGCAGTGGTGCTCTACTTAGCACTCTTCCAACTAAACGCTCCTCCATTAAGGCAGAATATGTACCTCAACTGCGACTTGGAGTCGTCTCTGTCAGTCTGGAAGCTCACGTCAGTATAACCTTCAACAACCAACTCATTACAGCCACCATAGACCAGGAATTTATCCTTGTTCCTTTTCAGGTACTTTAGGATATTCTTGGCCGCAGTCCAATGCGCCTCTCCTGGGTCTGATTGGTATCGACTCGTAGCACTCAAGGCATACGATACATCCGGCCTAGTACATATCATGACATACATGATCGATCCAATAAGCGAAGCATATGGAATATGACTCATTCTCTCTCGCTCATCAGGTGTCTGTGGACACTGTTTCTTACTGAGAGTTATGCCATGGGACATAGGCCGGTGCCCTCTCTAAGCTCCTTCCATGTTGAATCGTGCTAGTACCTTATCTATATAAGCACTTTGGCTCAATCCAATCATCCTCTTATATCTATCCCTATAGATCTTGATGCCCAATATGTACTGTGCCTCTCCCAAGTCCTTCATTGAAAAACACTTTCCCAACCAGCCCTTTACGGACTCTAACAATTTAGTGTTGTTTCCAATGAGTAATATGTCATCGACATATAAGAATAGGAATGCGATGTCACTCCCACTGACCTTCTTGTAGACACAAGAATCATCTGGATTCTTGATAAAACCAAAATTACTAATGGCTTCATCGAATCGCAGATTCCAACTTCTACTTGCCTGCTTTAGTCCATAATTGGACTTCTTAAGCTTGCATACCTTCCCGACATTGCTTGGATGAACAAAAGCTTCCAGCTGTGTCATATACACAGTTTCTTCCAAAATCCCATTAAGGAAGGCGGTTTTGACATCCATTTGCCATATTTCATAATCGTAATATGCAGCAATCGCTACAATGATCCGGACGGACTTAAGCATTACAACTGGTGAAAAGGTTTCATCATAATCAACTTCGTGAATTTGCCTGTAACCTTTTGCCACTAGTCTAGCTTTGTAATAGATACATTTCCATCTTTTTCTGTTTTCAATTTGAAAATCCATTTGCAACCGATAGGTGTGTAACCTTCGGGCAAATTAACCAAGTCCTAGGCTTAATTTTAAGACATGGAGTCCATCTCGGATTTCATGGCCTCTTGCCATTTAGCAGAGTCGGGGCTCGTCATAGCTTGTTTGTATGTTGCTGGCTCATCTCCATCCATAACTAGGATGTCTTGATCTTTGGTTAAGACAATACCAAGGTATCTGTCTGGTTAAGATCTTGGCCGTTGCGACCTACGCAAGGTAATAGGTTGAGCATTTGCATTGTCGGTTTGACTCTAACCAATGTCAACAACTGCTTCTAAAGCACTTTAATTGTCAGTTTTGTCATGTTGACTTTGTTGCTCTACCTCTCGAACTTCGTCGAGTTCGATTTTCCTCCCACTTGTCATTTTAGAAAGGTGTTCCTTCTCCAAAAAGACACCATCACGAGCAACAAGCGCTTTGTTCTCGTATTTTTTGTAGAATCTAAGTAATACCCCTTGATTTCTTTTGGGTAGCCCACAAAGAAATACTTGTCTGATTTTGGGTGAAGTTTGTCAGAAATTAATCTCTTGACATATGCTTCGCAACCCCAAATCTTAAGAAATGACAACCTCGGAGGTTTCTTCGTCCATAATTCGTATGGAGTCTTTTCGACAGCTTTTGACGGAGCACGGTTCAGTGTTAGTGCCGCAGTTAGAAGTGCGTGTCCCCAGAAAGAGATAGGAAGTTCACTAAGACCCATCATTGATCGAACCATGTCTAACAAGGTTCGATTCCTCCATTCGGATACTCCGTTCCATTGTGGAGTTCCGGGAGGTGTCAACTCTGAAAGAATACCATTTTCTTTCAAGTGATCATCGAATTCATGGCTAAAATACTCGTCACCTCAATCCGATCGAAGTGCTTTTATTTTCTTGCCAAGTTGATTTTCCACTTCAATATGAAATTCTTTGAATTTCTCAACAGATTCAGATTTATTCGACATAAGGTAGACATCCGTGCAGGCCTTGGAAGAAGGTTCTGACTTGCTGGAGCACTCCTGCACGGTCGTGCAGACATCTGCACGGACGTGCTGGGTAACTTGCACAAACGTGCATAAATCTGCACGAACGTGCATGCTCAGGCAGAAGGTCTTGACTTGTTGGAGCACTCCTGCACGGACGTGCTAGGTCTGGCACGGGCGTGCAGGTTCTTCTAAGCCCTTTTCTTCACATTTTCTTTGGTTTTACTCCATTCCTTGGCTTCTTTCCATCATCTTCTTGCTTCTAGCCTCGGTTTAATATCCATAGGCTTCATTTGGTCGTCTTTGGACCTAAAATCTTAACAAAAACACTAATGACCCGTGAAGCATAGGATACACAAAAATTGCATAATAATAGAGTAAAAGTGAACCAAAACACAAATTTATCAAGTAAACTAGGTTAAAACACCCTAAAATCATAACAAATAGCAAGTTATCAAATCCCCCCAAGCTAAGCTTTTGCTCGTCCTTGAGCAAAACAAACATGTTAAACAAAAGAAGGAAAACAACTTGCTAACATCAAATCAAGGAGAGGCAACAAGGAGGTAGCACAAATACACAAATCCGCATGGTGACAACCACAATCACTTTTAGCGCAAGTGAGAAGCAATTTAAACCTCTAAGTCGCCCTAGAGGACAAGTTTTTATCTCGTGAGGGTTTCCATTGAGCTTAACCCACAACTCACACAAACCGCAACACAACTATCAAACTACACAAATTCTAATGTTTTAATCACCCAAGTCAACTCATCGGGATATAAATCACAAGCAAGACAAGTGAGCGATTTTCAAGAATTACCAATCATACAAATGTACACATGAGTTGGGGGTAAAGAGAACTAAGCAAGGTTGCACTAGGATACTTCTTTAGACCTTTTACTAGTTCATTAGAGCACATCTAGATATTCCAAAGTTGTAACAAGCCCTCTTTTGGTTATAAAATCTCAAAATGCTAGCCCACCTCCCAAAATGCATACCCAAAGCCCCTTAACTACACTCTAACTCGAGAATTTCATAAGAAACAACATAGTAGACAATGCGTGGGAGGCATCCACAAGTTGACCTCTAAAGAAGAGAAAATCAAAATTTTAGGGAAGTTTTTGTCCTCCCTTCTTTTCTATGTTTTTTTTTCTTCTTTTTTATTTCTTTTTTTTCAACATTCATTGCCCTCGCCTTTTTTAACTGTGAGCTGGTCTTTCTTTATTCGAAATGTGTGGCTTATTATGCCACTTATTGCACATGATACAAATAGAGATAATTCCCTAATAGAGTTTCATTTCGGGGAGGAGAGGAGGCACATTAAGGGCACAAGGGACCACAATTCGATTCAAACATATCCTACTTTGGGCAAATTTGACAATATCCTATGCTAGACGTGCAATTGAGCATTCATTGGCTTTCATTTCATATACACTAATGCAATCAAGATTAATAGACCTCTAAATGACCCCAACTCTTGCACACACCCTTCTAAAAGAACTTTTACTCATCACTCAAAAGTCAAACAAGCAAGTCATATAAGCATCATCGTTTGAGTCTCATCCTTGGGAAATTTTTTCATTTTTCATTATTTTTTTATTTTATTTTTTTTAATTTTTTTTTATAAACAGTAAGAATATTTACAGCATTTAGCTAAGCTAAGCATAAAAATAAAAATAACTATACATCTAAATAAGGAGATAAGAGAGGTATTCACAAGATAAGAGATTTGGATTTAGGGTATTAGATTTTAAAGGGAGCAAATTTGGATTCAAGGGATTTGGATGTTTAGGGAAAGGGAACAATCAACATACAAATTCAACATGCAAACACGAGAACACAACATGAACCAATGACACATGAGAAAACACTCCCCCCCAAGTTATCATAAACATTATCCCCAATGTTAATGTTGTTGCAAGCACAAAGAGAAGGGGAGGAAGAAACTATTTCATTGGTTAGGGCCCCCTTGGGAGCTTGAGCCACCGGGGTAGAGATGTCGGTATACATTGCAGAAATCGCCCAATTCCGATTTGAGACCCTCGAAATTTGACCTCATATTGTCGTATGAGGTCCTTATGTCCTCGTTTGACTTCCTCATGGTCTCAAATTCGGTGGTCATGCGGCCGAAGTTCGCATTCATATTGGCGATTTTCTGCTCAAATGCGATGTATGGGTTGTTTTCACCCATCCCTTGACCTTGGTACCCCTCTTGGTACCCTTGTTGGAACTCGTGTTGTTGATCAAATTATTGTTGCCGAAATTGTTGATGTTGTTCTTCTTGCTCTTGCTCTTGCTCTTCTCCCTCTTCACCGGGAGCCCAAGGAAAGTCCCTCTCAAAAATCCAGTTACTTTGGTCATAGATGGCGGTGGCCTCCGGGTCAGGGAGATTGACATAGGGCCGCTTACTCACCAACCACAAGTAGGGGTGGTTCCCCTCTACATCCATGAGCTACTTCATGGCCCTCAATGACTACATGTCCAATTGTGTCGGCCTAGAACAATCTCTTCATCTAAAAAATCAAGGTTAAGAACAACAACAATAATAGTAGTCATGCTACCTATGGTGATGTTTCCGGATTTCATGGCAACATCCTCAAGGTGGTCTACAAGCCAAGCCCCAACATCTAAGCTAGTGCTCCCTTCACTCAAGTGCCAAAGGAAGTAGAGATCCCTTGTGGACACCACCCCCAAGATATCCTCCCTAGCAAACGTCATGTTTTCTATAGTGTGTTGAGAGAGTCTAAATGCGGGGTGGATAATGGCGGTGGCCTTATTGGATTTAGGGTTGTACTCAAAAGTCCCCGAGATTCTTCTCCAAAAATCTCCCGTAATATAACCACGGGGGTGTCTATCCTTAGGTCCGATAGTCCCGGTGATGGGCCACCCAAAAGCTTGGTTTACTCTTGCTATAGTCATTTTATGTTAGGCGTTCATGAGTTGGAAAGTTATGTAGCGGGGGGTCCTTGTGGTGTCCCGATGCACATAGAGGGTAGAGAGGAATTCAAGGGTTAGTCTCCTATTGGTTTGGGCATGCAATTGTAACCAAGAACCTAGGTCGGCACCCTCAAACAACATCCTAACATTGTCTCCTACCCCAAAGGCATCAACTACCTCGTCATTGTAAAACTTAGTGGGCTTAATTTGCCTCCTACTATTCCTAAGGAAGTTGACCAAAAAGGCCGGGTCATTGAAGATTGTTCCCATTGTATCCACTTGTGGTGGAGCAATGGGAGGAGGAGGCGATGGGTTCCTAAGTCTAGCGGAGGAGGTGTTTCTTGGGCGGTTTCTTCTTGACATGGTTGGGTCTTGTGCAAAGCAATTAAACACGCCACAACAATTCAAATCACCACACCAAACACAAAAAAGCTTTAGGTCCACCTAGATAACATTTCAAAGCTCAAACAACACCAACAAACACCACACGAATCACGTTGGGGCTCTAAGTCCACCACCTAGGATCAAATTCAAGCAAATCACAAAAACAACCAAGATTTGCTTCACTATTTCAAGTCACAACAATTCAACACCAAGCTTTGCAAAACTCATGCATTCGTGTCAACAATTCATCCCAACAACGCATCTAAGCTAGCATGCTCTTCATTCACAAAATCAATTCCTCCAAATCCTACTCACTTACAAACATCCAATTCTCACAAAATTCATGAAACACTATGAAATTCAACAATGCTTAACATTTATCAACAATCATTCACACACTACCAATTCAAACAACTTTTCAAGCAAAATTAAACACAAATTATCAAGAGTTTAAGTATGGAAGTAGTGAATAGAAGGAACAATTATACCAAGTCTAATGTGGGTGTAAAACCCGCAAATGAACCTTTCTAACCTTCCTTATGCTTGCTTGAGTCTTCTCCTTCAACCAATTGCTTTGATTATCAACCCACAAGAAAACCCCCAATTTGATTTTTTGGTTAGGGTTTGGGAAATTTGGGTGATTTTTGGGTTTAAAGATGGAGAATGGAGTAGTAGCTTGTGAATTTGTTGAAAAGTAGTGAAGATTTTGATGAAAAATGTTGAATTTAAGTGAGGAATTGAGTCTTTGAGGGATTTGAGTGGAGGAGAAGAAGGAGTTTAGAGAGCGAGAGGATAAAGAATCGTGAGTGAGAGTGCTTGAGTAAGAGAATTTTTTATTTTTTATTTTTTTTATGTTGTTATGTCGTGCTGACTGCTGTTTAAATTGAGGCTGCACGGACGTGCAAGGGTTGGCACAGACGTGCAGCTTCAGGCAGAATAGTAGTTTGGTTCTATCCTCGCGTGCACGGACGTGCTGATTTTTGCACGGACGTGCTAAATCTCAAATTTCGTTCCTTGAACTTCTGGCTGCTTCTACTCTCATCTGCATGGACGTGCGATGTTCTGCACGGACGTGCAGACCTGATGATGAACGGTTCTAAGTTTTTTTTTTATTTTTTTTTTATTTTTTTTTGTATTACTCCACTTTTCAACAAATACCTACAAAAGATATTTTAAAAAAGAGGTTAGTAATAGTAAAAATAAAACAATTGAAATAATAGATTATGAGAGAGAGTGAGGAACTCGGTTTGCCTCCCGGAAGCGCTTCTTTAACGTCACTAGCTTGACGACATTGCGGGATCAACGTTAGTGAGGAACATCAAACTTATCAAGGTGAACAACCTTGGCCTCTTCATTCACAAAACCGTCAAAGTATGCCTTTAGCCTTTGGCCATTCACTTTGAACGGTTCACCCTTGTCAATGGAGATTTCAATTGCACCATATGGGAACACCTTCTTGACGGTAAAAGGTCCACTCCATCTTGATTTTAACTTACCCAGAAATAACTTCAACCGGGAATTGAATAGTAAGACCTTGTCACCTTCCTTGAACTCCCTTGTGTTGATATGCTTGTCATGCCAAGCCTTGGTCTTTTCCTTGTAGATCCGTACACTCTCATATGCATCCAATCTTAGCTCTTCCAAAGCATGGAGGTCAAGCAACCTCTTTTCACCGGCACTTTGAAGGTCAAAGTTCAACGTTTTAATAGCCCAATGAGCACGATACTCAAGTTCTACCGGCAAATGGCATGATTTCCCATATACAAGCTTGTAAGGTGTGGTGCCAATTGGAGTCTTGAATGCGGTGTGGTAGGCCCATAGAGCATCATCTAGTTTCGTAGACCAATCTTTTCTAGACCTATCCACCGTCTTTTCTAAGATCATCTTTATCTCCCGGTTTGAAATCTCGGCTTGACCACTTGTTTGTCGGTGGTAAGCCAATGACACCTTGTGCCTCACACCGTACTTCTCAAGGAGAGCTTGGAAGGACCGCTTTGCAAAATGCAAACCTCCATCACTAATGACGACACATGGCACCCCGAACCTTGGGAAAATTATCTTTTTGATGAGCTTGACCACCACCTTAGCATCGTTAGTAGGAGATGCAACCGCTTCTACCCACTTTGACATGTAATCGACGACCATAAGAATGGATTTATCCCAAAAGAGGTCGGGAAAGGCCCCATAAAACCTATGTCCCATACATCAACAATATCAAACTCAAGAATGTTGTTCAAGGGCATTTCACTTCTTCTTGAAATATTACCGGTTCTTTGACACTGGTCACAAGCTTTCACTACACCCCACACATCCTTGAACATTATAGGCCAATAGAAACCTCATTGTAAGGTTTTTACCAAAGTTTTGTTAGCACTCATATGCCCTCCGCAATGTGAGGAGTGATACATTGTGATAACACCTTCAATCTCATCATCCGGGACACACCTTCTAACAAGGCCATCAACATCTTGTTTAAAGAGAAAGGGGTCGTCCCAAAAGTATTGGCGAACGTCATGAATAAACTTCCTTTTTTGTTGATAGGTGAGGTCAGGAGGAAGAATAGAGCAAGACAAATAGTTTGCAATGTCCGCAAACCATGGTGCCGGTGCTTGAAGGATAGCAAATAGTTGATCATTCGGAAATGAATCATCAATTGGCAAGTTATCAAGATCACCTACGAAGATAGGCAACCGTGAAAGATGATCAGCCACAACATTTTCGACACCCTTTTTGTCTCTAATCTCAATATCGTAATCTTGCAAGAGCAAGACCCACTGTATCAATCTTGGCTTTGGTTCCTTCTTGGAAAAGAGGTACTTCAAGGCCGAATGGTCGGTGAAGACTATGACCTTAGAGCCCAACAATTAGAACCTAAACTTCTCAATTGCATGAACAATGGCTAGAAACTCCTTTTCCGTGGTTGTGTAATTTCTTTGTGCCTCATCCGATGTTTTTATAATATAATAGATAGCATGGAGCTTCTTGTCCTTCCTTTGTCCAAGAACGGACCCAACGGCAAAATCCAAAGCATCACACATGAACTTAAAAAGAAGCTCCCAATTAGGGGGTTGAATGATAGGGGCCGAAATCAAGGCCTCCTTCAACCTATCAAATGCTAGCAAACAATCATTAGTAAACACAAAAGGGGCATCCTTACCAACAATTGAGTGAGCAGCTTTGCGATTTTTGAAAAATCCTGTATGAACCGGCGGTAAAAACCCGTATGTCCAAGAAAGCTCTGAAAGGAATGGTGTCCTTCCAACAAGTGTATTATTCTGATAGAGGGTTCATAATTATTACAGAGCTAATTCTTCAGTAAGGTCAAGTGATCGGAATGCCTAGGTGGAGGTCGCTTCCAATCAGTAATATTAAGGTATACTTAATATTACAGCTTAATCTTAACTGAACCCTTCGGGTCAAACCTAATCGAACAACCGATCCGAGACGACGAATTAATCCGAAGGATTTAATGAGTCGTCGGAGTTTTACGAGCACAGACGTCGGATATCGAGCCTAGGGCGTCGAGACCGAGCGTCGCAAAATCACAATCAACAAGTACGAGCATAGCCGTAGCACCACATTGGCTTAGCCATGTGAAGTGCTAGGCTAGGCTAGCCCATCGCAAGCCTAGGTGCACCATGTGTGTGCTAGGCGCACCATGGTGTGCTAGGTGAGCCATGAGTGCTAGGCGCACTAGGCTGCCCATCGCAGCACCTTGTGCGTATGTGCGTTCCTTCGCATGGCACAACACCGCAGCATGCGTGCTTGGGTTCCTAGGCACCATCGCAGGCCACACGCACCAAGCACAGCCCATCACAGTGCTGAGCACTTGCGTATGTGCGTGTGTGTGTGTGCCTCGTAACATCGCAAGCTCTAGCATAAGCATACGCACTATCGCATGGCTAGGCCAGTGCGTATGTGTGTGTGCGTGTAGGGCATCACAGCATCAGCACTAGCCTCGCTCAGTGCGTGTGCGTGCAAGCCATCTCAGCATCACAACACCAAGCTTCGCATGCTTGTGCGTGTGGCTGCGAGGCGATGCCCAGCATGCGTGGCTTGCTAGAAGCACGCATGCTAGGAGTGCAAGGGCGTGGGAGTGCGAGTGCGTGGGAGGGTGATTGCTAGGCCAACGTCAGCACCTAGCAACGCCCAGCGATAGCACGCAGAAGCAGCACAAGCATCGCCCAGCACAGCACGCATATGCTGGCTGGGGTGATGCGGGGATGCTGGCTGGTTAGGCTAGCTGGCAGTGTTAGTTGTGCATGCTGGGCTGACTGTGCTAGCTGGCCAGCAAAGCAAGCTGCCAGCACAGCCATTGCTTGAGGCGGTTTGAGGTGAGTGGGGACCAAAGGCTTGGAGCATGCCTTGGGGAGTAAGGCAATGGTCCCCCCCAAGGTTCATGGTCCTCACCTAACTCTCTTTCTTCCCTTGACACTTGTTGCATTGTGATTGCAATTAATTAATTATTTAATTTATAATTAAATAAATTAATGCTTTTGCACATGATCCCACATTGATCATGAAATGGGATTCAAGTTCTCATTCTCTATAAATACCAATTTGATTGGGATTTTGAGAAGAACACTTGAGTTGAAAAGTAAAGGAAACTCAATTGTTGAGCATACCTTGAAATTCGTAAAACTCCAAGCTTATATTTTGTCCGGGCCTCGACTAACCTTCGAGGCTTAGGACGATCGGGTCGGGTTCAAGGGTACGATCTCGTTGGAGACCTCGTATTTTCAGGGTTCAAGTAAGAGCTCATAGTTGAGCGAAGCACGCGTCAAAGGTTTAATCTTTTTTCCTTTTATTATCCTTTTAATTATGTTTTGCTTGTTAATTGCATTTATTACGGGGGCGGGTCTTGGCGGGTTTCATTCCGCGTAGTGTGGGTCACTACGAAACCCTACAGCGGTATCGGAGACACGCTCCTTTTAATTTTTGCAATTATTCATTAATTAAGGTGTTTTAAAGTGGATTTAATTTCTGGTTTTACTTTTCTAATTATATTAGAAGCTCGTTTTAATTAATTTTAAAACTCGTATTTTTCTCGATTTGGCTGTCGAACCTAGATTTTGGCTCAAAAATAGTGATTTTTGGGTGGAATCAACATTCTGAAACAGATTCAACTCTGTTATAGGGTTGTCCAGATGCCAAATTCGAACCAGAAACCCAAGTTTTTGGGGCTTTTTCGTTTTTCAACGAAAATTTTAAATCCTTTTAAGCCTTGATTAATGCAAGCATTACAAGGTTAGATTAAATGCATTATTGCATCCCTAATCTACTGCTATTTTAAATATCCTTAAGCATAATTATGGAGTTTTAATTAGTGCTTGAGTTGATATGCTATTTGTCACACAAACTTGATTTTTCACAATTATGCAAATAAATTGCATTAATGTGTGAATGTTTGATGTGAATGTGTAATTTTAAGTTCTCAAGTATGTCAAAGATCTAATCTTTAAAAGTTTAAATGATTGGAACTCTAACCCTAAATTCTATATTGAACAAAGTTTGGATTTTTCGTTTTGGTTGATTAAAATCCATGAAGTTCAAATACTTGTGAGTAAAACTTTGATTAATCTTCATATTGGAAGATTTAATCTTGGTATTTTACACAAGTATGAAAGTTGGAAATTTTTTATCATTAGATGGTTAATTTATTTTTCCAACTCCCATTTGTCAAATCCATTATTAATTTGCAAATTGGCTAAATTAATTATGGAGATAGCTATTTCAATTTTAAGCATAAAGGAAGACCTAAATTATTTCAAAATAAAATTTTGGATGATTTAGGCTTGTGCACCGTTAATATTGAATTTAATTAAGCTAGACTTATTTTATTTTCATTTTTGCCCTAAATTAATTCTAAAATAAATTTGGAATTAATTTTATGTCACACATAAATCGAGATCAAAATCCCGAGAAAATGCACGCAAATCGTGGCAAAAACCCCAAGCGTCACCAAGGTCAGCCGGGCTACCCAGCAGCCCGCATTTAGGCTGCCTATGGTGCGCACAAGGGGTAAGCCATGGTGCTGCTGTGCAATGCTATGTGGCGGGGAGGCTTGGGGCTGATG
Organism: Chenopodium quinoa; assembly: GCF_001683475.1. Taxonomy (NCBI): domain Eukaryota; kingdom Viridiplantae; phylum Streptophyta; class Magnoliopsida; order Caryophyllales; family Amaranthaceae; genus Chenopodium; species Chenopodium quinoa. The sequence goes on along the minus strand of NW_018744118.1, from coordinate 341,194 downwards.
TGCGTGGGGCAGTAGCTGGGAGCTTGCTTGCGAGGGGATGCTGCTGGGCAGCATGGCAGCAAGCACCAGCCCAGCGCACCACTTGCTGGTAGGTGCCATCTTGCTAGCCAGCATGCGAGGCTGCTGGTGCTAGCAACGTGGCTTGCTGTGCTGGGCGCAGCATGCTAGCACCACGCACCATAGCACAAGGCATGGGCTGCCTAGCAGCCATGGTGCGCACCCACCAAGCAATTGTGTAGGCTAGTTTGCTTAATTTTTGAGCTATGTAATTTTGCAAAAAAATTTCCGTTTTAAAATATTTATGTAATTATTTTAACGAGGTTAGACCTCCATTTTTCTGGCTTTTGCAAAATTTTATATTTTGACAAAATATGGGTTATGCCGACTTAATTAATTGGATTGATTAAGTATGGATGCGGAATTTAGTGGGTGCTTAGTTGATTACTTGAGCAATTTGCTTTTAGAAATAATGGATTAAACAGCTTTGACTAGTTTTAATTAGGCGCGTTAATCGGATTAACCACCTAAGTTAGTTACTAGTTTTGCGTGTTTAATTGTGTATTTCGTAAAATGCATGGGCCATTCACAAATAGTGAATGGGTGAATGAAAGATTGTTTTCAAAATAGATTATTGAAAAAGGCAACTAGTAGGGCCCGACTAGGATAGAAAATACGGACTGCGTTCCGTTATGTATGTTTGTAAATCTAAATACGGTCTGTGAACCGTTAAGTATTTTTGTACTTTAGATTAATCTTAGTCGTAGTAGATAGTTATTTTATTTTGGCCAAGATGTCTCAAGACGGCGTTTCGATGAAGAAGAGTCAAGATGAAGACCCATGGAAATTGAAGATTTCAAGGGGTCATGCTAGTTGTCAAATGCATCTATTTTATGCTTTATATATATTGTGATTATATATATTTGAATGTTAGATGCCTGTCTAGGATTTCAAATGTTGCGGTGATTAGTTAAGTTCACTTAAATCAACCGACATAGAAACCCTAGGTCCCTTAAAATATTGAGCTAAAAAAATTTGTCGTTACAAGAACAACACTTACCGAACTAATGCGCGTATGTGATGGGCTACGCCAAAGCGAGACATCTGATAGGCGTGTCGCGTACCTAACAAAATATAACCTAACTAACCACTACTATGTCGACAGGCAAGCAAGGGTCGAATCCCAAGAGACTAAGGTTCAAAAATAATTAAATAGACTCAAATTCTTACTAAGCAGAAATCAATAATAATCGAATAACTAAGGAACTAATGTATGGAAAATTCGAAAATAAACTAAAGAATATGAAGAAATCAAGTAATTAAGACATCCAAGATCTTGTATCACCACAATTACGCTTGATGCAATTATATTTCTACCCCTAACATACGATTACAATTGAACGGGGAAAAGTAAACCCTAATAAATACCAAGGACCTCTCTCGAGTATCAATGGCTTCCCTAACATACAATCAAGCCTATTCTCATGGTATCATGCATATTAGAGACATTAAACACATTACTCTCACTTCCCAATTATCAAACCCAACTACTCTCGTGTTGAATATCAAACCCTAAATTGACCTACTCAAATCCGTTTAAACCCAACTCTCGTTGTGATAGAAACAATGGAATAATCACAATACTAAGATTACGTCTAACCTAGTATTGGCATAATCACAATCAATTTAGCATAACAATTGCAAAAGTCATTAGAGAATTTAAAGATTTAATTCATGCATCAATCATAATTGGGCTACTCTAGATCTTGGAATAGAAAATCTACTCACACATATTGAAAGAAACAATAACAATCATAAATATGGAAAGCATAATTGAAAAGCAAATATAATTGAAAGAAAATGAAGTAGAAGTGGATACCAAGGATTCTTCAATTGAAGGGAATTAAATTGTTGAAGAACAAGGCTCAAATCTTGTGCAAGGAATTAAAATTGCTTCAAAATAATAAACTAGAATTCGAGAGAGAGAAAGAGGAATAATGGAAAACTGAAAAACGTTTCTAAAGATAATTAAAAGAGGTATTTATACCCCTTAAGACCTAAAAAAGATAAAAAATTAAATCGGAGCAGCGCCATAACTGTGCCCGGTCTTCCCGGGCTGTGCCTGCCCGATCGGGCACTTGGGATTAAAGTCGCACAAATTGCTTCAGCTGGAGTTCTTCTTCGCCCGGTCCAACCGGGCAGGTTATGCCCGATCGGGCGCGAGACCAAAATCATCCTGCTGCCTTTTCTTGAGCTTCTTAGCAATGCCAAGCTTCTTCTACCACGCGCCCAGTCTGACCGGGCATGGGCTGCCCGATCGGGCGCTTGGCATAGATGCCATAAATCAACTTCTTTCTTCTTAGCTTCCATCAACCTAAGTTCACTGCTGCGCCCGATCTGACCGGGCATGTGGAGCCCGATCGGGCACAGCTATAAACTTTGCTTTTCTTGCTCTTTCTTCTCGGTCTTGGTTCGTTGTTTAGCTTGCTTATACGTTCTCGTCCACTAGCATCTCCAAATCGCTCTAAACATGTCCGAATTGTCCGGAAAACTCCAAATTCCTGTAAAACTCATAAAAGTCCACCGAACACACTAGAGAAGAGAATGTTAGCGGTAAATGGCTCAAAAGAGCCTAAAACCATGCAAAAACGTTGTGAAAAGTTGGGAAAATATATGTATAAAACGTGTATATCAAATTCCCCCAAGCTAAACTCTTGCTTGTCCTCGAGCAAGACAATCAACATCAATCAATAACAATCGACAACTAAACAACATGCTTCACCCCGTAATGCAAAATCAAACAAGGATTCAAAATTGAAATCAAACGAGCATGCATCCTAATCAACCAATCAAATCACTCAAACCGTCGATCCACCTAATTAATCGTCAAATGAGACCAACCATTTATAATTTAAGAATCAGAGACTAGAGTATCTCACATTGGTGGTCACTCAACACACTTTTTATGTGGCGAGCTAAAAATGAGCTCGTTCTCTCACCATCCCCACCAACAATGCAATCCCCCCATCTCACAACACTCGCGTGTTTAGAGGGTTATAATAACGCTCAACCTAGTCAATGTCGACTCGAAATGCAACATATACTCCAGGATTTTGACAAAAGACTCAATTCAAATGAACGCAATGCTATGCACGAAGATCGGAAGGACTTTGTGAAGCTTGTAACGTAGGCCGGGAATAAGAATGGGTAGGAAAAATAATTTGGGGAATGAGAGCTATAATGGTCTAACCGGGGGGGGGGAACTATCAAATGCGATGAGTCACACCTCGATTTATCAACTTCGATCAATGAAACACAAACCCAATTACAATGAAAACACAACCATCATCTCATCCACCTACATTCTCAACTCTTCAACCTTCTTTTACTTGTTTGCTTCATTTTTTTTTATTTTAATCCAACAAATTTTTCATTTGAAACTTTTTCCAAATATTTTATTTCTTTTCTTTATTTCTCTCTCTTATTTTTTTTCAAGAAATGTTTCTTTTTTCAAGTAATTCAATCAAACCTCCTTTTCTCACTTTTTCTCTTCTTCTTCCTTTTCTTTTCAATATTTTCGCATCAATTGCAACTTGAAACAGAATCACGCAAAAATACCGCATAAAATAGCTCCCCCAAGCTAGACTTGGGAAAAGTAATCAAATTGGGGCCAAGGGGTAATTTTTGTGGAGTTTATGAAAAAATATAGTTAAGCTACAACATGGGTAAGCAAGAAGGGAACTGATGATCTAATTTTGTCTGGAGGTTACCTAATGAACATGGCCTTCGTCATTTCAATGTGCACGTGCAATGCATTACGACACACTACTAAGAGTCTAAAGTCAAAACTAAGATCAATGCTACACCAGGAACTAAACACACACAAGAATGAATATATAAGGCTCAAGCCTCACGGTTAACACAATCAAGCTCCTGAATCATACATGGTTAAATAACCTTGACTCCTACTAGGGATGAACAAATTCGAGGTCAAATCATGATCTTTCGGACTACAATGCAAGTCGTTAATCAACATTAAATCAAAACCTTTTTATAATTTAGGATAGGGGCATTGGGAAGTAGTTCAATGGCTATTAATTATCATGATTCTCTCGTATTTGTTTTCAAATTTTTCAATTTTTCGAAATTTTTTTTTTTAGAAAATTGAATATAATAAATCAAAGCAATTAAACTAACCTATGAAAGCAAATAAAACACACCAAAAGCAATAAGAAAAACTCAGAGAACATACCAGGGCTACTATGTACAAACTTTCCCAAAGCTGCACTTGGCAATGTCCTCATTGCAGCAAGTGGGAAGTAGGAGATGTCGGAGTCCTCACTCGAACTCGATCTTAGTTCCATTATCATCATCTCCATCGTCATCACCATCATCTCCACTATCATCATCTCCACCTCCTCCGGCTGCTCCACTGCTACCTACAATGTTAGTAGTATTAGGGTAGGTATACCATGAGGGATGGGTAGCATCCCTCGGGATATGACCTTGCCTGCAGAAAAAATCATACACAGGACGTATAGACTGACGTATGTCGATCTCTAAAGTCTGGACTCGGCCGGCTAAGGACTGCTGCTCTAGCCTAATCTGCTCCTGACCTAGTAAAAGGTCCTGTATTCCGGCCATGATAGCCTCATGGCCAGTAGGGGGAGGTGGTGCATCGGTGGAGGTAGAAGGCTGGCTGGATGGCTCTCTCCTATGGTATGTCCTAGTGGGTGCAGCGGGAGGAGGGCCATCGCTAGGGGCGTGGAGTAGGTAGGAGGGCTGAAAAGGCTGAATCCTGGTAAGCTCAGGGGCAGGCAAGGATATGGACCGCCTAGTACTCCTATCTAAAAGCTAACTGTAGCTACCGTATTCCACCGACAACCAGCCTGTGGTGGTGAGGTATTGCTGGTCTAGGGTGATAGGTCCTGGTATTGGGCGGTTTTGGGCTTCTATAAAGCCCTCCTTAACCGCTAGATGGGTGACTAGGCCTCCTAAGACAATCGGAATGTTAGTCCAATCGCCATTGGGTTTGAGGGTGGTGAAAGTTTCCCCCTGTTTTCTAAGGTGAAGGGCAAAAAGGTGGGCACTGTTCATCTTAAATCCCTGTCCCTCGTCCCCTAGCCTAAGGTAACTACCTAGAATAGCCACCTTATCTGCCCTAATGTTGTTCGGCTCTATCCTACAAAAAATGGTCCATCCTGAAGACCTAGTCCATAACCTAAGAGCTGGTTGGTGTATTTTGTTGGCTCGGGCATGTTGCATTGAGTCAATGTTTTCCCCTGTCATAGCTAACCATAATTCCCCTGATGTGAAACTGTCGGGTTGTACAGTTAGACCCGTAGAGGGGAGGCCAAATTTCCTACCAAAGCCATCCAAGGTGAGAAGGTGAGATTTATTCATTAATCTATACACAACATGCGTAACCAAACCGTCTCTACCTTTCACAACATCAAATGAATTTAGGAATTCAAGAGTAATGTCCTCAAATGTATAATGTATCATATTAAATAGTTGAGTCATGCCAAGTCTAGAAAATAAGTTTCGACATTCAATATCAATTCCTAGCCTAGCAAGAAGGGCTCGGTCTATGAACCGAGTGGGAATTACCTTTACGATATTGAAGCTCAAGCAACCTTTCCTTTTGGTTCAGGAATTCGGGAACGAACCGGATGTTCGGGTATGTCGGGATGCTCTCCAAGTCCAATTGTGGTTGTTAATGTGCCTCTCTATTCCTCTTCCTTGTGGAAATTGAAGCCATTGATGTTGGTTGAAGGTTTCTATCTCTAAGTTTGTAAGAAGGGAAATTGGGATAAGAAAAATGGTTGTGGATGTTAAGAATTGAATAAGGAGGGTGGAGGATGAAAAAATTTTAGGTTTTGATGGAGATTTGATGGATTTATGGAGATTGAAAGAGTTAGGGTTAGAGAATTTGGGGGTTTTTAGAGAGAGAAAGAGTGGAAGATGTATGAGGATGAATGAGAAAATGAGGAAGGAAAAGGGAAAATCGGTTTTTTAAAAACTGAAATTCGCAGGAAACTTCATCGCGCCCGATCGGGCGGGTTCAGCCCGGTGAGATCGGGCGGAGGAAGCTAAAGCTGGCCTGTTGTTGTTCCTTGTGCTGCGTACCTCCTGCTATTCGTGCCCGATCAGGCTGGTAACGCCCGGTCTGATCGGGCAGCGTATTGTTCCTTTTTTTTTTTTTTTTACCAATGCAGTAGATTAACCCCATGTGCCCGATTGGGCGACAACTGCTCGGTCTGATCGGGCATAAAGGGCGAAAATACATGGCAAAAAAAAAAAAACGCAGCTTTTCCTCCAGGTTGCTCTCGCGCCCGATCGGGTTGGATTTGCCCGGTCTGACCGGGCAGCGAGAATTTCCCAATCTTCACTTGCTTCCTCAAACGTTGCTGCTCGCGCCCTATCGGTCTAGATTTGCCCGGTCATACCGGGCAGCAAGCATAACGCTTAGTTTTCCACTTTTGATGAATTTCCTTGATACCTTGCTCTCCGAAGCATCGACGTTCTCTGTAAAAACAACAAAACCAACACAAAAACGACATAAAAACACAAAGGAAATAAGACTATTAAGAAAAAGAAAAGAAAGTACAAAACAGCGGGTTGCCTCCCGAAAGCGCTTGTTTATAAGGTCTTTAGCTTGACCATGATGATACTCATTGGCTCGGTGATGGGGAAGAGAGTGTGATGTCCACTCCTTCGTCGATGGGATCACCAACTCGGTAATGCTTTTCTCTTTGCCCGTTGACCTTGAAGGGCTCTCCTCTTGCATTTTCTAACTCGACAGTGCCATAGGGATACACCTTCTTGATCTTGAATGGACCTGACCACCTAGACCGAAGCTTTCCTGGAAATAATCTCAACCTAGAATTCTAAAGAAGGACTTGATCTCCTTCCTTGAACTCTCTCCTCACAAGGTTTCTGTCATGCCACCTTTTTGTTTTCTCTTTATATAGCTTTGAACTTTCATAAGCTTCGAGACGAAGCTCATCTAGTTCATTGAGTTGTAACAGTCTATTTTCTCCCGCTGCTTTGGCATCGAAATTTAAGCTTTTGATGGCCCAAAATGCTCGATGTTCTAGCTCAACGGGCAGGTGGCATGCTTTCCCTTAGACAAGTCTATATGGGGTTGTTCCAATTGGCGTTTTGAAAGCCGTTTGGTACGCCCATAATGCATCATCTAACTTCGCAGACCAATCTTTCCTTGTTCTGGCAACTGTTTTCTCTATAATGGACTTGATCTCTCGATTTGACACTTCAACTTGGCCACTAGTCTGTGGGTGGTAGCCAATTCCAAGCTTACGTTGCACTCCATATTTCTTCAACATCGCCTCAAATCGATGCTCCAGAAAGTGTGTTCCCTTGTCACTAATCAACACACGTGGTAAACCAAAACGAGGGAAAATATCTTTCTTGAAAAACTTACTTACCACACGGGCATCATTGGTTGGGGTAGCAATTGCTTCCACCCACTTTGAGACATAATCAACGGCTAGAAAGATATAACGGTTGCCATAGGAAGAGGGAAACGGACCCATGAAATCTATCCCCCACACATCAAATAACTCGACCTCGAGTATGTTGTTAAGTGGCAACTCGTTCTTCTTAGAAATTGTGCCCGTCCGTTGACACCTATCACAAGCCTTGACATAGGCATAAGCATCCTTGAACATAGTAGGCCAATAAAATCCGCATTGCAAGATCTTTGCAATTGGCTTCGAGGGGCCTGCATGTCCACCACAGGGTAAGTCATAGCAATGTGAAATAATGTTGCTTACCTCAGTTTATGGAACACATCGTCGGATCATGGCATCCGCGCATTGCTTGTATAGGAATGGATCGTCCCAAAAATATCTCTTTACCTCAGAAAGGAATTTCTTCCTTTGTTGAGAAGAGTAGCCATGAGGCATTGTACCTGTAGATAGGAAATTAGCCAAGTCAGCAAACTAAGGTGATTCAGTCTGTAATAAAGCTAGTAAGTGTTCTGCAGGAAAAGAATCATCAAAAGGAATATCATCTCCATCCTCAGGGTCAAGGAGAAGACGGGAAAGATGGTCTGCAACAACATTCTCTGTCCCTTTTGTGTCCTTGATCTCGATGTCATAGTCCTGTAGCTGAAGAATCCATCGAATTAACCTAGGCTTGGCATGGGTTTTGGTCATCAAGTACCTCAGTGCTGCATGATCTGTATGAATAATGACCTTAGAACCTACCAAATAAGAGTGAAACTTGTCAATTGCATATATAACAGCTAGGATCTCTTTTTCTGTCGTGGGGTAGTTCATTTGAGCAGAACTCAAAGTTTTGCTAGCATAGTATATTGCATGAAGCTTCTTCTCCTTCCTTTGCCCCAACACGGCCCGTACCGCATAATCACTAGCATCGCACATGATTTCGAACGGAAGACTCCAATCTGGGGGTTGCATGACAGGAGCAGATATCAAGGCTTCCTTTAACCTGTTAAAAGCCTCAAGACAAGCATCAGAAAAGACAAAAGGTACATCCTTAGCAAAGAGCTCAGTTAGAGGTCGAGCAATTTTCGAAAAATCCTTGATAAAACGACGATAGAAACCTGCATGTCCAAGGAAACTTCGAACTCCTTTTACAGAGTTTGGTGGTGGCAGGCGCTCAATGACCTCTATTTTAGCTCTGACTACTTTAATACCCTTATTGGATACAACATGGCCTAAAACATTACCTTGTTGTACCATAAAATGGCATTTTTCCCAGTTTAGAATCAGATTAACTTCTTTACATCTTTGGAGCACCTTTTTCAGATTTTCAAGACATACATCAAAGGTTGTTCTATAGACAGAGAAATCATCCATAAATACTTCCATAGAATTTTCTATGAGTCCTGAGAAAATTGCCATGATACATCTTTGAAAAGTGGCAGGGGCATTACATAGTCCAAATTGCATCCTGCAATATGCAAAGGTGCCATATGGACATGTGAAAGTAGTCTTTTCATGGTCACAGGGACGGATGGGAATTTGAAAGAAACCAGAATATCCATCCTAGTAACAGAAAAAGGAATGCTTTACAAACCTTTCAAGCATTTGATCAATAAAGGGTAGGGGAAATGATCCTTCAAGGTAGCCTTATTTAATTTTCTATAATCTATACAAATTCGCCATCCTATAACAGTTTCAGTGGCGACTGGCTCACCCTTGTCATTCTTGACAACGGTCATACCTCCCTTCTTTTGTACTACTTGTACAGGGCTAACCCACTTACTATCAGAGATAGGGTAGGTTATTCCTGCAGCAAGCAATTTCAGAACCTCTTTTTTCACTACCTCCTTCATATTTGGATTAAGTCTTCTCTAAGGTTCTACAGAAGAGGCATGATTGTTTTCAAGAATGATCTTATGCATATAGAAAGAAGGATTAATACCCTTGATATTGTCAATAGTGTACCCAATAACACTATTATATGTTTTCAGAACATTGAGCAATTGCTCCAATTCTGTGTTCTTGAGTTCAGCATTAACAATAACAGGATATGAATTGTTTGGACCAAGATATGCATACTTTAAATTAGAGGGGAGGGGTTTCAACTCTACCTCGTGAGGCTTAGAACTCTCCCCAATACTCATTACACTCAATATCTATGTGATTGGATTCATGGTCGGATCGACCTTCGCTTCTTCAAGCAGCCTGACGTACTCTCTTGACTCCCAATTCCATCATCATCTTCCTTCCCTATTAGCACTTGTTCAAGAGCATCATCTTTTTGATTCAGGGGAAGTTGCTCACCTTGCAGCTCATCAAGCACATCAACCTGACAAACAGTGTCTCCCATGGAGGGAGCACCCATAACATTCAAAAGTGAGTATTCCAATTTCTCATCACCTACTTCAAAAGTAATCTTACCTTTCTTCATATCAATACTTGCACCTGCAGTAGCTAAGAAAGGTCTACCAAGTATAATTGGAACATTCACATCTTCATCCATCTCCATCACAACAAAATCACAGGGTATGAAAAACTTACCTACGCGAAGAGGTACATCCTCAAGTACACCCAAAGGGAACTTCACTGACCTGTCTGCAAGTTGCAGGGATATGCGTGTGGGTTTGAGTTCACCCATTTCCAGCTTCTTGCATATGGACAGTGGCATGAGGCTCACACTTGCACCAAGATCGCATAATGCCTTGTTTATTTCGATATCCCTAAGCTTCACTGGAATCGAATAGCTACCTGGATCTCCTAATTTCTTAGGGAGTGTTATGCAAAATAGCACTGCACTCTGCATTCAAAGCAACTGTAGTATTCTCTTCTAATTTCTTCTTGTTAGATAGCATATCTTTTAAAAAAATTTCATAAGAAGGCATTTCAGATATGGCATCTAAAAAAGGAATATTAATATGAAGCTTTTTAAGAATATCGAGAAACTTACTGAACTTTTTCTCAAGTTTAGCTTGGGCTAACCTTTGAGGAAAAGGAACTTTAGGCACATACGGAGCAAGTGGCTTTGGTGGTGCTTCCTTTAATTCATCCTCGACCTTAGCATCATCTACTTCCTTTTCACTTGCACCTACTTCTTCAATGACCTCCTTTGATGGCTCCTTGGTGGGAGGGTCTTCCATTTGCTTTCCACTCCTCAGGGTAACAGCATTCAATTGGCCTTTTTGAGGTTTTCTGTCTAGCCCGAAAAAGTCCCTAGAATCTTTAAGGATTGGCTAACTTGATTGGCAAGTTGGCTTATCTGGTTTTCCATGAGTTTACTCTGGGCCTGCAACTGTTGGATAGAGCTATTTTGGTTTTGGATGGCACTATTTGTTGCGGTTATAAAGCTCTCTAATGTCACCTCAAGGCTAGATTTTTGAGGTTGTGGTTGCATTGGTTGTTGGGTGTTGGATGGTCTTTGTTGGAAGCCAGGTGGTGGTTGGTTGTAGTTGCTGGGTTTAGGTGGTGGTGGATTTTGATGTGCTTGGGTGTTCTTGTATGAAAATTTAGGATGGTGTTTCCATCCTTCATTATAGGTGTGGAATAGGGGTCATAAGGCCTTTTGGGGTTAGAGGAGTAGAAAGCATTGGCCTGCTCAATTGACATATCCTCTGTATTCTGCGAAATCTGCGGGTAATCTGGTGCAATATGACCCTGCACATTACACAATTGACACAACTCTTGTGGGCTAGTAGAGGTTCCAGCTTGGAACTTATCAAACCTGCTTGTTAGTGCCTGCACAGAACTGGTTAGCATAGTTAAGGCATCAACATCAAGTTTACCTCCTTTTTTCACAGTATTTCGGCCTCCTGGATGATAGTTATCATTGGCTTCCATCGTCTTTATAAGTTCCTTTGCTTCAGTGGGGTTCTTTGTCAAGAGAAAGCCTCCTGACGCAGCATCGATGTAGATCTGGAACTCATGAGTTATGCCATTATAGAATGTCTGCATTAAAATCCACTCTGGAATGCCATGATGAGGGCATTGTCTCTACAGCCTCTTAAACCTTCTCCAAGCCTCATAGAGAGACTCATCATCTGACTGTCGAAAGGTTGATAGCTCGTTCCTCAACCTAGCAGTCTTCTCCTGCCCTAAAAACTTCACTAAGAAGGCCTTCACTAGCTTGTCCCATGTATCGAACGAGCCAGTGCCTTCATCTCTTAACCACTCTTTTGCCCTATCCCGTAATGAGAAGGGGAAAAGGCGTAGTCTGATTGCATCATCTGTAACACCATTCATCTTCATAGTATCACATTTCTCCAAAAAACTATCAATATGACTTACTAGGCAATCATGTGGCAGCCCTGCTAATGAATCATTAGATATGAATTGGATGAATTACGGCTTGAGCTCGAAGTGCTGAGCCGTTATAGGTGGTCTTATGATGCTAGAAAGGACTCCGGTAGTCGTATCAGGAATACCGTACTCCAAAAGGGATTTCGTTGGTTGGTCTACCATGTTTCTCCTACGTCGATTTCTTGTTCTCCTTCTTCTTATAGTTGCCTCGATCTCAGAATCAAATGGTTTAAGATATTCTGAACTTGAGCGTCGTGTGGGCATGCACAAGAAAAACTAGAGAAAAAGTATCAAAAACACAAGAGAGAATAGCCGAAGCAACGAAATAAGCTTAGCAAAAACGAATCACAAATAATCTAATGAAACCGTTAGTCCCCGGCAACGGCGCCAAAATTTGATAGGCGTGTCGCGTACCTAACAAAATATAACCTAACTAACCACTACTATGTAGACTGGCAAACAAGGGTCGGATCCCAAGAGACTAAGGTTCAAAAATAATTAAATAGACTCAAATTCCTACTAAGCAGAAATCAATAATAATAATTAAATAACTAAGGAACTAATGTATGGAAAATTCAAAAATAAACTAAATAATATGAAGAAATCAAGTAATTAAGACATCCAAGATCTAGTATCACCATAATTACGCTTAATGCAATTATATTTCTACCCCTAACATACGATTACAATTGAACGGGGAAAAGTAAACCCTAATAAATACCAAGGACCTCTCTCGAGTATCAATGGCTTCCCTAACATACAATCAAGCCTATTCTCATGGTATCATGCATATTAAGACATTAAACACATTACTCTCACTTCCCAATTATCAAACCCAACTACTCTCGTGTTGAATATCAAACCCTAAATTGATCTACTCAAATCCGTTTAAAACCAACTCTCGTTGTGATAGAAACAATGGAATAATCACAATACTAAGATTACGTCTAACCTAGTATTGGCATAATCACAATCAATTTAGCATAACAATTGCAAAATTCATTAGAGAATTTAAAGATTTAATTTATGCATCAATCATAATTGGCTACTCTAGATCTTGGAATAGAAAATCTACTCACACATATTGAAAGAAACAATAACAATCATAAATATGGAAAACATAATTGCAAAGCAAATATAATTGAAAGAAAATGAAGTAGAAGTGGATACCAAGGATTCTTCAATTGAAGGGAATTAAATTGTTGAAGAACAAGGCTCAAATCTTGTGCAAGGAATTAAAATTACTTCAAAATAATAAACTAGAATTCTAGAGAGAGAAAGAGGAATAATGGAAAACTGAAAAACGTTTCTAAAGATAATTAAAAGAGGTATTTATACCCCTTAAGACCTAAAAAAGATAAAAAATTAAATCGGAGCAGCGCCATAACTGTGCCCGGTCTTCCCGGGCTGTGCCTGCCCGATCGGGCACTTGGGATCAAAGTCGCACAAATTGCTTCAACTGGAGTTCTTCTTTGGCCGGTCCAACCGGGCAGGTTGAGCCCGATCAGGCGCGAGACCAAAATCATCCTGCTGCCTTCTCTTGAGCTTCGTAGCAATGCCAAGCTTCTTCTACCACGCGCCCGGTCTGACCAGGCATGGGCTGCCCGATCGGGCGCTTGGCATAGATGCCATAAATCAACTTCTTTCTTCTTAGCTTCCATCAACCTGAGTTCACTGCTGCGCCCGATCTGACCAGGCATGTGGAGCCCGATCGGGCACAGCTATAAACTTTGCTTTTCTTGCTCTTTCTTCTCGGTCTTGGTTCGTTGTTTAGCTTGCTTATACGTTCTCGTCCACTAACATCTCCAAATCGCTCTAAACATGTCCGAATTGTTCGGAAAACTCCAAATTCCTGTAAAACTCATAAAAGTACACCGAACACACTAGAGAAGAGAATGTTAGCGGGAAATGGCTCAAAAGAGCCTAAAACCATGCAAAAACGTAGTGAAAATTCAGGAAAATATATATATATATAAAACGTGCATATCAGCATCACTACTTTCCTAGGAACGTAAGGTATACTAGGTATACAAATTGTCTTGGTTAAGCTCAACGATATCAGTAAAGAGTCCTTAGATGTCGTGGCAATGGAGATAAAATGTCAAGGAAGCATTAGATGCGACGTTTTATCGAACCAAGAGTAGCTTGGAGCTATTAGCAATTGGATTGCTTACCCTAAAATATTAAGTGATAAGACAAGCCAAAGCATGCTTAATCACTTTCTGATTTTTGGGATCTTGGAATCGTTTTATTCTCACCTAAAAGGGACAAATTTATAATGCGTGGATAAGACGCGTTATAAGATTGAAAGTTTGCATGTATGGCTTTAAATTTCAAACTTATTATGATACTAACTTGATAAGTGGTTATACTTTGCACTTATATTTGTAGAATTCGTAATCAAATTATATTGTTTCCATTGATTGGTAAAAGAAATCTTTCGAGAATGGTTCTCGAAGAAAGAAAAAGGCACTTCTAAGATACAACATCTCATAAACGACTAAAGTCCGAAAGGACGGTTGGATATCATGTTTTCAAAACTAGGTAGTTTTGACAAACATGAAATATTGAGTTGAAAAACTCAAAATTGTCAATAGTTGACAAACCAACATATCTTTTCACTTCATACGCTTATGAGTAGGACTCATTGATGAAGTAATTCAGGTACGAATTAGTTGAAAAGATAGAACTTTGTTTTGCGGCGCATTAGATGCTTAATTATGCCTAACAAAGTATAAAAGTCGAGGAACTTAAAGATATGATTCTTAAAGTTATGAGATGATCTTCTATAAGAACTATATGAAACAAGGAACAAAGAAAAGAATGAGATTCCTTTTCTACGCTTGAGTTCATGTTATTATGGTCAACTTAGCAACTCGTTATCTTCACAAGTATTGGATACTACTTGAGTGTTCCACTTTGAAAGTGACCTCAAACTATTGAAGACAAGCTAAGTTGTTGACTTACAAGCATAGAATGAAAAAAGTAATGCTACATCTGTTGTAAGGTCACTTGTTTTGTTTAAAGTCCTTTTAAAACTAAGGCTGGAACAAATAACGGTTATTGTGTTCCATAATCAGCAAACGATTCGTTTACACACGGAAAGACTCGCATTCAAAAGTAAAAGCAATAGTTGCTAGGTTTACTTAAATGACATGGTCGCATAAACCATGAGTCAAGAATGCTTGATTATAAACAAACATTTCCCAACCATAAAACTCACAAAGTTCAAATTATGGACATGATTTGTGTTCCAAACCCTTTAGCAATGTCACTAACAACAAGAACGTACTCAATGCTCTATTAGATAGAATCTTGATAGATGATCGATTCGGAATCGTTCTAAGACAAGCAAGTCTTACTTGTTGAAATCGACAAACAAAGGAGCTATTGTGCTTGGAATAGACAATTGACTCCGAAAGCTAAAAGGAATTCATTACTTCAATGTCTCACAAGAATTTGCAAGAATATGGCTATATTCATCAAATGTGAGCAAACTGGACCTTGAGTAGCTCAAAAGTTCAGTGAAGTATAATCAACTTGGCAAGATATCACAACGTCTAGCTAGATTAGATCGAGCGATGTTTTCTTGAGCCAAGTGTGACCACATCAAACTTATGAAATTGAAATTTCACAATGAGCTCCACAAAGAACATAGTGTTTCTTGACGGAGACCTTGATGCCATTTGGAAATGACTCGAATGATGATGGATCACATCCCTTCCTATAAAGTTCTTAAAGATTTGCACAAATGACTAAATGTTACACTAAACAAAAATGTCGAAGCTAAGAAAGGACACCATATTCAATTATGGATAGAAATAGTTTCTAGCGTCTTTTCAAGTATATGTTTAGGGCTCTTAGCTCAGTGGGATTTCATTGACTCAGTGGGAGCTAAGTGGCTCAATAAGGGCTAAGATAGCTCAAGAAGGAGCTAACTGTTTGTTTCACAATGAACTTTTACCCAAAGACAATATACATGTCTCTTTGTAAGTATTCAAGTGAGACTACGGGCATTACCTCCACAACCTAATTGAGAACATAGTATTTGTTGCTCTAAATGGTGTCTTTCTGGAAAGTAACACCTTTCCAAAATGACAAGTGGGAGGAAAATCGAACTCGACAAAGTTCGAGAGGACGAGCAACAATGTCAACCTAATAAAACTGACAATCTAAGTGCTTTGGAAGCAGCTGAGAAGATTGGTTAGAATCAAACAGACAATGTAAATGCTTAACCTATTACCCCGTATAACCCCGTATAGGTATAGAATTCACCAAAGGCTTGGATTGAATCCTATAAATTTCTACTAAGTTAGAAATAAACCTAAGACTTACAAGTATACTATTCACCATTGGATGGTGAGGGAATAGTGTCTTGTAAATTAGCTACGACAAATCCAAATTCCAAATAATGGTTAGAGACCATAAAATCCGAAATAGACTCCATGATTGTAAATCATGTTTGGAACTTGATTCACTTGCATGAAGGGTGACAGACCCATCAATCGCAAATAAGAATTCAAGGAGAAAACTGACAAATGTTGAAATGCATATGCATACAAAGCTATATTGGTTGAGAAGGATACAATTCATTCACGGCGTTGATTTTAATAAAAACCTATTCACCAATCGGAATGCTAAAGTCTTTTCGTGATTATTCTAGCAAAATTGCGCATATGAAATATGGCAAAATACGAAACCGCCTTCCTAAAATTGGATTTTGGAAGAGACTATGGAAATAGTCTAAGGGTTTTGTAATTCTAAATAATGCTAGATTTGAAAGCAAGCTCAAGAAATCCATTGTGGGATTAAATGAAGCATTGCATGTAGGAATTGGAACATGTATTCTCATAAAGTCAATAAAAGGTTTGTCTAATGGAGAATCATAGAAATTCTTATAAACAAGAAGTTTAGTGGGAGCAAGAGTCAATCTTTTATGGTCTAACAAGAAATTTGTGGACTCTATTGTGAAATGACTATCAAATACTAAATGCTTAGGTTGGAAAGGAATTTCGACAATGGACCAAGCAAAAGGCGACACTTAGTACATAGTGGGAATTAAGATCTATTGGATAGACTTAATGAAATGTTTAAACGAGTAGAGGAATTTACCGTGTTAAACATGAAGGACTTGAAAAGGCTTTCGACCCATATGTATAAAACTAAGTAAATGTTTGAACAAAGTATAAGCTGGGAAAATACTAAGTCAAACAAGAAAGGCTATAGTAGAGACTTTCAACCGTATCACATAGCAAACAGTTTAGCGAGACTCGGTGAAACTGGATGAGCTAAAAGGTCACATGAATGGGACATATTAACTGATGGACGATTGATGGCCACCACAGATTAGTGTGTAGTATGATTTACAACACCGTTTCTTGTGTTGCAAGGATATAGTAGTCATAAATCATTTGCACAGGTGCCAGTTTGGAACTGCACCGTATCGACCTATGAGAGTACTTTAAGAGATTCAAAATTGTCATAAGTACATTTCTGGTTATAGCTATCGGAACTCGTTTCCTCGACCATGAGTATTGTGAAGTTTTCTTGTTTGAGAACTAGTCTCTTTGATGTTGCCTAACGTCTGCCGTAACTAGGGATCATAACGGGAACACTCAGGAGATTAGGTCCTCTTAGTAAAAGAAACTTACAATGCAAGACTGGGAATGTCCCCCATTAACAAATAGGGAATATGTCTTTGTTGTTTACAAGGCCGCTCGACGAGCGAGACTGTGAAAATGCATGGTCGTGCTCAGATGGATTTTAGAAATCATATGTTTATTGACAGTCGAACTCGAAGATTGAGAAACACTTCTGAACGTAATAAGGATGAAGATGAATCTTACCTTATATTTCACGAAGAGACATTAAGCGACATAGGAAATGGGCTATACATTGTATGCACACTTGTCCGGAAGGACAAGTGGGAGATTGAAAGGAATGGTGTCCTTTAAACAAGTGTATTATTCTGATAGAGGGTTTAGAATTATTACAGAGCTAATTCTTCAGTAAGGTCAAGTGATCAGAATGCCTAGGTGGAGGCCGCTTCCGATTAGTAATATTAAGGTATATTTAATATTACAGCTTAATCTTAACTGAACCCTTCTGGTAGAAACCAATCGAATAACCGATCCGAGACGACGAATTAATCCGAAGGATTTAATGAGTCGTCGGAGTTTTACGAGCACACACGTCGGATATCGAGCCTAGGGCGTCGAGACCGAGCGTCGCAAAATCACAATCAACAAGTACGAGCATAGCCGTAGCACCACATTGGCCTAGCCATGTGAAGTGCTAGGCTAGGCTAGCCCATCCCAAGCCTAGTGCACCATGTGTGTGCTAGGCGCACCATGGTGTTCTAGGCGAGCCATGAGTGCTAGGCGCACTAGGCTGCCCATCGCAGCACCATGTGCGTATGTGCGTGCCTTCGCATGGAACAGCACCGCATCATGCGTGCTTGGGTGCCTAGGCACCATCGCAGGCCACACGCACCAAGAACAGCCCATCGCAGTGCTGGGCACTTGCGTATGTGCGTGTGTGTGTGTGACTCGCACCATCGCAAGCTCCAGCACAAGCATACGCACTATCGCATGGCTAGGCCAGTGCGTATGTGCATGTGCATGTAGGGCATCGCAGCAGCAACACTAGCCTCGCTCAGTGTGCGTGTGCGTGCAAGCCACGCATATGCTTGAGGCGGTTTGAGGTGAGTGGGGACCAAAGGCTTGGAGCATGCCTTGGGGAGCAAGGCAATGGTGCCCCCCAAGGTTCATGGTCCTCACCTAACTCTCTTTCTTCCCTTAACACTTGTTGCATTGTGATTGCATTTACTTAATTATTTAATTTAGAATTAAATAAATTAATGCTTTTGCACATGATCCCACATTGATCATGAAATGGGATTCAAGTTCCCATTCTCTATATTTACCCACTTGATTGGGATTTTGAGAATAACACTTGAATTGAAAAGTAAAGGAAACTCCATTGTTGAGCATACCTTGAAATTCGTAAAACTCCAAGTTTATATTTTGTCCGTGCCTCGACTAACCTTCGAGGCTTAGGACGATCGGGTCGGGTTCGAGGGTACGATCCCGTTGGAGACCTTGTATTTTCGGGGTTCAAGTAAGAGCTCATAGTTGAGTGAAGCACGCGTCAAAAGTATAATTTTTTATCCTTTTATTATGCTTTTAATTATGTTTTGCTTGTTAATTGCATTTATTATGGGGGCGGGTCTTGGCGGGTTTCATTCCGGGTAGTGTGGGTCACTACGAAACCCTACAAGATCCATATACCCTTCACATTTGTAGGGGGTGGTAGGCGCTCAATTACCTCGATCTTGGCACGATCTACTTCAATGCCCCTACTTGAAATCACATGACCAAGAACAATGCCCTCATCTACCATGAAATGACAGTTTTCCCAATTCAAAACTAAGTTCACCTCTTGACATCTTTTTAACACTTTAATCAAATTTGAAAGAAAAGTGTCAAAAGATGAACCAAAAATAGAAAAGTCATCCGTGAATACCTCGATTGATGATTCAAGCATGTTAGAAAAGATAGACATCATACACCTTTGAAAAGTGGAAGGTGAATTACAAAGTCTAAATGGCATCCTTTAATATGCAAAGGTGCCAAATGGACATGTGAATGTAGTCTTTTCTTGGTCGTCGGGTTGGATTGGGATTTGGAAGAATCCTAATTATCCATCCAAGAAGCAATAATGACTATGTGATGCTAGTCTTTTCAATATTTGATCAATGAAGGGGAGTGGGAAGTGGTCTTTTTGGGTGGATTTATTCAATGTTCAATAATCAATGCACATCCTCCACCCGGTGACCGACCTCGTAGAAATGGTCTCACCCTTATCATTTTTTATGATGGTCATGCCTCCTTTTTTAGGCACAACTTGGACCGGGCTAACCCACTTATTATCATAGATAGGGTAGATTATGCCCGCTTCAAGAAGTTTCAAAACTTCTTTTTTCACCACTTCCTTCATGTTTGGATTGAGCCTTCTTTGGTGCTCAATTGAGGAAGCATGATCATCATCAAGTAGAATTTTATGCATGCATATGGTGGGACTTATCCCCTTAATGTCATCAATTTTGTACGCAATGACATCTCTATTCTCCCTTAAAACAACTAGGAGTTTCTCAAGATAGGTGTCATCGAGCTTAGCATTGACAATAACGGGATAACTCTCACTATAATCAAGAAAGCATATTTAAGTAGAGGGGGAAGGGGTTTAAGTTTAACCTTATTAGGAGGAGGCGTAGTCCTCTCCTCTTTTGCTTCCACGTTAAGCACTTCAAATTTCATCACATCGTGGACCAAAGGTTGGTTGATTAAGAGATCATACCCCTTTGCTTCTTCACCCTCCTCAACTAAGCCTTTCCCGTTAGGATAGCTTGTAAAGGATCTCTTTTATACAATCTTTCTCGGAACTCTTGTAAGTCCCTCTCCAATGTGTCAATTCTATGAACCTCATCAATCAATGGCTTTTTCAAAGTTTGTGAGAATGAAAATGAAATTTTCTCATCTCCCACATTCAAAGTCAATCTTCCTTCCTTCATATCAATCACCACTCCTGCGGTGTTCAAAAATGGTCTCCCCAAAATGAGGGGTACTCTAGCTTGTATCTTCTTCCATCTCCATTACCACAAAATCACATGGCACAAATACTCTTCCAACTTGAACCGGCACATCTTCAAGAATCCCCAAAGGTAGCCTAACCATGCGGTCGGCTAATTGTAAGGACATTCTTGTTGGTTTCAAGTCTCCAACTTTCAAGCCCTTTGCAATAGAATAGGGCATAAAGCTCACACTTTCCCCAAGATCACACAAAGCATCCATAGCTTCCAAATCTCCAATCTTCACCGGTATTGCATAGCTACCGGGGTCACCAAGCTTTTGGGGAAGCTTGTTTTGAATGATTGCACTCACCTCTTTAGGAAGGGAGATGGTTGCACTCTCTTCAAGCCTACTCTTGTTGGATAGAAGATCCTTCAAAAAATTTGCGTAGGTAGGCATTTGTGACATAGCATGAAGAAAGGGGATGTTCACTTAGTTTGAAGTCCTCTCATGACTTTAAGAAATTTTGAAAACTTCTCATTCAACTTTTTCTCTACAATTCTATAAGGAAATGGAATGGGGGGCTTATACACTCTCATAGGGGGCTTTTCTATTCTTTCTTCATCTCCCTCATCTTTCTTTGTGGCTCTCTCATCACTCTTTTGTTGCTCTTTTCTCTTAAATTCAACTACTTTATTTTCAATATCATCCTCACTTCTCACCACAACTCCCTCATCTCTCTTTTGTGGCTCCTCTTCACTCATAACCGGACCCTCATAACCTCTTCCCGATCTCAAAGTAATAGCCTTAGCTTTCTCCTTTGGGTTCACTACCGTTGAGCTTGGAAAGTGACCACTAGGATTGGAGGATGAACTTCCAACTTGTTGTGCAATTTGAGCCAATTAGCTCTCAATTATCTTATTGTGCGCTTAAAGTTATTGGATGTTTGCATTCATATCTGCATTGTTCCTCACTTGTTGTGTCATGAAAGTTTCAAGAACGGATTCAAGGCTAGTCTTTTGAGGAGGTGGAGGAGGAGGAGTGGGTTGGTTATATTGTGGTCTTTGTTGGTTTTGATCCCTTTGGTTAGGTTGACGACATGGAGCTTGTTGGTTTTGAGAATGGGGTTGGTTGTAGTGGTTTTGAGGTTGGTTTTGATTTGGTTGTAGTTGTTTTGTGGGGGGCCTTGGTTGTGTTGCTTCCATCCCGTGTTTTGTTGGGGTTTCCAACTTTGATTGTAAGATTGGGTGTATTGCTCATTTCTTTGCCCAATTGTCGCCGCTTGCTCTTGATCGTTGAGTTGCAATAGGAGGAAAAGTGATCATTTCCTCTACAAGTCTCACAAGACATGACTTGTGAGGAAGAGCTTGAGGGTGTGAGGGTGGCTTGATCTAGCTTGTGAGCTAGCATATTGAACTTTGATGCAATAAGATCTATTGCACTAAGATCATGAATTCCGCCCTTCTTTGTTTGAGGTTGCCTTCGATCACCTCCATATGTGACAAGCTAAAGTCGTATCACCCAATCAAAATAATTACCTAAGTCCTCTAACTAAAGTAGATAGGGAAGTAGGGTCGAATCCACTGGGAAACAAGTCTTTCTATTCCTAAATAATTAATATAATCTAGATAATCAAGTAGCCAAATTATTTTTTATAGGAATCGAACAAAGGAGGATGATTAAACTAAAACAAATTGAATAAGGGAGGAAATCAATAAATCAAAACCTAGGGTATAGGTTCACCAATAAATAATATTCCAGGATAAAACACAACAATCAATTATCAATGCATCTATTAATCAGATCATAAAGGGCTTTCTCTACGTATTACAATCACAGAATTAATCTATCGGTATTAAATCGCATCTCTCGAATCTTGAATTAACCACTTATAAATTAACCTTCCTATTGGAACTAAGACTAAACATTAATTCACATCTCTCGAATCTCGAATCAATATTGCATAACTCATACAATTAAACACGCGCAAATCTAATTGCATAGCATTAAATAAATCAATAGGAAATCAATCAAGCATTGACAATCAACAATAATAAATTACCCCTTCATATTATTTATGGATCCCCAAAACCCTAGATATAAACTACTCGTGCATAATTAAAACTAAACTAATCAAAGCAATTAAACAAAGCATAATAAATCAAAGCAATTAAATTACTGAAAATAAAAGGGGAAGAAATCGTGACCAAAATAAATGGAAATAATGAATTGTATAAACTCTAAGAGTGTAGAGAGAGAAAACAAGAGTACTAACGAAAAGCTTAAAACTAAAAATCTAGAAATTAAGTAATGAAAGACGTCCAAAACTCGCTTAACAAAAGCATACTTATACTTAGCCTAGAAAATCCTAATTAAAACAAAGTAAAAGTCGCGCTAATCTCCTCAGAAACATGAGCCCGGTCGGGCAGAGGTTCGCCCGGCCGGGCCCGCCTTCGGGCGAAGAGCTGCTTCTTTCCATCTGCCTCGCCCGGTCGGGCGCGCCTCAGGGCGAGAGTCTTCCCGGTCGGGCGAGCACTCGAGCATATGTGGACTTCTTCGATTGGGCTATTTTCTTAGCCCAATTCGCATTTCGTCCTTGGTCATTAAGACTCGGTCCATTGCCTGGGTCTCTTCTTCTTCGCCGAGCCCTTAATCACCGATTTGATTGCTCTAACGCGGGTTGGGCTTCAAAATGTGGTAATAATAATGTGATCCTACTCCAACGCTTGTAGTGGATCAAATAAGTCCAGGAGAATGCTCCAAATCCGCAATTTCCTATAAAACAATACCAAACCTACGAATACTCTAGAAAACACATATTAGTAATAAGAGTGGCTCTAAAGAGCCAAGAATACTCCTAAATATGTCCAAGGGACGGGGGTAAAACACTATATAAAATGAACATATCAATATGCATAATCATCTTATATGCATCACCCACCGATAGCTTTTTGAGGCTACCACCGACCCGGAATCTAGGTTAGCCCTTGAAGTAGGAGTAAGATCGTCATAGAAGCTTTGTACAATGATCCATGATGTAAAACCATGGTGGGGGCATTTCCTTGTGTAATCTTTGAAACGCTCCCAAGCTTCACTCAAAGTTTCATCAATGTCTTGATTGAAATTGGTGATCTTTCTTTTTAATTCGATG
This sequence comes from Chenopodium quinoa, assembly GCF_001683475.1. Classification (NCBI taxonomy): domain Eukaryota; kingdom Viridiplantae; phylum Streptophyta; class Magnoliopsida; order Caryophyllales; family Amaranthaceae; genus Chenopodium; species Chenopodium quinoa. The sequence goes on along the minus strand of NW_018744118.1, from coordinate 317,711 downwards.
GTCTTTTCCAGAGGACAATACTTTCCAAGAAAGGCTCTAGTGACTTCGTCCCATGTACTCAATGATCCCTCTTCAACCGTTCTCAACCAATTCTTTGCTTTATCACGGAGGGAGAATTGAAACATGTGCATACGGATGAACTCTTCCGAAATGTTGTTTCGATGGTTGTACACAACTCAAGAAAGTTGTCCAAATGAGCAAAAGGAAACTCATGAGGACTACCTCCGAATTGATCTCTTTGAATCATGCGGATGAGTTGAGGTGAAAGCTTGAAGTTGTTTGCATTTGTGGTGGGGAGACATATGCCACTCCGAAGTTGGAATGCGTTGGGGTGGTCATAGTCTCGTAGCAAAGGTTGTGGAGGATTCTCTCCCATGTTATCTTCTTAGTTAGTTCCAAAAACCTCTTCCGGATCGGAATTCGAATATATAATGGAGAACTCGAGTGTGCCGTGCAAAAGTCTCCTCATGTTTCTCAAAGTCCTATTTAACTCTGGATCAACGGGAATAAGCGGTGATTGCTTACTCTTTCGTGTCATGCAAAGTAAAACAAAGCTAAGAAAAACGTTAGCAATGACTATCACAAGTTAAACACACATAAACAAAAATTAAGGTAAGATAACTATTATACATATACACACATTTAGTCTCATTCAACAATAATACATTCAATGTGACTTTGCCTCCCCGGCAACGGCGCCAAAAATTTGATAGGTCATCGTCGAGCCTACCAAAATATAATCCTATCTTGGTCTCACTAACTAATAGCAAGGGTAAGAAAGGGTCGAACCCAAGAGAGGCGTTGAATCAACCACCGAGATACTACCGTTTAAATAAGCTAAATGAAGTCGAAATTTTTTTGGTCTTGAGTAACTTCTACTAGTTCCATTCAAATAAAGCTAAGAGGAGATTAGCGATATTTAGAGGAAATCTAAGGCTCGGGTTATACCACTCAACTTCATCACAAATCACAATTAGCATGCAACAATCAAGGTAAATTAAGGGGATAAATTAGGGGAAGTCATCTAAGGAACCCAACTACTCTCTCAAGCTAGAGAGATTATTTGAATCATGAATACAACCTACTCTCGTGGTTACAAAGCATAAAACAAGTGTTGAAACATAATCATGATGACATAAACATTCCCTTGACCAGAAAGTCCTATTCTCGTGGCATTTCAAGACAATTAAGCATAAGGGAGCTAACTCAAGTTCATCTCTCGATCCTTCGTTGAGAAAGCTTGGATAAATAGTTCTAGCAATGGCCATATACAAGAACTGAACAATTAAACCACTTAAGCTCAACTAATTAACACCCATTAATTACCAAATTATTATATGCAACAAGTAATTAGCTTAGTGACTACATTGAGGGTTTTACCCAAACCCTAGAAAATTAGACTACTCACAATCCATGGAAGTTAAAGTAATTAAAGATTTCAAGCAATTCATGAATGGATTCAAACTAAGGATTGAGCTAATTAACAATCTAAGCATGCAAGAATTAAGAAAGTAATTAACAACTAAGTAAAGAGAAATGGAAGAGAAGCGTAAGAAATAGTTACTATGAAGCTTCAAACTTGAACAACAATGGTGGAAACTTGTCTTCTACAATGGTTGAAATTGAGTTTTCCAAGCTAATAATTAGAATATAACTAATGATTTGAGAATTTAATGTTCTAGGATTGCAAAATTAAAAGAAAGCTCTATAAACTTTTATGTCCCGTACAAATAAGCTCAAAGGGGATATTTATAAGACCCCCAAATAAAAAGGACGGAGAAAACGAGGAAAGAGTTCGACTGCAGGTCTGCACGGACGTGCCAGGTTTGGCGCAGACGTGCAACCTAAGCTGCACGAACGTGCCTCCCTATGCACGGCCGTTCAGGGCAAGGCAGTAGCTACTGTTTGGGCTAGAAATCCAACACGGACGTGCCAATTATCGCATGGAGCCTCTTTTGCGCGGACGTGCCAACTTAAGCATGGTCGTTTAGGCCTTGACAGAAGGTTTTGATTTGCTGGAGCACTCCTGAACGGACGTGCTGGGTATCTTGCATGGACGTGCATGCTCAGGCAGAAGGTCTTGACTTACTGGAGCACTCTTGCACGAACGTGCAAGGTATGGCACGGCCGTGCAGGTTCTTCTAAGCCCTTTTCTTCACCTTTTCTTCAGTTTTGCTCCTTTCCTTGGCTTCTTTCTATCATTTTCTTGCTTTTAGCCTCGGTTTAATATCCATAGGCTTCATTTGGTCCTCTTTGGACCTAAAATCTCGACAAAAACACTAACAACCCGTGAAGCATAGGATACACAAAAATTGCATAATAATAGAGTAAAAGTGAACCAAAACACAAATTTATCAAGTAAACTAGGTTCAAAAACACCCTAAAATCATAACAAATAGCAAGTTATCAACCATCCTTAAAATTACAAAACATGCTTCTTTGTGGTGATAACTATAAGAATCATAGGAGGAAAGAAGGAAAATCAAAAGTCACTTCTTGGGAGAAATTAAAGAAACACTTGAATAAATAGCGCTTTTGTGCTCGAGATTATTTGCAAGATGCTTATTTTAAATTGAATGCTTATGTTGGTAGAGAAGTGTACTAAGGAGTTTGAGAAACTCTCTATTTTGAGTGAAATTGAAAAGGCCTCGAAGCATAGGATTTTCTATGTTTGTTAGTGGACTTGAGAGGAAGCTTGGACAAAAGGTTCATGTTTATGCCCATGGAAGAGTTTGAAAAGTGTGATAAAATAAGTAGTGCTATTGTGTATTCTAAACCTTCTTTTAAGAATCCATTTGCTTCAAAGTGTGAGATAAGCAAGCCCATTTCAAAGGATGACAAAGGCAAGGCTCTCCCATGCATTCTTCTAGCTAGGATGACCAAAGCATGAGCAAGAAAGTTTCCTACTGTAACACCCCCAAATCTCCCTCTACGGAAATACTAGTATAATATGTATAATTATAACATAGAGATAGATTTAGTAGTATTACCGCCACGTAATTACGCAAGGCTACTCAAAACTACTAAACTAAACCAAAACTTTGTAAAGAAACTCAACTTTCTTTTTTTAATAATTATAACATGATTATGAATACATAAAATAAAGATAAAACCAACATTCCAAAACTAGGTGAAGCAAATCCCGGGACTCCCAAATGCTCATTCACGACTCCACCTGAAAATAGTCAACATTGCTTACCATTAAGGAAAACAGGGCGAACCAAAACAAATAAGAAATACGGATTAGCAAAATATGTTAAGTACGATATGTAGGGTTTCGTAGTGACATGACACTACGCAGAAGGAAACCCCCCAAGACCCGCCCCTTAATTAAATCAATTAACAAGCATAATAAACTTAATCAAACAAGATTAAGAACAAGAATTATACCTTTGTTGCGTGCTTCGCTCCCGAAGAGCTCTTACTTCAAAATCCCGAAACTACAAGATCTCCGACGGATCGTACCCTTCGACCCGACCCGAGCGTCCTAAGTCTTGAAGGTTAGTAAAGACCCGGACAAAACAAAACTATGAGTTTTACGAATCAAAGGTCTACTCTAGTTATAAGAGTTGCCTTTTTAATTCCACTCAAGGTTGTGTATTTCCCAATACCATGCCTTTGGTATTTATAGGGAAATGCACCCTTGATTTCCAATCTCCCATCAATGAGGGAGAGTTGGTAAAAATCAACTATTTATTTAATTCTAAATTAAATAAATAATCAACTTAATCACATTGCGACAAGTGGCACAATCACATGCTTGAGTGATGGCCAAGGCTAGGAGGGGGGACCATTTGCCTTGCTCCCCAAGGCCTTGATTTGGTCCCCACATCCATGCACAAAACCGGGTCAAGGAGGGCTAGCTGGCTGTCAGCTAGGGCTGCTAGCTAGCATTGCCTTACTGCCCAGCACCCCAGCCAACCAGTGCGTGCTGGTGTTGGGCTGTGCTGGTACTGTGTGCTGGCGCTAGTGCGTGCTAGTGCCATGCGCTGGTGCGTACTGGTGCTAGCCCTAGCACTCCCACGCACTTCCTCGCACACTCACACACTCCCACACTACGCGCACCCACGCATCCAGCCCCATGCTCGCAATGCCTAACATGCATGCTGCTAGCGAGCCACGCATGCTGGGCTTGACGCTTCTTGCTAGCTCTTCCACGCATACACTCGCACAGCCACACGCACCAGCCTTGTCCATGCACCACGCACTATGCATGCATCAGCCTCGACCATGCACCACGCACCACACATGCGCCAGTGCCTAGCACTAGCTGTGCTTGGTGCGTGTGGTCCTGCCATGCGCGCCCAGCATTGTGCTAGGGCTACGACGGCACCCAGCCATCCCAGGGTACGCATGGTGCGCCTAGAAATGCTGCCTAGGCTGCGATGGTGCCCAGCCACCCTAGGGCACGCATGGTGCGCCTAGCGATGTTGTATAGGCTGCGATGGGCTGTAATGAGCTGCGATGGTGCGCCTAGCACACCTAGTGTGCTTAGGCTTGCGCCTAGCCATGCTAGGTGCATTTTAGCTCAAACTAGCCTAGCATCCACATGGCTAGGCCAGTGTGGTGCTAGGCCTATGTTCATACTTGTCGCTTTGTGATTTTGCGACGCTCGGTCTCGACGCCCTAGGCTCGATATCCGACGTTTGTATTCGTAAAACTCTGTCGACTCATTAAATCCTTTCGTATTTATTCGTCGTCTCGGATCGGTGATTCGATTGGGTTCGACTCGAAGGGTTCAGTTAAGATTAAGTTATAATATCAATTGTACCTCGATATTACTGATCGGAAGCGGCCTCCACCCAGGCATTCCGATCACTTGATCTTACTAAAGAATTAGCTCTGTAACAATTCTAAACCCTCTGTCGGAAGAATACACTTGTTGGAAGGACACCATTCCTTTCAATCTCCCACTTGTCCTTCCGGACAAGTGTGCATACAATGTATCGCCTATTTCCTATGTCTCTTAATGTTTCTTCGTGAACTATAAGGTAAGATGTATCGTCATCCTTATTACGTTCAGAAGTGTTTCTTGATCTCCGAGTTCGACTGTCAATAAGCAGATGATTTCTAAAATCCATTTGAGCACGGCCATGCATTTTCACAGTCTCGCTCTTCGAGCGGCCTTGTAAACAACAAAACATATTTCCCTATTGTTAATAGGGGGACAATCCCAGTCTTGCATTGTAAGTTCCTCTTACTAAGAGGACTTAGTTTCCCGAGTGTTCCCGTTATGATCCGCAGTTACAGCAGACGTTAGGAAACATCAAAGAGTCTAGTACTCAAACAAGAAAACTTCACAATACTCATGGTCGGAGGAAACAGGTTTCAATAGTCGTAATGAGAAATGTACTTATGACAATTTGAAATTTCTTTAAAGTACTCTTATAGGTCTTATCTAGTACGGTTCCAAACTGTACCTGTGCAAATGATTTATGACTGTCACGTCCTCGCAGCACAAGAAACGGTGCTGTAAATCATACTACACATTAATCTGTAGCGGTCATCAATCGTCCATCCGTTAGATGACCTAGATTAGGGACAATTTTCGATTTAAATATACAATGTTCACTTAACATGTGTTTCTTTATCCAAGACATGGTCTTGATACCCAGTTTTGAATATTTCCGTAAATCGAATGGACTCATTATTTAATTCTAAACCACAATTAAATAGCAATGGAGTGAATGACAATTTTGCACAAAAATTAATTACTCCATAAATGAATGGTTTCAATACAGTGTCTTACATTAAAACTACCAGTTTAATTAAAACACATGTACAGGGAATTTCAAAGCCAGTTTCCAATATGCTTGATTCCCATCGCCTCAATGTTCTTGTTGTGTTTCACCTTAGGCAGCGGTTTAGTCAAAGGATCGCCCACATTATCATCTGTGCCAATCTTACAAATTCTTATTTCACCTTCGGATTTCCATTCCCTTATCATGTGAAATCGCCTTTGCACGTGTTTGACCTTCTGGTGTTCTCTCGGCTCCCTGGCCTGAGCGATAGCTCCATTGTTAGCACAATAGAGGTCTATCGGCCCCTTGATTAAGGGTATAACACCAAGTTCGCTGATGAACTTACGAATCCAAACAGCTTCCTTGACAGCTTCTGAAGCGGCCAAGTACTCGGCTTCAGTTGTAGAGTCTGCAGTGGTGCTCTGCTTGGCACTTTTCCAACTAAACGCTCCTCTATTTAGGAAAAATATGTACCCTGACTGTGACTTGAAGTCATCTCTGTCAGTCTGGAAGCTAGCGTCGGTGTAACCTTCAACAACTAGTTCTTTGTGGCCTCCATACACCAGGAACTTATCCTTGTTCCTTTTCAGGTACTTTAGGATATTCTTGGTCGCAGTCCAATGCGCCTCTCCTGGGTTCTATTGGTATCGGCTCGTTGCACTCAGGGCATACGATACATCTTGCCTTGACATATCATGGCATACATGATCGATCCAATCAGCGAAGCATATGGGATCTGATTCATTCTTTCTCGCTCAACAGGTGTCTATGGACACTGTTTCTTGCTGAGAGTTATGCCATGGGACATGGGTAAATGCCCTCTCTTGGCATTCTCCATGTTGAATCAAGTCAGTACTTTATCAATGTAAGTGCTCTAGCTTAATCCAATCATCCTTTGAGATCTATCTCTGCAGATCTTGATGCCCAATATGTACTGTGCCTCTCCTAAGTCCTTCATTGAAAAGCACTTTCCCAACCAGCCCTTTACGGACTCTAGTAATTTTGTGTTGTTTCCAATGAGAAGTATGTCATTGACATACAGGACTAGGAATGAAATATCACTCCCACTGACCTTCTTGTATACACAAGATTCATCTGGATTCTTGCCAAAACCAAACTTGCTAATGGCTTCATCAAATCACAGATTCCAACTTCTGCTGGCTTGCTTTAGTCCAGAAATGGACTTCTTCAGCTTGCAAACCTTTCCAGCGTTGCATGGATCGATAAAACCTTCTGGCTGTGTCATATACACAGTTTCTTCCACAATTCCATTAAGGAAGGCGGTTTTGACATCCATTTGCCATATTTCATAATCGTAATATGCAACAATTGCTAGGATGATCCAGACGGATTTTAGCATTGCAACTAGTGAAAAAGTTTCATCATAGTCAATTCCGTGGATTTATCTATAGCCTTTTGCCACCAGTCTAGCTTTGTATATCGATACATTTCCATCCTTGTCTGTCTTCACTTTGAAGATCCATTTGCAACCAATGGGTGTATAACCCTCGGGCAAATTCACCAAGTCCCAGACTTGATTTTCAGACATGGAGTCCATCTCGGATCTCATGGCCTCTTGCCATTTTGTAGAGTCGGGGCTCGTCATAGCTTGCTTGTATGTCCCCGGCTCATCACCATCCATGACTAGGATGTCCTGATCATCGGTTAAGACGATACCGAGGTATCTGTCTGGTTGAGATCTTTGCCGTTGCGACCTACGAAAGGTAATCGGTTGAGAATTTTCATTGTCATTTGATTCAGACCAATCTTCTTAGATGCTTCCAAAGCATCTAGATTGTCAGTTTTGTCAGGTTGACATTGTTGCTCGTCCTCTCGAACTTCGTCGAGTTTGATTTTCCTCCAACTTGTCATTTTGGAAAGGTGATCCTTCTCCAAAAAGACACCATCACGAGCAACAAATACTTTGTTCTCGGATTTATTGTAGAAGTAATACCCTTTGGTTTATTTTGGATATCCCACAAAGAAACACTTATCCGATTTGGGGTGAAGTTTTGTCCGAAATTAATCACTTGACATATGCTTCGCATCCCCAAATCTTGAGAAAAGACAACCTAGGAGATTTCTTAGTCCATAATTCATATGGAGTCTTTTCAATAGCTTTTGACGGAGCTCTATTCAGTGTTAGTGCTGCAGTTTGTAGCGCATGTCCCCAAAAAGAGATAGGGAGTTCACTGAGACCCATCATTGATCGAACCATGTCTAACATGGTTTGATTCCTCCGTTCGGACACTCCGTTCCATTAAGGAGTTCCGGGAGGTGTCAACTCTGAAAGAATACCATTTTCTTTCAAGTGATCGTCGAATTCATGGCTCAAATATTCGCCACCTCGATCCGATCGAAGTGCTTTAATTTTCTTGCCAAGTTGATTTTCAACTTCTTTCTGAAATTCTTTGAATTTCTGAAAGGATTCAGATTTATTCGACATTAAGTAGATATAGCCATATCTACTAAAATCGTCGGTGAAGGTGATGAAATATCGATAACCTTGTCTTGCGGGTGTACTCATTGGTCCACATACATCCGTGTGTATTAGACCTAATAAGTCACTTACCCTTTCTCCCAACTTGGAGAATGGTTGTTTTATCATCTTGCCTAAAATGATCCTTCGCAATTTTCAAACGACTCTAAGTCGAATGAGTCAAGAACACCTTCTTAAAGAAGTTTCTTGATGCGCTTGATGTTAATATGGCCAAGACGACAATGCCACAAGTAGGTTTGATTCGACTCGATGGTCTTAGCCCTTTTGGCAGTATTATCGATGTTATAAACCTGTTTGTCTAGTGAAAGCACATAAAGACCACTTTCTGAATGTGCCTTACCATATAAAACATTATCAAAATAAATAAAACAACTATTGTTTTTGATTCGAAATTCAAATCCTTTGGCGTCCAACGCCGATATTGAAATAATGTTTTTGGTCACTCTTTTGAAACATGATAGCAATTTTCAAGTTCTAGAATAAGCCCTGAGGGCAAAGACAAACTGAGAGTTCCAACGGAGACGGCAGACATCCTTGCTCCATTGTCGACCCGAAGCTCGACCTCTCCCTTCTCTAGCCTCCTATTTATCCTTAGTCCCTAAGCATTGGAACAAAGGTGTGAGCCATATCCGGTATCTAATACCCACGATGTTTTTCTAGCGAAGTTTAAGTCTATAACGAAAATATTTGATGAAGAAGCAACGTTGTCGTTCTTCTTATCTTCCTTGAATTTGAGGCAGTCCCGTTTCCAATGTCCCTTCTTCTTGCAGTAGAAACATTCGGAATCAGATTTAGAAGAGGCTGCCTTTTTGTCCTTGCTGCCCTTGGCAGATTTTGACTTAGGCGGGAACTTCTTCTTTTTCCCTTTAAAGCTCTTCTTTTTGCCCGGACCTTTGAATGGCTTGCCCTTCCTCACCATGAGCATGTCATGTTTGCCCTCATCCTTGAGGGTTTTCTCGGCTTGCTTCAACATACCATGAAGCTCGGTGAGGGTTTTCTCCATACTATGCATATTATAGTTCATTTTAAACTGATCATAGCCTTTGTGAAGCGAGTGGAGAATCATGTCAATTGCCATCTTGGTTGAATACCCAGCATCAAGCCTTTAAATGTTCTCAAATAATCCAATCATTTTGAGGACATGCAAGCTGACTGGCTCTCCTTTTTTGATCTTGCTCTCAAAGATCTGCTTGTGGGTCTCGAACCTTTCAGTTCGGGCCTGCTCTTGAAACATATTTTGAAGCTTAGAAATGGTCTCAAAAGCCGTCTCCTTTTCAAAGAAAGTCTTTTGAAGGTCCGGAGACATAGTGGCCAACATGATGCATTTGACATCCCGATTGGCACTTTGCCATCGGTTAAGGGCAGCCTGAGTGACCTCCTCATTTGGGATGTATTCCTTTTGCTCTTGCATTAATAAAATGCGCAGATTTATTTGCCAATCAAGAAAGTTTGGCCCGCTCAACTTCTCCTTGTCGAGAATTGAGTGCAAAGAGAATTGGTTGTTGTTTGAGTTACTTGCAGACATGGTTCTACAATTGAAAGAATTTGAAGTGAAAAACCATTCATAAATCAATAAGTTGAAATTTAAAACGTTCATGCATATTTTCAATCTTATTGAGCATTTTATCCACGCATTTATAAAATTGTCCCTTTTAGGCGAGAATAAAATGATTCTGAGATCCCAAAGATCAAGAAATGGTTAAGCATGCTTTGGCTTGTCTTAATCATTAAATATCTTAAGGTAAGCAATCCAATTGCTAATAGCTCCAAGCTACTCTCGATTTGATAAAATGTCGCATCTAATGCATCCTTGACATTTTATCTCTTATGCCACGACATCTAAGGACTCCTTACTGATATCGTTGAGCTTAACCAAGACAACTCGTATACCTAGTATACCTTACTTTCCTAGGGAAGAAGTGATGTCTCACTTTGGCGTAGTCCATCACGTACGTGCATTAGTTCGGTAAGTGTTGTTCTTGGAACGACAAATTTTAGCTAAATATTATTAAGGGACCTAGGGTTTCTATGTTGGTTGATTTAAGTGAACTTAACTAATCGTCGCAGCATATAAAAATCCTAGACATGCATCTAGCAATCATATATAACAACAATGTATATAAAGCATAAAATAGATGCATTTCACAACTAGCATGACCCCTTGAAATCTTCAATTTCCATGGGTCTTCATTTTGGCTCGTCTTCATGGAAACGCCATCTTGAGACATCTTGGCCAAAAATAAAATAAAGCTAGCTAGAACGACTAAGATTAATCAAATAGTACAAAAATACTTAACGGTTCGCAGATCGTATTTAGATTTACAAAAATACATAACGGAACACAGTCCGTATTTTCTATCCTAGTTGGGCCCCACTAGTTGCCATTTTCAAAGACCTGTTTTGAAAGACAATCTTCCATTCACCCATTCACTATTTGTGAATGGCCCATGCAATTTTACGAAATACATAATTAAACACGCAAAACTAGTAACTGACTTAGGTGGTTAATCCAATTAACGCGCCTAATTAAAACTAGTCAAAGTTGTTTAATCCATTATTTCTAAACGCAAAAAGCTCACGCAATTAATTAAGCTCCCACTAAATTTCTCATCCGTACTTAATTAATCCGATTAATTAAGTCGGCATAACCCATAATTTGTCAAAATTTTGCAAAATCGAAAATCGAGGTTTTTAACCTTGTTAAAATAATTATTTGAAATTATCAAAACGGCAAGATTTTCGCAAAATCACATAGCTCAAAACTAAGCAACGAAGCCTTACCCAAGCATGGTGCATTGCGCAGCATGGCTGCTAGGCAGCAGTGGGCTGGCTGGCTGGGGCTTGCTGCCTCGCTGCCCAGCAGCAGCACAAGCTTCCCAGCAGCCTACGCCACACAGCACTAGCAGCATCAAGGGCTGGGCTGGCGCTTGGTGCTAGCGTGCTGCGCCCAGCACAACACACTACGCTGGTTAGCACCACGCATGCCTGCTCACATGCTAGCGCCTGGCAGCAAGTGGGGCTGGCTGCTGCTTGATACCACGCTGCCCAGCAGCGCCCCTAGCACCCAGCAACCAAAGCCACTACCCAAGCCCAGCCTTAACACCCCTCACCACAAAGCCACGCAACATTGATGCTCAGCCATGCGCACCATAGGCAGCCTACATGTGGGCTGCTAAGCAGCCCGGCTAGCCTTGGTGACGCTTGCGGTTTTGCATCGATTTGCGTGCATTTCACTCGGAATTTTAATTCCGATTTATGTGTGGCATAAATTAATTCTAAATTACATTTTAGAATTAATTTGACGAAAAATAAAATAAAATAAGTCTAACTCAAATAAATTTAGTTTTATTGGTGCACAAGCCTAAACTATCCAAAAATTTTATTTTGAACAAAATTAGGACTTTCTTAATGCTTGAAATAAAATGAGCTATGTCCATAATTAATCTTGCCAATATGCAAATTAATAATGGATTTGACAAATGGGAGTTGGAAAAATAAACTAATCATCTAATGAAAATTTTTCCAACTTTCATACTTGTGAATACCAAGATTACATCTTCCAATATGAAGATTAATCAAATTTTACTCACAAGTATTTGAACTTGATGGATTTTAATCAACCAAAAATGAAAAAAATCCAAACTTTGTTCAATATGGAATTTATGGTTAGGGTTCCAATCATTTAAACCTTTAAAGATTAGAACTTTAACATTATAGGAACTTAAAATTACAAGATCACAACAAGCTTTCACATTTTATTGCAATTTATTTGCAAAATTTGTGAAAAACAAGTTTTTGTGAAAAATGGTATATCAACTTAAGCACTAATAAAAACTCTATTATTATGCTTAAGGATATTTTAAAACCAGTAGATTAGTGATGCAAATGTGCATTTAATCTAACCTTGTAATGCTTTCATTAATCAAGGCTTAAAAGGAATTAAAATTTTCGTTGAAAAACGAAAAACCCCAGAAAAAATGGGTTTCTGGTTCGAATTTGGCTTCTGGACAGTCCTAGAAAAGGGTTGAATCTGTTCCAGAATGTCGATTCCACCCAAAAATCACTATTTTTGAGCCAAAATATGGGTTTGACAGACAAATCGAGATAAAATCGAGTTTTAACAATTAATTAAAACGAGCATCTAATCTAATTAGAAGAACATGAACCAGAAAAATAAATTCTTTTAAAACACCTTAATTAAAAAATTAATTGCAAAAACTAAAAGGAGCGTGGTTCTGATACCACTGTATGGTTTCGTAGTGACCTGATACTACGCCGAAGGAAACCCCCCAAGACCAGCCCCTTAATTAAAGCAATTAACAAGCATAATAAACTTAATCAAACAAGATTAAGAACAAAATTATACCTTTGTTACGTGCTTCGCTCCCGAAGAGCTCTTACTTCAAAATCCCGAAACTACGAGATCTCCTACGGACCGTACCCTCGACCCGACCTGAGCGTCCTAAGTCTTGAAGGTTAGTCAAGACCCGGACAAAACAAAACTATGAGTTTTACGAATCAAAGGTTTACTCTAATTATAAGAGTTGCCTTTTTAATTCCACTCAAGGTTGTGTATTTCCCAATACCATGCCTTTGGTATTTATAGGGAAATGCACCCTTGATTTCCAATCTCCCATCAATGTGGGAGAGTTGGTAAAAATCAACTATTTATTTGATTCTAAATTAAATAAATAATCAACTTAATCACATTGCGACAAGTGGCACAATCACATGCTTGAGTGATGGCCAAGGCTAGGAGGGGGGGACCATTTGCCTTGCTCCCCAAGGCCTTGATTTGGTCCCCATATCCATGCACAAAACCGGGTCAAGGAGGGCTAGCTGGCTGCCAGCTAGGGCTGCTAGCTAGCATTGCCTTACTGCCCATCACCCCAGCCAACCAGTGCGTGCTGGTGTTGGGTTGTGCTGGTACTGTGTGCTGGCTCTAGTGCGTGCTAGTTCCATGCGCTGGTGCGTGCTGGTGCTAGCCCTAGCCCTCCCACGCACCGCCTCGCAAACTCACACACTCCCACACTACGCACGCCCACGCATCCAGCCCCATGCTCGCAATGCCTAGCATGCGTGCTGCTAGCGAGGCACACATGCTGGGCTTGACGCTGCTTGCTAGCTCTTCCACGCATACACTTGCACAACCACACGCACCAGCCTCGGCCATGCACCACGCACTATGCATGCATCAGCCTCGGCCATGCACCATGCACCACACATGCGCCAGTGCCTAGCACTAGCTGTGCTTGGTGCGTGTGGTCCTGCCATGCGCGCCTAGCATTGTGCTAGGGCTGCGACGGCACCCAGCCATCCCAAGGCACGCATGGTACGCCTAGAGATGCTGCCTGGGCTGCGATGGTGCCCAGCCACCCTAGGGCACGCATGGTGCGCCTAGCGATGATGTATGGGTTGCGATGGGCTGTAATGAGCTGCGATGGTGCGCCTAGCACACCTAGTGTGCTTAGGCTTGCGCCTAGCCATGCTAGGTGCATGTTAGCTCGAACTAGCCTAGCATCCACATGGCTAGGCCAGTGTGGTGCTAGGCCTATGTTCATACTTGTCGCTTTGTGATTTTGCGACGCTCGGTCTCGATACCCTAGGCTCGATATCCGACGTCTGTATTCGTAAAACTCTGTCGACTCATTAAATCCTTTCGGATTAATTCGTCGTCTCGGATCGGTGATTCGATTGGGTTCGACCCGAAGGGTTCAGTTAAGATTAAGCTTTAATATCATTTGTACCTCGATATTACTGATCGGAAGCGGCCTCCACCCTAGGAATTCCGATCACTTGATCTTACTGAAGAATTAACTCTGTAATAATTCTGAACCCTCTATCGGAAGAATACACTTGTTGGAAGGACACCATTCCTTTCACGATAAGTGCAAGATAATGTAAACTCAATTTATTAGCAAACATGCTTTTAAAACCAATTACAATAGTTAATCTAATAATTCCTACCTCATAATTCAAAACCAATTTCTCAAACTTCTCAAAATAATTCCAATAACTCAAGAATTTAATTATAATGATTTATAAAATCAATTCCTTTTTTTAAAATCCAATTCCTCTCCTAAGTGTGCACTCCCCCCAAGTTAGTATCTTTATTGAAAGGCTATCCTTGAGGAAAGACTAGGTCATACAAAGTTCATAGTTTTATCAACCAAATTCGCATAGTGGGATTAATATAATAATCATGCTTGTAAAGCTTTAATAATAATTCAATAATTCTCATGAAATTCTTCTTTGAATAAAATCAATCTTTATAATAGGTTAACTCAAAACTCCTTTTTATTCAATTCAACATAATTTCAAAATCAACCTTTAATAAATACTTGAGAATTAAATCTCATATTAATAACTTTTCAAAAAAATCAATAACTCTTCCTTTTAAGATCAAAACCTTTCATTTGATTCAATAAGTTTTTCAAATCAATTCCTATATTTAAACATGATTAGTAATTCAAACCATTCAACACATGATATTAGAATCAATCCTTCAAATATATTTATTAAAACATATATTAAAATCAATTACTCTAAACATACTTTACTTCATAAATCATAATTCAAATCAATTTAATTCAATCACCAATAAAATCATATAAAACATGCTATTCAAACCAATCACTTTCAAAGGTATCTAGCCACCTAAATGTACCTTGATTCCAAATATCAATCAACACTTCGCACTTTCAAAGTTCAATCACGAATACACCTTGCAATTAACATAACTATAAGGTTATCACAACATCTTTATACATAAACCCAAATCTAATGTGCGTGGACTATAAACCTCTTTTAAAAAATAATACTTTAATATAAAATTATAGCTTTGAAATAAGTATTTAAATTTTGGAAAATTAACCATGAAGAAAATAAAGGTATAGGATTAAAGAGAATTGGATTTGCGTTGGGAAGAATAGGCAGAACTTGTAGAGGCTATAACTCCTTCAATATGTCTCCGAATTGGGTGATTCTTGAGCCTTACCTCAAGGATTTTTCGAGAGGAACAATCTTCTATATAAAATAGCAAAATCCCAAAACTGACCAGAAGTGCCCGAAAATTGGATCCAAAGGTATACGGGCTAATTTTCTTTTAGAAAAGAGGAGAAGAAAAGTAGGAAAAGGTTGGGATAAGATAATTATGAGAGAAGAAGAGAATTGGGTTTTGGTGTGAAGAATATGAGAGGTATGAGGGGGGTATTATAGTCTCATGAATGAAAGAATTAAGGTAAGATTTTGTAGGAAGAATTATAGTAAATTTAGTTTAAGGAATTACTTGGAAAAGAGAGTTAAAGAATTTAGGAAAGTCTAGTTTATGGTGATTAAGAAATGAAGAAATAAGGTAAGTAACTAGATCATGAAATGGAAGATGGAAAGTAAGCTTGCTTGGAGAATAATCAAGGAAGATTTAAGGCAAATAAATTCCATGATCAAATCTTTGTGTGATGGGAAAAAAGAATTAAGGAAATAAGGAATTTAAGGAAGATAATTAAAATAAAAAAACTAACAAAATAATTGACCCAAAATTAACATATGGTGGCCGAAAATATTGATCCTATCCATGCTCATACTTTCCGACATCTTTGCTAATTTTTAGGAAATATTTAGCTAGATTTTAAGGATTAATAATAATTGGGTAAATAATATTATTTGTAGAAAATAATAAATTAGAAAATATCAATGTAAAACTAAATTAATTAATAAAGAAAAATCAAGTTTTCTGCATTTAGAAAATTCGAAATTATAAGCTAATTAAATAGGATTTTTGGCCGTTTTAAATATAATTAGGAAATATAATTTTGTTTAATTAAAATATCCAAAATATATATATGACTTGATTTTTTATTAAAATAAAATAAAGGCCAAATTAGAAAATAATACCTGCCAAAAGACCCGATTTTGATTATAACACCAAAACATTTCGATATTTTATTATAACACCACCTAAAATCCCAAAATTTTGGTTTCACCACCCACTAATGGATTTTTGGATGGAAACCATTAGTGGGACCCACTAGGGCCACGTGTCAGTTGTTTATTGACTTAAAAATAAAAATTAATAAAAATTAAAATTAAAATTAATAAAAAAAAAATTTTAAAAAAAAAGAAAACCCCTATACTCTAACCCAGCCACCAGCCCCACCACCGCCGACCGTCACTACACCGCCGGAGACCCCCACTGCCGTCGGATTCCCTTCCTTCACCGGCGAAACCACCGTTCGTCACCCCCACCAACATCAGCCCCCCCCCCCCCCGCGTAAATCCCCTTCTCCCTTCCTTTTCCCCAAAAAATCACCCCCACCCACCACAACCCTCCGCGAAAACCACCTAGCCCCTTCGCCTCTTTCAGACCCACCCTCCTCCTACCCACGACCCACGACCCTCCTTTTCTATCTCCTCTGAATCTCTGATTTTTGGGTTTGGTTGTGGGTCTGATGTTGGTGGGGGTGACGGTCGGCCGGTGTTAACGGTTTTCGCTGAGGGTTGTGGTGGGTGGGGGTGATTTTTCAGGGAGAAGGAAGGGGGAAGGAGATTTACGGGGGGGTTGATGTTGGTGGGGGTGACAGCCGGTGGTTTCGCCGGTGAAGGAAGGGAATCCGACGACAGTGGGGGTCTTCGACGGTGTAGTGACGGTTGGCGATGGTGGGGCTGGTGGCTGGGTTTGAGTATAGGGGTTTTCTTTTTTTTTGTTAAATTTTTTTTATTTTTATTAATTTTTATTTTTATTTTTATTTTTAAGCCAATAAACAACTGACACGTGGCCCTAGTGGGTCCCACTAACGGTTTCCATCCAAAAATCCGTTAGTGGGTGGTGAAACCAAAATTTTGGGATTTTAAGTGGTGTTATAATAAAATATCGAAATGTTTTGGTGTTATAATCAAAATCGGGTCTTTTTGCAGGTGTTATTTTCTAATTTAGCCTAAAATAAATGGATAATTAATCTTATCAAAAATCCAAAATAATAATTGAGTTCTATAAAATGTTTTTGGCGCCAAAATTCAAATATCATTTTGGCTCCAAAAAATTCAAATAGAAAATAATTTACTTAAATACCCTTTTTAGAAAATAATTAATAAATACGTGCAAAAAATACGGGGTATTAAAGCTACTAGTAGTGTAGAGGCTACGGACATTTTGCTAATAAGTGTCCTAATAGTAAAAAGTTATGATGATTCATGAAATGGATGATGAATATGAAGATGAGAGGAGGGATTTCGAGGACCTTATATATGATGAGTAGGATGAGGTTGTAGTAAGTCGACAAGGGTTAAATCCTTGTTGAGAGAAGGGCACTTCACTCCATTTCCACTGCTCTGCTGAAGAGCAAATGAAGAACATTTTCCAAACTCATTGCACCATCAAGGATCTAGTTTGCAACCTTATCATTGCTAGTGAATCTTGCACTAACGTGCCTTTAAAAATACTAGTGAGAAAGCTCAATCTTAACACTACCGAGCATGCATCCTACTCTTTATAAGCTTTAATGGATTAATAATCACAATGAGGTGAAGCTAACAAAACGAACTCTTCATTCTTTTTCCATTGGCAAATTATATAAGGATAATGATGTGCTTTGTGATGTGTTGCCTAGAGATGGTTGCCATATTTTACTTATAAGATCTTGGCAATTTGATAGAAATGTGTTTCTTGATGGAAGGAAAAACACTTCTTCATTCATGATGGATTAGAAGAAGATTGTACTCATCCCCTTGTCTCCCACAATTAAACACAAAGAACTCTTGGGTATGCAAAAGACAATCAAAGAGATCGAACTTTCACGTTAGCGAAAATGAGATGGGGAAAGGGGATATATAAAGGGCAAATTGTCTTTTTTTGTCTTCTTAGATAAACACAAGAGAGTGAGCGAGAGAACCCAATTCAATTCACCCTTTTGTCAAGGAAGTGTTAGTTTAGTACCAATATGTTTTCCCTGATGATCTCCCACTCGGCTTGCCACCTATTAGGTAATGGAATTGAGCATCAAATTGATCTCATTCTGGGATCACAACTTCCTAAAAGACCGGCTTATAGGTGTATCCCCGATGAGGCAAAAGAAATGCAAGTTCATGAGTTAATGGCAAGAGGACTTGTGAGGTAATCCCTTAGCCCTTGTTCGGTTCTGGTTCTTTTGGTTTCAAAAAACGATGGTACATGAAGGATGTGTATGGATAGTAGGTGCCATCAACAATAATACCATCAGTATCAGTTTTTTATTCCCTAACTTGATGATATGCTTGATGAACTGGATGGTTCCAAGGTGTTTTCAAAAATTAACTTGGGAATGGGGTATCACTAAATTCGCATGCGTGAAGGAGATGAATGGAAAACCCCATTTAAGACAAAGAAAGGCTTGTATGAGTGTCTTGTAATGCCATTTGGGATCTCTAATGTTATTAGCACTTTCATCAGGCTCATGAATGAGGTATTTCACCCTTTTATTGGTAAATTTGTTGTTTATTTTGATGATATACTTGTTTATAGCAAATGTGAACTTGATCATCTTCTTGAACATTTGAATTGAAGCAAGTATTTAAAACATTGAGAAGTACAATATAAGGTTTTTTGACAAGTAAGAGAAATGTACTTATAGGTTGGATAGTGTTGTTTTACTCGGCTCTATAGTTTCTAATGTAGAGATCTCAATGGACCCTAGAAATGTGGAAGCCATTCAATCTTAGCGTACTTGTAATACTCTCATCCAAGTTAGGAGTTTCCATAATCTAAATTCTTTCTATCGAAGATTTGTACAGAATTTTGAGACTATTTTAGCTCTGGTCACCGGATGCATAAAGAAGGGAACTTTAAAGTGGACACCATCGGATCAAAGGGCTTTTAAGACTCAAGAAAAAGTTTTGTGAGGCTCTAATCTTGGCTCTTTCAAATTTTGATCAACCCTTTGAGGTTGAAAGTGATGCTAGTGGAGTTGGAATTGGGGTGGTACTTGTTCAAGGAGGGAGGTCGATTGCTTATTCTAGTGAGAAACTTGGTGCAGCAAGAACAAGGTATAGTACTTATGACAAGGTATCCTGTGTAGTTGTGACTTGTGAGGGCTCTTGATCATTGGTCACATTACTTGAGGCCTAAACCCTTTGTGCTACATTCCGATCATGAATCTCTCAAGTAAATAAATGGTTCTTATAAGCTTAATGTGATGCATGCCAGATGGTTTGAGTTTTTCAAGTCCTCTACTTGTTCTTCTAAATACAAGGAAGGGAAGAGAAATGTTGTAGCAGATGCTCTCTAGGAGGCATTGTATGCATGATTACTATTCTTGATGCGAAGTTTTTGGGGTTTGAGTTGCTTACAAAATTATATGGTGATTTTGGTGAGTTGATGATTTAAAGAAGTGTAATGATGATCAATGGTTCTTTCATGTTGCAAGAAGGTTTATTTTTCAACGGAAACAAGCTTTCTGTTCCAAAATGTTCTCATCTAATGTTATTTGTGAAAGAAGCTCATCAAGGAGGACTAGCCAGACACTTTGGAATTACAAAAACGCATGATAAACATTTTTATTGACCCAAAACGTTTTGTGATGTGCAAGATGTAATAGCTTATTGTGGGGCATGTCATAAGGCCAAGAGTTAATTCCATGAGGGACTCTACTCTCCTATTACGGCTCCTAATCACCTATGGGATGATCTTAGTATGGATTTTGTGGTTGTTCTCCCTTGCACTCAAATGCAAAACGATGTCATATTTGATGTGCTGGATCATATTTGTAAGAGCATTATGTTAGATCGTGATCCTAAGTTCTTGAGCTATTTTTGGAAGAATTTGTTAAATATTGGAAATATGAAAGTTTTTCTCCTTATTGAGTGCTTTGTGATCTTTCCTTAGTAATAAAACTCAATCCTTATCAATCTTTTAGATTGAAACCTTTGTTTCTCTAAACATTGTGACTATTGAATCATGTTATATTTCTAGAGAATCTACTTGGTGTTTTATTATATTATTTTTTAGCTTGTTTCATTAAATCTTGATCCAAGATCATATCTTTATTTGTTTTGCCCTCAATTACTCACAAAATTTTTTCAAAATTTGATCTTGTTCTTCATTTCGTATCATCTTATTGACATGGCTCAATTCTAAGGCCAATTTTGTTGCAATGCAAATAACTTCTCATAATCTAGTACTATTTTTAGGAAATTTCTTTAGCTTGTTTAGTTTGTATCTATGAAGAACTATAAGACCGTTTGTGGTCGTTGTCATATCGGGGACAGCTCAAGGATGGGTATGGGTACGACTAATATACGTCTTTGATCCGCTTTCAAAATAAAATTATGATCGAATTTGGATATGGTCATCAATGCTTGTCTTGCGTACGTTACGGGAACATTTATAGATAAAAAAATAGTACCCATTCAATAAACAAGAATGAATGTACCATCATTGAAAACCTTCCATAACTCAACGAAAACTTCTTCGAAAACATGTTCGGAAAAATAAATTTACAACAAATTTAGCGTCCTTTCAACTAGGTCAGCAGTGTTGGAGTAAAGAGAGGTAAGGAATATTGTCCGTGCCCCACTCGCCCTAACAGGAAAAGTTAGGCCCCGATAGAGTGCAAAATAAGGTGGTACCAAGTTGGATTATTTCTAACTTGATCAAGCGCGAGAGAGAGTGTGGAAACACGTTGCTTCTTGCCAGGTTGGGCCGAAACGGGTGTTCGACAAATGACTCTTTATCTTCGGATTCTTTTTGCTTAAATTTTAACCCCATCATAACTCCCTCAATTATGGGGTTTTCATGGTGATTTTCCTCCTTCATTATTCTAATTGTTTAGTTGTTGAGTGGTTACATTGATCTCTTGATTTGACGGACATTGCTTATATGTATGTTGCATGAAATATTATTGATTGATTCAACCAAAAATAAATAAATAAATAAATAAAAAAGCTAAACACATATTGTTCTTTGGGAAAAAGCTTACTTGACTCCAACCTCCCACCTAAAAGTGTCTTTGAGTGGGAGTGGTATGTAAATGTTAAGAAGCGTGCCAGCGAATACAATTGAGCACCACAGTTGCGCCAAAATTTTGTTTTCAAGTCAGTGATGTTTATCACTACACACTAGTATTTCTATGACCAATTTTGTTATATATATCATCAATTTGTTACCTTGGAACAAACATAATTTTACAACAAGTTGATGGGATAATGCTAGAGAAGTTGTAGGAGATAGAAATATGAAAATTATTGTGGGATTATCCAAGGCTGAAAATGGAGGTTTATTAAAAAAATGAAGGAAGAAAGCAACAAAGTGTTGCATTAGTAGAGGAGGGAAGAAAGAGAAGAGGCCAAAGAAGGGGAATACGACTAATCTTTTAATTCATAACATGGGAAAACACTGGTCTTGTTAAATCTAGTTACTAGATTTGCACCTAACCTTTAACTAATCTCGATTGGGTTTGTTGACATCTCAATTCGGTGTGGTTCATGAATTGAATCACTGGTACCATCTTCCCAAATCTGCAACCCTAGTTTTAGCAATTGGAGGTGGATGATGAAGATCAAAAATAATTACGGCTTTTGTTGAGAAGGGAAGACAAGTTGCATGCCCTCTTCAATTTTTTTTTTATTCATTGCTTTTTTTTAATTCCTGCTCAAGGCCCCCGACAATCTTTTCTTTATCGTCGTAGCTTTATTATTCTACATGCTTTGTTTGGGTGGTGGTCAGCAATTTTAAATGGGCTTGACTGCATTGTATACTATTGTTAGAGTAAACTATAATAATGAAAATGGAGGAGGATATTTAAAGCTAAGGGCCCATGGGTGTAAGCATCATTCGAAACACTCCTACTTAAGCATAATGTGTGAATATGCTTGACAATTATAAAAGCTGGGAATTAACTTTATAACTTTGTAATCATAGTAACTTTGTAACTTTGTAATCATAGTAATTTTGTAACAATCAGGGACAAGGGATAAAGTAGAGAGATGCCAACAAGTTTACAAGGAAATTGTAAACCGTGCAAGGATTCTATGAAAGGGACAAAGGCAACCATGAATTTTAATCCATAAATGTTACACCCCATTCATAATCCATGATATTGTTGCACTAACTCCATATAGTCATCAGCTATAGTTGGAGGATTGGGGTGATGGTAAGAAATTGAGTCAAGGTAACAATCTAGCCCATATTGGCCTCTACACTATTCGTATTGTGAAAATTACTCTTTGCGATTCAAAAGGCATACAATCAAAAATCAATTTTCTCCAAACTAAATTAGGCTAAATTAATTGAATACTAATATGAATCTCTAGCTAGCTAAGGAGGTATGGATTCTAAATTCCATATAAATATCATAAACTAAACTTATCAAATACCAACTGATTAGGGGATTTTCTCCCACCACGTGGACTAATGGAACTCTGACACGTGTTAACCATGTGGACCAACTAGAGCCCGCCACGTGTCACCTCATGAAAGGTCCTAGGTGGACCAATCAGGCCACGACACGTGGCAGGCAGATTGCTAACCAGAAAACCGGCCTCTAACGGCCCAAATTCTGAGGCAAAGCCCAGTCAGTCCTAGGTTTACCGAAACCTAGTACTAGGCATGTTTTCCAACACCCAATAAAAGGGAGATGTTCCCCCTCGGGAACAGACAATTAATTCCATTCATAAATGTTTCGGGGTTTTCTGATGTCCTGCGGGAGAGTTACAATTCCGAGACTTGAACCGGACGCCTGTACCTGCAAAACAAACGGATGCTCCGGATGATTGGAGATCCGCCTCCGACGGTCAAGTTAGTACTTGATTAAGGAGTAATTAATGCGGAAATTAAAGTGATTGGATCTCTCTAAGTGAGAGTGTTTAATGTGTGTAATCTGCGTTTTTAGCGTAATCTCCCTTAATGAGGATTAAGGGAGGTATTTATAACCTCGGGAAACGTGTCAATCTAGGTTTAGGTTAACCTTGGGCTGATTGGGCTTCCCTCAGAAGTTGGGCCTAGGTGACCGGTTATCCCAGGTGTCATGGGAAGGACACGTGTCGTGTCGTAATTGGTCCATAGTGGACGGATCATTGCTTGACACGTGGCAGGCTCCTATTGGCCCATGTGACGGACACATGGCGGAACCTGATTGGTCCACTTATTAGATGGTGATTGGTGGGGAAAAATCCCCTAATCATTTGCCCCTCACAGGTGGCACGTGACTGGTCACGTGTTACCTGTGACATGTATCGCCCTGTAACAGGCGACGACCTGCTACAGGTGTCACTCGGCGAGAGGCCGAGAGATTCTCCCGCCAAAATTTTGAATTCTGGAAGTGACCCTTCGCCTTCTCACTTCGCCTATATAAAGGAGTGTTGACTTCGGTCATTTTCACACTTGAAAACTTTTTGAGAGAACATTCGGACCCCTGAACTTGCTCTGACATTTTGGACCCTTTCTGCCTACCGCCTGCTCTGACAAGCCGACTGCAAAGGATTTTCAGAACTTCATCAATCGTCACTCGTTCAGGTAACCGTCGGTTCTCTTACTCTTAATTTTCTCTTTACTTTATTCTTTTTTAAAATGGCACCACGGAAGCACACGACACGACCTAGGTTAGTGATCAGCCGGTCACCGGGGACGGCTGAATCTAGGACTAGGAGTGCCGCCTGCCCTTTTCTGGACCCATCTTTGCCCTTTATACAAAGTCCGACTGTATCTGTGTCTATGCAGAGCATGATGGCCAGAACAAAAAAGACTGCCAGGATCTCAAACTCAGACGGCTCCTCCCACAGGGTGCCGATTAGTGAAACATCTGACCAGGCGCCAGATGTGGAAGTGAAACAAAGCGGCTTGAAAGCCGGCAGTTCTGAGGGAGGAGTCAAAGTGACCCCTTCCCATTTTACAGTTGACAATTCTACATTCTCTCCTGCTCCTTTTAAAGGAGAGGAGGCGGGCCCCTCCGAGAGAGGGGAAGAGTCGTCCTCTTCGGACTCGTCAGAGGACGCTTCCGAGTCTAGCTCTTCTGGCCATGCTTCCCTGGACACAGAAGAGAAAAACAGTCGCCTACAAGAGGCGAGGCTTTCTCACGCAGTTGAGAAGGGGGACGATTGGGCGGAGCCATCCGCCTCTCACCGAGAGCACAATACCCCCTACTACTGCACGGTACCTCGGGGCCGGATCACGGCCATGCAAGAGAAAGTGGAGAGCTTTATCGCAAACCACACAATGGGCCCCGACTTTTTAGTGTTCGTGCCGGATCCAGAAGACACAGTCGTATGGCCGGCTGGTACCAGTTATGATGGCGCCTGCTTTAGCTGCTACGAGGCGGCCATCAAGGCTGGGCTGCGCTTCCCACTACATCCAGTTGTTCAGCGGATCTTGGATGGGTATGAATTGGGGTTATGGCAGTTAGCCCCGAACTCTTGGGTCAACGTACTCGGCTATGTGGCCGGGTGCGAACTGCACGGGGTGGAGCCGAGCTTCGAGGCTTTCGCCCACATGAACTACCTCAGCCGGACCCCTAAGGCAGGCGGTACCGACTGGTATCAATTGACGAGCCACAGGGGCTACCTCATGACGAGAGGTAAAGCAAACAAATGGAAGGACAGGCGGAGCACCTTCCTCATCATTGAGAGTTCAGACACAGAGCTGAACAAGCGCTTCAACAGGTGGAACAGGAATCCGCCCCTTCTTGCAGGCGGCCGCAGCATGCCGCCTGTTCCCCCCAAGGCTAAGAAAGAGATCCTAGATAAAGGACTCTTCAAAGTAGAGTCGAAGGTGAACTCTACTTCAGGGGTACGAGAGCAAGTACCCCTGCACTGCGTCCCGAGCTTCAAATGGCTCTACGACGAGTACTTTTTGGCCGCCTGTGGCCTCAGCAGTCGGTGCTCAAGAGGTAGCCGGCCTGTCGAATACTCTGCTGTTCCTTGCATTTCTTGGTATGACTTTTATTAACTTTGTTATTTGTTTTTGCAGCGGACGCCATGAGCAAAATTACCGCCTCCAAGACTGCGGCGGCCATGTTGCGGGCCTCCATCATGCAACAGTCTTCAACCGACTCCCCCAACAAGGGGGCACCCTTGGTGGGCTTCGAACCTTTCACCCTCTTTTTGGAGTTGTGTTTATGCATATACTGACTCTTTTCTTCTTTTTTAGACGGGCGCTCCAAGAGCTTCTTCTTCCCAACAGCCGGACCCCAAGGCCCGGAGGACGACAGTTGCGAGCTCTCCAGGTTCTGCCAGGAAACATGCGGCGGCTGAGAAACAGCCGGCCACTTCTTCTAAAACTCCAGCTGGGCCACCTAGAAGTATGAAATTGTCCTTGTAGATTTTAGACTTGCTCCCTTCTTTACTAGGTCTAATCCGTTTGTTTATGCTTGATGCAGCCGGCCCTCAGGAGCCTGACTTGGTCGAGGTGGCCAAGTCTATGATCAAGGCCGTTCCTCCAGCTGAAAGGGAGGCGGTCAGGGGTGTCGGCACCCTTGACCTAGACGGGATTGCAGGGGTCCTTGCTGAGGTATACTTAGCATATTTTTGAGTAGTTGAATTCCAGGACGCCTGTTTTCTTTTTGTTTGGAAACTGACGCCTGTTCCCCTTTTTACTTAGGCCCTGCTTCGAGTGAACGGCCTTCGCAAGCCGCTTGACCGGAAGAACAAAGAGGTAAAGGCTGCAAAAGCTATGGCCGCCTCTGACTGTGATAAGGCAATGTTTCAAATTTCCCAAAATGAAGTTCTGACCATTGATATTCTTTATTATCAGGCGCAGGCTACCGCCGCTATCCGGGCTCAGTTAGAGGCGGCCCAGAAGAGGAATAGCGAGCTGGAGGCGACCATCAACAACCTCAAGGTCGAGCTGAGACCTCTTCGCAAAAAGATGTCCTCATACGAAACCTTGGAGAAATCCTTGGCGAGCGTAAAGGAACGCCTGGTGACCCAGGAGAAGAGTCTTACTCAGGAGCTCTCGGAAAAGGCCGAGCAAGAAAAGAAAGAGCTGGTCCGGGAGATGATGGAAGACTCTGCTCAAATCCAGCGCATGACTTGGGGCCGCCTCTTCCCCAATGCCGACTTTGCCTCATGGGAAAAAACGTACCGCCAGTGTTCTGATAGATATAATCAAGAGATCCTGGCGGCTGCTGAGGAAGAGGCGTTGGAGGAGGAGGAGCAGCCGGTAGTGGCGCTTGTGCCACTTGGGGGTAATGCATCAAAGAAGGATGCAGCTGAAGCCGAGTCCAGCAAGAAGAGTGCTGACCAGGCGGCAGCTGCTGATATCGAAGATCTGCCCCCTTCTTAAGCTTTATGTCTTCTTCCCACGGCCTGCGTGCCGTTTGTTTGTATTTACCCGGCCAGGGGGCCGGGGCTCTGAATATTTTGCCGGTCTTTAATGACCGGCTTCCTTTTAATGAATATTTTTGTTTTGCTTCAAGCTTGTTCAAGTATTGAATATTCTGATATCCAATTGTACACTATACCGACTGTTTTACATGGCCGATAGTTGCAGACAGGTACAGATAGTTAGTCACGCCGCCTATGCCCCTAGACGACTGGTCGTCTGTTTCCAGGCTAGACGATCAGTCGGCCATTTATCCAATCGGTATTTGAACCATTTTAAAGACTGGACCCCCTTTAGGCAGGCGATTCTGTTATATAAAATTAACCAAGTAGGAAAGTGGTTTCCTACTTGTCATGTTTTTAGGCTAGAGACTTTAGACCGTCTAGGCCGACTGTTTCCCACCATATTTAATCTAGTGTGAGCCGGTGCTGTATGAACACCTTTTTAGTTTCATACTAAATTTGTAAGGAGTGACCAAGTAAACATGATTGTTACCTAGTCGCCAAGTAACTGAGTAGTAGAGGTATCAAGCGGTGGGTACCGGTTGTTCCCCTTTATTCGCCAATGTTTGTTGGCTTTTAACTCATAGGTTGTTAACCTAGCAGGAGTAGTGGTTGAGAGCCCTTGTTTGCTAAAAACAGGCGGACGACTCATACCTTTTAGGCTCCATACTAAGTTTGAGAGAGTGACTATGAGTTAACTTTGGTGTTAATCAGTCGCCGTCATTCCTGCTTGAGTAGTAAAGGTACCAGGCGGCGGAGGCCGGCTGAACCTTTTGATTCGCCAATGTTTGTTGGCTATTAACTCAAGAGGTACCCCCTGCATTTATCCCAAGTAATACAGGCGGTCATCTGACTCAGATGTCAACTGCTACCACTGGTTTGGTTAGTGATAGAGTTATCCTTGTCTCTAAAACGGCTACGTGGTTGCCCTTGGGGACAGTCGTATAGGTTCCGTGTAATTAGTTTATAGAGAAATGTTCCACCCAAAAGGGAGCTGCTCTCTGCGACGAATTTCATCCGGAGGGATGCCGCCGGACGCCTGCTATGATGTTGGGACAGGTCGTATTAGTTTTGAAGATTGGATCAGTTGGCTTGGCGCCTGGTCTGATCATTCGGCCTGTGGCCTTGGTTAGTTCTTGGTGAACGTAGGTGCTAAGTAAAAGGAGGGTAGCTGCCTGTTTAGGCACAGGGTCGGCCAGGCCCTGATCATATTTAGTTAAGTATAAGGGGGGTGGCTATGTGTTTGGAACCAGTCGGCCCTCTTCTATGGAGAGTAGCCGACTATATGTCCAGACGGCATGCCCCTATGGTGATAGAGTAAAATATTCAATGGAGAGTAGCCGACTGTAAAGGTACAGGCGGCATGCCCCTCTGAAGATAGAGTAAAATACTCAATGGAGAGTAGCCGACTGTAAAGGTACAGACGGCATGCCCCTCTGAAGATAGAGTAAAATACTCAATGGAGAGTAGCCGACTGTAAATGTATAGGCGGCCTGCCCCTCTTAAGTAAGAATAAAAATTAAACATGGAGAGTAGCCGACTGTTTGTCAGCAGGCATGCCCCTCTGAAGTAAGAATAAAAATTAAACATGGAGAGTAGCCGACTGTTTGTCAGCAGGCATGCCCCTCTTAAGTAAGAATAAAAACTGAGTATGGAGAGTAGCCGACTGTTTGTTAGTAGCCGTGCCCCTCTTAGTACAAAATTGAATATTAAGTGTGCAAACTTTTATTAAGTAGCCCTTGACTATTTACATCATTCAAAAGAAATATTTCTTAAGATTATCTACATTCCAAGTTCGAGGCAACGGTTGTCCGTCTGGTGTTCCCAGACGGTAGGTACCGTCCCTGACCTCTTCACAGATTCGGTAGGGTCCTTCCCAGTTGGGAGTTAGTTTGCCATACTCATTAGCCCTACCAACTGCTTCCATTTTTCTAAGTACAAAGTCCCCCACTTTGAGTGGACGCCTGTGTACTTTTTTGTTGTATGATCTAGTCATTCTCAGGCGGTAAATTTCATGGCGCAAGACAGCATTGCCCCTCCTTTCAGGATGTGAGTCTAATGCCAGGCGCATGGCTTCCCAGTTTGCCTCTTCGTCATATAGCATTACTCGAAGAGTCGGCTCGTAGTGTTCTATTGGAAGAACAGCTTCCGCACCATAAGTTAGGAGGAATGGAGTTTCTCCAGTCGCCCCTTTTTCAGTCGTCCTAATGGCCCAGAGAACATGTGGTAATTCATCCGCCCATAGGCCGCCTGCTCGTTCAATCTTTTTCTTGAGACCGTCTGAGATGATTTTATTAAAGGCTTCTACCTGGCCGTTTGCTTGTGGACGGCCGACAGATGCAAAGTAGTGTGCAATTCCTTGGTCACCCAACCAGCTTTTGAGAACAGACGTCTCAAATTGGGGACCATTATCAAAAACCATAGACATGGGAACCCCGAACCGAGTGATGACATTTTTCCAAATGAATGAAATTACATCCTTCGTCTTGATTCCCTTTACAGCCTCCGCCTCTACCCATTTAGTGAAGTAGTCGACGGCAACAAGTATGTACCTCCTTCCGCCTGTAGCAAACGTATATGGACCCAGAATATCCATGCCCCACTTAGCAAACGGTAGTGGGCTATGAATGGTAGTGAGGTCAGTAGCCGGACGGTGAATTAGTTTGCCAAACCTTTGGCACTTGTCACATTTTTTCACCATCACCATCGCATCTGCTTCTAAAGTAGGCCAAAAGTAGCCTTGCCGCCTTGCCCGTTGAGCAAGCGTCCTACCGCCTATATGGGAAGCACAGTAACCAGAGTGAAGATCGTCCAGTATCTCTCGCCCCTTTTCTGGAGTAACACACTTTAAGAAGGGTTGAAGGTACCCCCTTTTGTGAAGTTCTCCCTTTATTATTTCAAAACTGGTTGCTCGTTTTTTCAGTGCTGCCGCCTGTTGATGATCATCCGGCAGGGTACCATTTGTCAGATATGCCCTGATTGGATCCATCCAGGTTGAGCTTCTGTCTAAGATTCCAATAGGTTCTTCCTCAATGCTTCTCCTCTCCTTTACTTCCCAAAAAACAGTTCGAGGAGTATCACAGGAGGCGGATGATGCTAATTTTGAAAGTGCATCCGCCTGGTTGTTTTCTGATCTCGGCACTTGGGTCAGATGGAAATCCTCAAGGGAGCCGACTGCTTGTCGGACCGCCTGTAAATACTTGATCATGGCCGGATGGGTTGCTTCGTATTCGCCATTGTACTGACTCACTATCAATTGTGAATCGGAACAGGCGTCTATTTTTCTTGCTCCTGCCGCCTTGCACATGCGGATTCCGGCTAGTAAAGCTTCATATTCTGCCTCATTGTTTGAGGCCTGAAAACTGAAGCGTAAAGCATACTCGTACCTGTCGCCCTCTGGCGACTGACATATGACTCCTGCTCCACAACCATTTGAAGTAGAGCTTCCATCCACATATACCTTCCAGACTTGGTCTGTAACTTGAGAGTCCGGAGGACGAGTCATCTCAACAATAAAGTCAGCAAAGGCTTGCCCCTTCACTGCTTTTCTAGGCTCGAAAGTAACTTCGAGGCTCTGTATTTCTATGGCCCATTTGATCATTCGGCCTGACGACTCCATGATGGTCAGTGGCCGCTTGATAGGTTGGTCTGTATACACGACGACTGCATGTGCCAAAAAGTAGGGCTTCAATTTTTTAACAGCCATGAAGAGTGCAAGACCAAATTTCTCCACTAAGGGATACCTCAACTCGGCATTTTTCAGTACATGACTGACAAAGTAGACCGGGAGCTGACAGCCGTCTCTTTCAGCAAGGAGAACAGCGCTTAACACATGATCAGAGACGGCCAGGTACATGTAGAGTACTTCTTTGGGCAAAGGGCTGACCAGCCTCGGCAAGGAATGCAAGTGAACTTTCAATTTCTGGAAGGCCGCCTCAGCATCCGGCCCCCATTCAAACCTTGCCTTTTTCTTAATTGCCTGGAAAAAGTATAGGCATTTGTCGCCTGATCGGCTTAGAAATCTTCCCAAGGCCGCCAGACAACCTGTTAACTTCTGAACCTCTCGGATGGTACGAGGCGACTGCATGTCAATGACCGCCTGCACCTTCTCAGGGTTCGCCTCTATTCCTCTCTGATTGATAAGGAATCCGAGAAATTTCCCAGACTCAACTCCAAAGACACATTTCTTGGGATTGAGCATGACATGGTGCCGCTTGAGTGTGGCGAAAGTTTCTCGGAGGTCCGACAGATGATCTTTCTGAAGTTTAGACTTGACAATCATATAATCAATATATGCCTCGACATTTCTCCCAATTTGATCAAAGAACACAGTGTTTATCATTCGCTGGAAAGTGGCCGGGGCATTCTTAAGACCGAACGGCATGACCGTGTAACAGTATAACCCCTGATCAGTGACGAAGGCTGTCTTCTCCTGATCTTTCTTCCATAAAAAAATTTGATGGAAACCAGAGTAGGCGTCCATAAAGCTCATCAAAGCATGGCCGGCTGTTGAGTCGACCAGGTTATCAATTTTAGGCAGAGGGTAACTGTCTTTGGGGCACGCCTTGTTTAAGTCTGTGTAGTCTACACACATTTGCCAGGTGCCATTCGGCTTTTTAACAAGCACCACATTTGCAACCCAGTCTGGGAAGTAACATTGCCGAATGAACCCTACATCAAGTAATTTTTTAACTTCGGCGGCTGCCGCCTGACTTCTTTCTTCGCCATGGTTCCGCTTCTTCTGCCGTACCGGCTTCTTTTTCGGATCCACGGCCAGTTTATGTACCGCCAGATCAGGACTAATGCCTGGCATTTCATGGACTTCGAATGCAAAGATGTCCTTGTATTCTTTCAATAGTTTGTGAAAGTCGTCACCTAGGTCCCTTAGAGAAGTCGTCCCAACCTTGATTGTTCTGTCAGGACGCGAGTCATTTAACATCAGGTCCGTATGCTCACCAGCTGGCTGAGGGCGGAATTCATCCGACCGCTCCTCTGCTAATGATTGCTATTTTCAGTCTTTTCTTGCGGCCCCTGTCTAGGATGCCTTTCTCTTCTTGCCGCCTGCTTCTTGAACAGGCGCACTCTCCTTGACATTGTCAAGGTCTATTTTTCCACCACTCGACCCAGTGGCCATAACAGTGGGCTTGACATCCGAGAGATAGCACTCTCGGGCCATCCTCTGATCTCCCCTTAGGGACCCGACTGTTCCATTATCCCTCTCAAACTTGAGCAACATAAGAGATGGGATTATAACAGCCTTGGAATTATTCAGGGTTGGTCGTCCCAGAATCATGTTGTAGGCCGAGAGTTCTTCTACTACCAGGAACCGGACTACCATGTGTCGTCCTTCCCCTTTTTCGCTCAGGCGGATGGGTAAATCCACTCGTCCCACTGGGTGGACGACTCCTCCTCCAAACCCTACTAAAGGGTGGGATGCCGGATGTATGCAATCAGTCTGATATTTTAGTTTCGACAGACATTTGCTACTGATGAGATCTGAGGAGCTTCCGGTATCTATGAGGATTCGGCCAACTCTCTGGTTGGCCACTTTACATTCAATAACGATAGGGTCGTCATGCGGCCCTCTTACCCCTCCTAGATCTTCTTCAGTGATGACAATATCAGGAAATGAATATTTGGAGGGCCGTTCTTGGTGAACGGAATTTACATCTTACCGTCTGATATTGTCTTTGTTGCCGCTAATAGTGGGGCCGCCTCCTGAGAAGCCGCCTGCAATGGTGTAGACGACTGCATCATCTGTATCGGAGTTGTCGGCCTGTTGATTCTTTTTGGTCGACTGCTTTTTTGAGGAAGTGTTCCCCGTAGATTTCTTGACATAAGTGTCAAGATCACCTTGCTCAGCCAGGCGGTCCAGATACCGCATGAGACTGATGCATTCATTGGTGTGATGACCAACATCTTCATGATAATCACAGAATTTTTCTTGGTTCCGATTGTTTGCAGAACCCTTCATGGGGACCGGCTTCTCAATTGAGATCCGTCCCTTGATTTCCTTTAGGATAAATTGGTTATCCTTGTTAAACACATACTTTGGGGAGTATGGTTTGAATTCTTTTTTCTTCTTCTGGGACGGCTGTTTAGAGGAATCAGTTGCCCAGACCTCTTTTCTCTTCTCGTCTTTGTTTGACGACTGCTTCTGTCGTCCTTCTCTTTTGTCGGACCTTTTCCCGTCTGACTGTTTTACCGTACTACAAAGATCAGTCGCCTGTATATAGGCTTCCGCTTCAATCAAGGCCTCTTGAAGAGTCGCCACCCTCTTTCGGACCAAATCAAATTTGAAGGTCGACCCGTCTTTGAGACCTCTGAAAAAGTCAGTATAGGCTACTTCATCCGGTAACCCTTGAATCTGTATTCTCATCAGGTTAAACCGCCTGATGTAAGAACGAAGCCCCTCCTTCTTGCCCTGCTGAATTGTTCCTAAATCAAGGGTCGTCTTCTTCGCAGGGATGTTCATGGCGAAGTTGGAGGTGAATAAGTAAGCAAGCGTCTTGAAGTTATTTACACAACCAGTCGGCAGGTTGCCGAACCATTGTTGTGCGATTCCTTTGAGAGTCGCTGGGAAACACTTGCACCAAGTGGGATCATCCAACCCTTGAAGGTACATCAGGTTGGTGAATGCCATCTGATGGTCTTCTGGGTTAGTAGTGCCGTCATAGGCGCCCACTAATACATTTTTCACTTTGGTCGGCTGAGCGGCTTCAGTAATTTCCTTGGAGAAGGCCGACGGCTGTTCACCAAGTCTAAGCAACCGTAGCTGCCAGTCCATAGGTTGGACATTTTTTGCTGCATGTCCACCAAACGGAGGTGGCTGTAAAAAATACTGGTGTTGCGGTACAAACGGTAAGTTTGGTACCGCCTGGTCGCTATGAAAGCCGGACTAACGGGAGGTGCCGCCTGACTGACTCTCATGATACGACTGAGTATGCCTCATCGAGGTATTTCGCAGACTGTCTTGGAAGTTTGAAGTAGAGGCCGACTCTGACAATCGGTCACTCTTCTTCTGCTCTAGCAGTAGCCGAGCGTCTGTGTAGTTTTCCTCGACCCGTCTGCCTGAATATGACGAAGAGGTTTCCTATTTCCTGGAGTAGGAAAACGGTATTTTGTGAAATCAAGGGCAGTTGGCTCCCACTTCCTAGATTTAGGATGAGGTGTCGCCTCTCGCCCTTGAACTGGTTTCCTCTTCCGTGAAGTGGAGGGTTTCTTAGCCGACTGCTCCTTGTCCAGAGCAGGCGGCTTCTTGTTGATCAACTCTTGAATTTCTCCCTTGAAGTCCCTCATGAAGGTCATGAGTTCGTTCCTTGTGATGGGAGCAGACCCATCAGTCGGCTGCTGCCGAACAGGCGGTGCGCCTGCTGGCTCGCTTCCAGTTTGAAGATGTTCCCGTTCCCTCCTTTCGGTATGACGGGTACGTCAGGCCCTTAGGGTCCCGTCTGAAGCTGTGTGAGCTGCAACTTCAAATTCATTCTCAGTATCGTGGTCCGACTGAACTAGAGGGTCGTCCAGGGGACGTCTCTCTTCAGGAGCCGGTACAAACGTGGATGCCATCTCAGAAGTACTCTCCCCACAGACGGCGCCAAGATGTTTCGGGGTTTTCTGATGTCCTGCGGGAGAGTTACAATTCCGAGACTGGAACCGGACGCCTGTACCTGCAAAACAAACGGATGCTCCGGATGATTGAAGATCCGCCTCCGACGGTCAAGTTAGTACTTGATTAAGGAGTAATTAATGCGGAAATTAAAGTGATTGGGTCTCTCTAGGTGAGAGTGTTTAATGTGTGTAATCTGCGTTTTTAGCGTAATCTCCCTTAATGAGGATTAAGGGAGGTATTTATAACCTCGGGAAACGTGTCAATCTAGGTTTAGGTTAACCTTGGGCTGATTGGGCTTCCCTCGGAAGTTGGGCCTAGGTGACCGGTTATCCCAGGTGTCATGGGAAGGACACGTGTCGTGTCGTTATTGGTCCATAGTGGACGGATCATTGCTTGACACGTGGTAAGCTCCTATTGGCCCATGTGACGGACACATGGCGGAACCTGATTGGTCCACTTGTCAGATGGTGATTGGTGGGGAAAAATCCCCTAATCAATAAATACATTGAGAGAAAGTCAAACACCTGACACCTCGAACTGAGCAATTACACATTGCAGATACTCTCTTGGAATCCAAGAGAGACCTTTTGCTTTCCATTCTTTACTCCTCAAACACGCTCTAACTTGATCATCGGAGGTGGAACTCCACCCAACCGGAGTCTCCGTTGTTTTTTGCAGGTACAGGCGTCCAGAAACCAATCCCGGAATTGTAACTCTCCCGCAGGACATCAAAAAACCCCTAAACATTTGGCGTCGTCTGTGGGGAGAGTACTTTCGAGATGGCTTCACAACCTATACCACCTCCAAATGAGAAACGGCCTATGGCCGACGTCCGAGTCTACTCAGACCAGGACACTGATGACGACTACGAAGTCGATACTCATACGACCCTTGAAAGGTCCCTTAGAACTCGGCGCATCCGCCCCACCGAAATGAGGGAACGGAACAGCGAGCAGGCGGGTCCTAATGAACCAGTCGACCAGCCGGCTGGTCAACGTCAGGTGGCTGAAGGATCCACCCCCATAACAAGAAATGAGCTCATGACCCCTTATGACAAGTTTCAAAGGGGAGATCAAGGATCTAATTGATAAACGGACGGCTGTTTCCACCAAGGAACAGTCGGCCAAAAAGCCCTCCCAATTAGGGAGGAACAAGCAGGTCAAGGACCGAGAGGCTACTCCTTACCCTAAACCTAGGGAAAGACAGTCGCCTGTGATTGACTTGACCAAATTTTGTTTCCCTGCGTCAGGGAAAAGGAAGGCCATGCGGCATGTTCAGCCGGATGGTTCCAAGAAAACATATTCCGATGCTCGGATGTTAATCCATCGAAAGAAGAATATGCAAATGTCAGAGTCGGCCTCAACGTCAAACTCCAATGACAGCTTTCAGAATACCTCAATGAGGTATTCTTAATCAAACCAAGAGGACCAGACAAGCGGCATGTCCGCCCACTCTAGTCCCCAAATGATCCAAGAGGCCCCGTATGCGCCTCAACAACCATACATGCGGTATGGACAACCATATATGCAGCCTACCCTTTTTGGGGGGTAGGCAGCACAAAATATTTAGCCTTTGGACTAGCAGCTCCGACCGTTGAGACTTGGGGAACAGCCTTCAGCTTTCTCCAAGGAAATAACTGAGGTCGCACAGTCGGCCAAGGTGAAAAATGTGTTGGTAGGTACTTATGATGGTACCACCAATCCAAAAGACCACCTGATGGCATACACCAACCTTATGTATCTTCAAGGGTTAGATGATGTGGCATGATGTAGATGCTTCCCGGCCACATTGAAGGGCGTTGCCCAACAATGCTTTGGCAACCTGCCAGCCGGGTGCATAAATAACTTTAAGACGCTTGCATACTTGTTCGCGTCAAACTTCTCAATGAATATCCCTGCAAAGAAAACAAGTCTTGACTTGGGAGCCATACAGCAGGGAGAGAAGCAGGGGCTACACTCATATATCAGGCGGTTCAATCTGATGAGAATTTAGATTCAAGGACTGTCTGATGAGGTAGCCTACACAGACTTTTTCAAAGGTCTGAAGGACGGGTCGACCTTCAAGTTCGACCTTGTTAGAAAGAGGGTAGCTACCCTCTAAGCGGCACTGATGGAGGCAGACGCCTATATACAGGCGACCGAGCTTTGTAACGTCAATAAGAAGTCGGACTCAAAGAGGTTTGATAAGAGAGAGAGTCGGTCATCACAACCGGCTAAGAAAGAAGAAAAAAAAGGAAAGAGGTTTGGGTGGTTGATACAACTGAACAGCCATCCCAGAAGAAAAAGAAAGAAGCAAAAACGTAATCCCCGAAGTACGATTTCAATAATGACAGTTACTCCATCCTCATGGAGATTAAGGATCAGGTCACCATTGAGAAGCCAGCCCCTATGAAAGGTTCCGCCAAAAATCGGAACAAAAATAAATACTGCCACTACCATCAGGATATTGGCCATGACACCAATGAATGTTATAGCCTCAAGCGTTTGTTGGACCTCCTGGCTGAAAAAGGGGTACTCAAGTCCTGTGTTCTGAGGTCCAAAGTTACCCTACAAACTAACACTGGGCAGCCGTCCAAAAAGAAGCCATACTATGCTAATAGTTCGGATACTGATGAAACTCCGATCTATACAATAGCAGGCGGCTTCGCTGGAGGCGGCCCTACCATTCGGGGTAATAAAGACTATGTCAGGCGGCTCGGTGTTAACTCAGTCGACGAGGGACAGGCGTCCAAGGACTCCTTCCCTGAAGTCGTCATTACTGAGGATGACAAGGGCAGAATCAGGAGGCCCCATGATAACCCTGTTGTCATCGAATGCAAAGTGGCCAACCAAAGAGTTGGTCGGATCCTCATTTACACTAGGAGTTCGTCTGACCTCATCAGTCACAAGTGCCTGGTCAAGCTCAGGTACAAGCCCAAGAGTGTGCACCCGACCTCTCATCCCTTAGTGGGATTTGGGGAAGGAGTTGTACATCCGGTAGGTCGAATATACTTAC
Organism: Chenopodium quinoa; assembly: GCF_001683475.1. Taxonomy (NCBI): domain Eukaryota; kingdom Viridiplantae; phylum Streptophyta; class Magnoliopsida; order Caryophyllales; family Amaranthaceae; genus Chenopodium; species Chenopodium quinoa. Next base: position 280,582 of record NW_018744118.1, on the reverse strand, counting down.
CTATTCGTCTAGGCGAAAAAGGGGAGGGATGCCACATGGTGGTCCGGTTCTTAGTTGTTGAAGAGTTGACGGCCTATAACATAATTTTGGGGCGTCCCACCTTGAATGAATCCAAGGCTGTTATCATTCCTTCTCTTATGCTCCTCAAGTTTGAGAGGGATGATGGAACAATCGGCTCCATACGGGGAGACCAGAAGATAGCCAGGGAGTGTTAACTCTCTGATGTCAAGCCCACTGTGGTCGCAGCCGGCCCCAATGGAAAAACTACTGACCTTAACCAAGTCAAGGAAGTCGCGCCTGCTGCAACAACAGCCGACAAGAAGAGAAAACCAACCAAATGGTAGCCGAGAAAAAAGACAAGCGATAGTAATTATAGACCGGTGAAAGGCCGGATGAACTCCGTCCCCAGCCGGCTGGTGAGCACATGAACCTCGTTCTGGATGACTCTCGTCCTGAACGAACGATCGAGGTGGGGACGACTGCTTTTACTAAGCTTGGTGCAAAATTGCACAACTTGTTAAAAGAATTCAAAGACATCTTTGCCTTTGAGGTGGACGAGATGTTAAGCATCAGCTCGGATCTAGCCGTCCACAAGCTTGTTGTGGATCCTAAAAAGAAGCCAGGCGGCAGCCCCCGAGGTGAAAAAATTGTTAGATGTTGGGTACATTCGGCAATGGTATTTCCTAGATTGGGTTGCCAATGTTGTGCTGGTAAAGAAGCCGAATGGAACCTGGCGCATGTGTGTGTGTTGGATTATTTAGAGTGTTGTAGTGGAGAGATTGCTCCACTTGTTAGCGCGCCTTTGAAAGACAAGCGTGAACCGCTCCAAAAGCGCGACAAAATCGCGCTGAGTTTCTGGAAAATCTGTAAAGTTTAGGAGGCGCACCCGAGCCTCCAAATGGCGCGCCCGCGCCATGGTTTGGCGCGACCCGTGCCTAAACCGCGATAAATCGCGCAAGGTTTCTGGAAATTTGGTTTTTTGGAAGAACGAGGAGGAGCACCTGCGCGAGCAAGTGGCGTGCCCGCGCCCCATGGTGGCGCTCCCGCGCGGCTGTGATGGCGCGCCCGCGCCTCTTCGCTCGTCTTCGGTTTTTTGCGGTTATTTCCTTTATATCGTGAAGGGGCCTTTGTTTTTCGATGTATAGAAAAAATACCTTCCTCTCTGAATTTTTCCCTCTCTACACCTTTATTGAAGAAACTTGCAATCTCTTCAATAATTCTTCATCTTTAAGTCTTTTATTTGAGAATTTGATCATCTTTCTACACATCTAAGTGCTTAGTGTGTAGTGTTTGTCTATTGTATCTCAAAGCGTGTTTCTAGTTCAACCCAAGCACCATTGTGGGGGAAATTAACGCTTTAGGAAAGTGTTCTCACGCCTTAGACGAGTATCAAGAATCGAAGACTCACGTGGTCCATGGTATTCTCATGCTCTTGGTTGTTCTTTTGGCTTAGTGAGGCAAGTATAGTCTTTCATACTTATAGTTTAGATTGATTCTCTGTATTTTATGTTTTCTAAACTTCTTGGTGTTTGGTTGATGGTGTAATTTGTATTAATTTACTTTATAATTTCTGTTTTCTCAATTTCTAGGGTTAGAATTTGTTGTAGCACTATCTTTTTACTTAACAATCTAAAGCGTTAATTACACAACATGTCTAGTGTGAAAGAACTTACCACAAACTTTGTCAAACTCAAGAAGTTTGACGATGTGGAATTTCGACGATGGAAGAAGAAGATGTATTTTCTTCTTACATCGTTGAAGGTTGCCTATGTGATTAGTACTCCTAGGCCATTAGAACATGAGAATGAAACCATGGAGGATGTGCGTGAGAAATCGAAGTGGGATAATGATGACTTTATATGTCGTGGTCACATTCTCAATGGGATGGAGGAGGATTTGTTCAATGTGTATCAACATGTCGAGTCTGCTAAGGAGCTATGGGAATCGTTAGAAAGCAAGTATATGGCGGAGGATGCTTCTAGCAAGAAATTCCTAGTAAGTAATTTTAATGACTTTAAGTTTGTTGAAGGTAGATCGATTATGGACCAATTTCATGAGATACAACGTATTTATAGTAACTTGAAACAACATGGTATCAATGTTGATGAATTGTTTGTTGTTTCGAGTATTATTGATAAGCTGCCCAATAGTTGGAAAGATGTTAAGCATGACTTAAAACACAAAAAGGAGGACATATCTTTGTCCAATTTGGCTACCCATCTTCAAATTGAAGAGGGGATAAGAGCCATGGAGAAGGCTAAGGATGGAAATCCTAGCTCTTCCACCATTAATGTGGTGGAGGAAGGCAAATCTAGTGCTTCAACTAGTGGTAAGAGGAAGAAGTTTAATTCCTCTAAGGGAAAGTCCAAGAAACAAAAGGACAACAACAAGAATGCTTGTTGGGAATGCGGTAAGACTAGACACCACATGAAGGACTGCTACATTTTCAAGAAGAAAATGGAGAAATCCAAGGATGGTCAACCTTCTAAGAGCAAGGACCAACCCACCAAAGGTAATTTATTACATGATGTTGAATTTAATTCCGGTATGGATTTAAATGCAACGGATCCTAACATTTTTATGGTGCAGGATGATGACTCTTGGTGGATGGATTCAGGGGCTTCAAGGAATGTATGCAAGGTGAAGCATTGGTTCAAAACCTTTCACAAGGTTGGTAATGGAGAAGAGCTCTTTATGGGAAACAACTCTACCATCATGGTCCAAGGAAGAGGACAAGTTGAGCTGATGTTTAGTTCGGGCAATAGTATCATCCTTAGGGATGTATTATATGCTCCTAGTATTTCTAGAAATCTTGTATCAGGCCCAACCCTGAATAGACTTGGATTTAGACTAGTTTTTGAAATAGATAGATGTATTATAACTAAGGGTAGCACTTTTGTTGGACGTTGTTATTTGTCTCATGGATTGTTTAAACTCTCATTAAGAGAGAAGTCTGTAATGTTGGATGATGTTTGTTTTAATGTTGGTAATGACAATAGTATGAATTTGTTTTCTTTATGGCATTCTAGATTTGGTCATGTGAATTACAATAAGTTGTCTTTATGTCTAAATTAGAACTTATTCCTCCTTGTGATATTGCTCTTGATAAATGTACTACTTGCATGCTTAATAAGATCACTAGAACTCCTTTCAAGAAAGTTGAAAGATGTTCTAAGATCTTAGATTTGGTTCATAGTGATTTGTGTGACTTTTATAGTACACCCTCTTTGGGAAATAAAAGATACATAATTATGTTTATTGATGATTTTTCAAGATTTTGCTATGTGTATCTTTTATATTCCAAAGATGAAGCCTTGGTTAAATTTGATATTTATAAGAAAGAGGTTGAAGTGCAAGTAGAGTATTTTATTAAGAAATTGAGAACGGATAAGGGAGGAGAGTACTATGATCCTGCTTATTTCCAATCTTTGGGTATTATTCATGAGACTACAGCTGGTTATGCACCACAATCAAATGGTGTAGCTGAAAGGAAGAACATAACTCTTCAAGAAATGGTTAATTCCATGCTATCTTACTCAGGTTTGAGTGAGGGATTTTGGGGTGAAGCTATGTTGACGGCTTATCACATACTTAACCGTGTTCCCACTAAGGGAAAGGATTCCACTCCTTATGAACTTTGGTACAAAAGGAAACCAAACTTGAAGTATCTCAAGGTTTGGGGTTGTAGGGCAGTCGTAAGAGTGCCCGGCAACAAGAAAAGAAAGCTCGGTGAAAGGGGCTTGGAATGCATTTTTATAGGTTATGTTGAGCATACAACCTATAGGTTCTATGTGATAGAACAAAGTGACTATATTTCGAAACATTCGATTATTGAGTCACGTGATGCAATTTTTGATGAGAATCGGTTTTCATCAATGCGTAGACCAAAGGATCTACAAGTTAGTACCAAAGAAAGGAAATTGTTGATTATGATGATCAACATGTTTCTCATGAAGGTTCATCTAATAATGAGGATGAGACTCCTTATGTTAGAAGAAGTAAAAGACAAAGGAAAATTAGGAATCCTCTAGATGACTTCATAATTTATTTGGTTGAAGGATCTAGGGAAGTCCTTAGTTCCACTATTCCATATTGCTTTAATGTGGATAGTGACCCGAAAACTTATAGCGAGGCCATATCTTCCCAAGATAGTGCATTTTGGAAAGAAGCCATAAATGATGAGATGGATTCCATCATGGGAAATGACACTTGGGTCTTAGAGGATTTACCTCCCGGATGCAAACCTCTTGGTTGCAAGTGGATTTTCACTAGGAAAAGGAGATCGGATGGCTCCGTAGTGAAATTTAAAGCCAGATTGGTAATCCAAGGCTTTAGGCAAAAGCATGGTGTCGATTATTTTGACACATATGCACCGGTTGCAAGAATAACCTCGATAAGGTTATTAATTGCAATGGCTTTGGTATATAATCTAGTAATCCATCAAATGGATGTCAAAACGGCATTCCTTTATGGAGATCTAGAGGAAGAATTGTATATGAAACAACCCGAAGGGTTTGTTTTGGAAGGACAAGAAAAGAAAGTGTGTAAATTGGTTAAGTCATTGTATGGACTTAAACAAGCACCAAATCAGTGGCATCGGAAGTTTGATGACACAATTTTGTCCTTTGGATTCAAGGTGAATCATGCTGATAAGTGTATTTATAGCAAATTTTATGACAAAGGTCATGGTGTCATCATTTGTCTATATGTTGATGATATGCTCGTTTTTGGTACAAGTCTACAACAAGTAGAATTGACCAAGGAATTCTTATCCTCGTCTTTTCAGATGAAGGATTTGGGGGAGGCAGATGTCATTTTGGGCATCAAGATAATTAGGGACAATGGAAGGCTTATGTTAATCCAATCTCATCACATTGAGAAAATGATCAAACGGTTCAATATGTTTGATAAGTGTCCCATGATACCCCCATGGAACCTAATGTAAAATTGGTTAAGAATTCGGGGAAAACGGTTTCCCAATTGGAGTATTCAAGGATAATTGGATCCTTGATGTATGCCATGACAAGTACAAGACCAGATATTGCATTGGCTGTGGGAAAACTAAGTAGATTTACTAGTAACCCGGGTGCACAGCATTGGTTTGCAGTTAGGAGGGTCTTGAGGTACCTTAAAGGTACATCGGACTATGGTTTGTTTTATAGTGGATTTCCTTCGATTTTAGAAGGATATTCAGATGCAAGTTGGATCACTTACAAAGAGGATGACTCTTCTGTAAGTGGTTGGGTGTTTTTGTTTGGGGGAGGTGCCATTTCATGGTCTTCCAAGAAACAAACTTGCATTGCCGATTCCACTATGGCAGCGGAGTTTATAGCTCTTGCCTCAGCTAGTAAGGAATCTGAGTGGTTGAGAAATCTCATGTTAGAGCTGCCTTTATTGCCTAAGCCAATCTCACCGGTGGCAATTCATTGTGATTCGAATTCGGCTTTAATAAAGGCTTATAGTCAAGTGTATAATGGTAAGTCTCGACATATTTCACTAAGGCATAGCCTAGTGAAAGAGCTTATCAATGATGGGGTCATAAGTCTTGACTATGTACCAACAAAAATGAATTTGGCGGATTGCTTTACTAAAGCAATGCCAAGACATTCCATCATATTTTCATTGACTGGAATGGGTTTATGTCCTATAGCACAAGGTTGTGAAACCCAATCTAACGCTTGAAGAAACATCAAGTCTTAGATTCAATGTGGTTGAATTACAATTTTGTTGTTTGTTAACAATATTTAATGACCCATATTGCTATGTTACTTGTGACGGTTAGGTAGCGTCAATTCAAAGTTCTCAAAGATTTAGAGTTGAGAAGCTCTAAATGAAAGTGTCTTGTCACAAGGACACGTTTACGTATATGAGAACCTACCTATATAAGTTCAAAGTTTAGCCGCTTCAAGAAGTCTAGTTGGACATATAGACTTTGATGAACTTATGAAAGATACGGACACATAGCTGTATAAAAGTGTCAAGTGATGTTAAATTCGATTTATCTTGTGTGTATTTCATCTTCGAATGATTAGAGATATCCGTGTGGTTCAATCCATATGGAAATCATGGGATATGATCATCGTTAAGTGTGTTATACTGAGTGTCAATTCAATCTGTAGGGACATTGACATTGATGCATGAGATGAAGCTTATTTGATGGAAGTAGAGAAAGGATTTAAATGAACACTCTAAATGGGGGAGGATTGCTGGATTATTTAGAGTGTTGTAGTGGAGAGATTGCTCCACTTGTTAGCGCGCCTGTGAAAGACAAGCGCGGCCCGCTCCAAAAGCGCGACAAAATCGCGCTGAGTTTATGGAAAATCTGTAAAGTTTAGGAGGCGCGCCCGCGCCATGGTTTGGCGCGACCCGCGCCTAAACCGCAATAAAATCACGCAAGGTTTCTGGAAATTTGGTTTTTTGGAAGAACGAGGAGGAGCACCTGCGCGAGGGGGGGCGCGCCCGCGCCACCTCGCTCGCGCCCGCGCCTCCTCGCTTGTCTTCGGTTTTTTGCGGTTATTTCCTTTATATCGTGAAGGGGCCTTTGTTTTTCGATGTATAGAAAAAATACCTTCCTCTCTGAATTTTTCCCTCTCTACACCTTTATTGAAGAAACTTGCAATCTCTTCAATAATTCTTCATCTTTAAGTCTTTTATTTGAGAATTTGATCATCTTTCTATACATCTAAGTGCTTAGTGTGTAGTGTTCGTCTATTGTATCTCAAAGCGTGTTTCTAGTTCAACCCAAGCACCGTTGTGGGGGAAATTAACGCTTTAGGAAAGTGTTCTCACGCCTTAGACGAGTATCAAGAATCGAAGACTCACGTGGTACATGGTATTCTCATGCTCTTAGTTGTTCTTTTGGCTTGGAGTGAGGCAAGTATAGTCTTTCATACTTATAGTTTAGGTTGATTCTCTGTATTTTATGTTTTCTAAACTTGTTGGTGTTTGGTTGATGGTGTAATTTGTATTAATTTACTTTATAATTTCTGTTTTCTCAATTTCTAAGGTTAGAATTTGTTGTAGCACTATCTTTTTACTTAACAGTGTGGACTACACAGACTTGAACAAGGCATGTCCAAAGGATAGCTTTCCTCTTCCAAAGATCGACAGTCTGGTCGACTCTACAGCCGGCCATGCCTTGATGAGGTTTATGGACGCCTATTCAGGCTTTCACCAAATACCTCTGTGGAAGAAAGATCAAGAAAAGACGGCATTCGTCACTGATCATGGGTTATTCTGCTATACTATGATGTCGTTTGGTTTGAAGAATGCGCCTGCTACCTTCCAGAGAATGATTAATACAGTCTTCATTAATCAAATTGGAAGGAATGTGGAGGCATACATTGATGATATGATAGTCAAATCCAAACTTCAGATGGACCATCTTACAGATCTCCGAGAAACATTCGCCACACTCAGGCGGCACCAGGTCATGCTCAATCCCAAGAAGTGCGTTTTTGGTGTTGAGTCCAGGAATTTCCTCGGATTTCTTATTGATCAAAGGGGGATAGAGGCCAATCTAGAGAAAATACAGGCAGTCATAGACATGCAGTCGCCCCGCACTGTAAAGGAAGGTAAAAAATTAACAGGATGTCTGGCGGCATTGGGGAGATTCCTCAGTCAGTCAGGCGACAAGTGCCTCTATTTCTTCCAAACAATTAAGAAGAAGACTATGTTTGAATGGGGGACAGATGCAGAAGCGGCCTTCCAAAAGTTGAAGGAACACTTGCACTCTTTGCCAAGGCTCGTCAGCCCTTTGTCAAAAGAAGAGTTATACATGTACTTGGTCGTCTATAATCATGCTCTCGGTGTTGTTCTCCTTGCTAAAAGTGACGGTTGCCAGCTCCCCGTATATTTCATCAGCCATGTCCTGAAAAATGCTGAGTTACATTACCCCATGGTTGAAAATTTTGGCCTAGCCCTCTTCGTGGCAGTTAAGAAGCTGAAACCTTACTTCTTGGCACATCCGGTCGTGGTCTACACTGACCAACCAATCAACCAGCCACTGACAACCATGGAATCATCCAGCCGAATGATTTAATGGGCAATTCAAATGCAAAGCCTAGAAATTACTTTTGAGCCAAGGAAAGCAGTGAAAGGGCAAGCACTTGCCGACTTCATTGTTGAAATGACTAGGTCGGCTGATCTAGAAAATCCTGACCAAGTCTGGAAGGTATATGTGGACGGGAGCTCCACAATGAACGGTTGTGGTGCAGGCGTCATATGTCAGTCTCCTGAGGGAGATAAGTATGAGTATGCACTACGTTTCAAGTTCCAAGCCTCAAATAATGAGGCAAAATATGAAGCCCTTCTAGCCGGCATCCGCATGTGTAAGGCGGCCGGGGCAAGGAAAGTGGACGCCTGTTCTAATTCACAATTGATTGTTAGCCAATACCATGGTGACTATGAAGCCACACATCCGGCTATGATCAAGTATTTACAGGCGGTCAAAGAAGAGGCAGGGACACTTGATGAATTTCATTTAAGTCAGGTACCAAGGTCTGAGAATAACCAGGCGGATGCTCTCTCCAAATTGGCATCATCCGCCTCTTGTGACACACCAAGATCAGTTTTCTGGGAGGTAATGGAAAAAAGGAGCATCGAAGAGGAACCCATTGGAATCCTAGATCGAAGCTCAACCTGGATGGATGGCATCCGGGCATACTTAACAGACGGCACCTTGCCGGATACTTACCCAGAGATGATCGTAATGAAAAAGCGTGCATCCAACATTGAAATCCATAAAGGGGAACTTTTCAAGAAAGGGTATCTTCAACCTCTTCTGAAGTGTGTTACCCCAAAAAAGGGCCGAGAGGTCCTCGAAGATTTGCATTTAGGGTTCTGTGCCTCCCACATAGGCGGCAGGACCCTAGCAAATAGAGCCATGCGGCAAGGCTACTTCTGGCCTACCCTAGAAGTAGACGCCATGGAGATGGTGAAAAAATGTGACAAGTGTCAAAGGTTTGGCAAGCTCATCCATCGTCCGGCCACTGACCTAACGGCAATCCATAGCCCAGTACTATTCGCTAAGTAGGGCATGGACATTCTGGGTCCGTATACGCCTACTACAGGCAAACGGAGATACATTTTGGTTGCTATCGACTACTTCCCAAGTGGGTAGAGGCGGGGGCAGTCAAAGTAATTAAAACAAAAGATGTTATCTCCTTCATTTGGAGAAATGTCATCATCCGGTATGGGGTACCCATGTCTATGGTCTTTGACAATGGTCCTTAATTTGAGACGCCTGCTCTCAAGAACTGGTTGGGAGACCAAGGGATCTCTCACTGTTTTGCATCAGTCGGACGCCCCCAAGCAAACAGCCAGGTTGAAGCCTTCAAAAAGTTAAGATCTGATGGCATCAAAAAGAAAATTGAAAGAGCTGGCGGCCTATGGGCTGATGAGCTACCACATGTTCTATGGGCCATCAGGACGACTGAAAAAGGGGCGACTGGTGAAACTCCATTTCTCATGGTTTATGGGGCAGAGGTTGTTCTGCCTATTGAGCACTATGAGCCGACTCTTCGAGTCATGCTTTATGACAAAGAGGCTAACTGGGAAGTCATGCAGCTAGCATTGGACTCACTTCCAGAATGCAGGGGCAATGCGGCCTTGCGTCATGAGATCTACTGTCTGAGAATGAAGAGATCTTACAATAAAAGAGTGCACAAGCGCCCTCTGAAAGTAGGGGACTTTGTGTTACGAAAAATGGAAGCAGTCGGTAGGGCCAATGAACAGGGAAAGCTGACTCCTAACTAGGATGGCCCCTACTGAATCTATGAAGAAGTTAGAGACGGCAGGCAGCTAGCCAAAACTTGGAACGTAGACAACTTGAAAAAGTACTACTGCTGAGATTTGTAAATTATTTGTATATGTAAGAATATCAATAAAATTTGCAATTTATTTTTCAGTTTTTTCCAAGTCTCCTTAGTGGGGCAAGCCGCCTATATATACACAGTCGGCCTTATTTCTTTTAATCACTTACTCTCACATGAGTAAAAATGTCAAGTCTAAACAACTTAGCAAATTGTTCTTGTATGAACAACCTAATGAGGCCACATGCCAGATGATCAACTCGAGGCCCGTGACCAGATGATCACCTTGAGGCCTAAGGCCGGTAATCAACCTGAGGCCCATGGCCGGATGATCCTTATAAAATTAAACTAATGTGTATGTCCCAAACAAGAGCAGGCGTCCGCAACATCCATCCGGGTGAATTCATCACAGAGAGCATCTCCCATTTGGGTGGCACATTGCTCTATAAACCTAAAACAAACAGCCCTACTGAATGTCCCCAAGACAGCATCGTAGTCGTTTGGCATGAGACGAAGATAAACGTACCGCTTTACTACGAACACGCGGTAGACAATTAAATCTAAGTTAGAAACCGCCTGTTATTGCTTGGGACAATACAGTCAGCATAATTTGAGTAAATAGCTAAGCAAAACTTGGCGAATAAAGAGGCACCATGCGGCCAAAATCGTTTGTTTATTCTACTCACTCAAATCAAAGTGATAGAGATTGATTAACCCCAAGGGTTAACTCATAGTAACTCCATCAAACTTGGGATGGAACCTAAACGGTGAGAACCAAACCGCCTTTTTATTGGCAAACAGACGATATTCGGCCACTATTCCTCTAAAAAGTTTGCAAGCTATAAAACTTTGTAAATAGAAGAACAACATGCGGCCACGGCCGACTGTTTCTTCTATTTACTAAAGTTCAAGTGACGGAGACTGATTAACCTCAAAAGGTTAACTCATAGTCACTCAACCAACCTATATGGAACCTAAAAGGTACGAATGAAGTCGCCTGTCCTTGTAATAAACAAACGGAATTCGGCCACTATTCCTATTTAGGTTAGCAACACCATTGAAGCTACTGCCTGTAACCCAACCGGCGGTTGCTACTTTGATTAAAAACATCCAATTTGGCGCCTGTTCAGTACAAGTACCAAACAGACGGACTATTTGCAACCAATAAAATAAACTAAGTACAAACTTAGTATATTGCGGTGTACTATAAGGTCGAGAACCGAGTTATACTAGGTGTTCACCTGTGCAATAATGGTCGACTGACCACCTGGTTTGGGGCAATCACCATAGTGATTGATTGACCTAGAATTAGTAATACTTCAGTATCAAAAACTCAAAGTCAATCAACACACCTTTGAAAACCAGGCGACCAATCGCCCAAGGGCAAGAACAAGCGGTATATAAAGCATTCGTGAAGACAAGATGCAAGCTACATACACTTAGCAAAATTCATGTGATGCATAGCAAAATTTCATGGAAAGCAAAATTCAAATTCCAAAATTGAAGAAAACGGCCAAAACGGCCGGATGTTTAATATTAGCAGTCGGCCAAGAGACCGACAGGAATGTTTAAAATTGAAATTGTCAATAAACTCCGACCCCTTGGTCGGGTAATGATACAAAACAAGCGGCACACAGGCCGAAGAAAGTTGACATACAAGAAAATGGGAGTTCAAGCACTTGGAGGACGTTCAGTGTCAGCAACCGCTTCCTTTGGCTCCTCAGCTGGCGGCTGTTCTTTTTGGGCATCCGCCTCCTCCTACGGTTGTTCTTCTTCGGAATCCGCCTCCTCCTCCTCCTCGTCATCATCTTCTTGGTCCGACTCCCCGGAAGTGGAGTGATAAGTCTATTATATATGTATTTTTATTCCCCGTCCCACGGACATATTTGTGCTTATTTGAGCTCTGCAGAGCTATTTTAATTATTAATATATGTTTTCTATTGTTTTTGTAGAGTTGGTATTATTTTGCACGAATTTGCAGAATTATGATAATTTCCGAGTTTATTGAGCCGCTACAAAGATATTAGAGTTTGATCGTATTTTATGACCAAGTATACGAGCCCAAGATCGAGTTTAAGGATTTTAGTTTGATGGGGCTCGATTAATTGAAGAGGTCCAAATTAATGACACGACCAATACAAATGGAAAACACTAAAGCCCGCGCAAGAGAGAGCCTAGCTCGCTGCCAGACAAACGCGGCCCAATCGAGCGTGGATATCTTGAGCTGCTGTTGTGCTTTTGATGGAATAATAAATTTGGGCCAGGATTTATATTGGGCTTTGAGCATGACGCGGCTATTACGATTTTAGTGGGTAGGAGGATGAGAGTTTGAGGGAGGTTGGGTTCTGTTTTTCCTTTGTTATAAAAAGGAACAGTAGTAGTATTAGGAGGGGGGTTCTTTTTGACGTAGGTAGTTTTAGATTAGATAGGTTTTGGTTTTATCTTTTTATTTCTTTTAGATAAAAACTTCATGCTTTACTTTTTAGTTTAGAGATTATTGTTTACGTATATGATTGTTTTGACGCAACGACAGTTTTCAATATTAAGTTTTAATATTGTTCTTCTTTAGTTTTTATTATAATTGCTTTCGTTAATTTCTTCTTCTTTAATTTATTTGATTAATTGTTTTCATTATGTTTAATTTATATGCTTTGATTAGTTTAATTTTAATTATGAGTGAGTAGATTTATTTCTAGGGTTTGTGGGGATCCATGAATAATATGAAGGGGTAATTTATTATTGTTAATTATTTATGATTGATTAATTTCCTATTGATTGATTTAATACTATGCAATTAGATTTGGCCAGGTTTAATTGTATGAGTTTTGCAATATTGATTCGAGATTCGAGAGATGAGAATTGATGTTTAGGCTTAGTTTCAATAGACATGTTAATCTATAAATGGTTAGGTCGAGATTCGAGAGATGAGATTTCATACTGGTAGATTGATTATGTGATTATAATATGTAGCGACAGCCCTTTATAATCTGATTAATTTATGCATTGATGATTGATTGTTATTTTTACTCTGGAGTATTATTTATTGGGAACCTATACCCTAGACCTTTTATTATTGATTATTCCCTTATTTAATTTGTTTAGTTTAATTATTAGTATAATTTACACAATACAAATTGGTTACTGGATAATTTAGATTATAATAATTAATTAGGAGTAAAAGAATATTCTTTCCCTGTGGATTCGACCCTACTTCCCTATCTACTTTAGTTAGAGGATTTAGGTAATTACTTTTTCTTAGGTGATACGACTAGATCCTGTCAAAATTTGGCGCCGTTGGGGATCCGGTTTTATTTTTATTTCTGATTATAACTGTAGTCTAGATTATTTTTCTTTAGTATCAAAGAACCCAAGTTCTTTGGGACAGTTTCTCATATCTGTTTGTTTCGTTCTGTGTTTATGCCCAGGAGTTCTAGATCAGGTTACATTCCGTTTGACCCTAAAATAGAACGTTCTTTTCATAGACAGAAGAACCTTTTTAGACAGGTACGAGCTACTTCCGAGGGCACTATACCTTTGGAACCACCATCTGATTCTAGTGATACAGAAGTTTATTCAGAACTAGAAGCAGAGATGACACACCAACCACCTCGCAAGCTCAGCGATTATTCGCAGCCGTCCCTAACAGACTTCCCACATCTTGCTACTACGCCTGAGCTCGAGGGAGTACAGTTCGAGATTAAACCCCAATTTATCACCATGATCGAGAGGAAGCAATTTAGCGGAGCTAAGGGTGAAGATCCAAATCTCCACATCTTGGATTTTTGCCAATATTGCAATACTATTAGGCAAGCTGGGGTTACGCAGGACCAAATTAGGGAGATTCTTTTTCCCTTTTCTTTGTGTGGTAAAGCTAAATTGTGGTACAATGGTTTAAATAGAACTGCACTTGGCATTACTAACTGGGAAACTCTTATTTTGAATTTTTATAACAAATACTATCCTGCAGAGAGAACGGCTTTACTAAGGAGTTCAATCCAAAATTTTGCCCAAGAAGCTGATGAAAGCCTATATCAAGCTTGGGAAAGGTTCAAGGATTTACAGAGAGTGTGTCCCCATCATGGGCTAGCACAGTGGCAGATAATTCAAGCCTTCTACAACGGGATTGGATATAATTCAAGAATAATTCTGGACTCTGCAGCTAACGGAAGATTTATGAATTTAGATGTAAATATAGCGAGTAATGTTGTTGAGGAGATGGCCATTCATAATTCCCAATATGGGAATCCAAGAGGATTTGCAAATAAGGGAAAGCACCAAGTTGATTCTATATCCTTTTTGCAAGAACAATTGATTGCTATTAGCCAGAAACTAGACAATATTAATAATTCTAATTCATCTTCCGTTGCTAACATTTCTGCTATTGGTACTAACTCTGCAATTAACTGTGAAAATTGTGGTCTTGTAGGTCATTGGGCTCAAGAATGTACTAGTTCGCTTGAGAAAATTAATGATTTTCAGGCTTATAAGCAAACTAGTCCATACTCTAACACCTACAATGCAGGGATGAAAAATAACCAGACTATGTCGTACAACCGTACGAATGTGCCTAACCCCCCACCACAGGTACAACAACCGCAGCAGAGGTACTACCAACCTCCACATTAGAGACCACAACAGACTGTTACTCCCCTTTCTGATTCTGGCTTATTAGAAATCAGAATGATGTTAGTTGATATGCAGAAACACATGCAGAGTAGGGATGCACAAATTGATTCACTTTTAGCCCATAATAAAATCGTGGACAATCAAATTGCGCAACTTTCCTCTGCTCTACAAACTCACCAGCAGGGAGCCCTACCATCGCAGCCGCTGCAACCTACAGATCACGTGAATGCAATTATGCTGAGAAGTGGTTCAAAATACGAAGGGCCTTCTATGCCCAAAGATGATGAACCTGTCATTACAAAAATTGCTAATCCTGATTCTGTTACACCAAATATTGTTGTTACTAACCCTGCAGGGCTCCAGAATAAGACTAACTCTTCTGATAATAAATTGCAGGGTAAAACTCAAGACAAGAGTTGAGATGTGCAGAAACCAGTTATCAAACTACCATTCCCAAATAGACATCTTAAGAGTAAGTTGGATAAGCAGCTTGGTAAGTTTCTGGAGGTTGTCAAGAATTTGCAGGTAACAGTTCCTTTTATAGAATTAATTACTCAAGTTCCTGCATACTCTAAATTTATGAAAGAGATCTTGACCAGGAAAAGATCTATTAGTGAGGTAGAGACAGTTGCTTTTATTGAGGAATGTAGTGCTATACTACAGAATAAATCTCCACCTAAGCTAAAAGATCCGGGTAGTTTTTCTATTCCTTGTCACATTGGAAATTTGATGATAGATAAAGCTCTATGTGATTTGGGTGCTAGTGTAAGTGCTATGCCATTATCTGTGAGCTCTAAATTAAATATGGGTTAATTAAAAGCTACCAATATTACTCTGCAAATGGCTGATCGTTCTGTTAAATATCCCTTAGGTGTTTTAGAGGACGTACCTGTTAGAGTAGGTAAATTTTATATACCTGTTGATTTTTTTGTTCTTGATATGGAGGAAGATTTGCAAATTCCAATTATATTGGGTAGACCATTCCTTCATACTGCAAGGGCAATAATAGATGTGAAAAGTGGTAAACTTACGTTATGTGTAGGGGATGAAAATATTATTTTTAATTTACGTAATGCCCCTAAAAGCCCCATGTTGGAAGAAAAGTGCTATAGTATTGATGTGGTCGACGTATATAATTTTTCTAATAAGCCTCAAGCTCTCGTTATAGATCCCTAGGAGGCGGTATTTTGTGTTACATCCTCCATAGGAAAAGCCACTACATGGAAGGATGAAGTGGATGCTATAGAAAGGGCTATAAATTGTGTAGGGTTTGGGTTTGAAGATGAACAAGTGGAGAAAAAGGAACAAATTGAGAAAAATCGGACTCAAAATACTATAGGGCGCCCGACCGGGCGCGAGAAGAAGTCCGTATACGAGCAATCTCGCCCGACCGGGCAAGATGGCGCCCGACTGGGCGCGAGAGAAAAGAGGATTTTCGCCCAAAATTCTCCCAAAGGACGAAAAAAGTGTTAAAATTGCCCGGAGGCGCGCCCGGCCAGGCGAGCATTCGCCCGACCAGGCGCGAGAGCGCGACAGCAAAACTGGCTAACTTTAAAACGCCATAACTTTTGCGTTTCTTTATGGAATTTTTCGTGTGACCTATTGTTGGAAAGCTCTTCAAGTCTACTTTCCAATGAAATTAGAATCACAGCATTATCTTCGTATAAAAAAAGTTATGATCGAAATAGTGAAGCTGACTCGTTTTTACCTCTTCTCTTACTAACATTTTGTTTCTTTCTTGTCCAGAATTGTACCAAGGTGATGCATTGCAATGCTTGGGATGGTGGTGGATACGATTTTAATGATGAGGGGTAGTTGTTTCGGGGGTTTTTGGAGTCCCTCGGGAGAGTTACAATACTGAATATGAGCGCCTGACTTCTGTACCTGCAAAACCACGAAAATCCGATTGGGTGGAGTTCCGCCTCCGACGATCAAGTTAGTATGATTCCGGATGGGTAAACGTGCAGAAAGTAAATAGGTATTTCTCACTAATTCAGAGAGATTCCGCAATTAATATTGCTCGGGATTTGTGTAAGTATTTATGAATGCCAATAAATGAGGATGATTCCTCTATTTATAGCAGATGAGAATCTGCTCCCCCATTGGGGGTTTAATGCCACGTGGCATCCTCTAATTGGATCCCTTTGGGCTTGTAAGAGGGTGACACGTGTCAAGCCCTCATTGGGCCACGTGGCAGGGGTAATTTTTACCCCAAACATTTTCCCCTCACAGGTGTGACGTGGATTGCCACGTGGCACCTGTGACACTTGTCACCATGCAAAAGGGCGATGGTTCGCCTCCTTCCCTCTATTTTTTTCAAATTTCAAACTGAAGGGGGGAAGGTGACGGTTCACCTTCTGGAATTTCCTATAAATAGGAACCTCCCTCCTCTCATTCCTCACTTTGCCAATCTTGAGAGAGAAGTTCTTTGAGAGAAAAAGAGAGAACTCCTGATCCCGCCTGCTTTTTCTTGCAAACAACCTCCAACTTCAATACATCCGGATACCGGTTGAGTATTTCTTTGCCCGTCTCACTAAGGTATCCTACTGACCTTGTCAATTTCTTCATCTTGATTTTTGTTAGAGCTGCAACCGGTCTCATTCCGTTTGGAGCTTCTTTAAGCAGTCTCATGATGAATTGCATCCAGTAGGCCCTCAGCCAGTTTATACCGTCTGGGGCGCCTTCAGGCAATCTCATTGTGAATTGCAGTTATACAATAGACCCTCAGCCAGTTTACACCGTCTGGGGTATCTTCAAGCATTCTCATGGTGAGTTGCATTCAATAGACCCTTAGCCGGTTTACGCCGTCTGGGGTATCTTCAAGTAATCTCATGGTGAGTTGCATTCAATAGACCCTTAGCCGGTTTACGCCGTCTGGGGTATCTTCAATAAAAATTTTCTTTTAAATTGCTTTGCTGACGCCTCAGCCGGTCTTATACCGTCTGGGGTATCTTTGAATCAGCCTCTTGATTTATTGTTTTAACGGATGTGCAGCCGGCTTTCTGCCGCATGTGGTAGTTCCGTACAATTTTCTTCACAAGTTGCCTATAATAGTCCTCAGCCGGTTTATACCGTCTGGGGGGTCTTTGGACAACCTTTCATAAAAACTCCAGACTACTTATTCTGTATAACTACCACAGCCGGTTTCTTCTGCCTGTGGTATCTTTGGGCAACATTGGTAATTAACCTTGCTTTCTTTTGCCAATTTACAGTCAGTTCAAAGTGACACCGTCTGGGGTATCTTCGGTCAACAATCTCCAACTTCTTTCACCAACCTCTTCTTTCAACTACAAGGTAACGCCTCTGTTCCTTGCTTTTTTGGAGGTTTTTAAATTTTCCCGGCTGTATATATTGTTAGAATAATGGGTTCACCCAACACACACATGGCAAACACGATTTAGAGGTCAGCCGGTCTCCTGGTACGACTGAGTCTAGGATCGGTGGTGTCGCCTTTGGGAACTGGGACTCTCTCACTTCATCTCCGAAACCGACCGTCTCTGTCTCTATGCAGGACGCAATGGCTCGAACTAGGAAAACAGCCGTTGATCCAGAATATAGAGGGGAAACCTTTGAAGAATTACCGCCTGACTCTTATCAGGCTGAGATGACAAGGGGATCCCCGCATGGCACCCCCAGCACTTCCAGTGATGGAATACTGGGGTTAGATCAGGAAGGCGGTGAAGATGCCGCCTCTCCTTCTAAGGTTGAAATGGAAAACCCCTTAGAAGGCGATAGCGGAGAGACCGCCTCTTCATCCGGCTCAGAGCAAAACAGCAGCAGCAGCCTTCTTACGCCAGATGTAGATAGCAAAGAGGAGGAGAGGCCCACATGGGATAATAAGGGCGATCCCCTACTTATTTCCGTCTCTGCAAAAGATAGGGCCAGCATGGCCAGAAACTTAGAGGACTTCGTCAAAATACGTCCTCTTGGAGCAGATTGGAAAATCATCGTGTCACCTGAGATGGGAAATATAGTCTGGGAAGATGATCAGCCGAATTCAAACGGGTATTTCGGCTGCTACGAGGCAGCGTTTCTAGCCGGTCTCCGCTTCCCTTTGCATAACACCATCAAGGCCATTCTTCGAGGGTATGGTCTAGGTATTTGGCAGTTAACCCCTAATTCATGGGTTAACATATTAGGCTATATCTCCGCCTGTAAGATGTAGAACATTAACCCCGGCTGGGAGGCCTTTGCCCACATGCACTATTTGAGCAGAAGCCCAGGCGGGTGGAGAGCCTGGTATACACTAACCACCTACCCCCAGTACCTGATGACCCTGGACAAACCGTCTAAGTGGTAAGACTGGAAGAATCGATTTTATCTTTTTTCTACTCCCACCAAGGAGGAAACCGGGAGTATAGGACATACAATCGGAAGCCAGACCTCCTGGGTCACAAGTGTAAGAAACCTCGAATCCCGGATGGGGACTACGAGAGAATAAATAAGGCGAAGTTTTTTAGCAGACCACAACCACCCTCTCCAATGGAGAATTAATAAGTGTGTCCAGGAACTGGGTACCAAAACACGAATTCCTTCGTGATGAGGCATTCTTGTCCGCCTGTAAACTTAGCACTCAGTTTTAGAAATGTAGGTCACGCTAGTGCTTGATCCTGGTTTTCCGTTTGTAAATAATTTATGCTTTAACTATCATTCTTCTAATCGGATGAGTTCCTTTTTTGCAGTGCGAGATTTATTCATGTTGCCCGCTGACAAAACACCGGCTAAGTCCGCTGCTGAAATCCGCAAGGCAAATGCGGAGAAGAAACTTGCTGCCCAGGCGGCAAAAAATAAGGTATACTGCTTTTCCTTTCTTTTCCCTTCAACTTCCGTTTGACTTCTTGCCGGCTGACCTTTTGTGCGTTATTTCAGGATGGGAGTAAGGCGCCCCGCTCCGTTACCAAGCTAATCAGGCCCCGGCCGAGGGAGGAGCCGGCCACTCAAAATAAGGCGAGGAAGACTTCCTCCCAAACAGTTCCCAGCCGGCTGACGGTTGGGGGTAAATGTGTCAAAAACATTGGCCTGGGATTCGAACTGTCTTCCAGGCAGCCGGATGTCCTAAAGGCATCCAAGGGGACGGCGCCGCCTAGGGCATCTGGCGCCTCTATACCGGCTAAGGGAAGTCATGACCCTCATCCAATATCCCAAGGTACTAATGATCCTTTCAACCCTTCTTTGCTTGGCAAGCCCATGCGAGTCAAGTCGCACTCCCAGCTTCAGCCAGAAGACTCTTCTGGCAGCCGACAGTCAATAGGAGGGAAGTATGTAGCCTTCTCACAATCTTTTTCTGGTGCAGATATTTCCCCTCGCTGGCCGGATGTACAGTAGTACGCCCGGGCCATGCTGAAGGCGATCCCCAAAGAAGAGAAGGAAGCGATCCCAGGGATCAACACCTTCAATGTTGATCGGGTCATGGCCGGTCTGGCTGATGTATGATGTCCCTTAACTGATATATATATTGTTTTTAAGTTATTATGCCATCTGACCCCTTTTAACACCGCTTGGGCCTTTGCAGTCAATGCTTCGAGTGGAGGGGCTCAAGAAAGCTTACGCCCGCAAGCAAGAGGAGGTAAAACGGGCTAAACGGGATGCGTCCAATGCTCATAACGTTGCCCAATATTCCATGATTATGCATGAATTGAAAACTAAAGGCATAATCATGCAACAAGCGGACTCCATCAAAACTCTTCAGAAATCCCTTAATGAAGCCAACACCAGGATTCACAATCTCCAGGCGGCGAAGGAAAATGCTGAGGCGGAGGTGAAGAAGGCGTCGGATTCTCTCAAACTCCTGGCCCTAACAAGGAAGGAGAATTCTTCTCTACAGACTGAAAACGTCCGCCTGAAGAAGGAGGCGGCTTCGGCCAGTCAAAACTTCCAATCCACCCTGGAAGCAGAATAGAGCCGGCTCATTGAGGAGAATGAGCAAGATTGCGCCAACTACATGCAATTGGCTTGGTCCCTGGTACATCTGGAAACGGAATATGTCGTCTGGGAACTTGCCTACAAATATGTCGATCTTGCCATTGAGGCCCAAGAGTCGAACCAGCCGGCTCCAGATCCTTATGAAGAGTGGGCGCAGAAGCAGATCAAAGCCATGCAGGCGAGGATCGGCTCAGACGGAGTGGATGAGCCCGCCTCGGAGACCGCCTCCAAGGACCCGGCTCAGCCTTAAGCTTTTATATTATTCAACTTTTCCGGCCTGCGTGCCATGTGTTTCATGTATCACTTTCTCCGGACTGGGGTCCGGCTAACATTTGAACATTTATTTTAATATATATACATATGCCGACTGGGTCGGTTTTCTTTGTCATTTCAATTTTTGCAACTTTTCAATTTTTGCTTTGTGATATTCCGGATGTATTAGCTATGTATGCCCCTGGATGGTTGGTTGCTTAGTTGCTAAGTCTAAGAAGGCAGCCATCCATAGTTATCCGGATAAATGAATAGGAGATCCTTGACTATTTTACAACAGGTTTGCCCGGCTGCATACAGGCGGCCTAGGACCGGACTTATGCTTTTCAAACCCTTGTTAAGTATGAGGCAAGGTCTGGCCTTGTTGCTGACGTCGTAGTCGGCTGTAGTTATTTCTTGCAAAGGCCAGTTGCATACTGAAATGTAGATTGTCGCCTATATTGCCATGGGGCAATAGCAAGGCGGATGCTGGGGTCAACAGGGTCGATCTTACGCTTGGGGCTTTAAGCCGACTGGGGTGCTTTTGGGCAAAAGTCGGCTGCTGATCAGGGTCGATATCACCGTTTGTACTGCGTTGGGGCAATAACCGGTTGTAACCTATGATGTAATTTCCCGGCTATATTGCCTTGGGGCAATAGCCGGTTACCATTGTTGAGATAACCTTGAAGTCAATCAGGGTTGAACTTCAGCATAGAAGCAGGGGTCGGCTGTATTGCTTTTGGGAAAAATCCGGCTGCTTAACAAGATTTAATTCACCGTCTGTATCGCCTTGGGGCAACAATAGGGTGTATCTTGTTTGCAAAGGGTCATTCGAATGGTCAAGAATTTAACCTAACCGGTTAAAGATGTTTGTGTTTTTAACGCATAGAACAATGTACCACCCGGAAGGGAGATGTTCTCTTCGGCGAATTCACCCGGATGGGCGTCGCCGAATGCCTGCTCATGGTTAGAGTAGGCGGTTTTGAATATACTGGCCTTGGGCCTTTTAAATAGCTAAGCTAGGTACTTAGCCCTAATGCCCGGTTGTGCATTGTACAGGGGACTTTGAAGGTGCCTGGTTGTGCATTGCACATGGGACTTTATACAAAAACAGAACTAAAATAAAGTATTCTTTTCATTCATATACTCTATTTACAAAAGTATTTACAATCTCCTTAGAAGTAGTACTTTTTCAAGTTATCTACATTCCAGGTTCTGGCTAACTGCCTGCCGTCTGGTGTTTCAAGATGGTAGGTGCCGCTTCTTACCTCTTCAAAAATCTGGTAGGGGCCCTCCTAATTGGGGGTTAGCTTTCCTTGTTCATTTTCCCTACCGATTGCTTCCGTTTTACGTAGCACAAAGTCCCCCACTTTGAGGGGCCGCTTATGTACTCTTTTGTTGTAAGCCCTTGTCATTCTCAGACGGTATATCTCATGACGCAAGGCGGCATTGTCCCTGCGTTCAGGGAGTGAATCCAATGCAAGACGCATGGCCTCCCAATTATCCTCTTCGTCATAGAGCATGACTCGGAGTGTTGGCTCAAAAAGTTCAATTGGCAGGACAGCTTTAGTGCCATATGTCATGAGAAACGGGGGTTTCACCGGTTGCCCCCTTTTCAGTAGTTCTAATGGCCCAAAGGACGTGAGGTAACTCATCCGCCCAAAGGCCGCCAGCTCTTTCAATCTTCTTTTTTATGTCGTTTGAGATGAGCTAGTTAAAGGCTTCAACTTGGTCGTTTGCCTGGGGTCGGCCAACAGATGCAAAACAATGTGAGATCCCCTGATCTCCCAACCAGTCCTTGAGGGTAGACGTTTCAAACTGAGGACCGTTGTCAAACACCATAGACATAGGAACCACAAATCGGGTGATGATGTTCCTCCAAATAAAGGAGATGACATCCTTTGTCTTAATGCCTTTGACCGCCTCTGCTTCAACCCATTTGGTGAAGTAGTCTACAGCCACCAGAATGTATCTTCAGTCACCTGTGACAGGCGTATAGGGAGCCAAGATGTCCATGCCCCATTTTGAAAATGGAACCGGGCTATAGATAGCCGTCAGTTCAGTTGCCGGACGGTGAATAAGTCGACCAAACCTTTGGCACTTATCACATTTCTTCACCAATTCCATGGCGTCTACCTCAAGGGTGGGCCAAAAGTAGCCTTGCCGCCTGACCCTCTTTGCTAGAGTCCTGCCGCCTATATGTGATGCACAAAAGCCCACATGCAAGTCCTCTAGCACCTCTTTTCCCCTCTCTAGGGTAACACACTTCAGCTACAGCTGGAGGTAACCCATTCTGAAGAGTTCCCTCTTGTACATTTCGAAGCTCAGAGCTTGCTTTTTTAGTGCTGCCGCTTCTGAAGGGGCATCCGGCAGAGTGTCGTCTACCAAATAATCTCGGATGGGGTCCATCCAGGTAGAGCTTCGGTCAAGAACTCCAATGGGATCATGTTCAATACTCCTTTTTTCCATGACCTCCTAGAAGACTGACCTAGGCGTATCACAAGTTGCGGATGAGGCCAGTTTGGACAAAGCATCCGCCTGATTATTTTCTGAACGGGGCACCTGACTTAGATGGAATTCATCAAATGTCCCCACCTCATCCTTGACCGCCTGAAGGTACTTGATCATTGCCGGATGGGCAGCCTCGTAGTCACCATTGAATTGGCTTACGATCAATTGAGAATCAGAACAGGCGTCAACTTTTCTTGCCCCTGCTGCTCTACACATGCGCATACCGACTAGCAGGGCCTCATACTCAGCTTCATTGTTTGAAGCTTGAAACTTGAACCGTAGTGCATATTCATATGTACCCCCTTCCGGAGATTTGCAAATTACGCCTGCACCACAACCGTTCAAGGTAGAGCTTCTGTCTACAAATAACTTCCAACCCTGATTAGTATTCTCCGGCTGAGCCGGCCTAGTCATTTCGACAATGAAGTCGGAAAACGCCTAACCTTTCACTGCCCGCCTAGGTTCGAAAGTTATCTCCAGGCTTTGCATTTCAACAGCCCATTTGATCATTCTGCCGGATGACTCTATAGTAGTCATTGGACACTTTTGTGGCTGATCAGTATAAACAATCACTGGATGAGCCAGGAAGTAGGGCTTCAACCGCTTGACTGCTTTGTAAAGAGCTAGCCCAAATTTTTCGATCATTGGGTACCGGAGCTCAGCATTTCTAAGTATATGGCTGATAAAATACATCGGGAGCTACTTGCCGTCTCTCTCAGCCAGGAGGACAGCACTAAGGTAGTGATCTAAGACAACTAGGTACATGTAGAGAACCTCCTTGGGCAGGGGACTCACGAGCCTTGGCAAAGAGTGCAAGTGTTGCTTTAACCTCTGAATTGCCGCCTCAGCCTCTTTTCCCCATTCAAATCTAGACCTCTTCCTGATTTCTTGGAAAAAGTAAAGGCACTTGTCACCTGACCGGCTGAGAAATCTTCTTAAGGCAGCCAGGCAACCGGTTAATTTTTGGGCCTCCTTGACGGTGCGAGGAGACTTCATGTCAAACACCGCCTGGACCTTTTCCGGATTGGCCTATATGCCTCTTTGATCAATCAGAAATCCGAGAAACTTCCCAGACTCAACACCAAAGACACACTTTTTAGGATTAAGCATGACCTTATGCCGCCTAGGTGATCCACCTGGGGCTTGGATTTTACTACCATGTCATCAATATATGCCTCTGCATTCCTTCCAAATTGATTAATGAAGATGATGTTGATCATTCGTTGGAAGGTAGCAGGCGCATTCTTCAACCCAAACGACATCACCGTGTAGCAGTACAACCCCTGATCAGTGACGAAAGTCGTCTTCTCCTGATCCTTCTTCCATAGGGGGATCAAATGGAAGCCTGAGTAGGCGTCTATGAAACTCATCAAGGCATGGCCGGCTGTAGAGTTGAAAGGAATGGTGTCCTTCCAACAAGTGTATTCTTCCGATAGAGGGTTCAAAATTATTACAGAGTTAATTCTTCAGTCAGATCAAGTGATCGGAATGCCTAGGTGGAGGCTTCCGATCAGTAATATCGAGGTACAATTGATATTACAGCTTAATCTTAACTGAACCCTTCGGGTCGAACAGAGTTTTACGAATACAGACGTCGGATATCGAGCCTAGGGCGTCGAGACCGAGCGTCGCAAAATCACAAAGCGACAAGCATGAATATAGCCCTAGCACCACATTGGCCTAGCCATGTGCGTTGCAAGCTAGAATGGGCCTAGCACCATGCCTAGGCGCACCATGCGTGCCCTAGGATGGCTGGGAACCATCGTAGCCCAAGCAGCATGCCTAGGCGCACCATGCGTGCCCTAGGATGGCTGGGCACCATCGCAGCCCTAGCATCATGCCTTGGCGCTATCGCAGCCCTAGGATGATGCCTGGGCACTATCGCTGACCATCGCAAGCACTAGGCGCACCAAGAGCACCAGGCAGCCCATCGCAAGCACTAGGCGCACTAGGCAGCCCATCGCAAGCACTAGGCGCACCAGGCAGCCATTGCAGCACAGCAGTGTGCTTGCCTGGATGCCTGGGTGCGCATGGCAGGGCCACACACGCACCAAGCACAGCCATCGCAGTGCTAGGCGCTGGCGCATGTGCATGTGTGTGTGTGCGTGCCTCGCACCAAGCATAGCAGTGCTAGGCACTGGCGTGGGTGTGCTAGTGCGAGGGTTCCTGGCAGCATCGCCTTGCACGCATGCTAGGCCCTTGCGTGCGTAGGCGCACTGGTTGGGCTAGCAATGCGTGTGGCGCATGTGCGTGGGTGCGAGGCTGGTGCGTGGGATGCGAGGCTGGTGCGTGGGGTGCGAGGCTGGTGCGTGCTATGCGAGGCTGGTGTGTGCTATGCGTGGGATATGCACTACCAGCCAGTGCGTGGGCTGCTGGGGCTAGCACCAGCACAATTTTCTAGCAGCACTAAGCGCTAGCACACAGCACCAGCGCCAGCATCGCCCAGCAAGCACTGGCTGGCTGGGATGCTGCTGGGCAGTTCTAGCTGGCAGCGCTAGTTGGTTTCCAGCCCAGCAGCCACATGCCGGTTTTGTGCTTGCTTGTGGGGACCAATCAAGGGCCTTGGGGAGCAAGGCAAATGGTCCCCCCACCTAGCCTTGGCCATCACTCATTAGCATGTGATTATGCCACTTGTCGCAATGTGATTAAGTTGATTATTTATTTAATTTGGAATTAAATAAATTTTTGATTTTACCAACTCTCCCACATTGATGGGAGATTGAAAACCATGGACCCATTTCCCTATAAATACCTTTCAAGGGTGTTGGGAAATGCATAACCTTGAGTGGAATTAAAAAGGTAACTCTTGTAATTAGAGTAAACCTTTGATTCGTAAAACTCTTAGTTTTATTTGTCCGGGTCTCCACTAACCTTCAAGACTTGGGACGCTCGGGTCGAGTCAACTACGATCTGTCGAACATCTTGTAGTTTTGGGATTTTAAAGTAAGAGCTCTTCGGGAGCGAAGCACGCAACGAAGGTATAATTCTTGTTCTTAGTCTTGCTTAATTATGTTTATTATGCTTGTTAATTGCTTTAATTAAGGGGCGGGTCTTGGGGGTTTCCTTCCGCGTAGTGTCGGCTCATTACGAAACCCTACAGCGGTATCGGAGCCATGCTCCTTTTAATTTTTGCAATTACTTATTAGTTAAGGTGTTTTTAAAAGAGTTTATTTTTCTGGTTCATGTTCTTCTAATTAGATTAGAAGCTCGTTTTAATTAATTTTTAAAACTCGATTTTATTCTCGATTTGGCTGTTGAACCCAGATTTTGGCTCAAAATATAGGAATTTTGGGAGGACTGTCCAGAAGCCAAATTCGAACCAGAAACCCTTTATTTCTGGGGTTTTTCATTTTTCAACGAAAATTATAATTCTTTTTAAGCCTTGATTAATGCAAGCATTACAAGGTTAGATTAAATGCACATTTGCATTACTAATCTACTGGTTTTAAAAATATCCTTAAGCATAATAATGGAGTTTTTATTAGTGCTTAAGTTGATATACCATTTTTTACATAAACTTGTTTTTCACAAATTTTGCAAATAAATTGCAATAAAATGTGAAAGCTTGTTGTGAACTTGTAATTTTAAGTTCCTATATTGTTAAAGTTCTAATCTTTAAAGGTTTAAATGATTGGAACCCTAACCCTAAATTCCATATTGAACAAAGTTTGGATTTTTCATGTTTGGTTGATTAAAATCCATCAAGTTCAAATACTTGTGAGTAAAATTTGATTAATCTTCATATTGGAAGATGTAATCTTGGTATTTTACACAAGTATGAAAGTTGGAAAGTTTTATCATTAGATGATTAGTTTATTTTTCCAACTCTCATTTGTCAAATCCATTATTAATTTGCATATTGGCAAGATTAATTATGGACATAGCTCATTTTATGTTAAGCATAAAGAAAGACCTAATTTTGTTCAAAAATAAAATTTTTGGATAATTTAGGCTTGTGCACCAATAAAATTAATTTTATTTAAGTCTTATTTTATTTTATTTTATTTTATTTTTCCTCAAATTAATTCTAAAAAGTAATTTAGAATCAATTTTTGTCACACACAAATCGGAATTAAAATTCTGAGTGAAATGTACGCAAATCGATGCAAAACCGCAAGCGTCACCAAGGCTAGCCGGGCTGCCCAGCAGCCCACATGTAGGCTGCCCATGGTGCACGCAAGGGCCATGCATCGATGCGTATGGCTGTGTGGCAGGGAGGTTGCTGGGCGCAGCATTGTGTGGGGCTGTGGCTGGGCAAGGGCTGCCTGTGGATGCTGGCTAGCAGCATGCTAGCAGGAGCCAGCCCAGCACGCCATATGCTGGAAGGCACCAGCACGCTAGCAAGCATGCGCAGCATGCTAGCATGCTGCTGATGCTAAGCAGCGACGCTTGTTGGGCACAACAGAGCAGAACCACGCACCATGGCGCAGGGCCATGGGCTGCCTAGCAGCCATGGTGCGCACCCACTAAGGGTTTTAGTGGGACATTTTGCTTAATGTTTGAGCTATGATTTTGCAATTTTTCCAATTTTAATAATTTTAAGTAATTATTTTAACGAGGTTAAAAACCTCGATTTTTCGGTTTTGCAAAATTTTGACAAATTATGGGTTATGCCGACTTAATTAATCGGATTAATTAAGTATGGATGCGGAATTTAGTAGGAGCTTAATTAATTACGTGAGCATTTTGCTTTTAGAAATAATGGATTAAACAACTTTTGACTAGTTTTAATTAGGCGCGTTAATCGGATTAACCACCTAAGTTAGTTACTAGTTTTGCGTGTTTAATTATGCATTTCGTAAAATTGCATGGGCCATTCACAAATAGTGAATGGGTGAATGGAAGATTGTTTTCAAAACAGGTTATTGAAAATGGCAACTAGTGGGGCCCGACTAGGATAGAAAATACGGACTGCGTTCCGTTATGTATTTTTGTAAATCTAAATACGGTCTGCGAACCATTAAGTATTTTTGTACTTTAGATTAATCTTAGTCGTTCTAGCTAGTTTATTAATTTTGGCCAAGATGTCTCAAGACGACGTTTCGATGAAGACGAGCCAAGATGAGGACCCATGGAAATTGAAGATTTCAAGGGGTCATGCTAGTTGCCAAATGCATCTATTTTTATGCTTTATATATTGTTGTTATATATGAATGTTAGATGCATGTCCAGGGTTTCTATATGTTGCGACGATTAGTTAAGTTCACTAAATCAACCAACATAGAAACCCTAGGTCCCTTAATAATATTGAGCTAAAATTTGTCGTTCCAAGAACAACACTTACCGAACTAATGCGCGTACTTGATGGACTACGCCAAAGCGAGACATCACTACTTCCCTAGGAACGTAAGGTATACAAGGTATACAAGTTGTCTTGGTTAAGCTCAACGATATCAGTAAGGAGTCCCTAGATGTCGTGGCAAAAGAGATAAAATGTCAAGGATGCATTAGATGCAACATTTTATCAAACCAAGAGTAGCTTAGAGCTATTAGCAATTGGATTGCTTACCTTAAGATATTTAATGATTAAGACAAGCCAAAGCATGCTTAACCATTTCTTAATCTTTGGGATCTCGGAATCATTTTATTCTCTCCTAAAAGGGACGATTTTATTAATGCGTGGATAAAATGCTCAATAAGATTGAAAATATGCATGAACGTTTTTTAAATTTCAACTTATTGATTTATGAATGGTTTTTCACTTCAAATTCTTTCAATTGTAGAACCATGTCTGCAAGTAACTCAAACAAGAACCAATTCTCTTTACGCTCAATTCTCGACAAGGAGAAGTTGAGCGGACCAAACTTTCTTGATCGGCAAAGAAATCTGCGCAATGTACTAATGCAAGAGAAAATGAATACGTCCTTGATGAGGAAATGCCCGACGCTCCCAATGAGGAAGTCATCAGGCTGCCCTTAACCGATGGCAAAGTGCCAATCGGGATGTCAAATGCATCATTTTGGCCACTATGTCTCCGGACCTTCAAAAGAATTTCTTTGAAAAGGAGACGGCTTTTGAGATAAGTTCTGAGCTTTAGAATATGTTTCAAGAGCAGGCCCGAACTGAAAGGTTCGAAACCCACAGGCAGATCCTTGAGAGCAAGATCAAGAAAGGAGAGCCAGTCAGCTCGCATGTCCTCAAAATGATTGGATTATTTGAGAACATGGAAAGGCTTGATGCTGGGTATTCAACCGAGATGGCAATTGACATCATTCTCCACTCGCTTCACAAAGGCTATGATCAGTTCAAAATGAACTATAATATGCATAGTATGAGGAAAACCCTTACCGAGCTTCATGGTATGTTGAAGCAAGCCGAGCAAACCCTCAAGGATGTGGGCAAGCATGACATGCTCATGGTGAGGAAGGGCAAGCCATTCAAACGTCCGGGCAAAAAGAAGAGCTTTAAAGGGAAAAAGAAGAAGTTCCCGCCTAAGTCAAAATATGCCAAGGGAAGCAAGGACAAAAAGGCAGCCTCTTCTAAATCTGATTCCGATTGTTTCTACTGCAAGAAGAAGGGACATTGGAAACGGGACTGCCTCAAATTCAAGGAAGATAAGAAGAACGGAAACGTTACTTCTTCATAGGTATTTTCGTTATAGACTTAAACTTTACTAGCAAAACATTGTGAGTATTAGATACCGGATGTGGCTCACACCTTTGTTCCAACGCTCAGGGACTAAGGATAAATAGGAGGCTAGAGAAGGGAGAGGTCGAGCTTCGGGTCGGCAATGGAGCAAGGATGTTTGCCGTCTCTGTTGGAACTCTCAGTTTTTCTTTGCCCTCAGGGCTTATTCTAGAACTTGAAAACTGCTATCATGTTCCAAGAGTGACCAAAAACATTATTTCAATATAGCGTTGGACGCCAAAGGATTCGAATTTCGAATCAAAAACAATAGTTGTTTTTTTTTTGATAATGTATTATATGGTAAGGCACATTCAGAAAATGGTCTTTATGTGCTCTCACTAGACAAACAGGTTTATAACATCGATAATACTGCCAAAAGGGCTAAGACCATCGAGTCGAATCAAACCTACTTGTGGCATTGTCGTCTTGGCCATATTAACATCAAACGCATCAAGAAACTTCTTCAAGAAGGTGTTCTTGACTCATTCGACTTGGAGTCGTTTGAAAATTGCGAAGGATGTCTATTAGGCAAGATGATAAAACAGCCATTCTCCAAGTTGGGAGAAAGGGCAAGTGATCTATTAGGTCTAATACACACGGATGTATGTGGACCAATGAGTACACCCTCAAGACAAGGTTACCGATATTTCATCACCTTCACCGATGATTTTAGTAGATATGGCTATATCTACTTAATGTCGAATAAATCTGAATCCTTTGAGAAATTCAAAGAATTTCAGAAAGAAGTTGAAAATCAACTTGACACCTCCCGAAACTCCTCAATGGAACGGAGTGTCTGAACGGAGGAATCGAACCTTGTTAAACATGGTTCGATCAATGATGGGTCTTAGTGAACTCCCTATCTCTTTCTGGGGACCTACGCTACAAACTGCAGCACTAACACTGAACAGAGCTCCGTCAAAAGCTGTTGAAAAGACTCCATATGAATTATAGACGAAGAAACCTCCTAGGTTGTCTTTTCTCAAGATTTGGGGATGCGAAGCATATGTCAAGCGATTAATTTCGGACAAACTTCACCCCAAATCGGATAAGTGTTTGTTTGTGGGATATCCAAAAGAAACCAAAGGGTATTACTTCTAAAATAAATCCGAGAACAAAGTGTTTGTTGCTCGTGATGGTGTCTTTTTGGAGAAGGAACACCTTTCCAAAATGACAAGTGGGAGGAAAATCGAACTCGACGAAGTTCGAGAGGACGAGCAACAATGTCAACCTGACAAAACTGACAACAATTGATGACCGCCATAGATTAGTGTGTAGTATGATTTACAGCACCGTTTCTTGTGCTGCGAGGACATGACAGTCATAAATCATTTGTACAGGTACAGTTTGGAACTGTACTGGATAAGACCTATGAGAGTACTTTAAGAAATTTCAAAATTGTCATAAGTACATTTCTCATTATGACTATCGGAACCTGTTTCCTCCAACCATGAGTATTGTGAAGTTTTCTTGTTTGAGTACTAGACTCTTTGATGTTTCCTAACGTCTGCCGTAACTGGGGATCATAACGGGAACACTCGGGAGACTAAGTCCTCTTAGTAAGAGGAACTTACAATGCAAGACTGGGATTGTCCACCTATTAACAATAGGGAAAATGTTTTGTTGTTTACAAGCCCGCTCGAAGAGCGAGACTGTGAAAATGCATGGTCGTGCTCATGTGTAGGGTTTCGTAGTGACCCGACACTACACGGAAGGAAACCCACCAAGACCCGCCCCTTAATCAAAACAATTAACAAGCATATTAAACTTAATCAAACAAGATTAAGAACAAGAATTATACCTTTGATGCGTGCTTCGCTCCCAAAGAGCTCTTACTTCAAAATCCCGAAAACACGAGATCTCCGACGGATCGTACCCTCGACCCGACCCGAGCGTCCTAAGTCTTGAAGGTTAGTCGAGACCCAGACAAAATAACAATGAGTTTTACGAATAAAAGGTTTACTCTTTCTTAGAGTTGCCTTTTTAATTCCACTCAAGGTTGTATCCTCAAAATCCCAACCAAGTGGGTATTTATAGAGAATGGGGACTTGAAACCCCTTTTCATGATCAATGTGGGATCATGTGCAATTGCAATAATTTATTTAATTCCAAAATAAATAATTAGGCAAAAGCAATCACAAGGAAACAAGTGGCAAGAGGAGAGAATGGGTTAGGTGAGGACCATATCCCATGGGGGGACCATTGCCTTGCTCCCCAAGGGAAGCTTAGAGGCTTTGGTTCCCACCTCTCCTAAACCGCCACTCACAAGGCAGCTGGGCTGGCTGCTACCTGGTACTGCCAGCACGCACAGCTAGCTAGCACCAGGCTTCCTAGCAACTCCCTCGCATGCATGGTGCTGGTGCGTGATGGTGCGTGCCAGTGCTAGGCGCTGGTTGCGCTGGCCCTCGCATCCCCCGCACCACACGCATCATCGCTGCACACTTCGCACATGCTCGCACACCCAGCCAGCTAGCACTACTCGCCCATGCTCGCACACCCAGCCAGCTAGCACCACTCGCCCATGCTCGCACAGCTACGCGCATCCCGGCCAGCATGCACTAGCGCTGTGCTTGGTGCGTGGCCTGCGATGGTGCCTAGCACACACTCAAGGCCACTGCTACCTGCCAGCTAGTTGTGCTTGGTGCGTGGCCTGCGATGGTGCTTAGCACACACGCAAGGCCAGTGCTGCCTGCCAGCTTGCTGTGCAATGGTGCACACGCACACGCACACACGCATGTGCCTAGCACTGCGATGGTGTTGTGCGTGGTGCTAGGGGGCTGCGATAGTGCCCACGCTTATGCACACACACATGGGTGTTGTGCTTGGTACGATAGGGTTGCGATGGTTCCTAGCATCATGCTAGGGCTGCGATAATGCCTAGCACAACACGGTGCGCCTAGCACACATGTGGTGCGCCTGGGCTTGCGATGAGCTAGCCTAGCCTAGCTACGGCTACGCTCATACTTGTTGCTTGTGATTTTGCGACGCTCGGTCTCGACGCCCTAGGCTCGATATCCGACGTCTGTATTCGTAAACTCTGCTGACTCATTAAATCCTTTCAGATTAATTAGTCGTCTTGGATCGGTGATTCGATTGGGTTCGACCCGAAGGGTTCAGTTAAGATTAAGCTGTAACATCAATTGTACATTGATATTACTGATCGGAAGCGGCCTCCACCTAGGCATTCCGATCACTTGACTTCACTGAAGAATTAGCTCCGTAATAATTCTGAACCCTCTATCGGAAGAATACACTTGTTGGAAGGACACCATTCCTTTCATCATGGAACTAACAGTACTTGCTTTTGTCCCTGTTCATGACATGGCTTTTTTTCATTGCAGCCGGTTTTTCAAGGGTGAACTGGTCTTTTATCTCCATGAGGATGGAGGAGCAGTCCTTGTTGAACTCGTACTTGGGGACGTACGGTTCCAACTTTCTCTGTTTCTTCTGGGACGGTTGACCAGAGCGGTCCGCTGCCCAGACTTCTTTTCTTTTCTTTTCTTCCTTTTTGGCCGGCTGGGTAGGCCGGCTGTCTCTCATGTCGGACCGCTTGGGTTCCAACGGGTGCTTGATGGCACAGAATTCAGTTGCCTGTATATAGGCTCCAGCCTCCATAAGCGCCTCCTGGAGGGTAGCTACCCTCTTACGGACCAGGTCAAATTTGAAAGTTGACCCATCCTTCAGACCTTTTAAGAAGTCTGTATATGCAACTTCGTCAAACAGCCCCTGAACCTGAATTCTCATCAGATTGAACCGGCTGACATAGCACTAAAGTCCTTCCTTGTCACCCTGCTGGATAGCCCCTAGGTCGAGACTTGTTTTTTTGGCAGGGATGTTCATTGAGAAGTTAGACGCAAATAGGTATGCAAGCGTCTTGAAGTTATTGATGCACCCAGCCGCCAGATTGCCAAACCATCATTGGGCTATGCCCTTCAATGTAGCCGGGAAGTATCTGCACCAGGCGACGTCATCCAACCCCTGTAAGTACATGAGGTTGGTGTATGCCATTAAGTGGTCTTCCGGGTTGGTGGTACCGTCGTAAGCACCAACTAACATGTTTTTAACCTTGGCCGGTTGTGCCGCCTCGGTTATTTCCCGGGAGAAAGCCGAAGGCTGTTCCCCAAGGTTTAGCAGCCGGAGCTGCCAATCCATAGGTTGGACCTGGTATGCCGCCTGACCCCCGAAGGGAACCGACTGCATGAATGGAGATCCATACAGGACGTATGGCGGTTGGGAAACATACGGAGCCTGTTGGATCACGTGAGGGCTAGTACGTGCGGACATGCCGCGTGACTGACTCCCTTGCTGCGTCTCCTAATGCTTCATTGAAGCATTTTGGAAACTGTCTGGGTAGGTCGACGTGGAGGCCGACTGAGATATGCTCTGACTTCTCTTCTCCTGGATGAACATCCGGGCGTCAGAGAAAGTCTTCTTGGACCCATCCAGCTGTGTATGCCGGCTGGCTTTCCGCTGCCCTGATTTAGGGAAACGAAGTTTTGAAAGGTCGATCAGGGGCTCATCCGTCCCCTTGGGCTTGGGGTGAGGAGTAGGCAGCCGGTCTTTGATTTGTTCTTCCCAGAAGCCTTCTTTGCCGACTGACCCTTATTTGAGCCAGTTGACTTCTTGATTATGTTTTTAATTTACCCCTTGAAACTATTCATGAGATTCATGAGCTCGTCTCTGGTGACGGGGGCAACACCCTCCGCCGCCTGGGGTTGCCCACCAGGCTTGCCGCCTGGGTTGCTAGGTCAAACTCTGCCTTGGCCCTGTTCCTTCTTTTCTTTGGAACGGGCGCGCTTGGAACGAAATGACCCGTCTGGGGCCATGTAGGTTTCGACGTCGTAGTCGTCACCACTGTCACTTTCATGGTCCGTATGGACCTCAGGGTCAGCTGTAGGCCGGTTTCCCTCTGCATTCGGTACAGTGTCGGATGCCATCTCAGTAGTACTCTCCCCATAGACGGCGCCAAATGTTTCGGGGGTTTTTGGAGTCCCTCGGGAGAGTTACAATACTGAGTATGAGCGCTTGACTTCTGTACCTGCAAAACCACGAAACTCCGGTTGGGTGGAGTTCCGCCTCCGACGATCAAGTTAGTATGATTCCGGATGGGTAAACGTGCAGAAACTAAATAGGTATTTCTCACTGATTCAGAGAGATTCTACAATTAATATTGCTCGGGATCTGTGTAAGTATTTATGAATGCCAATAAATGAGGATGATTCCTCTATTTATAGCAGATGAGAATCTGCTTCCCCCATTGGGGGTTCTATGCCACGTGGCATCCTCTGATTGGATCCCTTTGGGCCTGTAATAGGGTGACACGTGTCAGGCCCTCATTGGGCCACGTGGAAGGGGCAATTTTTACCCCAAACAGTAGTCGCCTAGGTTACTTTCTTCCCTTTGAGCCATTGAGGGCATTGTCTGGTTTGGCTAGGGGGGGATTTCTTGTATATATAGGTTTTCTTTCTTTCCTTTTTTTTTATTTTCTTTGGTGTGCTTAGTTTAGTTTTTCTTTTATTGCTTTATAGTTTAGATTTTATTGCTTTGAAAAAAATTTAAAAAAATTCAAAATTACGATCCAATAAATTATAATTCATGCTTCCCTGTGCCCCATACATGAAAATTGTTTTGATTCTTGGTATATGATGATAAGTATTGTGGATAGGTTAGCCATGATTTGATGTTTGATTGCTTGGATGCCCTAACATGAGTCAATTTTGTCCAACTATTTGTGGATTTGGTGCTTGACTAGTTGATTTGGTGAGGAATGTATGTTAGTTCCTGGTATGTCAATGAATTTTAGTATTGATTTATAACTCTTAGTAATGTTTATATGACTCATTATTATGCACATTGAGGAGGACGAAGGCATTTGTTCTTTTAGGTGGCCTTCAGAAATATTAGATACATTTGTTCCCTTCTTGCTACCCATGTTGTTGCCTTGAATTTTTGTTATTTATTAGCCACATTATAAGCCGGTTTTGCCCCATTGGTTACTAGTCCCAAGCTTGGCTTGGGGGAGCTAATAGTGACTGAGGTGAGGGAGTTGTGTTGTGCACTTAATTTGCACAATGTGGGTGAATTTGAGAAGTTATTTATTTGTTCTTATTTTTGTGGATTGGAAAGAATTTAGAAAAAGTGTTCTAAAGTTGAAAATTTTCAATGTGAGATAAAATGAAAAAAAAAAGAGCAAAAGAAAAAAAATTGTTTCAACGTTCAAGTGTTCTAATTGAAGGTTGCTCAAGAAAAAAGAGTTCAAAGTTTGGTTGTTCACTCAAGTTCTATAGTGTTATATTTTGTATATATGAGTGAAGTTGTAAGTATTGGAAAATTTGGTTATGATTGGATTGGATGTTTGGTGAATTTTTGGTAGGGTTGAGTTGTGTTGGAGATGTTTTGGTCATTATTTAATTTTGACCTTGGTTTTATTTATTAGGATTTGGCTCCCTTAAGCATGACTTTACTCTCACATTTTACCAAAT
Organism: Chenopodium quinoa; assembly: GCF_001683475.1. NCBI lineage: Eukaryota > Viridiplantae > Streptophyta > Magnoliopsida > Caryophyllales > Amaranthaceae > Chenopodium > Chenopodium quinoa. The sequence continues at coordinate 244,353 of NW_018744118.1, read as the reverse complement.
ATTTTCTACCCTTTACCTAAGCCTTACATTACAAGCTTTAAAGACCTTCCGACCTTTGTGCATGGAGTTGTGTGAATGTGAAATTAGTTGTTTATCAATGCAAAGAATGATTTGACATATTTCAAGTCGACTGTTAGGTTGAGTACTTGTTTTCTTAAACACATGAGTGTTGTGAGTTTGGGAGGGCACTGTTCACAATAAAGGGGTTGGAAGGAGAGCGATCGGATACATTTTATATCCGCCACATAAAGAGTGCAGAGTGCGTGAGCGCTAGTCTTGAATTCCATATACACTTGTGGTTTGCTCTATTTGACGATTGTTAAGGAGGATAAGTAGTTAGATGAATTTGATTGGTTGACTTTTATGCATATTTGTTGGATTTGCCTTGAATCGATTGTGCTTGATTTAAATTATTTTGGGGTGAAGTTTTGGTTTATTTATTCATTGCTTTGCTTAGGGACAAGCAAAGATTTTGCTTAGGGGAGTTTGATAAGTCTATTTTATATATATTTTTATTCCCCGTCCCACGGTCATATTTGTGCTTATTTGAGCTCTGCGGAGCTATTTTAATTATTAATATATGTTTTCTATTGTTTTTGTAGAGTTGGTATTATTTTGCAGGAATTTGCAGAATTATGATAATTTCCGAGTTTATTGAGCCGCTACAAACACATTAGAATTTGATCGTATTTTATGACCAAGTATACGAGCCCAAGATCGAGTTAAAGGATTTTAGTTTGATGGGGCTCGATTAATTGAAGAGATCCAAATTAATGACACGACCAATACAAATGGAAAACACTAAAGCCCGCGCAAGAGAGAGCCTAGCTCGCTGCCAGACAGACGCGGCCCAATCGAGCGTGGATATCTTGAGCTGCTGTTGTGCTTTTGATGGAATAATAAATTTGGGCCAGGATTTATATTGGGCTTTGAGCATTAGGCGGCTATTACGATTTTAGTGGGTAGGAGGATGAGAGTTTGAGGGAGGTTGGGTTCTGTTTTTCCTTTGTCATAAAAAGGAACGGTAGTAGTATTAGGAGGGGGGTTCTTTTTGACGTAGGTAGTTTTAGATTAGATAGGTTTTGGTTTTATCTTTTTATTTCTTTTAGATAAAAACTTCATGCTTTACTTTTTAGTTTAGAGATTATTGTTTACGTATGATTGTTTTGACGCAACGACAGTTTTCAATATTAAGTTTTAATATTGTTCTTCTTTAGTTTTTATTATAATTGCTTTCGTTAATTTCTTCTTCTTTAATTTAATTGATTAATTGTTTTCATTATGTTTAGTTTATATGCTTTGATTAGTTTAATTTTAATTATGAGTGAGTAGATTTATTTCTAGGGTTTGTGGGGATCCATGAATAATATGAAGGGGTAATTTATTATTGTTAATTATTTATGATTGATTAATTTCCTATTGATTGATTTAATACTATGCAATTAGATTTGGCCAGGTTTAATTGTATGAGTTTTGCAATATTGATTCGAGATTCGAGAGATGAGAATTGATGTTTAGGCTTAGTTTCAATAGGCATGTTAATCTATAAATGGTTAGGTCGAGATTCGAGAGATGAGATTTCATACCGGTAAATTGATTATGTGATTATAATACATAGTGACAGCCCTTTATAATCTGATTAATTTATGCATTGATGATTGATTGTTATTTTTACCCTGAAGTATTATTTATTGGTGAACCTATACCCTAGACCTTTTATTATTGATTATTCCCTTATTTAATTTGTTTAGTTTAATTATTAGTATAATTTACACAATACAAATTGGTTACTCGATAATTTAGATTATAATAATTAATTAGGAGTAAAAGAACATTGTTTTCCTGTGGATTCGACCCTACTTCCCTAACTACTTTAGTTAGAGGACTTAGGTAATTACTTTTGATTAGGTGATACGACTAGATCCTGTCATGGAGTCAGACACCTCGTCCTCCGCATTTTCCTTGCCATCCGTCTGGTCCATGATCTTCTTGTTGTATTGATCGGTACAGATGGCGAATTGGCACTCCCTTTTTTCATAGCCGAACTCTAGGAAGAGGGCCGCCCAGGTCATCTTCATGATGGCACTACAGTCGTCCATCATGTCCTGAACAATGGCCATATTCTCCTTGCCAGCTTTCTCATTAAGCTTTTGGGTGAGCTGAGCCTCTTGATTCTGCAGGCGGCCCTTGAGTTTATTCACCCGGTTGCAGAGTCCCTCGGCCTCCTTGTCCACCTCCTTGGAGACGCCAGCTCAGCTTTGAGGTCCTTTACAGACTTCTCTAGCTCCAAGATCTTCTTCCTGGCCGCCTCCAAGTCCTTCTTGACCTGCAAAGTGGCGGACATCTAGTAATACAGTATGTCAGTGGTCAGAATCTCGTTTTGATCTCTCTAGAACATAGCTTTATCAGAATCAGAGGCGGCCATGGCCTTCGCAGCTTTTACCTCTTTGTTCTTCTCGTTGATGGGTTTGTGGAGACCATACACTCGCAGTATAGACTACACTTGGCCAAAAAAAAACAGACGTCAGTTACAGGCGGCTAGGAATTTAAATATGCAATATGTTAAGAATTTCCACCAAATATACCTCAGCAAGAAGAGCCAGGATGGTTTCTAAGTCAAGGGTGTCGACTCCCTTGACAGCTTCCCTCTCCTCGAGGGGGATGGCCCTTAGCATGGACTTGGCGAGTTGAACCAGGTCCGGCTCTTGAGGGGCATCTGCAAAGTAGACCCTGATTAATACGCGACATAAAAACAGAAAGCAAGCCGACTCATTTCAAAGGAGTCGGCTACTTGATGAAACTTGAGAGATTTGAACAAATTATACCTCTCGCCGCCTCCTTCTCTCTTGGAGGTCGGCTGCTCCCGGGGGCAGCCGCAGTTCTTCCCCCGCTTTGAGGAGTCCTTCCTTGCCGTTCGGCCGCATGTCTTCTGGCGTTGCCAGAATTCGACTCATCCCCAGTCATCTGTTTCCTGACCTTGGGATCCGGCTGGTTAGAGGAGGAAGGTCTGACTAAGTCGCTCTACAACACAAGTCATTGAGTTAGAAACAGGAGACAAATATAAAAAGAAATTGTGCTAAGTTAAAGTAGCTCACCCTAGGCGCCTGTTTGGCAGGCGACTCCTCAGTGGACCACTTGCCCAGAATGGCCGCGCGGTACTAAGCGATAGCTTTCTTGGAGGCCAAGATTTTTTCCATCGCTTTATCTGCAAAAGATGAATCAAATGGTTACACTGAATCAGCCAAGTCTTTCAAGACACTCTAACAGGTGGTCCACTACCTCTTGGCATCTCCCCACTAAGGCCGCAGGGGGCCAGATATGTCCCATTGTATAACCAGTTATACTTTGGGATGTAATTTTGAGGGATGAATTCCCTCACCCCAGTCTCGGGGTTTGCCTGTATACCAACTTTGAAGAGCCCTCGGTCTAGGATCTCTTCTCTTGCTTTTTGAGGAACAGGCGGGAGATCAGATCCGCCTGTTAGGTAAGGTGGATCCCTGTTCCACCTATTGAACTTCTTGTTCTGGACCCCTTGTCAGAATGGGAGACTATGTATAAGGTGTTCCTCCAATCCTTCCACTTGTTCTCTTTCCCCATGGTCATCATGTAGCCCTTGTGGCTAGTCAGCTGGAACCAGCCGGTCCCGCTTGTTTTTGGGGTCCGACTGAGATAGTTCATGTGAGTGAATGCTTCGAAGTTAGGCTCTACCTCATGCATCTCACAGCTGGCAACATAGCCTAAAATGTTGAACCAAGAGTTTGGGGCCAGTTGCCAGACCCCCAGCTGGTACCCGTCTAAAATCCTCTCTACAGCGGATGTAGAGGAAATCTCAAGCCAACCTTAATGGCCGCTTCATAGCAGCCAAAACACTTGTCCTGGTAGCTAGCCGCCTCTGGCCAGACTACGGTATCCTCGGCATTCGGCACTGTAAGAATGTAACCATGACCCATTACGTGGTCAGCCCTAAAACGACCAATCTTTTCAGACATGCCTTCCGCCTGCCTTTGGGAACGTGGGAATAGTAAGGGGCAAACATGTCTCTTTGGGTTGCAGCCGGCTCTGCCCAGCCCTCTCCCTTTTCTACTGAATGACCTTCTCTCGCCGCATGCAGCCGAGAGTGCTTCTCCTTAGAGTCGGCAGAGTACCGACTGGAGTAACTGGGCTCAGAGTCATTGCTCGAGCTCTCGGGCAAAGCAGCCGCCTTTCCGGATAGATCAATGATAGAAGGGTCATTCTGTACCTCCTCTCCTGATTCTGCCAAAATAGAATCACTCGGGGTGCTTGGGACGCCAGGCGGCACGTCCGAGATCTCGCTAACAGGCGCATAGAATGAGGAGCCGTCTGAATTTGTTGTCCTAAGAGTTCTCTTTGTTCTGGCCATGGTGTCCTGCACAGACACATAGATAGTCGAACTCGGGGCAGTTCGCAAAGGGTGGTCCAGCGTAGGGCAGTTGGCACTCCTAGTTCTAGATTCAGCCGTCCCCGGTGACCGACTGATCACTAACCTAGGTCGTGTCGTGTGCTTTTGGGCTACCATTTTTGAAAAAAAAAAACAGAAAAACAAACAAAGTGCAAAAGAAAACAGGCGGTTACCTTTGAGTAACGAAGTCTGAGAACTTTTGAAAAATCGAGCGGCTGAAAAAGCAGGCGGTCTGAAGGCAAGCGGCAATCGTCCAAAATGTCAGAGCAAAAGTCCAAAGTTCTGTCTGAAAATGTTTTCTAGAATGTCCAAATGATTTGGACATCCCCTAATTATAGGGGGGAATTTCAAGAGACAATAAAAATAAAAAATAAAATAAAATAAAATAAAAAAAAACGGGTAAAAAGCGTTAGCCAATCAGAGCGTGACACCTGGCACAGGCGCCACGTGGCATGCCACGTTACCCCTGTGAGGGACAAATGATTAGGGGATTTTCTCCCACCACGTGGACTAATGGAACTCTGCCACATGTCAACCACGTGGACCAACCTGAGCCCGCCACGTGTTACCTCGTGAGAGGTCCTAGGTGGACCAATCAGGCCACGACACGTGGCAGACAGATTGCCAACCAGGAAACCGGCCTCTAACGGCCCAAATTCCCAGGCAAAGCCCAGTCAGTCCTAGGTTTACTAAAACCTAGTACTATGCACGTTTTCCAACACTCTATAAAAGGGAGATGTTCCCCCTCGGGAACAAACAATTAATTCCATTCATAAATACATCGAGAGAAAGTCAAACACCTGACACCTCGAACTGAGCAATTACACATTGCAGATACTCTCTTGGAATCCAAGAGAGACCTTTTGCTTTCCATTCTTTACTCCTCAAACACGCTCTAACTTGATCGTCGGAGGCGGAACTCCACCCAACCGGAGTCTCCGTTGTTTTGCAGGTACAGGCGTCCAGAAACCAATCCCGGAATTGTAACTCTCCCGCAGGACATCAAAAAACCCCGAAACACCAACGATATTTGTTTTGGGAAAAGATATGATGTATCTTTTATCTATTTCTATCTTTTATGCTTTCTTACTTAGATGAGATTTGTAATTAGGAAATTAGATAGATTTTAGGTATATAATCAATATAGGATTATTTAGGCTTGGGGAGCAAGTAAAATATACTAATTGATGTGAGTTTCTAGGTTATCCTATATAAGAGGGTTTAGGATTACTAGAAAATTAATGATGGTTTTATTGAGGAAGAAAATCATCAAGAGGGTCATTGTCTAATGATGATTTATTGAGAAGGAAAATCATCAAGAGAGCTATTGTCTTATTTTGTAGGAACTTAATAAATTAATATTTTGTTTGAGGGGAGGAAATCCAACTTTCCTCATTAATATTGTCTCTTTTATTGTCGTGTTTTGCTATTTATATTATTTTGTGTTTGATGGTGAATTCCCAAATCGTTCCATTGCACATATCCATTATAACATAACAGATTGTGAAACTTTAGGAGGTGAGGTGAGTATGGGATTCTAAGGAGATGTAGTAGAATTATAACTCTTTAGGTATGAGATTTCATCATTAAAACCCCAACTAAAAAATTGATAGACTGGATTCTAACTTCATTCTAAAATATCCAACCATACGACTTATTTGTTTCTTTTTTTATTCCATTTCCAATATATGTACAGCACATACTCTTAAGTTTTAACTATTTGCATGAAAAATACTTGTCAAAATAGGTACTTGCCACTGAAGATGATATTCATTATTTGACTTAGTTCTAAACTGTAGTCAATATATCTGATGCACTTCAGGAACTTTTGAAAATTATAAAAGCAGAGAAATAATTGTGAAGATGAATTTGCGGTTGGATGAACTAGAATCTAATCAATCTAGGAGTGTGGAAGAGCCTGAAATGCATTACTACGGAGCAAGCAGAGGACAGTAATCTCTGAATAAGCACAAGCTTGTCCTCAGACTTCAGTTAGAGATCATCACATAAAATTGCACTCTGCAACACCTTGCGAAACAAAAGATGATGGAGTAATAGGGTAAAAGCTGTGAAATAACAGCTTCAAGCAACCAACTGCAAATACAAGCTTTGTTCGTCCACAAAATGTAGCAAAATTATATCACAAGCTTTAATCAACTAGCAGAAACAGATTTTTTTTTATTTTTTTTCATTACAATAGATGTCCTAAGGAGAATGCACATGTAACTCAACGAGATTAATACAGCTTGTATGTATGTAGTCCACTTCATTACAAAGACGTGGTCACTGGTAAAGATGGGAAAGGAATGTAGAATCACTAATACACAATCTGGGAGATTCTGCTCCAGTTCACAAGATAGAAAGATGGTTAGCAGTGAAGTTTGCTCGGGCTTCCAAAAATAAATGAAGGAATTGATAGAAATGGAGGCAGCGGCTAGGATGAGAAAGAGGAGAAAAATTACAAGTTCTTTTTGAGCTTCCCTGGCTTTTCCTTCAACTTTTCAATTTTTCCACTTACAACGCTACTTTGGTTACTGACTGACCCTTCTTCAGCACTGCACATTTGAGACTTCAGCCTGAAACCCAACTTCTTGGACACATTGCCCCAAGCACTTGAACTCTTACCTCGACCAAGTTTTTCAATTTCATTTCTCATGTTTGTGCACTCCTGCTCAAGCTCAGAAACCCGCATTCTCATGTTGTCCATTCCAACTTTCAATACCTGATTCTCTCTCACTGCGGTAGCCCAACCTCCTTCATTGGATCCAACAACGCCACTTCTCAACTGTCTGGAGCCTTCAAGATTCTCTGAAACCAAAAAGCAGCCAGCAATCGAATTTCTTAGCTGGAGCTGCTCAAAGAAGAGGACTTGTACTACTATTCTTAGAGGCAACCTCTCATTCTGGGCGGCATGGGTACAAGCTTCCAAGGATAATTTCTGACAATCCATTAGCCTACACAACTGTTCTCTCTCTGCTTCTGATAACCAAGGATGAGACTGCATATAACAAAATCATCATTAGACACATATGACTCAAGAAGATGGGGCTTGGTATATATTAATATAAACAAACTTACAAATACCTTGATAAGGAGACAGATCACAAGGGGAAAGAAAGAATGAATACAATAGGTAATTAGTCAGAATACAGGAAACGTTAAATATGGACTGTACTAAGAACATTACCTGATCTTCAACTTTCAACAGTCTCTTGGTTTTTTTTTTTTTTTTTTTTTTTTTGGGGTGAGGGGGGGGGGGGCAAAGGAGGATCAAAAGCCAATAAAGCTAGGGTACTAAAATTTTAAACAGCTAAGATAGCATACAAATTGATGATTCTTTGAGGCACTCCCTCTCACAAGGATTAGGAGGGTATGAGTAAATTTGTACAACACTGTGACTGCATTGGCCTTTGGCTATTAATACCAAGGCCAGAGGTGATCTATGAGTTTTGCCAAAGCTGAAAGAGGGAAAATGCTTTCTGAAAAGGGTACTTTGATTAATAATCAAAAGGTGAACCAGATTTCATGAGAAGATATGCAACAAAATAGATACAAAGTATGTGATAATTTAAAATTACCTTAAGATATATGTCAATAGCACGATAAAGGCCATCATCCAAGGGCCTTGCAAACTCCGGAACAGCTCCAGCAAGGGCTTGAAATTTAGGAAGTTTTAGATTAATATCAGGTGCCACCTCAGCAAGGTACCCATCAATCAATTTAGCAACCATTGTAATAGGGGTCAAAGAAGGTGAGCCTATCAATTGTCCATCATCAATGGAACAAGGGGAGGCATCCCCATTTGCCTGATCCATGATGAGGAAATGCTCAAGAATCCTCTGTACGCAATCCACATTATATAGAGTTTCCATTGAATAAGAAAAGTTAGGCATTAAAAGGTCTTCCAAATTGGCTTGATCAAGCTGCATTCCAACTCTCTTTTCCAAGGTTGATATGCAAGCTGAGTCTGCTCGAAGTATCATGGCAGTACGAAGGAGGCCAAAAAGGAACTTGGTTGAGACAAGCCCCTTCTGCATGGGAAGCAATTGGTCAATCTCTTCAACGAATAACCTCTGGTCTTCTTCAGACGGTGGACTTGACATAGATGGCGGCCCAAGACGGGAGCTGGAATCACCTTGCCGCCGGTTCAGTCCAGGTAGATATCTTTTAGCATAATAAGCAATGGAGCCAGAAATAATCTCTGATTTGATGCCCCGAGATTCCATGACTGATATCAGCCTCTTGTAAAGAGGGAAGCTCAAAGTTGATGCGTCATCATACCACCAATCCGAGCTTGAATTTTTAGGTCTAGCACCTGTGCTAATGCCATTCCACAGAACACTGCCACCAGGACTTTGCATTGGGCCACCACGCTCCACAACAGGCCAGCCAAATAGATTGGGGTCAGTGCTTGCCTTGACAGCCAATGCTTCAGTACATCTCTTTGTAATGTTGAGTTGATCAGCAAAGGAAAGTATGTCATCGCAAGTTTGGAGAGCTCTCAAAGACTCTTTCCAACTTTTAAGGACCACTTGAGTTAAGAATGTTTCTGTTTGAAAAATCAGATTACCTTCTCCATACTCTTCAGTCATTTCAAGATGTTCAGCAGCACAGCGCAAGTATACAACATTTGAGGATGTAAGTTCAAGTTTCACTCCATAACAGAACTTTGCAACAAGTTCAAACATTTTAGCTCCACCAGGCAGATCACTTAAGCTTATAACAGAACCCTCTTCTCCTTCAACAGCTTCAGCAATTAATCTTTCCATGACACCACTCCGTGAGAGTAAAGGAAACTGTAGCAGAATAGTTGTGAAATTATGTCAAGGGACTCATGGCACAAAAAAATAAAATAAATTTTGGAATTTTTTTTTCAACAGCAATTCATAACAATCCATCCAAAACTACGTAAAATACATTACAAATGTAATCGCAACCCATCAAAATCTCATATCCCACCTGGGCCATTCATATTTAACAATTCCAAATCATCACAAGAAATTCCAAAAAAAAGATAATAAATAAGGACATGAAGCAAAAACAGCAACATTAGGTGCATAAGTTTTATCTTAAAGTTCACTACCAAGAATGCTATAAAATAACATGGAAATCCTTACATCAATGCTCATATAGCCTAGTCCAAGCCACATATGATGCATCTAGCATAATTGCATTATCAGCATAAACTAGATTATGCAAGTGTCAAAAGCAAAACTAGAAATTCATCTTTCCTTTTAATATTCTGAACATTAATGCATAACAGATATTTGGTTCTGCGATAATCATGTGATTTCTTGGTACGCTATTCAAAACTGTTAGCTCATCTAAATATATTGGTATATTTGCTAGGCAAGAAAAAAGAAGAAGGTGTTACAACCTAAAACTGTGGACATAAAAAAAAAGATCATTAACAATATTTCAAGCGTAGAAGCAAATTTTCCCACAAATTGATAAATGAAAAATCTTGAACTTAGATGGTTTCCAACAAAATCACAATGGACAGACTAATATTTTTAAACAATAATGGTTTTGCCACCTTCCTCGTATATTTATGCCAACTATATAGCAAGAGAAATGACATTTGATCCCAAAGCTTGAATTTATCCAGAACTTCATTTTAACCTACTCATATCTGATCCTTATTCGATAAAGAAACTGAAGCTTGGTGCATATTGCAAAATTAAATTAGTTGTTTGCAGACAGTTCATGAGAAGTTTCTTAATAAGAGAAGAGATGAATGTGTATATAATTTAAATTGAATGTGCATATTTTTTCTACTAAATGTGCAAATTTGATATTTTGAGCTAATATTTTTTCTACTAAATATGCACATTCAATTTCTTGAGAAAAGGAATAGTGCACATTATGTTTACAATTTATGCACATCAAATTTTAGTCAAAAATTTTTGGCACAATATATAAAACTAAAAGTTTCATGTTGCACAAAGGCTAAATGAAAGAGAGGAAATAAACAAAATAATTTCCCAAATCAACTAGTATAAATTCCCAGCCAAGCTAGTGATAAGACCGTATACACTCATCTTGTTGTTGACTTCTTGTAACCAATTTGGTTACCTATATTATTGGTTTAGCCTGGATTTATGATTGGTAGATCTAAATTGACACGATTAAAAGTTGAATAAATACGGAGTATTTTTCAAGGCTGTACATAATGTCTTTGACATGGTAGAGCATACTGCATAGCTTGTCTTATTTTAATAAATTATAGTACATTTTGTATGAAAAAATAAGCAATTTAAATGCTTTAAGCAAGCTACAATGTATTGGTTGACACTTCCTCCACCCTTATTTATTGAAACTTCCTCCGCCCTTACATTCCAATGTATTGGTTGACACTTCCTCCACCCTTATATTTCGATAGAGATAGTAATAACAACATAAAGGTTCATTGAATTTATCTCGATCCTATAAATCGTCTTTTCTAACAAACCATCTTATTTCTGTGATCAAAACTTCTCAGAATATAATGGAGAGAACAGATTAAAGCTATTATACACTCAACAAAAACAAATTACAGTGAAACATCAGTGCAAATGTTTTTTACTGGAAAACAGAGATTTTCATCAATGGGAAGTTGATTTAAATTAAATGGATGATTGCCAAAAGAAAAGGAAGAAAAGAGGTACAAATTACCTTGTGGAGATGGAATGACATTTCTCCAACTTCAACGACAATATCACTTGGAAGACCAGTTGTGCAGAACCTGTAAATAATTAAGAGCAATTTTCCAAAGTGTAAAATCAGAAAACAAACTTGATATATAAAAGGAGACTTATGCGAGAACCAATGGCGGATGCTGCTCATAAAATTATGCAAACAATAACAAGTTTCTTGAGTAGTGGATATAAGTTCATAAGTTAGCTAAGGCTCTGTGAGGCATATAGAAGAGTTTTATATGTCAACCACGATGGAGTAATTTTGAGAGCAATGGAGCACATGATTAACAACAATTCCAAAACATTGGTAAGAATGAAATTTCTCAAGTCAAATATGACAGTTTGGTTTAAAGTTGAAACAGTCACTTTTAGTCTTTTACTCATTAACCTCTCTCTCAGTTCATAAACAACTAATCCATTATCATTTTCTGCTACATTTTTTTTGTTTGATCTCATACATTTAGCTTATTTCTTCCCATTTACCATAAATAACATGTATTCCACCACCACAACTAATGAGCCATCTAAGACCAACAGTCTTTGTTACTCGGGACGTGGATATCAGTGCCAAATGGAGAGCTATCTACAGATTAGGACACAGGACACAGCATTTGTCAAACTTAAGCCCTACTTAACAAGAAGCTTACATATAATTTCACAAAGACTGGATTGTTAGCTAGTTTCTTATCTCAATCCCCACAAGCCTGAGAGTCCGAAATAGATACATTAAGCAAAATAAAAGTTGAGATGACATAGTTTAGAATTCAGCACCATGATGAAGTCTTCTTAAACAAAGTATGCACTAAAATAAGGCCAGTAACAAGCAATAAGCCCAAGTTCTAACAAGAAGGCTGATATAGAGAGAAACAATTAGATTCCTCTCATCTATCAGTCTACCTATTTTTCTGTTACAATTCTCTAAATCTTTCCTTTAGGAAAAAAATGCTAGAAACATAGATAGATACGCAACATCGCCAAAATAGAACGAACAAACTGGCAACATTCATCACAAATCCTGACTAAATTACTTTAGCTTGAAAAAAAGTGTCATATACAAACATTTTATGATAATGCCTTATTCATTCCATCTTGCCCTAGTCTTAGTAGCGAGTATCGAGCACATATACTTGAGGTAAAATGACCAGTCTGAGTAACACTAATCCTAATGTTCCTAACCCGAAGAGGCCGCTGATTCGGGATTATAACAGCAATAACATCAAAGCATTAAATAATATAGAATGAAACAGAAATCAAAGATGAGAGAAACCATTACCATGCCTGCCCTTTTCTCTGAAATGCATCACTCTTAGATCCCAACTTCACACAAGCCATTTTTTCCACAATGCAGTCCAAAAATCAAAGTGACAGTAACTCGCTCCCTTCTTCAGAGAACACAAATAAGCACCCTTCAAATCAAATTTACCAAAACCTAAAAATTTCAACACAAACTCAAATGTAGCCTCTTTACTGAGCAACTCTGCATCAAAATCAACCCTAAACCTCAACAAAATCACCCATTTTTAATGTAAATTCACCCTAAATTTGAGCAAATCAACGAGTAAAGAAGCAAAACCCAGTTCATTCCAATCACAAAACAAACTGCTTAAACAAGCAAAACCCAAATCTGTAACCAAAACTAACCTACCTTACCAAAACAACCCAGAAAAAATAAATTAAAAAAACACAGAAATTAGGTCAACCCCTCAAAGATTCTTCCTTCAAAATTGATTAAAACCAAAAAAACAAAAAACCCAACTCAGAAAAGAAGAGCAAGAGGCAGAAGAATCCAAAATTTGACCTTAATAAGGGGGATATTAATCATTACACTACACTGTACTAAAGTATAAAGGAAAGAAAGGGAACAAAGAGACAGCGTTTTGCTGTAACTTTTTATGGCTTCTAATGACAAATTAAATATGATTTACAAAGGGTAATAATTGTAGCAATAAGGAAAGGGACCCCTAAAGCTGAGAAATAAAAAAAACTTGAACATGCGTATTAATGGCAGCTTGGAAAAACTTACCAAATAACTTACAAAAAATATAGTGTAACCTCCCTTTTTGGGTGAGCATGTGGGGGTTTTTGCCTTCATGAGTACTCATGTTTTTCTTGAAATTTGCTGCTTAGATTCTTTTTACTAGGCGTTTCAAATTTTATTTTACTGCGGCAGTAGTTTTTACTAGTAGGATGATTTGTTTTTAGATAACTGACTCGGTTGATACTAAATTAATCTCCAACCCATTTTTTTAATTGAAATTAGTGGTGCTCTCAAATTGATGTTTTATAAGAATTATTTATAAAACATAATTCAGAGATAACAAATATGGTAAGAACATTAATTCATAAACAAAGATGGTAAGAACGTTAATTCATTTTTTTATTGGTATTGTGTTCAAACCTTGTGATAAACATTTTTATTGCCATTAAAAAATATTTATAATACTTGATGATGATGTGGTATACATCTAATACATATGAGGGTGCCACGTGACACATATTCTGTTTTAGGAACGCTTTTTAATATAGAAAAGTATAGATACTTTATGAGTGATTTTCATGAAAATTTAAAAAAAAAATCAAAATTCCATAATTACACTACTTTTTTAATTCCATAATTACACTACTTTTTTTATAAAAATTCCCTACATACCATCCACGTCATATATTCTATTTAAAAATGATTTTATTTTTGGGATAGGAACAAAACCGCTAATTGAATTAGCAGTTTTACCTTACATAACCGCTATTTCAATTAGCGGTTTATCTTTTATGTAAGATAAAATTGCTAATTTAATTAGCGGTTTTGCTCTAAGAAAAATATATTTAAAGAGGTTGGATGACTTAGACGGCATGTAGGGAATTTTGATAAAAAGTAGATTAATTGAGGAATTTTTAGTTCTTTTAGCCATACCCATGAAAATCGCTCATACTTTATGGAGTAATTGTTTTATTTTGTAAAATAACTAGGTTAGCTCTCATGTCATGCAGGATAATTTCACAATTTAATTTAAAAAGATTAAAAATTTCTTTTTATAAAAATACAATTATATTTATTTTCTTCTTATTTTGCATATACAGAGTGAAATGACAAATGAAATATAATGAAAGAGTTGATTAGACAAATCTAATAAATTTCATATCGTATCAGTAATAAATAAAGTCGGATCTCGCAGCCAGACCACGAGACAACGACACTTGACATTCCAGTTTTTCGTCAAGTGTCGCACCATGTAGACGACAAATTAGATAGGTATTATTGTGACACATATGATGATAAGTAAACGAATTTTGGATAGATTTTCTAACATAAAAATAATATATAGAGTTTTATATCGATATTATTCTAATATTTCATATATACAAAATTAATCATAACTTTTAATAACTATCAGATAACTCGATTTTATTTCCATTATAAAATTCGTTTTTAAAAGTTCTTTAAAATAAAATCCATTCGTAATATATTTAACTTTTTAAATAAAATAATAGAAAATCTGTAAAAATAAGTTTTAATTAGTAAAAATAATTCTGGTTTGGTAAAAATACTTCAATTCAGTAAAAAAATTAAAATAATTTCAAGTTGATAATAACATAGATATTTATTTACAAACAAAACTATAGAAAGTACACTATTATATAAATTAGCGATATGATAGTGTATGTCTGAATATCCTGCATCATCAAAAAAGATTATATAACTATATTTAACATTTAACCAAAAAAGTTTATTTTAAAATTTTATAGACCATTTGGGCATTGTTCAAGCAAAAAACTAGTGTATATATATAAGGGGGAGTTTTTCCCAAGAATTTAGAGCATCACGTAAGATTATAAATTTCTTAAAAAATTAGAATGCCACATAGGATTATATTAGATTTTTAAAACTCCACGTAAGATAAATATATTAGATCGCAATGTAGGATTGTAATTATAATAAAACAAATATGAAAAGGAAATCTAATCTAATATACTACCTCCATTTCCGAAAGTTCGACTCACTTACTATTCATGTGGTCAAAATAAAATAACTTTGACCACATGTTATGATTCATACAATAGAAATAATTAGCATGAGGGATCTTATTAAATTTTCCTTATTATAAATTTTTTAAATATCAACTTATTATAATTTTCACTTATACATAACCGAAGATAATCACTGTAATACCCCATATTTTTATACGTATTTATTCCATAAAGTATTTAAATAATTTGAAACAATTATTTATGGTATTTTATTAATTTAAAAAGGGTTTATTTTAATTAAAGGTCCATTTTATTTATTTAATGGTTTTAAAAATATTTTATTTTATTATTTAGAAACTTTGGGGTATTATTTTATAAAAAGGAAGTTTTAAAGTCAATGGAATTTTACAGAAGTCAAATGACTAGGGATCATTAACGGTAGAAAGAGAATTTAAGGTTAGGAGGGTTTTTGAGAGGGGCATCTTATGAGCAAGTTAGGTATTGCCCAAGGTGGAGAATACTCAAAGGTAAACTCTCTCTTTCCCTTAATTTTAACCCTCCCCTTTTATTTTGCACACCCCACATGCATACACAAGGTGGCCGACCGCCACCACCACGTCCCAACGGTCGGCCACCGTCACCAGCAATTGCCAGCAGCAGCAGCCGCCGGTGTAGATGGCGACAGTAGCCCCCCCCCCCCCCGGTCGTGCGGTGCAGTTTTTACATTAAAAAAAAAAAAAGTCTCTCTTTTGTTTTAAATTAATCTAGCTTGATTTAATTATTGTTTTTGGGTTTTGTGATTATTTTTATGATGATTATTATGTACGTAATTTTCAAATTTAATTTTTGAAATAAAAAGCCCCAAATTGAAAACCCTAGGTTTCTAAATTAATGTAGATTGTTGGAAATTGATTGTAGATGATTGAAATTATTGAAATAGATGTTTTTAAACATAATTACAGCAATTTTACATGTTTTTCTAAAGCTGGAATTTTTATATAAAGGTTAAAATGATGTTTCTTGAAAGGATTTTTAATTACCCATTAATTGGGAATAAAAACAAGGATTTTAAATTAATTTTCAGCTTGTTTTAGAGGGTTTATAAGTGATTTAAAGAGTGTATATAATGCTGGAAATTTATATTGAATAGGTATTAATGTCTCTTTGTAATTTTGGGTTGTAGGAGACTTCCAAGTGAGTGACTTTATTTAGTCGTGGCGATTTTGAGATCATATTCGAGGTACGTTCGCGTACTCGGTAATTATTTAAGTGTATAGAAGCATGCTAGGCTTTGTTTAATTAATTCCAAGATAGTATCTTGATAAGTATTGGTTGGAATTATTGATTGGATTGATGGTTGTGATTGATTTGTGAAGTATAGATTATTTGTGGTGAATTGATGATTGGAATTAACTACGTTAGCATGTTGATTATGAACCACACTTTTATTATTGGCATGATAGAGAGCATGTTTGATTAAACTAAATGTTTAATTGAGTTTGGAATGTTGAAAGAGAATTTTATTATGATTCATATAATTTTTATTAATACTATAAGCATGGGAAAAGAGTTATTTAAGTGTGTATGTGTTGGGTTTCGTAGCGTCTAATGCTACGCGGAAGAGAAACCAGCCCAAGACCCCCCCACTAATTAAAGCAACTAAACATGCAATCACATAATTAACAACATAAGAGAGAGAAAGAGAAAAGACGTTATTACCCTTGACGCGTACTTCGCTCGAATCACGAGCTCTTACTTCAAAGCTCGAGCCATGCAAGTGCGACAGCCTCCTACAGCTCGCACCCTCGACCCGGCCCAAACGGTCTTAATCCCGAAGGTTAGTCGGGACTTGACCAAATAAAACTAGAGTATTACAAACTTAAAGGTTTTCTCACTAATGATGAGATGCCTTATTGAGTTCAACTCAAGTGATTTTTCCCAAACCCAAAGCTTGGGTATTTATAGGGAATGGAGCCTTGATCTCCCTTCTCCTATCAATGTGGGAGATTTGCATTTTCCTCTATTTTATTTTAATCAAAAACAAAATAAAAATGCAAGGCAATCAACAAGCTCCAAGTGTCACATGGAGGGAGAGAGTAGGTGAGGACCATTCAAGGGGGGGGGGGGGGTTCCAAATCCCTTTGCTCACCAAGCAACCCTTCAATTTCGGTCCCCACACAAAAATCGCACCACCTCGCCACTTGGCTGGATGGCAGCCTGCCTTTGCTGCCAAGGCTGCCAGTTGGCGCCTAGCACCAAGGTTGGGCAGCCGAGCCAGCCAGCTCGCAACACATGCGTAGCCAGCTAGCACGCAGCCAACCAGCACACGCATGCGCTGCTGCTGCTGTTGTGCGAGTGGCGAGTGCTTGGTGCTGCTATGCTAGCAAGCACGCACAACCACACAAGCACGCATGGCTTGCGATGCTGTGTGCTGTGCTGTGCGATGCCCAAGCATGCTGCGATGCTAGCAATGATGCGGCTGGTGCTGCTATGCTAGTAAGCACGCCCAGCCATACATGCATAGCCACAGCACACACACGCATGGCACGCATCTTGCGATGCTTATGTTGTACAATGCTAGGCACCCTATCACGCATGTGGTTTGGGACCTCGCCTAGCCTAGCACTCGCATGGCTAGACCAATGCGATGCTACAACTTGGCTTGTACTTGTCACTTGCTCGATTCCACATCTTGCCGAATTCCGAATTCGACTCGACTTACGACCCCACTCGGTTTCAACGCTCTAAGCTCGATATCCGACGTCTTTGTTCGTAATATTCTAATGACTCATCTAATCCTTTCGGATTGATTCGTCGTCTCGGATCGGTTATTCGATAGGGGTGCAACCCGAAGGGTTTGTTCAGTCTAGATTAAGCCGTAATATTAAATATGCATTAATATTACTTATCGGAAGCGGCCTCCACCTAGGCATTCCGATCACTTGACCTTACTGAAGAATTAGCTTTCTAATAATTCCAAACCCTCTATCAGAATAATACACTTGTTGGAAGGAAACCATTCCTTTCACTATGTAAATAAGGATTAAATTATATTTTGGTGCCTAAGTGCACTTAAGGTGTTCTAAAGACCGAGGAATAGCATTTGTGGTGCTTTATTCACTTAAGGTGTTATTTAACACCGAGGTAGTTTTAAAAGGATTCAACATTAAATTTATGTGGTCACTAATTATTCAAGAATTAGATTGATATGTTTGATTGCTTGAATAAATTATAATGATTGATTGTATTATGGTTTGAGAGTCATCACCAAGTCTAAAAATATGTAAACAACATAAAGTGAAAGAGATTACACACCAAAACTCTTGGAACATATGTACCTTGAGTATGAACATATGGGGGGAGTCATGCGACTTTATATTTGACCATAACTTCTACTAGGAGTACAGGACGTTGTATATTCCTTTTTATTATGCGCTGGAATTCCGCCACTTACGAATGGTTCTTTTATACTAGCATGGTTAGCTCCTGTGTTAGTACCCCTTTATTGGGGCAGGTTAGGGGGAAACTCGTTCGATGTGTAATCAAGCTAAATAAGTAATCTAGTTATTTATTGGTTGGTTATGTTGTATGCTTGTAAACAGGTGCAACAAGGTAAGTTCTGTGATGATAGGATGAAAGCATATTAGTGTGTACTGTTTACGCTTATGTACTCAGCATTGCTGATTGTGTGTTGTATGTTTGTTTGGCCTTGTCTTTATCTTGGCCCTATGACGACCTATTTCTAATGGCGAGTAGTGGGGACAAAGTGAAGAGAAGCTTTTCAGGTGATGAAGCATATTTATGATTGCATGAGTGAAGAGCGAATAATGTTTAGTTTCCATAAGAATATGATGTGGTTTATTGCTTTGATTATTATATATTTTTCTTGAGAGATTAACACAAAGGTTTTTAAAGATTATTTCAGTTTTATTAAAGGGCCTACGATGGTTCCAAGTTGTAGGTTGATTTTGTTTGACTTTTTAAGTTGACTTGTTTTGAATGGTTTTAAATATAGTCTTCCGTTGTGTGTCTTTGACAATTGTCTTAGCCGTTTTCACGGTGGCGGTAATGTCTTAGAATTTCCTATTTCGTATTTAAAAGGAGCAAAACAGGTATTTTAAAGGAAAGGAATTTCTAGGGTGTTACAAAGTGGTATCACGGAGCTTTGGTTGAGATTTTGTTACCACTAAAGCCAAAAACGTGTTTTAAAGTATTTTGTTTTAAACATGGCCAAGTGTTTTCAAGTAATTTTAAAAGTGAGTTATTTTATTTTAATTAAATGAGGACCGAATTTTCTTAATAAAAGGGGTTCGGAATTTTTTTTTATTTTGGGAGAAATCCGAATTTTTTTTTTATTTTGGGAACATCTGAATTTTTTTTTAATTTAGGGTGTTCGAATGTTTTTTATGAGGGCTGAAATTTTTGGCCTATCTCGGAATTTATTTACGAATTTATTTATTTATTTATTTTGTAAAGGAGGGGTCAAAAATATTTTAGTTTGTTTCTTTTGCAGGAGAGTGAAGGATTAAGGTAAGAATTATGTGTTAAAAGCTTTAAAAAACATGTTGGTGAGCTTGGGTAGGAAAAATTTGGGCATATAAGTTAGAATAATCATGTTCTTGTATGCATTAATATTTAGGTTGTGATGTTTGATCATGTGAATTCTTTGTTTGGAAGCATGTAATTATGTGACTAGCAATAAGTGAGATTGTTTGATTGAACATTGAACCTGATTCATGCAAGAACTGTGTTATTTTATTTTCTTTGGGAAGAGAATTATTTTATAAGTCTTTTCCTTTACAGGATGCCGATCTTTCCTAGAAAACACTCTCAAATTGGTACTCTAACTAAGAAAGAATTTGAACTTCCATTTGACTATGTTAAGAAATTTTGATTCTACTATTCTCATATGAGCGATGTCCTAGGTGACAAGCATTATGACCTTCCTGATCGTGTTTCAGCTATGATCATTCATTGTCTTCTAGATGAACCCCCATATCTTGCTATCAAAGCAAAATTTTCTGATTTTTACTTACCCGAGACATCCTATATTACTCCAAATACAAAGATTACTATGGACAGTGGTATCCTGATTATAGATACTTAATTTCTTACCTCGTTAGAGTTGAGAAATATCATTGTGAGCGCTTACACATTCCATATCCAAACTACTACTATGATAATCCAGCAGGGAATGATTCCCCTTCCACTAGTCATCAATCAGGAACTTCTTCTCCACCGCAGGGTAATTAAGCAGGAACAGATGGAGGGCAAGAGGATGGAGAGCTAATGGATGAGAGTAACCATATTGTTGACAGTTTCATTATGGAGATTCCAAATCCAAATCCACCCCCAACTCCAATTATAATTGATATTTCATCTGACGATGAGGAAGATGAAAAGTTCATTCAAGTATAGCAAAATCCAGAGACACCTGAACCAATGGAGGAAGAAGATGACCCAAAATTCGATCCAGGAAGCTACAAACAATTGAAGGATAAGAAAGACAATGTTCGAAAGGACTAGATTTTTGTAGTTTCATTTCTCTTAGGATTCTTAGTTTCATTTCCGCATTTTAATTATTTCAGTTTCAGTAAAGTAATAAGTGGCATGTCCACAAGAGTCAATAAACCTATTAAGTTGCGTAGGTTATTCGAACTCATTTCATTTCAGTTTTCCATTCATTTTCTTACTCAACAATAAAATTCTATTCATTTCCTTGTTAAATAATTTATTTCGTTTCCAAATCATTCATTTCGTTTCCAAATCATTCATTTCGTATCACTACTCCAATAAGCCATTTCTTACTCAAATATATTTCAATAATTCATTTCTAAACTCCGCGAATTCATAGGAATTATTTTTTATTTATTATTGTGATGCTTTATTAAATGTATGGTTGGTTAGAAATCAATATTTGGTTAATCAAGCTGCAAATTTTGGGAATTGTAATTTTGCAATCTCAATTCGTTAGCTTAAAATTAAATGTGTGTGTATAAAAGGTATAAGATGGTTAGACGGGTGTCTAATTTGAGAGCTAACCATGACCATAATTAATAAATACCCCTTGTTTTAATTCAAGCGAAGAAAGAAGGCAAGAGGAAGTGGTAACAACAATGATGGAGGAGAGCTGAGTGAGGTTGTGAGGCAGTTGGCAGCAGTCGCCCAACAGTTGGCAAGAAACTCAACCAACAATGGAAATGCTCAGGGAGAGCTATTTAAGAAGGTGGCCAAAGCAAGCCACCAACCTATCAAGGAGAACCTGATCCAACAGTACTGGAAAACTAGTTGAGGGAGTTCGAGAAACTGTTAGGGGCAGTAGGGTGCCCAGAAAATTCGAAAGTAGGCTGTGCTACCTATTACCTCAGGGGTGAAGCTGACCTTTGGTGGCAACAAAATGAGGCTACCATTAAGGCACTGCCTGGGTTTAACTGGACTATGTTTCAGGAGAAGGTTAGGGACAAGTTCTACCCTAGCTTCTTACAGAAACAGAAAGCTGAGGAATTTTCCAACCTAGCAATGGGAGATATGTCATCACTGAGTATTATACTAAGTTGAGTTGTCACGGTTTGCCAAAGAGTCTGTGGCTACTGAAAAGGCAAAGGCTAGGAAGTTTTGAGAGTGGACTGAACACTAATTTGCAGCTAAAGCTGTGTAGACAAATGTTCGAAACCTTGGATGAAGTGTATGGGAGATCTGCACTCCTTTATGCATTGAAGTTGAAGAAAAAGAAAGAGTTAACTGAGGTGGAAGGGAAGGAAAAGAGATGGGGAAAAACTCTAGGAACCCTCAAGGTAACCAGAACAACTTCAAAAAGCAGAAGTACCACCATAATAACAACAATAACTTCAACAACAACTATAATTTCCAAGGTAATAATCGTCAAGGTGGACGAAACTTTAATGGAGTTGCTAAGAACTCTAACCAGGGAGATAATAAGGAAGGAAGGCGTTATTTCTATAGGAGGTGCAAGAATAATCACCTTGGAAGAGGCTGTGACGGCAACCTAGTTACTTGTCGTGCTTGCAACAAGTTGGGACATAGGGAGTATGAGTGCTTCTCCAATGATTAACAAGCAGGACAATAATCAAGGAGCTGAGGGGCTCAAAGGAACTTTCAGGGAAATAACAACTACTCAGGGAACAAGGAGGCACATCAGAATGGAGGGAAAAGCAACAATAATGGAAATAATCAAGTGAAGAGTGGATCTCTAGGAAAGCTGAATGTGATAAGTAGGCATGAAGCTAATACCACGAAGGATGTTATTACTGGTCCCTTTTCTATTACTCTACTCCTATTAAATTTTGGTTTGATTCTGGTGCAACTTTTTATTTTTCATTTCAAAGGCCATTGTTTCAAAACTATCACATTGTTTGAAAATCGTAGATGTTATAGATGTACCCATAGTTATTATTCCTACGGGAGGGGTAGTACACTGTACCAAAACCTTTTAAGGATGTTCAATTAGAGATCAAGGGAAAAGTGTTTATGTCTGACCTCATTGAGTTTGGGTTAAGTGACGTCGATGTCATTTTGGGAATGGATTGGTTGAGCAAGTATAGTGTACAAATTAGTTGTCGATCGCAGAAAGTGCAGATGAGTACAACTGAGAATTAGTTGGTAACATATTGGAAACATGGTGAAACAAAGTGCCCAAGGATCATATATGTGTTGAAGTTGGAAAAGTATATTAAGTAGGGCATCCAATATATTTTTGTAGTGTGAGGAGCTTAGAACAAGAAGAGGCGGCCAAGCCTGAGGACATAGAAGTGGTGAATGAGTTTCTGGATGTGTTTCTAGAAGAGATTCCAGGAATGCCACCTAAGAGGGCAATTTACTTCACAATAGAATTGGTTCCAGGGACAACACCAATTTCCAAGGCACCATATCGTATGGCATCTATAGAAATGAGTGAGTTAAAGGAGCAATTGTAGGACTTAATAGAAAAAGGGGTACATTAGATCAAGTACATTTCCTTGGGGAGCTCCAGTGTTGTTTGTTAAGAAAAAGGATGGGAGTATGAGGTTATGTATCGACTACAGGGAGTTGAATAAGGTCACCATAAAGAACAAGTACCCATTACCAAGAATTGATGACTTATTTGACCAGTTGAGGGGCGCATCTGTGTTTACTAAGATTGATTTAAGGTCTAGATACCATCATTTGAGGATCGCAGACAAAGATATTCCCTAGACTGCATTCAGAACAAGGTATGGACATTATGAATTCACAGTAATGCCATTTGGATTGACGAATGCTCCAGCAATCTTTATGGACTTGATGAATAGGGTCTTCCATCCATTTATGGACAAGTTTGTCGTGGTATTCATAGATGATATACTGGTGTATTCAAAGAATAAGGAGGAACATGTAGAACATTTGAGGGCAATTCTACAAACATTAAGGGAGAACAAGCTTTATGCGAAGTTTTCCAAGTGTGAGTTTTGGTTGGAGAAAGTAGCATTTCTGGGTCATTTTGTGTCCAACGATGGGGTAAAAGTAGATCCAACAAAGACTGAGGCAGTGAAAGGATGGCCTACGCCATAGACGGTGTCTAACATTAGGAGTTTCTTAGGTTTAGCAGGGTATTATAGGCATTTTGTGAAGGACTTTTCTAAGATTGCTAAGCCTATGACCTCTCTAATGAAGAAAGACAAGAAGTTTGAATGGGATGAGATGTGTGAGGAAGCTTTCCAACTCTTGAAACAAAAGTTGGTTACAGCACCAGTGCTTACACTGCCAGATGATAGTGGAATCTATGATGTATATAGTGATGCATCCAAGAATGGTCTGGGATGTGTACTTATGCAAAATGGGAAGGTGATTGCATATGCATCAAGACAATTGAAACCTCATGAAGTAAACTACCCTGCTCATGACTTAGAATTAGCTGCAATCATTTTTGGACTAAAGATTTGGAGGCATTACTTGTATGGAGTAAAATATAGGATTTACATAGACCATAAAAGTTTGAAGTAAATTTTCACCCAAAGAGATCCAAACTCACGTCAAAGGAGATGGTTAGAATTCACGACGGACTATAATTTAGACATACAATACCATGAAGGGAAGGCAAATGTAGTTGCAGATGCTCTAAGTCGTAAGACTAGTCATGGACTGAACACTTTAATAGTGGCAAATGAGTTATGTAGAGAAATGAGGAAAATGAACCTGGAATTAGTAGAATGGGGAGTACCAGCAGGTATACTTGCGAATCTAAGCATTCAACCAACAATATTTGATGAGATAAGGGAAAATCAGGAAGGAGATGTTAAGTTGGATAGAATTCGTGAGAAAATTAAGCAAGGAAAGGCTACAGATTTCAAAATTCATGAAGATGGAAGTTTAAGGTACAAGGGTCGATGGTGTGTGCCACAAAAATGTGAGGAGGTAAAGAGAAAATCGATGGAAGAAGGTCAAAATACACCATACTCAGTACACCCAGGAAAGGACAAGCTATACAAAGACTTGAAAAAGATGAAGAATGAAGTTGCGAAA
Source organism: Chenopodium quinoa (assembly GCF_001683475.1). Classification (NCBI taxonomy): domain Eukaryota; kingdom Viridiplantae; phylum Streptophyta; class Magnoliopsida; order Caryophyllales; family Amaranthaceae; genus Chenopodium; species Chenopodium quinoa. Next base: position 219,792 of record NW_018744118.1, on the reverse strand, counting down.
TTTGTAGCGAAATGAAGAATGAAGTTGCGAAATTTGTAGCGAAATGACTAACTTGTCAAAAAGGTGAAAATAGAGCACAAGAGACCACAAGGAATTGTGCAATCATTGGAAATTCCTGGTTGGAAGTGGGATTGTATTTCGATGGATTTTGTGACTTGCCTCCCAAAGTCAAAGAGTGGAAATAATACCATTTGGGTCGTAGTGGATAGACTTACAAAATTTGCGGTGTTCATACCAATGAAGGAGACCTAGAAGATGGAGCAACTTGCAAAAACTTACATAAAAAATGTTGTGAGGTTACTTGGATTTCTAAAGGATATTGTTGTATCTGATAGAGATTCTAGGTTTCTTTCAAAGTTCTGGAAGAGTGTTTAGGAAAACTTTGGTGCAACACTAAAGATGAGTACAACATATCACCCTGCCACAGATGGACAAACTGAGAGAACTATTCAAACCTTGGAAGACATGTTAAGAGCTTGTGTCATAGACTTCCAAGGGGGATGGGAAGATAGCTTGGACTTAATTGAATTTTCTTATAGAAATAGTTACCATGCAAGCATTGGCATGGCTCCATTTGAGGGATTATATGGTAGGAAGTGTCGCAGCCCTGTATGTTGGAACGACATAAGTGAAACAATGATCTTAGGGCCTCAAATGATTGAGGATACAATTAAGCAGGTAAAAGAGATTCAAGCAGCACAAGATCGTTAAAAGAGTATGCAGATTTGAAGTGCAGGGAGGAAGAGTTTGAGGTTGGTGACAAAGTGTTGTTGAAGGTGTTACCAATGAAAGGTGTCATGAGATTTGGGAAGAAAGGAAAGCTTAGCCCAAAGTATATTGGCCCATATGAAATATTATAGAGAATAGGCAAAGTAGCTTATAGGTTGGCCTTACCTATGGAGCTAAGTAAAGTGCATAATGTATTTCATGTATCTCAGTTAAGAAGGTATATATAGCTGATAAGTCACATGTGCTCCAACCTGAAACAATTGAGTTAGATCAAATCTTAACTTATGAGGAAAGACCTGTCAAGATCCTTGACAGTAAAGTGTGTAGTACACGCCACAAAGAAGTTAAGATTGTTAAAGTGCTATGGTCTAACCAAGAGTATGAGGAAGCAACTTGGGAAGCTGAGGATGAGATGAAAAAGAAATACCCTGACTTGTTTAAGGTATGTTGAGTTACGGGGACGTAACTCGTTTTCTTTAAGGGGGGTAGAATGCGGTAGAATTTTGTGCCTTTTCCCAATATTTTCAGTTATTTTTGTGCTTTTTGCACATTTTTAACGGTTATTTCGTGTTCTTTTGTTTTCAAGAAGACATTAAAGGTAAAAGTATGTCAAAAGAGTACAACAAATTATACATAGTGAGGAAAAAGTTTGATTTACGTTACCCAAGTTTCGGGACGAAACTTCTTTTAAGGGGGGTAGATTGTAATACCCCGTATTTTTATACGTATTTAATTTAAATCATTATTTCATAAATATTTAAATATTTATGGTATTTTATTAATTTAAAAAGGGTTTATTTTATTTAAAGGTCCATTTTATTTATCTAATGGTTTTGAAAATATTTTATTTTATTATTTAGAAACTTTGGGGCACATTATTTTATAAAAAGGGAGTTTTATAGTCAATGGAATTTTAAAGAAGTCAAATGACTAAGGATCATTAAGGGTAGAAAGGGAATCTAAGGTTAGGAGGGATTTTGAGAGGGGCATTTTATGAACAAGTTAGATCTTGCCCAAAGTGGAGAATACCCAAAGGTAAACTCTCTCTCTCATCTTATTTTCTCTCTCCCTTAATTTTACCCCTCCCTTTTATTTTGCACACCCAACACGCATACACAAGGTGGCTGACCGCCACCACCATGTCCCATCGGTCGGCCACCGTCACCAACAGCCGCCAGCAGCAGCAGCCGCTGGTGTAGATGGCGACAGTAGCCCCCCCCCCCCCCGGTCGTGCGGTGCGGTTTTATTTTACAAAAAAAAGTCTCTCTTTTGTTTTAAATTAATCTAGCTTGATTTAATTATTGTTTTTGGGTTTTGTGATTATTTTTATGATGATTATTATGTACGTAATTTTCAAATTTAGTTTTTGAAATAAAAAGCCCCAAATTGAAAACCCTAGGTTTCTAAATTAATGTAGATGATTGAAATTATTGAAATAGATGTTTTTAAACATAATTGCAGCACTTTTACATGTTTTTATAAAGCTAGAATTTTTATATAAAGGTTAAAATGATGTTTCTTGAAAGGATTTTTAATTACCCATTAATTGGGAATAAAAGCAAGGATTTTAAATTAATTTTCAGCTTGTTTTAGAGGGTTTATAAGTGGTTTAAAGAGTGTATATAATGCTGGAAATTTATATTGAATAGGTATTAATGTCTCTTTGTAATTTTGGGTTGTAGGAGACTTCCAAGTGAGTGACTTTATTTAGTCGTGGCGATTTTGAGATCATATTCGAGGTACGTTCGCGTACTCGGTAATTATTTAAGTGTATAGAAGCATGCTAGGCTTTGTTTAATTAATTCCAAGATAGTATCTTGATAAGTATTGGTTGGAATTATTGATTGGATTGATGTTGGTGATTGATTTGTGAAGTATAGATTATTTGTGGTGAATTGATGATTGGAATTAACTACGTTAGCATGTTGATTATGAACCACACTTTTATTATTGGCATGATAGAGAGCATGTTTGATTAAACTAAATGTTTAATTGAGTTTGGAATGTTGAAAGAGAATTTTATTATGATTCATATAATTTTTATTAATGCTATAAACATGGGAAAGAGTTATTTAAGTTTCTATGTACACGAGGATTAAATTATATTTTGGTTCCTAACTGCACTTAAGGTGTTCTAAAGACCGAGGGATAGCATTTGTGGTGCTTTATGCACTTAAGGTGTTATTTAACACCGAGGTAGTTTTAAAAGGATTCAACATTAAATTTATGTGGTCACTAGTTATTCAAGAATTAGATTGGTATGTTTGATTGCTTGTATTATGTTTTGAGAGTCATCACCGAGTCTAAAAATATGTAAACAACATAACGTGAAAGAGATTACGCACCAAAACTCTTGGAACGTATGTACCTTGAGTATGAACATATGGGGGGAGTTATGCGACTTTATATTTGACCATAACTTCTACTAGGAGTACAGGACGCTGTATATTCCTTTTTATTATGCGCTGGAATTCCGCCACTTACGAATGGTTCTTTTATACTAGCATGGTTAGCTCCTGTGTTAGTACCCCTTTATTGGACAGGTTAGGGGGAAACCTGTTCGATGTGTAATCAAGCTAAATAAGTAATCTAGTTATTTATTGGTTGGTTATGTTGTATGTTATATGCTTGTAAACAGGTGCAACAAGGTAAGTTCTGTGATGATAGGATGAAAGCATGTTAATGTGTACTGTTTACGCTTATGTACTCAGCATTGCTGATTGTGTGTTGTATGTTTGTTTGGCCTTGTCTTTATCTTGGCCCTACGACGACCCATTTCTAATGGCGAGTAGTGGGGACAAAGTGAAGAGAAGCTTTTCAGGTGATGAAGCATATTTATGATGGGCATGAGTGAAGAACGACTCATGTTTAGTTTCATAAGAATATGATGTGGTTTATTGCTTTGATTATTATATATTTTGCTTGAGAGACTAACGCAAAGGTTTTTAAAGATTATTTCGATTTTATTAAGGGCCTACGATGGTTCCAAATTGTAGGTTGATTTTATTTGACTTTGGGTTGACTTTACTTTCGTTTGGTTTGACTTTTTAAGTTGACGTATTTTGAATGGTTTTAAAAATAGTCTTTTGCTGTGTGTCTTTGATAATTGTCTTATCCGTTTTTACGGTGGCGGTAATGTCTTAAAATTTCCTATTTCGTATTTAAAATGAGCAAAACAGGTATTTTAAAGGAAATGAATTTCTAGGGTGTTACATTCATAGTTAAAGATGTTCATTGGAGACCGCACAAATGCAAAGTGAGTCGAACTTTCAGGAACGGAGGGAGTATATGATTAAAAAAACTATTAAACTTTAAATAAAATTACGTTCAGTTAGAGAAAAAAAAAAGCTTCTATTTTAGATTAGAAAAAAAAAATATGAGAAGTGATTATAATAAACCAAATAAATTTAAGTTGTAAATTAATAATAAAAATAAAATATTATATTTTTATATTAGATTTTTTATCTAAGTATGAGAGTTAAAATTTATTATTTATTTTATAGTAAAAAATTCAAGTAAAAAACAAGCGAATAAAATCACAAAATTACCTGAGAAACATATAAAATATTTGAATTAAAAAATTTAAAAAAAAAAGTGCATCGCACGGGTTTCATCTAGTGAGTATATTAAAACTATATCTTAAAAATTCAATGATAAATTGGTTTTTCTTTTTATCAACCAAACAACTATCAAGCTTTATTCTCTTCTTTATTCTAATTTTAAAAAACAATAAATATTAATGGGTGTAAATTTAAAAAATGTTGATAAAAATATAAAATATAAATTGTAGTAAAAAAAATTATAAAAATAAATTTTACACAAGGTAGATCGGGCTTTTATGACTTCAAATCAAGTTCTGCAGAGCAGTGATACTATGAGGCCAGGGAACGGGCCTGTGCAAACATATTCATCATAATTGTTAGTTTCCTTTTATAGCCACTAAGTGAGCTACCAAATTGAGAGTTCGGTTTACATGGGAAAAAGTACAATTATCGAAAGTCAAATTCTTCTAATATCTTTAAAGATGTGATGAATCGGAGCAGCCCCGTAGCTAGTACCCTTAACATTATTCATTACATTGATAGCATCACATTTAACCTGAATTCTTCTGTACCCCAACCTTCTAGCAAGAGCGCCAACAAATAGTGAGCTGCAAGCGCCTCTGCAATCGCAAGAAAAGTGTAGTGCTGCTTCCTCTTCCCCACAGCCAATAACCATCTCATCCCTCAACACCGGACCTAGACCCACCCCAACCCCTTCACAAACATGAGCATCAATGTTCACTTTAATCATCCATACACTTGGGCGTTTCCAAGATGAAGTAGCAGTTGCACTTCTAGTATGAGCATAGCTAGCCCTGTAGTAGCACTCACAAGAGCATACACTCTCCTAGAGTATCTGCCATAGTCCTCTAATAGTCTCGAAAATCCAGCAGGAAGCATAACATTGTTAGGCCGCTCATCATTGAATACAATGAGGTTTCTGTATCGCCAAGCTGCCCACATCAAGGTACTGGTGGACAGCAGGTCCTTACCACTACAATTACGAGCAATCCACAGCCACTTGCTTCCAAACGAATCATTCGGTGCCCCAAATAATCTGATCGCATTTATACAATGCCTTCAAATCTCCATAGCAAGCTCGCATTCAAACATCACATGATTAATTGATTTACTTGGAGCGTGACATACCTGACATGTTCCATTTTCAATGATGTGTCTATGGCGTAGGGTTTTCTCACTGGAGAGTAGGGTTTTGGTGCCAATGAGTCGGCGGATTTTGACGTGGTGATTTGACTCTTGTTACTATGGCAGACGAAATAGTTGAGCGTTACGCTAATTTGAAACTTGAGGACGAGGATGGTGGCGTGGTGGACTTAGGGGTTGTGGATTCAGGACAGCCGAATGACAAATTCCATTTGGTTTTAATTAGACGATTGGTGACGGAACGACCTTACAATGTGGAAGCGTTCAAGATTAACATGACTAAGGTATGGGCGCTGGAGAAAAAACTGGTGATCAGGGTTTAAGGTCATAATGTCTATGCTTTCTAAATCTGTAAAGGGCGCGATAAGGAAAGAGTTTTGATGGGGAGGCCTTGGTGTTTCGATAATACATTGCTGATTTTGAAAGAGATCGAGGGAGATGAACAACCTGAGAAGATTGCACTATATCACTCCGTAATATGGATTAGAATCAAACACCTCCCATTTAATTATAGGTCGGATAACGATGTTAAGGAATTGGTGCAAAGTTCTTGAGTTGAGGAAGACAAGCTCGTACTTGATAGATTTCAGAGTTAAAGTGATGATTAACATCACCAAACCTTTGCGCAGATTCCAGAGAATATTTAATAAAGGAGGGAAGATTGTATATATGAAATTTGGGTACAAGCGATTGCCATTTTTTTGCTTTGCTTGTGGTGTTATTGGGCATTCCGAGAAAGATTGTTGCACGATGTTGAAGGAGAGAAAAAAAGAGAAGTTAGGATAGGGGAGATGGCTTAGAGCTTCTCCTAGAAAGGGGATGGAGGCTTAAAGAAACTGAAAAACTGGAGGAAGTGTTGGCAGCACACAAGCTGAAATTTGCTAAAAAGGATTATAATAACCTGGAGGAGTTAAATTATAAGGAGACTGAACCGTTGATTTAGAGGGTGGGGGAGAAGTGTTGAGTAGCTAGTTGTGCTAGGCGGATGACAATGCAGCGCAAGAGCAGTGGAGCAGGCTAGTGTTTTGGCTGATGTGGGGGCTCTAGTGTTAAAGGATGACCGGTTAGGGGTGAATGGGAATGCAGTAGGAGTGGAGGTGGGAACAGGAGGAGGTGGAGGAGGGCAGTGTACCTAATACAGCGTCTAATGTTGTTAAAAAATTTTTTTGGGGGGGGGGGTAAGGTTGCTGGTGGGTTAAAAAGAAATTTGGTTCGAATAAATGCTAATTTGGGGAGTGATGAGGGAGGGGAGGAGACAAAGAGATTGCAGGGTGCGTATACTTATTCTACCGGCGACAATATAAATCATGTAGAGGGTGTTGGCGAGGACCAAACCCTCGAACGACAATGCAAATTCTAAGTTGGAATGTCCGAGGGCTTGGCAGCCCTTGGAATGTAAGAATTCTCTGTGACATATGTTGGAGAGAGAGGCCAAACATTGTCTTTTTAATGCAGACAAAATTTGATAGTTGTATTTTGGAGAGAATAAAGAGGCTATGTGGATATGATAATGGGTTGTGTATGAGTAGTAACGGAAGAGCGGATGGAATGGGTTTTTAGTGGAGGAATGTTGGGATATCAACAATTTTCTGCTTTATTCACCACTTTGCAGTTGACGTTTTGATTAGTGTAGGCGTCACTATAAGGAGAGCAATAGGTGTGTATGGTTGGCCGGCGACTTAAAACAAACATAAGACTTGGGAGATGATGATTAATTTACACTTTGATGGTAGTTTTCCATGCATTATGTTTGGTGATTTTAATGAGATTGTGAGCATGAATGAGAAGGATGGAAGGGTGGTTAGAAGGGAAAAGTTAATGGATGCTTTTCGGGAAGCTATTGACATGTGTGGATTGAGGGAACATTTTTACTCGACAGAGAGGTACAACTTCAGATACTATGGTTCGCGAATGTCTTGACAAATTTCTAGCGGAGGATAGTTGGTGTAATATTTTCCAAAATTTTACTATTTCCCACCTACCAATGCAGAATTCGGACCATGCCCCTATATTGCTTGATGCAAGTAGAGTTTTTGACCGTGGAAAAAAAAAAGAAAAATTACATATATTTGAAGCGATATGGTTGTCTCAGAAAGAATGTGAGAAAGTGGTGTCGGATGCATGGAAGAATAAAATGGTGTATGTCCCTCATGAACGAATTATGTCATGTACTGAAGGTTTATCGAAGTGGGCTGCTAAGACATTCGGTAGCTTAAAAATAAAAATTAGAACAGTCAAAAAAAAAATCTAGAATGTTATAGCTAGAATGTTATAGGAAATGTGAACGAATTTCTATCGAGCTAGATGAGTTACGAAGACTTGAGGAATCCTACTGGTTTGCACGTGCAAGAGCTAATGAGATGAAGGACGGTGATAAAATCACCTCCTATTTTCACATTAAAGGAAGTCAGAGAAGAAAAAAGAATACGAGTAGTATTCTAGGCTTTTTTGACAAGCACGATGTTTATAAGGTGAACTAAACATGGCCGATGTGTTTGATCTCTTACTATAATATCACTCCCTCTGTTGTACTCTGTATATATTTCACAGTTCCAATGGAAAACTTAGAGGAAAGTATTCTATTAGTATATATGTATATATTGTATTTTAAAAATAAAAATTAAAAAAAAAAAAAAAAAAAAAAAAAACAAATAAAAAAAAACCCTAGATAACTGAAGACAAGATTATAGAGCTTCTTTGAGATGAAAAGTTCTTAAAATTGCTCTGGCCTTATCATACTCATTCAGGTCAACAAGCATCTTCTTCAGACGCCGGGCAAGGACACCAGTTTCACTCTCCAGCAGTCCTGATGCATGCTTCTTCTCCAAAGTCTTCCCAAGCTTCAGTACATAATCAACCAGCGGCAGCAACTTGTGACTGCATGACAATCATAATATATGAAAATATAAGTTTTCTGAAACCAAACAAAAAGATGACTATACAAAGTTCTTTAATGCATAAAGAGTATCAAAGCATTGATTGCATAGAACCACAACTGAAAAGCATGTTGAGTATTAGTTTAAGAGGAAAGGAAGTGGAAACAAATAATGGCTTAAGGAGAGCAGAGGGTAATGTTAACTGCTGCCAAGGGGGCTGGGAAGGGTAATAATACAAATAAATTGAACCCCTCAAACCACACAAGTCATGAAAATGGTCATCGAACCTATATGCTTAGGAATTGGTTACCTTTGGGAAATAGTGTGGTAAATAATTACACTTAAGAAATGGGTCTAAACGACTAATAACTACCCTAAAGTCCTTATCTATCCACACTAATCACCCCAACAGATTTCCGTCCAACAGACCCTGCCCCAGTCAAACAGCTCCTTATGTCCTGACTGTCACTTCCACCCTCATCACATCCCTTTCTCATCCCCTCAAGCCCCAACTAGAGAACTACCTTTTATACCAATGAACCTACATAAAAAATAAAAATAAAAACCTAATGAGGAAAGGTAAACAAAACCTGAACAGATTCATGAATCATAGAACTGCAGACAAAGCACCCAGAAACGAATAGAGAAAGAAAATCAACTAGCCTAGATTGGAGGACTACTGAGCGTTGGAGAGAATAAATTTCTCCAGAACCAATGTTTAACACAATTGATGGAGGCAACTAAGGTTGAAAGCGGTTCTAATGTGTTAGGTGCCATTATATAACAGGGGCATCAAATTGACAAGTTCTTAGTCACAACTGTCTAATGCATCATCTGCATGGATCATTTAAATGTCGAACAAGTTGCAGCATTGCTTTCAATATTAATCTCACAAGTGGTTGACAAGGGAACGCCCTAGCTTAATAGTTAATTTAGAAATAAAAACATATATTCAATATGCCTAATCTATATTCAATATGGCTAGGTTTCGGAATTTTAATGTGGGCAATAATTCCAAGCAACTTAGGAATCCATGTATAATTCATTATCACAGAATATACTTCCTTAGCCCCTTGGGCCTTGACACACAAGTTTAGGAAGAGATAAGATTGGGTAAGCAGAGTATTTAATAAAAATTAAATAAAATAAAATAACTTAAAAGACCAATAAGAGAGTGGGTTTTTTTTTTGTTTTTTTGAAGGGAACCAATAAGAGAGTGGATTGAGATGATATGGTTTTAACTTTTCATTTGTATCAAATGGTATGCTAATTTTCTCTTATTGCTTCCTCAAACAATGAGTCCAACCTGCTATAGATTAATTATTTTGAAACAGATGAAGCATAATAGGAGAGAATATGAGCTTGAAAAAGGCCGCAATTGGAAAAGAATAGTACTTCCTCCGTTTGTTTTTAGTTGACAACGTCATGAATATTTTTTCACAAAATCAATGGCATGGAAGTCGAATTTGGCTATATGATTTTTGATCTAAAACCTCCAGCCACCATGGTTCGACTGTGATAAATGTCTTTGGGTAGGGCTGCGTTGAGGGTTAAGAAAAGAGGGGGATAGGGGAAGCATGTGAAGGTGGGGATGGTGGAAATGCCGATGATAAGGAGTGAGGGAGTTGAGGAGGAAGTGGTGGCTGATCGAAAATGACGATGAAAATGTTTTAGTTGAAGAGAGTGGGGAGTACAAAAGTAAGAAATGAATTTGATGTGGGAGGGGTGGGGTGGAGTTGTTTAAGTAAGGGTAATATAGGAATTTAACAACACAAAACTTACCAAAAAGAGAAACGTGTCAGCTAAAAAGATATATCCCATAAAGGAATACGTGTCAATAAAAAATACGGAGGAAACAAATAAATGAAAATTAGAAATTTTGCCAGGGATGTTCTATGTTGTTTTACACATGAAGCACTACAAAGACACTTTGTTGTGCCAGGCAAATGAAGCCTAGCCTTAATTATCAATAGATTCATTTTACTAGGTGAGTGAAGCCTTGTTAAGCAAACATAAGTACATGACCCCTTTACTTATGGTCATTTTCATTAGACAATGTGTATAAAAGGTTGGATTATTTGCAAATAAAAAAAATAAAACAAAAAATTAAAAAAATTGGATAATTATCAGCGAACCAACAAAAGGTTGGATTATTAGAATTAACTTTTACTATTAAATAATCCTAGCTTATGATTATTCAAGAATATTCCCAAGCTTAAGGAGGAACCTCTTAAAATAAAAACAAATGTTATCATCCAACACGCCCTCCATTATACAATAATCGCAACACTAGGCATTGCATTAAATTTTAGGAAAATATAGGCGAGGACCAAAGGAGGAATTTTATGATATAAAGTAAAGTTAGTGGGATATATTTAATTTAGGAGAGATAATTCTAATAAAAGAGTGTAAGTCGGGTTGTTAGGAAAGAAAAATAATAAAAATACAAGGAAAAATATGTGCAAGTGGGGTTTGTGGGAGAGAGATAATAAAATAATAATGGGTCCACACAAAATACGGAAGTATTACAATTATATGAAACAAACATAAAAGGATAGTGTTGCAATTATTACGAAAAGAGGGTGTACACTACACCTATAAAGACCTACCAAAACCATAGAGGTAATACCTAAGACTTTTATGAAAAGGACCCACCAAAACTTAGGATAAGTGTATGAAGATGAGTAAAGCTTGGGATAATTAATATCAAATTTCCAAAAAAGGAACACATATAATAGGGATACACAATCTTAAAGCAAAAGCTTACATTTCCACCTTCAATAGATAGAAAATAGGATAGATTAGATCAGACACTACAACCAAGCAAACAATTTTCCAGATATTACACAAGCCTATGGCATCAGAAGATTACCTGCGTGCAGCTGCAACACTTGCACCGGACCACACCCCATTTAGTGAAGCAATTATTCTCTCGGTTCTAGTAATTGCATCATGAATATCAGGAATAAGGCTTTGAACATGCGGAAGTATTTTTCCACCCAAAAGTTCATCAAGAACAAGCTTCTCCAAAACCGGCAAAGCAAGTATATCTTTCCACATGCAGATGTTCCTTACCAATCGAATTGCCACACCAAATCGATATGCTGCAATTCTTGCAGCATTTGGCACAGCTTTCATAGCAACTGTACTCCACGTAGGAACCTATAAAACATCAGGGAAAAAAAAAAAAGAAAAAGTAAATATCTCATTCTACAGTAACATTCACATCGCACATTTATTAATGCTAAGGGCTCTGTGGAGGTTTTTAAAGTACCACAAGATTCGCAACTGCTTCAGTTAGCCGAGTACGAATGGCAGCTATAAGTTCCTTGAGGGCCTCACTTGAGGCAGGAATGTAGTTGATGATTAAGGTTGTTGCTGAAACAGCGTTCTTTGACTCTCTACTACTAAGCAAATCCCAGCAGTGAGCTATGTCATGATGCAATATGGGAAGTGCCACCTTCTCCACTAATCCAGGGACTAGATCAGCATCTGCATCATCAGGACTAAAGTCACTTCCATCTTCTGGAACACCATAATCAAAGAGTAGAGAATGCCTGAAAAAACAATATAACACCTATGAGAGACGCACAAAACTACGAGACAAAACAGCTGGAGAAAATTATAAGCTTTATCAAGTGAGATATGGGGCATATGGCCCAGCATGAAAGTAAATAACATTATATTTAATCCACCAATACCGCAATCAGCCAGAGAAAAGTGGGTACTTACATACCATCTCATGTCAAAAAAGTCAACCTCTTCATGTAGAGGGTCCCACTTTAACAGCTCTAATCTCACATATGGAGAGAAGATAGATGGAATGCTCAATGATATATAAGCATCACGATAACTATCCAAGTACAATCTTTTCCACCTTTCAAATCTTTCTTTAACTGAAGAAAGTTGGGAATATTCTTCAGCTGCGTCACTGAACACTTCTGAAGCTGTCTGAAGCAGCAAATCACGATTTGACTTATAAGCTTCACTCTCACTGTCACTCTCATCAGTGCTAGATTCACCCTCCATTGGATAGGAGTTGTCATTTCCAACATATGACATTCTCTTAATATCTAAACGAGATCTCCTACGCTGTCGAGCATCAGCCCTCCGAGCCATATCCAAACGCTTTTGCAAATATTCATCTCTACCATATTCATCATACTTCACCGGAAAGGTTTTTTGTTGCTTGATGGTAGCAGCTGCAGCCTGAGCTGCACTAGTGGCGGCAGCAACTGTAGCAGCATTGCCACCACCCTTTCCTAAAACTGACATAGCTGCATCTACAGCTGCTTGCACTTCTGCCATTTCCTCATCATTATCAGCAGCTCGTCTTTCAAAGATAGTCAAAGCACGTTTCTTGTGGAGTTGCTGCATATGTTCTTCAAGTTCCTCTATGTAAGGAGCTTTATGCTGAAAAGTTGCGACAAAATTAGCCAGAATACATCAAAATGGAGGATCACAAAAGTAAAAACGGAGAAATGTTGATGCCAGAGAAGCAGGAAAGGTAACTGAGAAGCAGAAGCGGGCAATCATTTGTTGAATAAAAAAATAAATCTTAAAAATAAACTTCAGAAGTAACAAAAATAAGCACTGTTTATAATTAATTTGTCTTCAATTCCCAAATTTACAGTTGTCCCTCAATTGGAACTGCAATTAGCAATAAAAAAATCATCCTAACATCAAATTATGACATTATTTATTTTGCTTTGACCCGAAAATTTTATAGATTAGTTACTTTGACTAGAAAATAGAGGGAATGGTCTTCATGACTGAGGTGGTTGTAAATGTACTTCTTGAATACAGGTTTTTTATTATTTTTTACCCAAGTAGTTAAGACAGCAAAAATGATACAGAAGGTGTAACTGTGTCACAATTAATTCCTAAAACCGGGAAGATCCTCTAAAAGATTTAGATCACCATATCAAGGGAAAATTTCAACAAGGTGCCCCAAGGGGAGGTTGCCTCATCCTTCACAAAAGGTTCCCCCAACCCTTAACTTGAGCATGACAGGTAAAAATAATCCTGAATTCAATCAGCAGCAGTTAAGGCATGGTCAAAACTCACAAATGAACCTTTCAACAAATGCAAGGTTTCACTTTGGCAAATCCAAGGTATTCTTATTTGTACTCAGGCTCTAATAAAATTGTTTCAGAATTTCTACAGCAAATCAAAATAAGATTTCTTTTCATAAACATCAAATTCGACTTTAGGGCAATACACCAAGGTTTAAAGGATTTCCTTGGATTGGTTTGAAATATTCTAGAGTGCAAATTACACCAGATCGTAAACTTTTTGTATAGATGTCAAAATTTAAAAATAAAAAAGCAATAATATTTCCTCCTCCACCTCTCCTTTGCTCCACTTTATGGCTCAGCATCACATCGATTTCAGGGATGAATTAAATATAGCCAACCGTGGGCAATTGTCAGGTGCTACTAGGCACTTAATCTTGGTCCCAACAATGGTTAGCCTTACTCAAACTTGCAATGGACGTTGCATAGTACCAAGGGGAATTGAGTGGACGTTTGGACTCCTCCAAAACACTCAACTACCATAATCTCTTCCCTACCAAGCAACTCCTCCTCTTCATTTCCACAACAGTAAATATAGCAACACTCCCCCCCCCCCCTTCCCCCCTCCCCATACAACAAGCAAACAAACTCAATATTTATATTTCTTCCTTTTTAGCGTTTTTACAGGATGGGGAACTATCATAAATTAACTCTTAACAACAAAAAAGTATGACCAACTACACAAACTCTCTCCAATTAAACAACCAACTTATTCTTATTCCATGTAAATACATAATAAGTCATGACAGATATATTCAGTGGTAAAACGTTGTAGAGAAAGATAGACCAGGTTACCAAATTAGACAGAAACACGCAGCAGCTAATGTTCCAAAGAGAATGTACTTTTTCATTAATAGTAATTGCAATTTCTTCCATGAGGAATAATTTGGTAGCCACCTCCTCTTCAGCACTCATATAAAGACTTGGTTATCTTAAACCGGATCCACTAGTCAAGGTCTCAGGTTCCAACTTGTGACATTTTGGTGTAGCTGAAATCTAGAATTAATTTCTTAAGAGTCACTCGAGTTTTCTTCATTTTTTAGAAAAATTACTCGATGATATGGCTGACACCACCTTTGGTGTTGTTACCAAGAGCATATGGCTCACAATCATGTGTAAATGACGTAATCCTAGCCACAATTTCAATTCTATTTGATTGTTAGGTTTAAGGATAGGCCTTGTAACTACAACTCATTGTTAAATAATGAGATGTGCTTTTGGTTTTCCTTTTGTAATCCCAAATTTGCAACAATTAGGATTGTTCATCCAATTTACAGATCTAAAATATTACTCCCTCCCTCCCATTATAAAGTTTCTGTTTTACTAATTGGGTGTCCCAAAATTAAGTGCCTATTTCTAATTTTGTTTCATGTATAATTACCTAGATACCCTCACTTTATACCTTTTAACATACTAAACTTCCCTAAATTCCCTGTAAAAAATTGGTCCCCACATGTACTTCACACATGTTTTTTCATTATCGTCTCCACTAGAAAACAAAATATTTTATTTTTTATAATTATCCCTAATGTACTTCTCACATGCTTTTTATACTTCATTCGCATTAAAACCCATGAAATATGAGAAATGGGTACTTAAAAATGGGACGGAGGGAGTACTACAGCTAAAAAAGGGCCTAAGTATTCTCATTTTCTTTTGCTTATTAAACCAGCCAAAAATATTGATTCTTTCAGTTGCGATTTATTACTATAAAATAAAATAAAATAAAAAAATAAAAAACCAGCATGAATAATTGCTTAGAAAACCATGGTAGAACAAGTCAATTGTTAAAGTAACTTTACTGAGGTGTTTGTCGGGTACCCCATGTTCTACATTTCTAGTCAATTTAGTGCTACAAAACATCCTGATTTAGTAGTGACCTAAATGAAATTTATTTAAAATAAAATTTATACTTCATTACTTCATGTATAAAATAAAAACCTTAATGCAAAGCCCAGCCTCAAAAATTCGATCTTAATCCAAATTCATCTCTCAGTTCTTTCTATATCCACATTATTTCTCTTTCGTCTTTACTAATGGAACCCCTTTCCATAGCCTAATAACCTTTCTTCTGACGAACCTATTGTAGCATGATGGAGCAAGCTGCAAATGCTAAGCAAATAATGCCCTCATCAAAAACTAACCCCAATCGCAGAGAGCAGCCATTCATTACCCATAATAAAAAACACAAGATCTGTAAGTAAAATAACCAGAATAAGCCCTATAACTAGGCCTGATAAACCAAGATGGGTTTATGTCAATTTCTGCAGACATCCATTGATCTGTTTGAGTTGATAGTATACAAGCTGAAAATCCTGACGCAAACTTAATTCGTTTTGTTAAATGGGCTGGAAAACTCTACCCTAAACAAACCTCTTTGTTTGGGGGATTACATAGTTTAACCCATGTACTTATGATTATTTTTTTATTCAAATCATTATATATAAACAAATCAAATGCACAAGTCTCCATAAATATTACTTCCTCCGTTTTTTTTTAATTGCACTATATTCCTTTTTGGGAAATTACATATTAATTGCACCATTTCCTTATTTGATATGTTTTACTTACTTTTTGCTTGTGTTCACGCACAAAATACCCTATCCGTGTTCACATGTGATAACAACCATTATTAGTCCACCTTTTCTCTTTCATTTGTTTGCATCACATGAGCATATTTGACATTCACCATCTTTTACTCTTTTTATTAAATATTGTGCCCATAGTCCATACTAAATGGCGCGATTATATAAAAACAAAGGAAGTATATATTTTCTAGGTTAACATTTATTAAAATAATATTTTGGGAATTTAACTAAAAGGGCTAAACAAGTAAATATTTCATACATGATTACGGACTCGAAATAACACCCTAACCTGACACATTTATTTAATGGGGCAATTCAAGTTAGCTCAATTAATTAGATGGGTTAGAATCCAAGAGGATCAACTTTTGCCAACGCAACTAACTATTGAGATTGCAAATCATTGAGGCAATAGTCTTTGCCCAAACCTAGACGACACCAGACACCTCAAATATGATGAAGAGATACATATACTACCCTTTCCTTAATCATATACCTCTGTAAAAGATGAATTTATATTAATGACTATCTTCAGCAACCAAAAGCCCAAGCAATACCCTCCTAAAAGTCCTCCTTGTCAAATGAAGCCACAATTTCTACATGAATATCGAGATTAAGATACCCATCTTTGGTAAATCTAAGATTTATACGGCACTTAAGATGCAGTGAAGTCATTCCAGTAGTTATTCGAAATATAAAAAAAACTTTTCTTCCCATGTGAAAAGGTACATATATATATAATCTTACAAGAATTATTACTTCAAAATTCATTTAATCACTAGTAACTCTTTGGGATATTAATGCAGAGAATCAGATACTATAATATATTATCCTACCTGCAAGAAGTCACATATGACAGAAACAAAGTCACGAAGTCTTTGCACAAATATATATTTCTCTCCAGCATCAGATGAAGACTTCTCAAGCACAGTGATATTCGTCAGTGATGCAGATAAACTTTCATCAACACGAGCCAGTGAAGTCATGGTTTTTGCATGTGTTTCCTAAAAACAAAGAAAGGGAGCAGAAATCAAGAAGAACGTATGAGAGCACAACAAGGCAAAGAATGAAAACATGCAGCGTTATTATGTCCACAAGCATAAAAGGTGTGTGGAAACAGATGCCTAACATCCACATATTGCAGAACAAAATTACACCAGGGTTACAGTCCTTAAAAATGGCCATCATGACTTCATGTTTCATGATTCAGCAAAAATACCACCCATTTTTTTGATATCATTAAAACTCCGACTACTTTCCATACAAGAAAGAGACAAATTCTACTTTTTAAGTAAATTTCACTCAAAGTTGGAATTACAGAAAAGATTGATAATAATCATGTGTCCACAGCAGCATAAACCACACGCTTGCTCTTTAATAGAAAAAGTTCTTTTACAGCTTGATGCACATTACTGATATTTGGCATAAAATAACCAGTATTTACAGTTTATTACAAAATAGAATATCATCAAGTTAAAAATAAGACTAGACCAAAAAAACTGTAATCCAGATTAACATATATATGTAAAAGATCCCGAACTATCAGCATCTCTAGTTCCTTTTCTTTCTTTATTTAAGATATGAAGAGAAGCAGTCCTTTGAGAAACCAAAGACTAAATATTGAAAAATCAAATACAAAGAGAAACCACGGGAAGTCAAACCCATAGGACTCTAGGGACATTGTGAGGAAAAAATTCCCAACTTCGAAGGTATGAGGGAGCTCTAACATTAAACTCTCACACTTAACTCATATAAGGGTAGGGAGGACAAAGAGAAAGTGGGTTTTGGGGGGGGGATAAGGAGAAGAAAAAGTTCACACATACGAAACCCTCCATGGCTCCATCCTACACTCCTATTTGGAGTTTGTTAAACTACCCAAGCTGCAGATGCAACCATCATAAAAAAAATGTGACAAATAATCTAAACATATGTCGTGTCAATCACTTCTTCACATAAAATGTAAGGACAACATCTAAATTTAAAATATACAATCATCTTTACTTAAGCAGAAGGAGGAAATTCTTTACCGGATAATGGACATTTCATTCTCCACCTTGAGCCAAAGTATATTATTATCAATCAAGGTTTTCAAATAAGTTAAAAATAAAATTCACCAATTATCAGGTGGAAAAACTAAAACTATGAACACAGGTATGCCTCTTAGCTATAGGATCACAATCTATACTAAAAAAATATAAAAAAGATCACAAGTCTAAGATGAATACTCTCACTTTTCTAACTTCCCTAGGAGTTAAACAATAACACAAACAAGTGTTCATTTGTGATGAGGTGACAATGGTTGGGGTTATGGTCATAATTGTTGTATTTTATTAAACGTATATATGAGCACATATCCATAACAACTAAGTAAAAAGAAAGAAAATATATTGTCCGTGTAATACTTCTTTTGTTCCATTTACTTGCTCCAATATTCTTTTTGGGTATCCCGATTTACTTGCCCTATTCCTTTTTAGCAATTAAAAGTTCTCTACTTTTTATCTTGAGTTGGGTCTCAGAGAGTTATCCACCCAATTTTTTCTCTCTACATCTCCACCCCTGGACTACGATCTAGAATTTCCACAATACATCAACAAGTTTCTTGAAAAAAAAAAAAGATAAAATAGGAAAAAATTACACATACCTTAAGTCTCTTCAAGTTATCTTGAAAAGCTTGTTTGGCAATTTTAGCCTGCTGAGATATGGACATTGTCCCAGCACCCTTTACACCACCAATTGCCCCTCCAATGCTGGGTGGCCCAGCAGGAATACTGGCAACAGATGGATGAGAAATTGGTGATGCGTACATGTAACTTTGAGGTTGAATAGATGATGCATTTCTGCTAACTTCGGTAGGTCCTTCTTCCATTCTCTTGCCCAGACCTTTCCTAAACTGCTCCTCTTCCCATTTTCTCTCTTCCTCATCATCGTCATCATCTTCCAGACTACTCTGTCCAGCGCGCACTGGTCTTTCATCTACATCCTCAAATACACCCTTTCTGGGACCATCTATTTTCTCACCAAACATTGCAATTCGAGTTTGGAATTCTGGTTCCTCATCACTTAACCCCTCAGCAGCTCCATGATTGCTTCCAGAATCCAATGATATATAATCTGGTGCTGCAGCCCGTGATTGACGAAGTTTTTCCCTCTTTGCTCGTATAGCATTAATCGTTGCTTGATCTAGGAGATCCATATCCTTCTCCCTCGTCAGAGAAGCATTTTCTTCTTTTCTTGAAGGTTTGTCTTCATTGAACTCATCAACAGCACTTCCAGTTTCTAGAACTGGTTTGACAAGACCCTTGAGAACAATCACAGGCTCTGAGGAAGAACTAGGTTTCGTGTCTGATGCTGCCGGTCTTGGCCTAGAGCTAGCAAGGGTTTTGGTATTCTTTTGGAGCTCAAGGAGGGCTTCTTTTGTATATTGGCCAGCTTGAGGTTGAACGTTGGAGGGAAGTGAAGTCGAAGAAGACCCACGACGATCCTTGACAGATGTTATATGATGACAGGAACTGGACTTGGAAAGACGGGATGAGGAAGATTTTTGCGGACGAGAAAATGGGGTCTCATTTTCTTCATCTTCAGCAAAACTAAGAAGCTTTTGGTGGCTTTTCTTTGGTTTATTAATAGAAGTTGCAGCTTTGTTCAAAGATGGCTTTGTGGGAGTTTTAGATGGATCCCCACTACCGCTAGTTTCATTATCTTCATTGTCATCACCTACTCGACGACGAAAATTTTTCGATCTAGAGCTCATTGATATCACTGCCAAAGCCCCCTCAATAATCCCCAATCTAATCTAAATGAGCAATTAAGTTTACCTGTTACAATTTAGGTCATTCTTTCAGCAACAATCAGTAGACTAAACAAGCACATAAAAACAATTAAGGTCTAATTTCATAGTTATTCCTAAGATTAAGGGTTGTGCAATACATTAGCAACCAAATTTGATTCAATTATCTCGAAAAATCACATAATTTTAGGGAATTTGATTCAAGAATCAAATTAGGCTCATAATTTTCTTTTCTTTTTGGTTATGATGGTTTCATAATCTTAGAATTTAGAAGCAATAGTTGAGATTTTCGAACCCTACACTTAATGCATTGACAATTAAATTTAATAAGATTAGATGAAAGCTAAACCCTAGATTGTGAAATCGATTACAAAAAGAAGAAACAGCTTACCTTCGAAGCTGCTTCAATGGGGGATACAACTATTAGAAGGCGCCGTGCGATTCAACGGAGAACGTTAACTGCGCTTCAATGGAGAACGTTGAGTGCGCTTCAATTGAGAACGTCGAGGAAGAAGGTATGGGCGCACGGCTTTGTAATGGTTACTTTTTATTTCTTCAACATATGGACAATATCATTATTTTTTTTATTTTTGTTTAACCCTATCATTATTTTACTTTTTCGTTGGCTACCCTCAACTATAACTTTTTATATAACTGCCTTAAATAAAATTTTAAAAAAAAAAAAAAAAAAAAAACATTTTTATATAACCATGTAAATTGAATAAGGTCAATGGTTTTAAAAATGGTTTTATGCATGTAATTTATGAATGAAAGTAGACAGGGGCAGTGGAGACAAGGTGCAGATTGAGCGACCGTATAGGACCCCATAAAAAAGGGCCCCAAAATTATTATAATGTTATTACTTGACTAATACAAGGTTGAATGCTCCGTGGCTCAGCGGTTGTACTTGAGGCACACAACATGAAGGTCTGGAGTTCAAAACTCCCTAGCCTAAATTTGGAATTAAATATTAGTGTTTGGCTGCCAATTGTATTGACAAAAGTAGTTTAAAGCAATTAAAAAGTCAAGCAATAATTTTTTTCATCTTTTTTTTTGTTACATAGTCATCCTCTTTCTTTCTCAAAGTTTCATATCCACTTTTCGCTTTTTCTCTCAAAAATATATCTGAATATCCTAATTTATATGGACTCTTAGTCGTATTATCATTAGGATATTTTGGATTTTAACACCACACAAAAGGCTGAAAATGTTTTTTAACACCCCAAAAAAAAAATTATTTTAACACCACATAAAATTTTAAAAATGGAAGTTACCACCAGTTAACGATTTCTGTGACGAAAAAATGACGTGGGTCCCACAATTTGGTTTTAACTCCAACTTTTCACCCAGCAAAACACGAATCTTCTTCCTTCATTGAATTCTCACCAACCATCTTCATTGAATTCTCTTTGAACCATCATTGATTTCACATTGTAACCTAAATTGTGTGGCTGAGGAGTGGAGTGTAGGAGGGAGCTGTCAACATTGGTGAAGATTAGGTCAGCAGGGTTTCGTCACCAATCTTCATCAACTAGAAAAGGGCGAAAGTTGGTGGAAATCTGACACCAAAGAAGGTAATTTTTTTGTCTTTTGACAGCAATTTCGTCTATTACTGATGCTTTATTAATGTCAAAATTGCAATATTGGGCTAAATTAGGGTTAATTTTGGCAACAAAGTAGGAAACCCTTAAAAAAAATCAATTTCTGCAATTGACTATGCAACTTAGGTTAATTGGAGTTCTTAATTGTAATTAGAGATTAAATAAAGTGGTTTATTCTTTATTAACTGTGCATGTGTGATTTGTTTATTAATTTATGTTACTGAGCACCTAAATTGGGTTTCAATTGTTTAGTTTCAATTGTTTATGCATATATGTTGGAATTGGTGCTTTGTATTGTATGTTTGGTGATTGTGTTGGATTTGTTTATTCGTAATGTGCATGTATTGATACATGGCTTTTAATATGGTAGATAATGGGTGACAATGATGGTATGGTTGACATCTACCTTAGAGTGGGAGGTGCTTTTGTCCCTAAAAGAGTTAGCAAAGACAAGCAGCTGCTATGTTGGTGTGGTGGTAGGTGTTACTGGAAGAGGAAAGTCCAGGTTTCTAAGTTGGATGTGCATTTGATTAGAACAGCTGCAATTCATGGTTTTGTTAGTGGTGTTTTGGCTATGTCTATGCATTACAGGTGTTGGTATAGGCAGAAGGGGAAAACCTTTAACACTGGGATAAGGGAACTAGTTAACAGTGAAGAGGTTAAGGGCCTTTTAGAGACAGTAAATGCAGAGGGGTATGTTGAAGTCTTTGTAACAGCAGAAGCTCCTAGTAAGCCCATAAAGGAGGCCCAAACCAATCCACCAAAGACAAATAAAAAGGGCAAGAAGGTAGGAAGTTCAACTACTGTGACTGTTAGGAGGAGCCCTAGGTTTAAGAAGATAGACACTTAACAAAGGGAGGAGAGTCCACCTAGGGATATATTTGTCACAAAGAAAGGGAAAGAGAAGGTAGCAGAAGTAGGAGCTTCTAGTTTTGCAAATACAGAGGTGAAGTTGAATGGGAAAGCCTCAGCTAAGGCTAAAGTCTTGAGGTTTGATGATGAGGAAGATGATGGAGGTGAAGGATTTGGTTATTCAAGTTCTGATTTGAGTGATGAGGGCTAGGATTGGGAACCTGGTGAAGAAGAATATGATGAAGGGGATGAGGAATGGTATATTGAAGGGTCAAAGGAGATCTTGGACAAGGTGAACAACAGCCTTAGGAAAGGTTTGGGGAGTGAAACAGATGAGGGACACTACTAGAAATAGGTTGTTTTCTGCCGAAATCGTTCCGACGGACCTTAAATTCCGTCGGAAAATTTTAAATTTCAGATGAAATTTGATCCCTTAGAATATTCCGTCGGAAAATACCATTTCCGACAAAAAATAATTCTGTCGGAATAAATAACTTTCGACAGAATATTCCCTCAGAATGTTTCCGACGGAAGTTAATTATGTCGGAATTACAAGCTTCTGACGGAATTTTCCCTCGAAAAATATCTTCCGACGGAATTAATTTCCGTCGGAACATGTTATCATCACATAGGATTCTCAGCCCTAGGATTCCGCCTCTTTTTCCTCTCCTCTTTCTCTCTCCTTCTCTTAAGAATTTGCTTCTTCTCTCTCCTCTTTTATTTCCTCTTCTTCTCTTTGCTCTTCTTCTTTCCTCTTCTCTCCCCTCTCCTCTCACCACCGCCTCTCATTTTCTCTCTCCTCTCCTCTCGCAAGCCTATCACCAGCCACAACAACACCGAGCAACACCTACATCCTCCAGCAAATTCGAGCCAAATCCCCTCATTTTCGAGCAAAAAAACGAACTAAAAACCCTAGGAAGTCTGAGCAAAGAACGAACCAAAAAAAACAAGCAAAAATCCCCCCATATTCGAGCAATGAACCACAAAATATTCAATGAAAAAATTTGAGGAATTTCGCAACCCAATTCTCCAGCAAATTCGAGCAAACTGTAGCAAAAATAATTGAAATTCGACATGCACCACTTCGTTCGTCCAGCATTTGCAGATCTGTTATCGCCCAATTTCATTTTATTATTTTTCGTTTTTTCGTTTTATTCTATTTGTATTCTGTTTTTTTTAATTAATTTGCATAGATCAGGTATTTTTTTCAATATTTTTGTTTTGTTCCGATTTGTATAGAATACAATTTTTTTTGTTCCGATTTGTATTCTAATCTGTATTTTGTTTTAATTTGTATAGATATGTTTTTTTTTCAATATTTTTCGTGTTTTTTTTTTTGTTTTTTTTGTTCCGAATTGTATTCGAAAAAATGGATTGGTGGAATGGTGGTGGTGGGTGGTGTGGGAAAAGGGGTTAGACGTGGTGATGGTAGGTGGTGTGGGCTGGTGGCGGGGGTGGTGCTAGCTGTTTTTTTTTTTTTTTTGTTTTTTTATTGACTTTTCCAACGGAAATTTCCGTCAGAAAATTGCGGCGGAATTTCAATTAAAGTAAAAAAAGCGCCGACAGAAATAAATCCGTCAGAAATTCCATCGGAAACTAGCCTTCCGACGGAAATTCCGTCGGAAAAGGTGGAATTTCCTACAAAGGGTTTTGCGACAGACTGGTTCCGACGGAATTCCATCGAAAGACCATTTTCCGACGGAATTTCCGATGTTTCTGACGGAATTTTTCCGTCGGTATCAAGCTGTTTTCTTGTAGTGGGAGTTGGTAAAGATAAGAGGGCAGAGTTCAGGGATGACTTGGATGTTGGAAAACTGAAGGTGAATCCAGAGACTGGTGGTGATTCAGATGATTCAAGGAGTTTGTGTGGATTTGATGAGGAAGAGGACTCTACTCCACGGTTTAATGCTATTGTGGACTTTGACAACCCAATCTAGTTGAAGTTAAATAAGAAATTCAGCAATTCTTCAGTCTTAAGGAGGGCCTTAAGACTTCATGCCATTCAAAACAGGTATGAGTTCTACTATTTGCATAATGATGGTATAAGGATTACAATTCAGTGTAGGTATAGATGTGCATGTGAGTTCAATAGCTACACCTGTAGAATGCCTGCTTGTAAATGTGTGGGGGAAGTAAAGTGTCATTTTAAGGTGTTTACATCAAAACTTGTGAAGCAGCAAACTTGGCAAATTAAAACCTTGAAATTAAACCACACCTGTTTCAAAGTGAAGAAGAACAAGA
Organism: Chenopodium quinoa; assembly: GCF_001683475.1. Lineage (NCBI taxonomy): Eukaryota > Viridiplantae > Streptophyta > Magnoliopsida > Caryophyllales > Amaranthaceae > Chenopodium > Chenopodium quinoa. The sequence goes on along the minus strand of NW_018744118.1, from coordinate 195,340 downwards.
TGCTTATTGCTGAATATATAGCAGAGGGGTATTTAGTGTTAGGTTTTCAAGTAATTCTAAAACAAGAACTACTATAACAATTGTGGGAACAAAACCTAACTATGTATAATTGATAATGAATTATACAAAAATCCAAATACAATTCAATGTATTACAACCAAACACCAATTTATCAAAGTAATACAGAAAAACACAATGAAAACACTAGTTGTGAAAGATATTTTACTTGCCTCTACTCCAAGTTATTACATCCAACATGAACATGAGAAAACCGGTGACCACTTGAGTCTCAATCCTTGACACACTGACTTAGGCGTATGAATAAATTCCTAAAGAGTTTAATTTCCCCCACAAAGGTGCTTGGGTTTGATCCGGAAATACTCTTTGAGATACAAAAGTCAGCCCAATTGTTCTTTGCACTAAGAAACAAATTGATGATGAATAATTCACAAGAAAGACTAAAATCAAGAAGATTTCTCACAAAAGATTCCAAGTTTTTTGAGAGAAAAATGGAGAAATTACTTAGGGAGAATCACAGAGAAAAGTTCTGTCTATCTTACGAAAAGAAACTCCTTTTTATAAAATAGAATCAACCGTCGTATAAAACCGCAAAACGGCAAGAAGCGCGGGCGCGAGCGAAGAGGCGCGGGCGCGCCACCACAGCAGCGCGGGCGCGCCACCATGGGGCGCGGGCGCGCCTCCTTCTTTGCCTAAAATCTTCGAATTTCCAGAAAGTTAGCGCGATTTTAGCGCGGTTAAGGCGCGGGTCGCGCCATGCCATGACGCGGGCGCGCCAACCAGAGGCGCGGGCGCGCCTCCAAACTTTTCCAGAATTTCAAGAAACTCATCGCGGTTTTGTCGCGGGTCGCGCCTAGCTGGCGCGAGCGCGATTCAGAAGAGCGAGCGCTCCTCCGACACTCTAAATTATCAACATTTAGAAGAGTTTAGGAGTAACCCTGGTTGGAGAATTAAGGAGATTAGGGCTAGGATTTTGAATGATTTAGGAATTGAAGTGAGTTATTATAAGGCATGGCTATCTAGGTGTAGGGAAAAACTTTATCATATTTGGTTCAGCTAGGGAGCAGTATGCAAGGGTGTGGGATTATGGGAAAGCTATGATGAAGTACAACCCTGGTTTCTAGGTGCAATGTTGATGTTGATGGTATTAACAGCCCAGAGCCACCCTTGTTCATGAGAATGTTCATCTTCTTTAGGCTACTGAGAGATGGCTTTGCAAAAGGTTGTAGGCCACTAATAGGGTTGGATGGTTGTCACCTCAAAGGTGCCTTTCCTGGGGAAATTCCGATGGCAGTGGCTGAGGATGGGAATAACAACTTATTTCCTCTAGCTTAGGCTACAGTGGAGATAGAAAACCAGGAAACTTGGGGTTGGTTCTTGGAATATCTTATGGAAATGTTCACACATGATCAAGGAGCTGGGCTAACCATCATGTCTGACAGGCAGAAGGTATGCTTTTGTTTCCCTTTTTAGTATTTAGGTTCAATTTTTAAGTTTCCATGTGTATGTATGTGATTGGCTTTTGAGTTTGCTTCTGTCTGCATTTGGTAGGGTTTAATTAAAGCAATGGTTGATGCTCCGCCTGACCGGGCGCGTGTTCTGTAGTGGATTTCGACGATTTCTTACTTTGTTTTTAATTAGGATTTTTGAGCTTATGTATAAATACGCTTTTGTTAAGCGTGATTGTTTATGTCTTTCTTTAGTAAAATTCTCAGATTTTAGTTTTAAGCTTTTGGTTAATACTCTTGTTTTCTCTCTCTACACTTTTAGTTTATGTAATTCATTATTTCCATTTATTTTGGTAACGATTTCTTCCCCTTATATTTTCAGTAATTAATTGCTTTGATTAATTATGTATTGTTTATTCGCTTTACTTAGTTTAGATTCAAATATGTGAGTAGTTTTATTTCTAGGGTTGTAGGGATCCATAAATAATATGAAGGGGTAATTTATTATTGTTGATTGTCAATGCTTGATTGATTTCCTATTGATTGATTTAACGCTATACAATTAGATTTGGCTAGGTTTAATTATATGAGTAATGCAATTTTGATTCGAGAATCGAGAGATGAAAATTGATGTTTAGGCTTAGTTTCAATAGGCAGGTTAATCTATAAATGGTTAAGTCAAGATTCGAGAGATGCGATTTAATACCGGTAGATTAATTTTGTGATTGTAATACGCAGAGAAAGCCCTTTATAATCTGATTAATTGATGCATTGATGATTGATTATTGTGTTTTTCCCTGGAATATTATTTATTGGTGAACCTATACCGTAAGCTTTGATTTATTGATTTATCCTTAGTTTAATTTGCGTAAGTTTATTTATTTTCCTTAGTTTAATTCTCACAAAAATAATTTGCTACTTAATAGTTTAGATTATTTTAAGTATTTAGGAATATAAATACTTGTTTCCCTGTGGATTCGACCCTACTTCCCTATGTATTTTATATTAGTTAGTGGTTTTAGGAACTACTTTTGATTAATTAGGTGATACGACTTTACCCTGTCATACTCATCACACATTATAGCTTTCCAGTTCGAGTCCTGAAGAGCATGGTTATGAGATTTAGGTAGAGGGGATATGGAAGGTGTAATGGTGGCAGTAAGGATGTAGTCAGAGTTGAAATATTTTGGATTTGGTTTGTTAATGCCACTCATACTGCGTGTATGACTGGGTTCTATTGTGGTAGTGGGTTGCTCTAGTGGACCTTGTGAGCTGACAAGAGGTTGTGGACTTGGTAAAGGTGCTATAGTGGGCCTTTGTTGCTGCTGGGTCGTGGGAGAGGAAGTTTAGGGGGTATCTTCAAGTTGTTGTGGACTTGTATGCGATGAGGGAGAGTTAGGTGGGTAATGTAGTGGGCCTGTATGTGGTGGCCCAGAGGTTGATGTGCTAATTGGGCTAATGGGAGATGAATATTGAGTAGTAGAATGATGTTCCACCATAGGCAATTGCCCAAGAAAAGGAGGGGGGTCATCCTCAATGAGAAAGTCATAGTCACTGACTTTAGGAGTATAATTGGAGGAGTATGGGAAAACATTTTCCTCAAAATTAACGTGTCGAGAAATTGTGATCTTTTTAGTAGCTAGATCAAGACACCTATATCCACGATGAGAAGAAGGATAACCCAAAAAGATACATGGAGTTGATCGAGGGCTTAATTTGTGTGGTGCGGTTTTCGAGAAATTTGGATAGCATAAGCAACCGAATGTACGGAGATGATCATAGGATGGGATTTTATTATAAAGAATGTGCATTGGAGTGTTATTTTTAAGTAGGCGAGTTGGTCTTAAATTCAGTAAATAGATAGTAATATTGAGAGCTTTTACCCAAAAAGATGGAGGAAGAGAGGCATGAAAGAGTAGGGTCCGAATGACATTATTGATTGTTCTTATCATTCGTTCCGCTTTACCATTTTGTGGAGAAGTGTGAGGGCAAGAATGGCGAAAGATCATACCTTTAGAAAGAGAGAAGTTGTTAAATTGATGATTATTATCATACTCACGACCATTATCGCATTGCAAAGCTTTAATATTTACCCCAAATTAAGTTTTGACATAAGCATGAAAATGGACAAAGGTTGGAAGGACATTAGATTTATTTTTGAGAGGAAATGCCCATAAAAAAATGAGAATAATCATCCAAATATAATTCATAGTATTTATAGTCTGATTGACTCAAGATAGGAGATGTAAATAAGTCACCATGAATTATGTCAAATGATTGCATAGTAACTGACAAAGAAATAGAAAAGGGTAATTTGCAATGTTTCCCCAACTGACAAGCATGACAAAGAGTGGAGGAAATCTCCTTATTACAAGCTATCAAATTATTTTGTCTAAGAAAATTTAAAACATAATCGCCCCGGTGTCCTAAACGGTTATATCATGTGGAAGGAGTTGTAATATCTTGGAAATTTCCTTCCTTTAAAATACTCCTTTTACTCTAAATAAAACCCTTTTAAGGAAATAACCAAAATATTACCGCCACCGTGATAACGGCTAAGGCTAGTTTTCAAAGTCTCTTGGCGGAAGTCTAAAACATAAAAACCAACTTTCAAAAATAAAACTTAAAACTTGAGTTCACAACCTCAAAACAAAAGTAGAATAAAACATTCACAAGTCGGAACCAATTCAAACGTGGCCCTTCTTAAAAACCAATTAAAAACAAATATAATATTGTTAGTCCATAAACAATAACCAATAATTCAAAAATATTAAAACTAAGTGACATAACAAGTAACTCTCTACACTCTATCCCATCATGCTCTTCATGTTTCAAGTACCTGTTACTTCCTCTTTATTCAACCCTCTACTCACCATATAAATGGGTCATAGTAGGGCCAATCCAAAGGAAAGCCAAACACAAACACAAAAGTACAAATCAGCAAAGTTGAGTACATATGCACCACACTAACATGAATATCCTAGCATCAATAATTAAAACATGCTCGCCACATAATCACAATTCAACTTACCTTTGACTCATAACTATTAATTATTAATGATAATTTTATATTACGCATCGAACGAGTTTCCTTCCTTGAAAATAGTCCATTTAAATATTAAGCTTCCAATCAGGGACCACCCCAATTGGCACCTACTATGTCACACTTGGTGACGGAATTCCAACGCATTAATAATAAAAGAAAGTACAACGTCTTGTACCCCTATAGAAACTATGGTTAAATATAAAACCCCATAAATCCCCTATATGTTCATACCCAAGGTATATACGTTCCAAGAGTTTTGGTGCGTATCCTCTTACAATTTACGTAATTTACCAATTTAACTTGTGATGACTTAAACCAATCAATCAAGAACAAACATATTAACAATCAATACATACTTCCAATTCAATCTTGAATTAATTAATGAGCACATACTATTTATTCTAATTAAGGTTCCTTGCCTAGTTTTGTGCACAAAATTGCACGATTACTACCTTGGTGCATAAGATGCACTAGTAAACTTCCTTGACTCAAACTCAACTTACTTGAGTGAGTAAATAAATAAACTAACTACTTGACTCAACACCAATAATAAATGGGTGAGAAATAAATTCATGAATCATGCTTAATAATTCTAACTTTAGCTCTTTAATTCATATATAAGTCTTTCTTATTAAATGCATGCCTTCTTGATAATTGAAAATAAAACATACTTCCATGATTCATACATACTCAACTTGCCTCAAATAATATATTCACTTGCTTGCATAATAATTTATGCTCAACCAACATCAATTTCAAGCATATAATCAACCAAACATGCTACTAAATCCTCACTTAAATCATACTTTACAATCCTAGCATGATACTACGCATACACAAATATTCTTGTGCACATACGTACCTTGAATAATGCCTAAACTCGCTAGAAATCACCTAGCTCAAAGGTTCCTACAAATAAGAATACATAACTATAAATAATCCACTATTCTCACAAATTTCCAGCAACTATAATACTCTTTAAACCTTACTAATTAACCCAATTTAATGACATAAAAGCCATAAAATCTTTTCTTTAAGTGGGTACTTCAAATCCTTTCAAAAAGACTTAATTTTTATGACTTAAATAAAATTCCAGCATACTTATTTAATATAAAACATCACTAATAGACTAGGAATCATATTTAAATCATTAAAACCTTTTTCCCTTTTATGGGTAATCAAACCCCAACTCAATAATTAAAAAGTAGTGTGCATAGATAAATTTCAGCATTAATTTGAGGGCTTTAAACTCATTAAAAATATGTTTAGACCATTAATTAAACAACAACAACAATCACCTAGGATCAAACCCTAACCATAAACATTAAATTCCAAATTCTAGGGTTTGTAAATTGGGGTTTTTGATTGAATAAAAATCTAAAAATTATATAAATAATTTAACAACATTAAATACCTAAAATCAATACCAAAATATAATAAAAAAAATGCTTTAAATTAATAAAAACAATAACATTAAATTAGGAAGAAAAAAGAGGTTTTTTTTATTATTAATAATAATACCAAACCAACCGAAAAAGAGGAGAGAGAAGGAGGGGCGGCCGGCGGTGCTGCTGGCTGCTGCTGCTGTCGGCGATGGTGGTGGTGGTGGTGGCGCCGGTGGCTGCCAGTGTGAGGGGGGGAGAAGAAAGAGAGAGAGGCGTGGGGAAGAGAGGAAAAAGAAGAGAAAAAGAAGAGAGGAAAAATAAGGGAAAAAAGGAGAGAGAAAATAAAGAGAAAACCTTGGAATTTTTGTGAAATCTGACAATTATGATTTTAGAGTGAAAAATTTTGAGGTTTTGAAGTATTTATACTCCCCTTTTAAAACAAAAACTTATAATTACAAAACTGCCATTACTAAATCCTACTCCCTCTTGACTTCTTCCTTTGGGGCCACCTTGTTGGGCTTTTAAGTGTCCTCAATTCCCCAACAAGTTGATCCAACTATTAAACAAAGATGACCCAATTCAAAATACTTTTATTGCCTCAATTAATGACCCATATTATTTTATGCACACTTACATAATATTTAAATAAATAAATTCTTTTAAAATGAAATGAATCATTTTAATTTATAAAATAAATAAAATAATTAATTTATAAAATAAATAAAATAATTAATTTATAAAATAAATAAAATAATTAATTTATATAAATAAATTATTATAAAAATACGGAGTATTACAGGAGTGGTGACAGCGAATGCGGAAGGATTTGTTGATTGTGAAGTGTCGAAGCCAAGGGATATAAGTCACCCACACTACTGCACCTCGTCAGAATTGCCCCCGTCCGAAGATCCTTCACAAAAAATCCAAAAGGATAAAATTCAACAGACATGAAATTATCTTTAGTGAATTTACGAACTAAAATAATATTTTTTGAAAATTTTAGGTGCAATGAGTATATTATGAAGGTTTAGGGATGGGTGAGGTTTAGGTAAGATAGATGAACAGGAGCCTCAAAGTGGAATCTGAGAGCCATCACCAACTAAAATATTAGAATTGAAATTCTGCAAATTGTCAATAGTAGAGAGTATACCTGGGTTGTTCATGACGTGAGTTGATGCCCCAGTATCCATGTACTAATTTTTATCAGGTTGTCGAAGACCTAGAGTATTGAAGAATGTAGGAAGATCAGTTGGTGTGTATCCTTGACCATTGGTAAGGAAAGCATGATTAGGTGCTTTTGGTGCCGAGCCAAGTATCCCTTGGTTGTTGTTTGGAGTTGAGCCACACCATGATTGAGGTTGAGTAGGATATGGGCATGTTAAGGTTGACTCGCCCATTGTCCTCCCCATGGGTTGAAACCATGTTGTTGGAATCCTCTGCCTCCTCCACCTTATTGGCTGCCCCCACAACCTTTTTCTTTTCCCTTGTACATGGTCTTATTTCATTTCCCTTTCCCACCATGATCAGACTGCTGCTAGTGGTTCGGACTTGATGGTGGTTGCTGGTTAGTGGATGATGCAACAACATGTAGTACAGTGGCGGGGTCTAACTTACCACCATTAGTATTGTGCTTGTAGTTGTCCTGTTTCTGTTTTTTTAGTTCAAGCATAGAGCGAGCCTTAGCAAAACCGGGGAGAGGGACATTATTGGTAATTATCGTACCTATGGTTCCATATTACTCAGATAAGCCATTGACTATTTAAAGGACTAATCTTTCATCAAAAACAGGATGTCTAACGCCGGCAAGCTGGTCGGCTATGTCCTTCAATGCTTGACAAAAATCTGCAATGAAGGGAAATCACGCAAGAATGTGTTGCCGAGTTGGACTTTAAGGTGCACCGTTCGAGTGCTCTTGTTGTCCTGAAAAAGATCACGGATATTTTTCCATGTTTGCATGGCCGAAAGGTCCTCATCAAGAACCTGGTTCAAGAGATAATTCGAAATAGTAGCATAAATCCATTGTTTGACTATTGCATCGAGACGTTGCCACAAATCGTCATCGATGTCGGCAGGACATTGAAAATTAGAATTAATGTGGTCTAGAACATTGTAGGCTTTAGCCTGTTATGGAAGAGTGAGGCCCATTTGGTGTATTGTACCTTACATACTGATATATTAATTTTATATATTATTTTACCCCCATCCCTTGGTCATATTCACGAGTATTTTTGGCTCTTTAGAGCCACTTTTATTACTAATATGTGTATTCTAGTGTTTTCGTAGATTTGGTATTGTTTTATAGGATATTGCAGATTTGGAGCATTTTCCCGGACTATTGATAAGCCACTACGAGTACTGGAGAAATATGACCATATTTCGTAGCCCAAGACCGGTTTGTTGGGTTTCGTAGTGACCCGACACTACGCGGAAGGAAACCCACCAAGACCCGCCCTTTAATTAATGCAATTAACAAGAATAATAAACTTAATCAAACAAGATTAAGAACAAGAATTATACCTTTGACGCGTGCTTCGCTCCCAAAGAGCTCTTACTTCAAAATCCCGAAAAGACGAGATCTCCGACGGATCGTACCCTCGACCCGACCCGAGCGTCCTAAGTCTTGAAGGTTAGTCAAGACCCGGACAAAATAACTATGAGTTTTACGAATCAAAGGTTTACTCTTTCTTAGAGTTGCCTTTTTAATTCCACTCAAGGTTGTATACTCAAAATCCCAACCAAGTGGGTATTTATAGAGAATGGTGACTTGAAACCCCTTTTCATGATCAATGTGGGATCATGTGCAATTGCAATAATTTATTTAATTCCAAAATAAATAATTAGGCAAAAGCAATCACAAGCCAACAAGTGGCAAAAGGGAAAGAATGGGTTAGGTGAGGACCATATCCCATGGGGGGACCATTGCCTTGCTCCCCAAGGGAAGCTTAGTGACTTTGGTCCCCACCTCTCCTTAAACCGCCACTCACAAGGCAGCTGGGCTGGCTGCCACCTGGTGCTGCCAGCACGCATAGCCACCTAGCATGCCTGGCTGGCACAGTACGCATCACCCAGCCTAGCACTTGCGTGCTGCTAGCGAGCCACGCCTTGTGCTGGGCGCTGGGCGCTACTGCCTTGCTATCGCAGGCACACGCACATGCATGCGTGGTGTTGCTGCCTTGCTATCGCAGGCACACGCACATGCATGTGAGGCTCTCGCACAGCCAGGCCAGCATACGCATGGCCCCAGCCCGCGAGCACCACTCGCCCATGCTCGCACAGTTACGCGCATCTAGGCCAGCACGCATTAGCGCTGTGCTTGGTGCGTGGCCTGCGATGGTGCCTAGCACACACGCAAGGCTAGCGCTGCCTGCCAACTAGTTGTGCTTGGTGCGTGGCCTACGATGGTGCCTAGCACACACGCAAGGCCAGTGCTAGCTTCCAGCTTGCTGTGCTATGGTGCACACACACACGCACACACGCATGTGCCTAGCACTGCGATGGTGCGGTGCGTGGTGCTAGGGGGCTGCGATGGTGCTCACTCTTATGCACACACACATGGGTGCTGTGCTTGGTGCGATAGGGCTGCGATGGTGCCTTGCATCATGCTAGGGCTGCGATAGCGCCTAGGCATGATGCTAGGGCTGCGATAGTGCCTAGCACACCATGGTGCGCCTAGGCTTGAGATGAGCTAGCCTAGCCTAGCCTAGCTACGGCTACACTCATACTTGTTGCTTGTGATTTTACGACGCTCGGTCTCGACGCTCTAGGCTCGATTTCGGATTAATTCGTCGTCTCGGATCGGTGATTCGATTGGGTTCGACCCGAAGGGTTCAATTAAGATTAAGCTGTAATATCAATTGCACCTCGATATTACTGATCGGAAGCGCCTCCACCTAGGCATTCCGATCACTTGACCTTACTGAAAAATTAGCTCTGTAATAATTCTGAACCCTCTACCGGAAGAATACACTTGTTGGAAGGACACCATTCCTTTCACGGTTAGAGTCATCAAATCGGTGATTAAGGGCTCGACAAAGAAGAGACCGAGGTAATGGACCAAGTATTAAATACCCATGGTGGAAACCCAGAATTGGGCCAAGAGAAGTAGCCCAAACCGAAGATAATCCCTTGCCCGGGAGCTCGCCCGACCAGGTGGTTGCCTCGACCTAAGGCGCGCCCGGCCGGGCGAGGAAGGAAGAAGATAGTAGCCCTTTGCCCTGTCTCGCACCCGACCGGGCACGAGCAAAGATCCACTAATAAAAAAGGCGCGCCCGGCCGGGCGAAGCTCCGCCCGACCGGGCGCTTGTTTTTAAGAGGAGTTTTGACAATTTTAATTTGTTATTAATTAGGATTTTTGAGCTTAAGTATAAATATGCTTTTCTAAGAAAGTGACGATGACTTCTTCTCATTAGTTAATTTCTCAGATTTTAGTTTTAAGCTTTTGGTTAATACTCTTGTTTTCTCTCTCCACACTTTTAGTTTATGCAATCCATCATTTCCGTTTATTTTGGTAACGATTTCTTCCCCTTTTATTTTTAGTAATTAATTGCTTTGATTAATTATGTCTTGTTTATTCGCTTTGCTTAGTTTAGATTTAAATATGTGCGAGTAGTATTATTTCTAGGGTTGTGGGGATCCATAAATAATATGAAGGGGTAATTTATTATTGTTGATTGTCAATGCTTGATTGATTTCCTATTGATTGATTTAATGCTATGCAATTAGATTTGGCCAGGTTTAATTGCATGAGTTATGCAATATTGATTCGAGATTCGAGAGATGATAATGGATGTTTAGGCTTAGTTTCAATAGGCAAGTTAATTTATAAATGGTTAAGTCAAGATTCGAGAGATGCGATTTAATACTGGTAGATTAATTCTGTGATTGTAATACGTAGCGAAAGCCCTTTATGATCTGATTAATTGATGCATTAATAATTAATTGTTGTGTTTTACCCTGTAATATTATTTATTGGTGAACCTATACCCTAGACCTTGATTTATTGATTTCTCCCTAGTTTAATTTGTTTTACTTTATTTACTTTCCTTATTTTAATTCTCATAAAAACATATTGGTTACTTGATAGTTTAGATTGTTTTAATTATTTAGAAATAGAAAGACTTATTTCCCTGTGGTTTCGACCCTAATTCCCTATCTATTTTAGTTAGTGGTTTTAGGAATTACTTTTGATTAAGTGATACGACTTTAGCCTGTCAAAGTTTGGTGCCGTTGCCGGGGAAATGGTTTTATTTTTATTCCTGATTATTATTTCTGTAGTCTAGATTATTTTCTTTCGTCTTAGAGAACGCAAGTTCTTTGGGACAGTTTCTCATATTTGTTTGTTTAGTTATGTGTTTATGCCCAGGAGTTCTAGATCAGGTTTCATTCCATTCTATCCTAAAATCGAACGTTCTTTTCATAGATAGAAGAACCTTTTCAGACAAGTATGAGCTACTTCCGAGGGTAATAACCCCATCTGATTCTAGTGACACGGAAGTTTCTTTAGAATCAGAATCATAGATGACGGATCAACCACCTCGCAAGCTCAGCAATTATTCGCAGTCGTCCCTGACGGATTTTCCACATCTTGCTCTTACACCTAATCTCGAGGGAGTACAATTCGAGATTAAACCCCAGGTTATTACTATGATAGTAAGGAAGCAATTTAGCAGAGCTAAGAGTGAAGATCCAAATCTTCATATTTTGGATTTTTGCCAATATTGCAACACTATTAGGCAAGCTGGGATCACGCAGGACCAAATCAGGGAGATTCTTTTTCCCTTTTCTTTATGTGGTAAAGCTAAATTATGGTACAATGGATTGAATAGAACTGCACTTAGTGTTACTGACTGGGATACTCTTGCTTTGAATTTCTATGATAAATACTACCCTGCAGAGAGGACGGCTTTGTTAAGGAGTTCAATCCAAAATTTTGCCCAAGAAGCTGATTAAAGTTTATATGAAGCTTGGGAAAGATTTAAGGACTTGTAGAGAGAATGCCCTCATCATGGTCTAGCACAATGGTAGATAATCCAAGCCTTCTACAACATGATTGGAAATTCATCTAGTTCAATCTTAGATTCATTAGCTAATGGAAGATTTATGAATCTTCATAGATGTAGTAGGAACATTTATCGAAGAGATGGCAATTCACAATTCCCAATATGGGAATCCTAGAGGTTTTGCAAACAAAGGGAAACATAGTGTCGATTCTGTTTCCTTTGTGAAAGCTCAATTAACTTCTATTTGTCAGAAATTAGATAATATTATTACTGCTATATATTCCAACCACCGTAGCTAATGTTTCTGCTGTTAATAATAATATTAATGATGCTTTTTGTGAAAACTGTGGAATTGTAGGTCATTGGAACAAGATTGTAGGAGTTCCATGGAGCAAGTTAATGCCTTCCAAACCTATAAGCAAAATAACCCATACTCCAACACTTATAATCCTGGTCTCCAAAACCATCCATATATTTCTTACCGGAGTACCAATGTGCAAAACCCTCCAACTCCACAACAACCACAACAACAAGCGCCACAACAAACACAGCAAAAATATTACCAACCTCCTAACCAAAGGGCCCAACCACAAACTCCACCTCCATCTACTGACCCTGCCTTGTCAGAAATTAGAACGATGTTAGCTAGTATGCAAAAGCACATGCAGAGTAGGGATGCACAAATTGATTCGATCTTAGCTCACAATAAAATCATGGATAATCAAATTGCACAACTTTCCTCTACTTTACAAACTCGACAACAGGGAGCCCTACCATCGCAGCTAGTACAACCTACAAATCATGCAAATGCAATTACTCTGAGGAGTGGTTCACACTATGATGGGCCTCCTATGCCTAAGGATGATGAACCTGTTTTAACAAAAATTGCTAATCCTGATTCTGTTATACCAAATGATCTTGTTATTGGCCCTGTAGGGCTCCAGGGTAAAACTAACATTCTGATGATACAATAACAACTCCAAAGAAAGTTACAACTTAAGACAAGAGTGGAGATGTACAGAAACCAGTTATCAAACTACCATTCCCTAATAGACATTTGAAGACTAAGTTGGATAAGCAGTTTGGTAAGTTTCCGGAGGTTGTGAAAAACTTGTAGGTAGCAGTTCCTTTCACAGATCGAGTTAATTACACAAATTCCTGCATATGCTAAATTTATGAAATATATTTTGACTAGGAAGAGAGACTTTAATGAGGTAGAGACTGTAGCTTTTACAGGGGAATGTAGTCCTTTATTGCAAAATAACTCTCCACCTAATTTAAAGGATCCTGGTAGTTTCTCTATTCCTTGTCATATTGGTAATGTCTTCATTGATAAAGCATTATGTGATTTGGGTTCTAGTGTTAGTGTTATGCCATCGTATGTGTGTTCAAAGCTTAATATGGGTGATTTAAAAGTTACTAACATTACTTTGCAAATGGCAGATCGTTCTGTTAAATACCCTTTAGGTATTCTAGAGGATGTCCCTGTTAGAGTTGGTAAATTTTTATCCCTATTGATTTTGTTGTTTTAGACATAGCTGAGGATGCACAAATTCCAATAATATTAGGTAGACCTTTCCTCCACACTGCAGGAGCCATTATTGATGTAAAAAATGGAAAACTAACTCTATCTTTTGGAGATGATAATATCACTTTTAATTTAGGGAAGGTTTTGAAAGGTCTTATGTTAGAGGAAAATTGTTCTAGTATTGATGTGATTGATGTTATTTGTGAAGATAACTTACCACAAATCCTTGCGAGGGATCCCTTGGAGGAAGTACTTTGTGGTGATTTTACTACAGGTGATGCTGGTATTTGGAGCAGTGAGGTGGATTCTATAGAGAAAGCTCTCACACTTGAAAACCTTGACCCTAAGGAGAGCAAGAAGGTAGTACAATTAGTTCAGGAATCAAAACCTGTAGAGGTTAAGAAACCTGAACTAATACCTCTCTTTTCTCATTTAAAATATGTATTTCTTGATGAACAGGAATTACACCCTGTGATGATTAGTACTGCACTTGATAACCCACAAACTTCCCAACTTCTTGAGGTTCTTCAAACCCACAAAAGGGCAATTGGGTACAATATTGATGACCTCAAGGGTATTAGCCCTGATTTTTGTACACATGATACACTTAGAGGACAATCAGAAGCCATGTATTCAACCCTAGAGAAGGTTGAATCCTAACATGCAGGAAGTAGTTAAGAAAGAGGTTATGAAATTACTTAATGCAGGTATTATCTATCCTATTTTTGACTCAAAGTGGGTGAGTTATGTACAGGTAGTTCCTAAAAAAGGGTGGGATGACTGTGATTAAAAATGATAAAAATGAATTGATTCCCAGTAGAAATGTAACAGGATGGCGTATGTGCATCGATTATCGTATATTAAATATTTCCACCAAGAAAGATCACTTCCCTCTCCCTTTTATTGATCAAATGTTAGAAAGGTTAGCTAATCATAAGTTCTTTTTCTATTTAGATGGGTACTCGGGATTTTTCCAAATTCCAATTCACCCTGAAGATCAGGAAAAGACCACATTTACATGCCCTTATGGTACTTTTTTATATCGTAGGATTCCCTTTGGTCTATGTAATGCCCCTATTACTTTTCAACGTTGCATGATGAGTATCTTTTCTGAGTTTTAGAGTCTATCATGGAAGTCTCTATGGATGATTTTAGTGTGTATGGGTCTTCATTTGATGCATGTCTAGCTAATCTCACTAAAATTTTGAAAAGATGTGAAGAATGCAATTTGGTCCTAAATTGGGAAAAATGTCACTTTATGGTGACAGAAGGAGTGGTTCTTGGTCATATTGTATCTGATAAGGGTATACAAGTAGATAAAGCTAAGGTTTCTGTGATTGAGCAATTACCTCTACCTGTTAATGTTAAGGGGGTTAGAAGTTGCTTAGGTCATGCGGGGTTTTATCGTCGCTTTATCCAAGATTTTTCTAAAATTGGTAAACCACTAACTCAGCTTTTACTCAAGGATGCCCCATTTGATTTTACTGACTAGTGTCTTGAGGCTTTTAACAGGATTAAGCAGGCTTTGAAATTGACACCTATCATATGTGCTCCCGATTGGAATCTTCCTTTCGAGATTATGTGTGATGCTAGTGATTTTGCAGTAGGAGTCGTGCTAGGACAAAGAAAGAACAAAGTTTTGCATGCTATTTATTACGCAAGTAAAACTTTGGATGAAGCCCAAATCAATTATGCCACCACGGAGAAGGAGTTTCCACTACTACATTTTTAACCAGATGCAACAGCCAATAAAGGGCTAATGCAACGCCATTTTTGTTACCGTCGCAATAAATTAGGCTAATGCAACGGATATTAGTTTACACTTCATAAGATAGAGCTAATACAACGGCTTTTTAGATCCGTTGCATTAGTTGAGCAGAAGAATCTAATACAACGGCTAAATAAGCTAATGCAACGACAAAGAAATTCAATAATACGGAGAGGCGCTGAAAATTTCACTTAGTCCCTCTAATTTTTTCCCCAAATTTTGAACCTTCTACTACATCACTGCCACACTTACAAGATAAACCAAAAAGAAAAGAAACTCTCTTATCCTCTCTCTCTCTCTCCTCCTTTCCCCAATTCCTCATTTTTTCTCAATCTCATGCTCCTACAATGGCAGTCGCTGCTACTCATTTCTTCGTCTACGCTTTAACCCTTCTAAAATTTGCTCATTAGTTTATTATTCATAAGAAATTTGGGTTGAGTTCTTTTTATAAGTTTTCTCTTTTCTTTGTTTCCTTCTCTTCCACTCAAATTCTTCTGATTTCTACTATTGCCCAAATCTCAAGGAAAATATCGTTATTTCTTCTCATTTTATGGGCTATTAGCCCCAATTTCAACTAGTAAAATTGGTGAGTTCGCTGATTTGAGCCTCGTTAATTCCGCCATATTTTTTTAACAAGACTTTAATTCCGTCATTTACCTAGCTCATAAGTTAAATTAATTTTTGGTTTTTATCTTGTTGTCTTAATTTGGTGTTATATATGGAGTGGATTTCGATTTTGTGGTTATTTACCAAATCTATACTTTTATCAGTTCATAATTTTGTTGAATATTTTTTTGTTTTTTGTTTGGTTAATAATTATGTATAGAACTCGTTATATTGTGGTCTTAGTTAGTGGTTTGCAATTCTAAAATATTTTGCTCTATAATTTAATTTTCTAAAAATTAATTATTTTGAAAATGGAGCTCCCCTTTCTAGATCTGTTTAAATTGTAGAAGAAAATTGAGGAATTAGGATAGGAAAGGGCCGATAACGACCAAAATATATGTAATCACTGTCGAGAATTTTATTGAAGGTTTTTACTTTTTCTCTACCACCTTATCAATGGAAGATCAAAGGTTTCTAGGAAATAGATAATTGTTTGTTGAATATGGTTTTGTAGAGGAAGTGAATGGAGGAGGAGACATACTTTGTGTGTGAGGTGTGGCTTTCACCATTCCCTCTTCAGCAAAGTCGTTGCTTTGGTTGTAGATCTCCCGTCACTCGCAAGCAAAAGTATAATCTTTCTCTTCATTTTTTTAATCTCTTTTTGGATTATTTTATAGCTTTGATTTGATTTGCACGGTCTAATGTCGATTTTTATTTATTTATGCATGATTTTGTGAATTAATTTGAGTGATAGGTGGTATTATAATTGACTATGATTTGAGCTAATTTGAATTGGTAGATTGGTTTTGGGAAATTGGGTTTAAAAGTTTATGGTGTAAATCTAGAATGTGATTATAAATTTTTGTTGTAGCCTCCATTGTTATTGTTGTAGTTGTTATTATTGATATCTAGCCTTTAATATTGATATTGTTGTGGGTGTTGTTGTCTCTGCTGTCTACTGTTATGTAAATTGTAAATTTTAAATTTTAATAGCCGGAGAGCCACTGAAATTCTTAGTCAAAACTTATGACATACTTATGCATCTGTCTTTCAAATGGCCTATTTCTTGTTTTATAGATGATTTGTTGTCAGGTCAAATCTAGGATGCTTAAAAATATATGGCCTTTCAATTGAATGCCTTTTATTTTACTACGAATTGTAATTGACTTTGTAATTTTTTAATTTTAAGGTGCCCCTCTGTAGGCTACGATGCTTCTTCTGATTTCGGCTAGTTCTTTGTCACATTTCTTTCTAACCACTTATTTGAGGTAATGCTCTTTCGCCAACATTATTGTGAATAACTGCATCTTGTAGACTTATAGTATGAAGTGATAAAAGTTACAAAATAAAGCTAATACTTGGGTAGCAGAACATTGTTTAGTGGTCCAATGCAATTTATATTAGAAATTGTTTCCTCTACCGGGTTCTTGTTTGAAGATTTTTCCTGCTGTCAGCTTTTTGTATCATGAGAAAGTTGTGAATATTGAATCTGTTGGCCTTTTGGGTTACTCTTAAGAAAATGTAGTGGAAGACACATGGTTTGTAAAATCAGTTTTCCATTCTATTTAAATAATTATAGTTGATCAGGCCATTCTTGATTCTTGCTACTAATTTTCTTTATGAGTTTGTTTAGAGGTATTGGAGTATTGTTAATGTTCGTGTTGGATATGAGTTCACAGGGTATGATAATATGAAGATAAAGCTTGACAAAGACAATTTATCACTTTGAAATACTTTGCTTGGTTTCATATAATTTTGTTGCATGTATAGTAGTTATCCTACTCAATTCTGATTAAGGGTGTTTTTTTTTTTTGGTTTATTCTCCTGTTTTATTATCTATATATTAAAAGAGCACAAGGATCTTTGATTTTGTATACATGCTAACTTTAATTTTAATTGATTTTTCCTAGCTTAAATTGACAAATGTACAGAATGAAGCTTGGAAAACAGTGACAAGATATATAAGCAATAAAAAACAATCTCAGATCAATGTCAAAATGTGACTTCTTTAAGCTTTTGTGTTGCTGCAATGTTGGGATGTTTATGTTGGTTGTTATGTTGCTTTTGATAACTATAGGACATCAGGTGCTCTAAATTTATCTTTATTTTGATCCAAACACCTAATTTTGTTGTTAAAAATGGTTACAGCGAGAGCAGACTTAGTTGTTGTTCTTTTGAAGATATTGTATTCTTCAAAGTCTGTAAAATAGGGGAAATTGATGTGAAAGGGATGGGGGCTGTTTTTACTCGTTGTATGGATAGCTGGGTGCCCTGGTTTATTGTTTTTTAGATGTGTTTGGTGTGTGCCCTCCTTATTTGGCTTATGGTTGCTGCAGGTTGCCGCTTCTGGTTTGGTTTCAGTGTTGGATCTGATAGTGGCAGATTAGCAGCTCTGGTTGAGGGTTCTACCTGCTTGTAGCCTTTTTTGTGCCTGTTGTGTTTTTGTTTGGTTTTGGGTTGGCTGCTGCCTGTATTGGCTTTAGGGTGCTGCTGTGTTGTGGCCTGCGGGCTAACATGAGTATTATTGTATAGCTGGATTCTCCATGCGTTTTGAAATTTTCTCATGTTGATTATGGCCTTGATCTTATAATTTATAGTTTAGTTTAGTTGTATTTCTATTATTTTATTCTATTTTACGTGTAGGTGCATGGGGAGCTAAATGGAGCTGAAGTATAGTAACTAGCTAGTCATCTAACAAATGGCGCATATATGTTGGCGACTCTTATTCAAGTTCAAGTTTGTGAAGATTTGGAAATTCCGGCTTAAATATATGTTGAAAATTTGTATTTTGGAGGATTAAATTAATTATATAACTTTTATTTATTATTAGTAGGGTGTCATACAAAAAACAAGCAACTAATATTTTATAATGTACGTATTTAGCATTATAATTATTTTATATAAATTTAATGATATTTTGTTTCTTAGTATATTTAAATTTGTACTGACTATTTATACATATATTATATTACTGTAACCGTTCAAAATAAAAAAATAAAAAAAAGATCAAATGATCAATACGTTGCAGTAGATACGTACTCCATATATCATTTGTATTAATTAGCTTCATCCGTTGCAATAGGTGTCAATTTCATCATAATTAGTAGTCAGTAATCTATTGCGACGGGTAATTTATACCGTGGCATCAGGTGTAAAGCTAACGCAACGGATTATAGCTGCCGTGGTATTAGGTGTTGTATACCGTTGCAATAGACTTACTGCAATGCCAACAAATGCCACGGTACATGGCCGTTGCATTAGGCCTAATGCCACGGAATTTGACGCCTAATGCAACGGATTTGGGGGTTGCAATAGGTAAAAAATGTAGTAGTGTTCTTGCTGTGATTTATGCTTTAGAAAAATTTAGAGCATATCTAGTTGGTTCTAAAATTATTGTTTTTACTAATCATGCAACTTTGAAATATCTTATAGCTAAGGCGGAAACAAAGCCTAGGCTCCTCCGTTGGGTTCTCTTGCTCCAAGATTTTGATGTGGAAATTAAGGATAAAAAAGGAGCAGAGAATGTTGTTGCAGATCATATATCGAGGATCAGGTATGATGAGGATAAGGATTCTCTTCCTATAGATGATTTTTTCCCTGATGACCACTTGTTTGCAGTTGTAAAGCAACACCCTAGGTATGCCGATTATGCTAATTACTTGGTGGGCGGTACTTTACCTCCCGATTTGTCCTACCAACAGAAAAAGAGGTTCCTTTATGATGTTAAACATTATTTTTGGGATGATCCTTTTTTGTTTCGTGAGTGTGCAGATGGACTATTTCGCAGGTGTGTTCCTGAATGGGAAGTCCACGGTGTACTTACAAGATGCCACAACTCACCATATGGTGGACATCATGGTCCCACCAAAACGGTTGCAAAGATCAATGAGTCGGGTTTCTATTGGCCTACCATGTTTAAGGATTCTCACTCCTTTGTTCAAGCTTGTGACTCTTGCTAGAGGACAAGCAACATCTCGTGGTAGCATGAGATGCCTTAAACAGGTATTTTGGAAGTTGAAATTTTTGATGTTTGGGGTGTTGATTATATGGGACCTTTTCCCTCTTCTAAAGGGAATAACTATATCCTTATCGCCATTGATTATGTATCCAAGTGGGTTGAAGCCATTGCTACACCTACCAATGATGCCAAGGTGGTCCATAAGCTTTTCAAGAAAACCATTTTTCCTAGATTTGGAGTCCCTAGAGCCGTTATTAGTGATGGAGGATCTCACTTTCATGAACGGAAGTTAGATACCCTTCTCAAGAAGTATGGTGTCTACCATAGGACAGGTTTAGCTTACCATCCCAAAACTAGTGACCAAGTTGAGGTTTCTAATCATGATATTAAGGCTATTCTAGAGAAGGTGGTAGCAAAGTCTAGGAAGGATTGGAGCGATAAGTTGGATGACACTCTTTGGGCGTATAGAACCGCATTTAAGACCCCCATAGGTACTTCCCCCTATAGACTTGTGTATGGGAAAGCATGTCATCTCCCGGTGGAATTAGAGTATAAGGCTTATTGGGCAATTAAAAAGCTCAATTTGGATGCTAAGTTAGCGGGAGAGAAGAGGCTACTACAACTTAACCAACTAGATGAGTTTAGGTTGATGGCCTATGATAGTGCATGTGTTTACAAGGAGAAGACCAAGAAATGGCATGACAAGATGATCCTTCCGAGAGAATTCAACGAGGGTTATAAGGTTTTGTTATTCAATTCTAGACTTAAACTTTTCCCAGGAAAGTTAAAGTCAAGGTGGTTGGGTCCTTTCATTGTTAAAAGGGCAAACAAATTCGGTTCTGTAGAGTTATATGATGAACATGGCGGTGATTTTAAGGTAAATGGCCAAAGATTGAAATTATATCATGAAGGGGCTACGATTGGTGCAGTTGAATTACTTCAGCTAATCGATTCCATATCATCTTGATCGACATAGGGTAAGAAGGTCGTGCGGGACCTAGATAAACCAGCGCTTTGCTGGAGGCAACCCGTATTTTCTTGCTTTTTAGAATAGTTTTTCCCTTATTTTTGTCTTTTGAGAGGAAGAGAGGAGGGAATTTAATGTGTTTTAGAGTATTTTGTACAGGTTGGAGAAAAAGAGTTTAGCCAAATTTTGAAGAAAAGAAGGGAAAAAAATCGGACTAATAGTGTTGTAGCGCACCCGACCGAGCGCAAGAGGAAGTCTATATGTGAGCAAAATTCGCCTGACTGGGCGAGGCTCACCCATCCGGGCGCGAGAGTGAAGGTCGAAAAAAAAGAACCAGCCTCGCCCTACCGGGCGCAAGAAGAAGCAAATCCAAGGCTACATATACCCCCCAACTGGGCGAGGTCCCGCCCGACCGGGCGCAAGCCCAGTCGAATTTTATTCGCTAGATCGCCCGGTTAGGCGAAGGGCCACCCGACCGGGCGCGCCCTTATCCTTCCGGATTCCTCTTCTTTTTTCTTCTTTCTTTCTCTTTCCTCCATACTTTCTCTTTCTAAAACCTTAATTTTCTCTTTCTTCTCTCTAAGATCTCTCCTCCATTTCTCACCCAAATCCAAATTTTTTTTACATATTCCTTCTCCTCTCTTCATCCTCTACATTCATATACTATTTTGGTTCGAATTTGAGCAAATTTTTTTTGAAGACCCATATACAAGATGACTACGAAGAGGGAAAGAACTCAATTTGGACGTGGTTCAGGATCGAGTACTCCATACGACCCAGATTTGCAACTACTAGAGTGGCCAACAATCAAGATTACAACCTCGACGCAACGTCAACGGCTCATTAATCTCTACGAACGCGAGGTAACTCCCTCTCGGTGGTTACACCGAGATACTCTTGAAACTTTAGGATTATTTGAGCATGTTAGGAGGTTTATGAATGACATAGGAATGCGTAAATTTGTTTATATACATTATCCCACATTTCGTGAAATTACTTGTGAATATCTTTCATCTTTAAATGTTGTTCAAACAAACAATCGACCGGTTATGCATTTTAGGTTGAATAATAGAAATATTAGTTTAACTTATGTTGAATTTGCAAAATTGTTTGATCTTTATCCCCATCCTCCTACTCAATGGCATGAGAACTATAAATCGAATGACATATATTATGCTTTGACGGGTTTGCCTTGCCCAAACTCACAACATGCCAGTGCACGACCCCAATTAGGTCAAGCCAAACCACCAACGGATTCTAGAGTGGCATGTGAGGGTAGGAACGACCCCTTTGCCCATCTTTACTCTTCCCAACCCCGAGCTGACCGCCTTTCCCCCTAGGCAAGATTCTTACACTTATGATATTCTAGTTACCCATGCCCAGGGCCTGGCACAGCCTCAACCACGTGCACCATCACCACCACAACCACATCCTAAGGTACCACGTCAATACCACCACCCCATATGCCTCAGCCACCCCCGCACCAGCCTAGGCCAGACCCCGAGACCATTTGGGACCTATAGAGTATAGGTCAGGCTATATGTAGGATAGAGGAGAATCAGGGGGAGCTTAGGGTATAGGTAGGTGACTTTAAGAGGCTAGTTGGTTCCCTTGACTAGAGGGTGGGCTATGTTGAGCGAAACACGGGTAGGGGACTTTATCCCATGTACGACGACTATGCTCATCGTGGTGCTATTCCTGCTGACTCCCATTACCCTGACTGGTTCTTGCCACCACCTCAGGGATACGTGAATCTCGACTCCCGTGGTATTTACACGGACTACTCTTCGTTTTCTAGCTACGGCCAAGATTTTCCTATTGGGGGGATGGGGGGTAATGTTAACCCTAATTATTTTGGTGGGAGTTCTTCTGGTGGAGCAGGTGGTAGCGGAGGAGGATTTAGGACGATGGATGAGAATGGTGGTCATTAGCCATGCTGTGGCTAGTTCCCGAGCCAATGAGGACATCATCTGATTTTGGCTTGGGGGAGATTTTGGATTGAGGTATCTTTCTTTTCTCTCTCTTTTTGTTTTTGGTGTGTTTAGTATAGTTTTTATTGCTTTCTAGTGTAGATTTTATTGCTTTGAGAAAAATGAAAAATACAAAAAATTTAGAAAAATAAAAAAAAAATACAAAAATACGATCCAATGAATGATAAATCATGCTTCCCTGTGCCCTATACATGAAAATTGTTTTGATTCTTGGTATATGATGATGAGTAATGTGGATAGGTTAGCCATGATTTAATGTTTGATTGCTTTGATGGAATAACATGAGTCAATTTTGTCCAACTATTTGTGGATTTAGTGCTCGGCTAGTTGATTTGGTGAGGAATGTGTGTTAGTTCCTGGTATGTTAATGAATTTGAGTATTGGTTTGCAAGTTTGAGTAATGTTTGTATGGCTCATTATTATACACATTGAGGAGGACGAAGGCATTTGTTCTTTTAGGTGGCATTCAAATGATTGTAGATACATTTGTTCCCTTCTTGCTACCCATGTTGTTGCCTTGACTTTTGCCACATTATAAACCGTTTTTGCCCCATTGGTTACTAGTCCCAAGCTTGGCTTGGGGGAGCTATTAGTGAGTGAGGTGAGGGTGTTTGTGGTGTGCTTACTATTTGCACAATTTGGGTGGTGTTGAGAAGTTGTTTGTTCTTGATTGTGGTTTATTT
Source organism: Chenopodium quinoa (assembly GCF_001683475.1). Lineage (NCBI taxonomy): Eukaryota > Viridiplantae > Streptophyta > Magnoliopsida > Caryophyllales > Amaranthaceae > Chenopodium > Chenopodium quinoa. The sequence goes on along the minus strand of NW_018744118.1, from coordinate 171,943 downwards.
TGATGATTGTTGAAAGATTAATTCTCTTGAAAAATAAAGCATGATGTTGAAAAAAAAAGTTCAAGGAAAAAAAAAAGAATGAAAAGAAAAAAAATATGTAATGTTCAAATGTTCTAAGAGAAGGTTGTTCAAAAGAACAAGAATTTTTGAGTTTCAATGAGAAAAAGAAATCAAGTGTTAAAGAGTTCAAAAGTTTGTTTGGTTCCTCAAGTTCTTAATTATTATATTTTTATGAGCGAGATTGTAAGAGTTCGAATTGTTGATATAATTGGTTGTTTGGTGAATATTTGGTTAAGTTGAGTTGTGTTGGAGATGATTGGTCATTATTTATTTTTGACCGTGGTTTATTAGGATTGGCTCCCTAAAGCATGGCTTTACTCTCACATTTTCCCAAATTTATCCTACCTTTTACCCTAACCTTACGTTACAAGCTTTAAAGTCCTTCCAACCTATGTGCATAGAGTTGTATGGATGTGAAAGTAGTTGTTTATTAATGCAAAGAATGATTTGATATATTTCTAGTCAACTACTAGGTTGAGTGCTTGTTTTCTTAAACACACGAGTGTTGTGAATTTGGGAAGGCATTGTTCACATTAAAGGGGTTGGATGGAGAGCGATTGGATACATCTTATATCCGCCACATAAAGAGTGAAGAGTGTGTAAGCACTAGTCTTGAATTCCATATACACTTGTGGTTTGCTTTACTTGACAATTGTTAGGGAGGATGAATAGCTGGATGTATTTGATCAGTTGACTTTGATGCATATTTGTTGGATTTGCCTTGAATTAGTTATGCTTGGTATTAATTGATTTTTGGGGTGAAGTATGTTTTATTTGTTCATTGATGAGCTCTTTGCTTTGGGACAAGCAAAGGTTTGGCTTGGGGGAGTTTGATATGTTCATTTTATATAGTGTTTTACCCCCGTCCCTTGGTCATATTTAGCAGTATTTTTGGCTCTTTAGAACCACTTTTATTACTAATATGTGTTTTCTAGTGTTTTCGTAGATTTGGTATTGTTTTATAGGATATTGCAGATTTGGAGCATTTTTCCGGACTTATGATAAGCCACTACGAGCACTGGAGAAATATGACCATATTTCGTAGCCCAAGACCAGTTAGAGTCATCAAATCGGTGATTAAGGGCTCGGCAAAGAAGTGACCGAGGCAATGGACCAAGTATGAAAGAGACATGGTGGAAACCCGGAATTGAGCCAAGAAAAGTAGCCCAAACCAAAGATAATCCCTTGCCCGGGAGCTAGCCCAACCGGGTGGGTACCTCGCCCTAAGGCGCCCCTGGCCGGGCGAGGAAGGAAAAAGATAACAGCCCTTCGCCCTGTCGGGCGCGAGCGAAGATCCACTAATCAAAAAGGCGCGCCTGGCCGGGCAAAGCTCTGCCCGACCAGGCGCGTGTTTTTAAGAGGAGTTTCGACAATTTTAATTTGTTTTTAATCAGGATTTTTGAGCTAAAGTATAAATACACTTTTCTAAGCAAGTGACGATGACTTCTTCTCATTAGTTAATTTCTCAGATTTTAAGCTTTTGGTTAATACTCTTGTTTTCTCTCTCCACACTTTTAGTTTATGCAATTCATTATTTTCGTTTATTTTGGTAACGATTTCTTTCCCTTTTATTTTCAGTAATTAATTGCTTTGATTAATTATGTCTTGTTTATTCGCTTTGCTTAGTTTAAATATAAATATGTGTGAGTAGTTTTATTTCTGGGGTTGTGGGGATTCAGAAATAATATGAAGGGGTAATTTATTATTGTTGATTGTCAATGCTTGATTGATTTCCTATTGTTTGATTTAATGCTATGCAATTAGATTTGGCCAGGTTTAATTGTATGAGTTATGCAATATTGATTCGAGATTCAAGAGATGATAATGGATGTTTAGGCTTAGTTTCAATAGGCAAGTTAATTTATAAATGGTTAAGTCAAGATTCGAGAGATGAGATTTAATACAGGTAGATTAATTATATGATTGTAATACGTAGCGAAAGCCCTTTTTGATCTGATTAATTGATGCATTAATAATTGATTGTTGCGTTTTACCCTGGAATATTATTTATTGGTGAACCTATACCCTAGACCTTGATTTATTGATTTCTCCCTAGTTTAATTTGCTTTAGTTTATTTACTTTCCTTAGTTTAATTCTCATAAAAAAACAAATTGGTTACTTGAGAGTTTAGATTGTTTTAATTATTTAGAAATAGAAAGACTTGTTTTTCTATGGATTCGACCCTACTTCCCTATCTATTTTAGTTAGTGGTTTGAGGAATCTCCTGCCATGTGAAATAATTAAGCAAAGAGGAAAATAAGATTTAGAAGAAAAGAGGATCGTTTAGCCTGATACCATGTAAGAATGTAAGAATAGGTGAAATTCTCCCTTGAGGAGATTTTCATCCTTCATTCCTTTTATATAACCGTGCCTTACAACCTATAGTATCCACTATATATGGAATACAAGATTACACTTAATTACAAAATCAATCACTATCAATTACACTGATTTCTAGGCATAAATTAAGGCTTATATTATACATAAAATTATTTACATAATTGTATGCTAACACCTTCAAACCCAGTGTTGCACTGGCAGCAGTATCCCCAATCGGGCGAGTCAAGGCATGAAAGATAGGGGTTACCCTCAAACCCAAGATTACCCTCAAACTGAAACGGTCGATTTCAGGGGGTTGGGGAAGGGAGGAAGGGTGGTTTCGGTGGTGGGGGAAGAGGGTGGTTTCAAGGTTGGGGGTGGGTCGATCATGTGGTTTTAGGGGTTTAGAAAGGTCGGCTTGCCATTTTCGGTTGTTAAGGGAGGCGGTCGGCCGAAATCAGTTGGGGTTGGGGGTTAAGGCTAGGGTTTAAAGGTGGGGGAAGGGGAGGGAGTGGTTGGTAGTGTTAGAGTTTTTTTTAATTTTGGACCAATCACGTGTTGGCACGTGTCATGATAACCAGACATGTTATAACAGTTTGTTTACCGGTTGGGCCTGCTAGAGGAAAATAAACATCAAAGTTTGTATTACTCCATAATAGACCTGAGAAACGAATCATTTATTTGGGTCAGGTCATTTTGGATCAGCTAACATTCAGGAATCAGGTATGTTTCGGGTCGGGTCAATTCGGGCTAGAGTATGTTTAGGGTCGGGTATCGGGTCGAGTTTGGGGTTGCCTTAATTTCGGGTTAGACCATTTTGGGGTCGAGTAAGTTTGGGTCATATTTGGGTCTAGTCAAAATCGAATCCGGTAATGTTGGGGTCGTTCCGTTTATGGAACAAATGTAATCAATAATTTTATGTCCTTATGTCAAAAATTTGATAAAATTATGAACAATTGTTCTAGTTTTCAGTATTAATTGAGATGTTATTTTTGAGAAATTAACTTAGATGATTATGTAGATCCTTTTTTTGATAACTTTTCATTCTCATTACGAATAATGATTCATTACAATCTTAATTTGTTTTCATTCCCATATTTAATAGATGACCATTAAAAATTTGATAATTGTTTATTGGGATTTTAACATATGTCCATTGTCATTTTGAAAGACATTCAATTAAATTTTAATACGTTACAATTAGAATAAAAGCACTCCTCCGAGAGGACCAATAATTAAAGGGTGACATGTGATAGCCTACTTAATCTTAAAAAGTAATCAGAGCTTGCAACGTGACGTTACATGGTGATTGAGTGTAGACACATGAACTATGTCCCCCCCCCCCTCCCCTCCCCTCCCATTTATATGTCTAATGATTGAATAGTACATTTGCTTAATTAGTTTGACCATATTAGGTGCTCTAAACTCTTGGGCTCCAGGGTCAACCTCAATGAGTGAAGTGGCCAAGCTATAACATTTGGTCTGGATTAAAAATTTTTGAGGACCTCATTATTCCAAGCATAAAAAGCAAAGAAAAAGCTTTAAGTGGTTACCTTAAATGTGCGTTGAAATGAAGAATTGCGCTGAAAACTAAAGGAATCTTCTATTTAGAATTTTGGGCTTTCTCTAATATCAAATGAAATGAAATGAAATGGAAATAAGTACAAAGAGGGAGAGAGAAGTCATTTAGTGTGGAGGGGTGTGGGGGTGGCTAAGAAGAAGCAAATGGGTCACTTTCCTTTTCCATCCAAAGCTTTGAATTTCAAAAGTGTAACTTAGTTAGAAAGTACACAAAAGTAAATTTTGATTAGAAGACTTATTATTTCTTTTGAGGGACAAATCATTAGTGTTAATACTCCTCCATGTGATTCAATCAAATAAACAAGTTTGGATATTGCACTTCACATTAACATAAATTAAGAAACAATATTGAACATTTACAAATCAGATATAAGAAACAAAATGTTAAAGTGAAGGGAAGGGAAATAAAAACCAAACAAACGATGTCATTATGTGGTAGAACCGTAGAAGGGTTACAAGCAACGCTACCTAGGGTGTAGGTAACAATTTGCAAAAGTTTTGCTCTTTCTATGGCACGAGGGCATAAAACTCATTTCGAAGTACTTAACTGTGCAAAGGAGGCTCTGCAAATGAATATGCCAACTTCAAATGAATAGTGTCTTCAAATCAACCAATTTCGACCAGGTAGTATTTGGGGCGGGTGTGAGCTAGAGTTTTCGGGTTTTTGGTCATTTTGGGAGTGGGGATAAAAAATATGGTGGATTTCGAGGTAGAGGAAAAGTGAGGGGACCGATTTTGTGGTGGGGGAAATGAAGGTGAGGCGAATTACGGTGGTAGGCTGAAGATAGGGGCATTTATGTAGTCCGACAGGGGGTGTCGATGGTGGGGCTGACTAGGTTTGGTGTTTAGGTTTAATTTTTTTTTCTTATTTTATATATTTCTTTTTTTGGACCAATAGATTAGTGAGACGTGGAGATGGTAGGATCCACTAACGGATCTCGAATAAAATCCGTTAAGTGGTGGCGAAATTCAAATTTTTGATTTTTTTCGTGGTAAATAAAATATTAGAAATTTGGATGGTAAAAACAATCTCGGGGCTCTCTTTTTTTTTTTTGGTGGTAAAAAGAAGAGTAAAACATAAAGGAGGGACTAAATCTAAACCGAACTGAAAGGAAACCGAACCGAAAATGAACCGAACCGTTTCTAACCCGAAACCGTTTAAACTGGCATAAAAGCCGTTTACACCGAATCGTTAACAAATTGCAACCCGTTTGCACCGAACCGTTTATAAACCGAACTGATTATAAATCGAACCGCTTATAAACCGAACCGTTTATGAACCGAATCGCTTATAATTAGAACCGTTTACAAACCACTTCCTACTAGGGGTTTTTTGAACGACTCGATAAAAAACCGATTTTTTGAAATAAAAAACAGAACCGAACCGTAATTTAGTAAACCTAAAATAAAACCGATCCAAATAATGTTAAATCGTAGAAGAACCGAACCCGTTAACAAACCGAACCAGTTATAAACTAAACTAAAATAAAACTGAACCAAAAAAAACCGAACTGTTTCTAACCGGGATAAAAACCATTAACAAACCGCAACCCGTCTGCACCGAACCGTTTACTACCCGGACCGTTTACAACCCGAATCGAATTTAAACCGGGATAAAAACCGTTTACACCGAACCGTTAACAAACCGCAACCCGTTTGCACCGAACCGTTTACTACCCGAACCGTTTACAACCCGAATCGGATTTAAACCGTTCAAGAATAAACCAAAACCGAATCGAACCGATAATTATTTAAACCGAACTGAAACCGACCCGTAAGACATTTGAACCGATTTCAAACCGACCCGATTTCAAACCGAACTGAAACCGAACTGTCAAACCGTTTTGACAGTACTATTGGAGGCTCTTTTTAATGTTGTATCAGGTTAATTCAATTTTTTTTAAAATTTTAAAAAAGTAAAATTATTAATTTTAAAAAAATCACAAAAAAAAAAGGATGATGCATGCAATTCAATAATTTCTAACATTTCAATCGCCAACTCTAAACAAATTTTCCCCTAGTATCTTAATTTAGTGATACCCATTACCATTTTCTCATCATTTCCTCAACCTCCCCAATTAAAAGATTAGATGTTGATCCAAAGTCCCTTGTTTATGACTTGATTTAACATTCTTAGAAAACCAATTTCTCAAATCTTCCAACTATCAGTAAAATTGCTAAAATTTACTCCAATTTGAGTTCAAAATGACTTAATTTAAATTGTGCTCATAGTTTTTCTTGGTAATTTGCATCAAAAGGATGGTTTAATGGGGGATGATACAAAGATCAGGAAAATTAGTTCACCCGTCTTCTTTTAATATCACCTGTGTTCAAGAATTATAGATTTAGATCAAAGACCAATTTTGGTAAGATAAAAAACGAAAGTTACACAATATGAAGCATTCTTGATGACAAAGATCAAAATATTTGCCCACCTTTGCCATCGTCATCGATGTGGAGTTTTTTTGGGTTTCAGTCCCCTCTTTGCAACATTTGAAAGTTCAGTCTCCTGCGGAGTTTTTTTGGGTGGTAAAAATCAAAATTTAAATCAACTCAAACAAAAGGCTAAGGCACAACACCTTGCAAATGGTGACCTGCGGAGCACGTCTCAGCTTGCCGTATGGACTGTACTGTGGCCAAAAAGACCAAGGTGTTTAACTTTGCACCTTGGTTCGCCTAGCATCCAGGAATAACTTGGTGCACTTTCTTAAACTAAGGACCATTCATATTATTTTAATCTATATTTGGGTGCACTAGCGAGGGAGTTTATTGCTATAACACTATCTGAGCATCTCTTGTTCAACTGTAAAGGAGCTAACAGGATGAAACAAAAATTTCCAGTTTTTCCTCAGAACGTACAGCGATGAAAAAATATAATTGAATATAACTAGTTAACAATCGAGAGCCGAATTTGTTTCATGCTGAAGCTGTGCCAAATTATCAACTGTTTGCGAATTCACTGTCTTGAGCTAGGTGTTCAACTATCTCGGTGAAAATGGTTATGCTTGCAAATTATTTAAGTAGCAGCATAAATTAAATTTGATTTCATCGTCGCCAAAAACGTCCTTGCTGTTTCTGTTCTTGCATTCGCCTGCAGCATTAAAGAATTAAGTAAAATAACTCTTAAACGAACTTTTAAGTTATAGCAAATAACAGAACAATTTTTCAGAATTATCCAGCAGGTAGTCCATAATACCAAAATAATTGGTCAATGGGGTGGTAAATAAAAGTAGGAACAAATAGCAGCAGGAAGAAAAAAAGATAGAAAATCGACTTTCACACAGCAAGGAATAGAAATAATTACTGAAGAAGAGGTGCCAAAAAGAAGGCAGCAGGATCCTAAACATGGGATAAATTTTTTATTTCAAAGAAAGTATTTTCAGAAACTTGATAATGCTGTCAAAAGAAAAAATAAATAAAAAAACTTGATAACGAAATCCAGCTAAAAAAAACCTGAGATCCACAAGTAATTAAAGAGGGCGTCAATAAATGTCAAAGAGCTTGCTCAAGGGCAACTTCAACTCTACGTGAAGCCTTAAGCCCAACCCAGTCATGCATCCCAATGGTTAAAGACGGGAACAGCACAACAGCTAAGCCCTATCCCCCCTCAGCTATATAACGAGGGTCAATCCATGCTACACATAGCTTTACTAGCTAAGCAGCAAAGTTCAGGTAGTCACCAACTCCTACCTTCTGCTGAACCAACAGACAGATATGACACTTTTATGTATTTTGCAGTTTCAATTAGTCACTGGTCTTCTAATAAAAGTAGTGATATCGTAGCAACATCTTAAACAAATTGATCCTCTCAGTGACTCAGTCAGAAGCACGCAGCATGCATCATATAGATAATGCAATTACATATCTTATTGGCAGAAAATTCCAACGCCGATAGAATAATACTAGTGAAAAACTCAGTTATTAATAACATGATTTGTCATCAATTATGTTCAACTGCCATATTCCACAGAGTTTTCAGAATAATATCTCAGAATTTTTCAAAGACAGGATCATAAACAACTCACATACATGATGCAATGATTAAAAAGACATTTGATTTTAATGACTTAGCTTCAAACTCGATACGAAACTAGGGTTATAATCTAAAGGGAGGTATAAATAATTGAATATCATGGAACTACAAAAGTATTAAGTAAATTTTTGTCAGAAGTATTTTGGAAACACAAACCATTAGTGTCACCTGTCTCCTTCCCCTATGATATTTTGATTTTTTTTCTTTTCTTTTCTATTCCATTTTAAGTATTGTTGAGCAATTCTCATTAATAACCTATAAGTTTGCCGATTATTAAACATCACATATATCCATGTGTTTTTATTTAGTTCTCCCTCCATATTTTATTACTTGCTCCATTTCTCCGGACATGGAGTTTTAGGAGAACTAATATAAAATATTATTTTATGATGGACATGGGGTTGGTTGAACAATAAATAAATCTGAAAAAGTAAAAGTAGGAATAAGTAAAGAGGAGAAAAAAAATATGAAAAATATTACAATATGATATGAGAGGACCACTAGTGGGGAGTAAATAATAATATATTGTTACAAATTTCAAAAAAGGAAATGGAGCAAGTAATTAAATATATCCGCAAAGGAAAGTGGAGCAAGTAATAAAATACAGGGGGAGTATTAGTTGTATATAGCATTAATAATGATTTTTTGATGATAAACAAGTTATATAATTAACTATGGTAAATTAAATATAAAAATAAAGTCTCCCCACACCATTGGCCCCAACCTTTCTCTGTCCTCAATCTAAATTCCCTTTCTATCTCCACAACCTCTTCCTCCCATAATGGCAAAAAACCCCACCACCATCACAAACAAAGAATACTTTGCTGGCAGATTGAGGTGTTACTACTTTGGTCATAATCAATCAAACCCATCCTCCACCATATTCTTTATATCAAAATTTTTATTAATCAAGCACGATCTATTCATCATATTTCTGTTTAAGAACTTAACCTTCATATTTCTAAAAATCCAAACTGATTTATCACTTCGTTACCCTCTTAAGCCTTAAACATAGATCTGTCCCAAATTCATTGTAGGTAGCTAATGTCTTTTCTTTTATATTTCCCCCTTAATACATAAATGCTCCCCCCCTCCCCCCCCCCCCCCCCCCCCCCCCCTCCCTTAAGTATTCATACCTCATAAGTAATGCACTAACACACATTATTATATTTCAGAGGTTTTACTATCAGTAGCCTGTGCGGCACAGGCAAAAAAACTAGTTCTCTGTAACGGAGCAGAGCTACAGAGGCAATGTCAAGTAGGCAATTAACCAATTAACCAGTAATAAATTGGCTATTGTAGGGTTTTTTGCATGACTAGTGTAAAATAAAGAACAAATACAACACAAAAAGAGGATCTATCGATAGTTTATTCATGTTGTAGGTTCACAAAGTATTCACAAGAAATAGTTATTTAATTACGGAAGGGGTAAAAGGATCAGTCTGTAATATCTTTTCTCTATAATTTTCAATCATGGCTTAACTAGGGTGTGAATGTCAGACTTCTGTATCAGTCCGCAATTCTTAACATAGATAGTATTTGATTGACTCCGTTTCGGTTTTTTAAGGAATAAGAAAAGAAATAACAATCTCAAATGAGACATGGATCTAATAAATAACAGACGAGAAAGACTAACACAAGATGAGTATCCCATATGGCCATATGACTCTTTTAATTTGATTGGTCCCCTCAACCTCACTTCACTTTCCCCCATCAATTCTTAACATTTGGCGACAAGACTATAACTGTCATCATATTTCTCTCTAAGTAATAGAATTTTTCCTCATCTTCATTTTGTTCTTTGAAAGAAAAAAATAACAATTCTTCTTCATTTCTTCTGGTAAACTGATGATTCAATTTTCAGTTCAAGGGTTTCAACTGTAAAGCCTAGATTTTAAAACTTGGGGTAATGTGGCTAAGAGACAGATCAATGAGATCATTTTGGGTACTTAGAAAGAGGAGTCCAACTTTTCTTATCACTGTGTCATGTCCCAGGTTTTGAAGAAAGCCTCAGGAATATACCAATATACGAACCCAGGTCATGTCATGAAATCACGTTGTCAAAGTTGAGTCCAAGCAAATGCAGTTCCTAATTGTGAAATTAAAAAATAAATATCAGCAACTAGAGTCAAACACATTTACAAGGTTCATATCCAACCTTTGGTGCTCTTTAGAGCGTTCAATAAACTCCTTCGGAATATCTTTTCCTTTATAGGATGCTAACACCTGGCGGATATCTGATGGTCCACTCCGGGCTACAACTGCAACCAAAAAAGCCAACAATTTAACAAGCTGAAAAACTGACTAGTAAGCAAAGCACACTTGAAAGGTGTTTGACATAACATAAAGCATACTCACATTCAAGAAATGGAAGAAGATCCAACAGAGTAGTATCATCCACATCATCACTTTTCCATGGCTTGATTTGGACACAATTATCTGGCTGAAGACAGTTCTCTAGGGCATGGCCACTAATATAAATAACCTTTTTAGGATCACGGTTCAGTTTGGAAAGGTCCTGCACAATAAATAGAAAATTATAATCCTCCTACAACCTTTATAATAATTTTTACGATACGGCCATGAAATTAATAAATCATGATAGCCAGTTAAGTCAGTCAAGACAAATTTCAGAGCTGATAAATGTATATGGCCTTGTGAATGGGAAGATATATTTATCTAACTGGACTTCCCCAAGAATTCCTTTTTAAGATGACATTCAACAATACATTACAAGGCCTACCTCCTCCACTATATAATTGTAGCAGGATAATTGTGGTGGAAACTCCAAAGAGATTATAAAGTCATATGTTAAACAAAAAGCATTTCACATATTCACCACATAATTACACTTCTTAAAGTTCCACCACAAATGTACTTCTCATCAAAGCACTAGGTTAAGAAAGTAAAGTTAAGGAAGCCTAAAAGAATCAGATTAACAAAAAATAATAAACAACGAAGCAGCTGGTTTATTTTATGGTTTAGAATAAGAGATTAGGAAGGAGAATGTTTTAGTTCATTTTATATTTTTTATTTAAAAAAAGGGGTTAAAAGAATACGGACATGCTGTGTTTCAATGTTCTCCTATAAACCACTCACCAGATTGGAAAATTTTTAAAATTAGTTTGGAAATGGGAAAGCCATATTGACTTAATTAAAGCACACAAAAACATTACAAGAACGACCTATGATTCTTGTCAAAAAAATAAAATAAAAATGAATGACCTATGATGTACTGTAAATCTGAAATTTGATCAATTGAGTTAGCTCAAAGATATTACAATAATTCAAGTCAAGGAATCAATCGGATGGTAATTATGATGCAGAAGTTTGGAAAAGGTCAATGAAAGATGGAGAGGTAGAGGAGCAAAACTCGACAAGACGAAAAATGCAAGGGAAAAAAAAGGCAAAGAAAGAAAGAAAGGGAGAAAGAAAAGGGGCGGGGGGGGGACTAAGTGACACAACTTAATCTACTTCAACTTCATTGATGGGACTTGCCGAACATTTACAGGGAGAAGATTTCCAAAATATTGTGGAACATGGAGGCCTGGATACACCAAATTGCCACTCATCTACGGATCTATAACCCCCTCCCCCCCCCCCCCTCTCACGGCCTCACCAAAACAAAAAGTTAAATAAGTCTAGATAAAGTTATCAAAATCGAAATTATACTTTGAATCGAAAGGGGCTTTCATAATCGAATTGTAAGATTCTACGGACATGCATTATCAAGACGTCATATTCAAATTTTATTTACTACCTCCGTTACATATTAGTTGCAACTTTGGGTATTATTTGTGAGAGATAAATATTCCAAAGTTGCAACTAATATGTAACGGAGGTAGTAACATATTTAAATTATAGGTTAAAAGCCTAATTATTAATAGAAAATGGTTAACCCACTAAACAACCAATAATTAACAATTTACATTCATAAATAACTTTGTTGTTTTAAACTTGTAAGGTTTTCGCTAGTTAAGATACATAGTAGAATCGTAACTCGAATCGCATGGACATTCATGAATCTTGCAATCGTAAGATTCTAAGATTTAAATCAAAATGTTAATAACTACGGGTCTTGCTTACAAGCAGGGAGGCGCAGAGTGAGAGTGAGTGTGAGAGTGAGTGTGTGTGTGTGAGAGAGAGAGAGGGGGAGGGCAACATACAACTTATAAAATACGAAACTAAAAAACTCCCCTTGAACATGGCAGCGAGTCAAATCTTAGGTTTTTTTTATTTTTTATTTTTATTAACGATCATTCCAGATATTATTCCATGTAAAAATGTGATGCTCTAAGCCCTAATCTTACTAGCATAAACCTTTTTCTTTTACTTCGGAAAATTTGATTTAAATAATCCGACCTTTGCGCGATCTTATTTTATTAATCCTACCTTTTAATAATTCCACAATAATCCAACCTTTTGGGGATGTCTATTTCATTAGGCTAAGGTGACCTACTACTTGTTCCTTACGTAATTTAATTTCTTTTCATTTTTAATTTTTTTAACCAAAAAATGAGGAATTTTTTTTAAAAAAAAAAAAAAATCAAACCCAACCACTAACCAAGCCACCCCCCCTCCATGGCCCATCTTATACTTTCCCGACCACCCCCACCCTCCTGCCGCCCCTTCCCCTCCCTTTCCCCAAATTTCCGACCACCCCCGGTCCGCCTCTGTCCTCTCCACCCCAAGCCCTCCCCTTCCCCCATGAACCAAGCCACCCCCAAAACCCCTTTGCAACCCCGATCCCAGCCACCTGAAACCGACAAACCCAACCCCGTTCCCCAATTCGTGGTAGCTTTAGAGGGGGTGCGGCGGTGGAAAGATGACGGAGAGAGAAAGAGGAAGGGGTGGGGTGCGGAGGTTGACCGGAAAGGGAAGTGGGGGCGGGAAGGGACGGTTGTCGGAGAAGAATAGTGCGCCAGTATGGAGGGGAAAGGGAAGAAGAAGAAGAAAAGGGAAAAATGTTTTTTTTTTTTTTTAAATAATAAAAAAAAAATAGATTAAAGTTTTTTTTTAAAATAAATTGAAAAATAATTCTTGGCCAAATGAAAACGCAACACGTGGCAGACGACTTGATGTTGTAGGTTAAGTGACCTACTTGGCCTAATAAAATAGAACACCGCCCAAAACTTGGACTATTGTGGAATAATCAGAAGGTGGGATTAATAAAATAAGATCGCACAAAGGTCGGATTATTCAAATCAAATTTTCCTTTTACTTTTATTTCCTGTTCTTTTTCTCTGGTAGTCTAATCCCATCATTTATGCCTAGAAAACTTGTCGTAGTTAAATATTATTCAGAAATTTTGGTTAAGGTAAAATGAGAGTCGTTTCACAATTTGAGGTATAGATATCATGACGGGGTTCTAAAGTAGCATCCCCAGAACCATATCATCTTCAGCCTAATATCAAAAACAATAGGTTCCATGTTCAGCATCATTCTGATCTAACCATGTCTTCCAAAAATAAGCGAACGATAGCAAACCCATAGGACCATTGCTACAATACCTAGATTCATGATTAAGGAGACAAAATGAAAGCCAAACATCTAACAAAAAAATCCAACACAGAACAAAACACTGTCAACAATAACAGAGAGGGGGGATGGGAAGGGAGGAGTAGAGAAGGAAGACAAGTGTTATTTTCAATTCGGAAATAGAAATGTATAAAAGACAACTGACATTAAGCAAGTGATGAAAGCAGAATTATACTTGTAGAACAACAAACATGTGAGAATAAACAAATAAAGATAGATGACAAGGTAGGTAGCCAAAACAAAATGAGGCATACCAATTATACTTTATGTTAAAAAGAGGAAACCAGAAACCCTCACATTAAGATGACGTCAAGGTGATGCAAGCACAAGGTATACAATACAATACTACTAAGTTACACTGTTCATGGTTGAATAGAAATTTGTTCAACCAAACCCTTTTCAAACATAAAAAAATAATTAAATTTAAAGATAGCCCTAGTTGATTCAAATTGACAAAAAGTTCAACCTTGTATAGAAAGGAGCAAAAGTAGGTAGATTTCTCTTCTTGAAAATGACATGGATATCAACTTTTAAATTTGATGTAAACCAGAAAGGCAGAAACAAGATGGTCTATTGAATTTTATTTTACTTTTCCTTCAGCAATTGATATATTCAAAGGATGAGAGTGCATGATTTAAAGAACAAGTGCTAATAGATAGAACCCTACCCTATAATGTTTCCCATCCTTATATCTTGTCGCAGCCCTAGATAACCGATGAGCTATGCAGTGCTTCTCGTCTAATCTGTCAAGAACGGGGTCCACATACTGCACATGCCAGATACAAACCAATCTCAAAAACAATTCTCTAATAAAATCAGGGAAGTAGCAGCGAAACAACAGAGTAAAAAAAAAAAATCACCATTGACAAGTTGTCAGAATACACAACAATTTCAAAATATTGCGCTAGGTGCTCAAGAAAGGCATCAACACCTGGCCTCTTAAAAGTTCTCCAGCCCCTTTCACGCTGCAAAGAATACAAAGAAAAGAGAAAAAGTTGCTTAGTTCAGACGCAATTTTCATTTCGTTCCACCAAAAGCTAAGAATGGAGCAATGAGATTTTTCCATCTATAATTACAAAAAAGCGCTCATTTATAAATTTTTTTCAATAGAATATATAAGCTCAACTAATATATAACATCTATACACATAATATAATTTAATTGGAATACAACTACCGAGAATAAAATTTCAAGTGGCCAAAAGTTAAAGAATAAATCTTACTTACATAGACAGGTAAATTGAAACATTGCACCAACAGCATACTCTTCTTTATAGTTTCCTTTATTAGCCCCGAGGAGCAACGGATGGAGAAAAAGCAGGTTAGAAAATATTACTTCCTCTATCCCCTTTTATTTGACAATTTTTACTTGTGAAACTATTCACAAAGTCTACTTTGACTACCTTCGGTGATTAATAGTTATGTGGGATCTTGTTGGAATCGTCTCAATATATACTTTTATTTTATCAACTTTCTATAATTTATAATTATTGATAATTAGAGATACTAATCGTTGAATTTGTGCATTGGAAAAAGTGATAAAAGAAGTGTGACTAAAACAAAACAAAGGAAGTACTTCCTCCGTTTTCATTTAGTTACACCAGTTTGACTTTTGCACTATTCACACGCTTTGATGCGGGTACATGGAACTTAGTGGAGGAGGTCGAAGAAGCACCACATGTTGCAACCCAAAGCCGTGCTAAGCTCCTTGGTGATCATCTCTCTGGATTGACAATCATCATGGTTGAATGATCCTTTTATGTAGTTTAGAAAAAAGCCCCATGGGTTCTAAGTGTTGGTCAAGAAAGAGAGCTTAATTCACACTCTGCTTTGACTCTCTATAATGATTAATCCTTGAGAAAAAAAATACAATTATGTCGGATTTTGTTAAATTTGTCTCAATTTACAAGTACAAAATATCAATTTTTTTTTTTTTGACCATATTTATAACAAGAAGTACAAGGGATTGACATTACGTAGTGGCAAATCTGAAATGAAAAATGTTGCAACTAATAAAAAACAAAGGAAGTTTACTAGGGTCGCCAGAATAGATTGCCTGCACTAGCCAATAGAATTCAACTCAATTTCAGGTGTGCATCAATTTTAGGTCTTACCTTCCAATCAGAATAAACTAAAGTCTCGTTCAGATCCACAACAAGTGTAAATACATGTTGCATTCCAGGTGGCAAATCAGGAAGTAGCTTATCAGACAACGGTTCAGTGAAACCCTGTCATAGAGTAACATAAAAAAAATTCAAAAAGTGTGATCAAAACAGAGTTCAAATTAAGAATGATAGGAATTATATTTGGATTTCATAGTAGCTTACTCGAACTTGATCCTCAATAGATCTCCTCCAATCTAAGTAAAGTTCAATTGCTTTGGCAGGCACTAAAATACCAAACAAGATAGAAGCTTATAATTATTATAATAATAATAAAAGTCTGATACAGATCAGAAAAATTGCAAAATTGACACACATTACCTTTAATATATTTCAAAGGAAAATTCTCTCTCTCTCACTGGTCACCATATCTATAATATGCTAGAAAGTCCAATATGTGGCATCTCCTGTCCTCAACTTATGAAACACACAAGGTAATTGTGGAAACAAAAATACTTTTGAGGGTATGGGCAAGATTATAGTGTGGGTCCTGTGGGATATAAGAATCTCAAGTATACTATTTTTTTATACACACACAACTACCTCAAAATCAAAAGATCACTGGTCACCATATCTACAGTACACTAGAAAGTCCATTATGTGGCATCTCCTGTCCTCAAGTTATGAAACACACAAGTTAATTGTGGAAATAAAAATACTTTTGAGGGTATGGGCAAGATTATAGTGTGGGTCCTGTGGGATAATAAGAATCTCAAGTATATTACTTTTTTATTATGACAACACTATAATATTACCAGTACTATATGATTTCTATTTTAAATTACAATGTAGTATTCCTGTCTCATTCTTGTGTACTTGATCATTTCTATGAAAAAATTAGGGTCTGCCAAAGACAACTTTTATCCGGTACTTTTTCAAAGGTCAAGCTCCATACATTATGAGATTTGTGACTTCCACCCTATTATCTGGTGGCATTAGAGTAGAGCTTTTCAAAAAACAGATCCATTGATATGATCACTGATTTTACCTCTTGACTCACAAGAAATAGCAATAAAAATAGTCACAATTGAACCAAAATAGCATAATTTATGGTTCACATCGGCCACATGAAACTGATATTAGCTAGCATAGTAATGATGCATAACAAGGCTTCTTATTCCAACTTTATTATTATCCTACATCAACTAAGTGCTTGTTTGGTTGCACCATATTTCCATGGGAACTCAAAATACCTAGGATATACATCTTTGCAATGTTGTTTGATTGACCAAAAAGTACATAGTGGAGGAATTTGAATTTCAATAGGAGTTTGGAATTCCCACATAATGTAGCAATTTACTCACACAATCCTCCCTATGTCATTCAAAATTCCTAGCAAATGTAATTTCCCTAGTCTAAACCAAACACATTACAGCTAATTCCTAGGAAATAGATAAGGGAAATTAATTCCCATGACTTGTACATTACCATGGGAAATTAATTCCCATTGCAACAAAACAAACACTAAGTGTGGCATAGCCCATGGGTAAGACATGGGTACAACAGAGGATTGGCAAGGTAGGTAAAGGATCCCAGTATCATAGAAATTGGTTTCAATAGCTTTAGAGGATAATTTATTTGACATTGCTTTAAGCCCTTAATCTAGTATAAATTATCACACTCATTTGATAATATGTTATATCAAAAAAAGAAAAAGATCATTACTTTTTCCCTATAAAAAAGAATAATCCAATTAAAAATTGGAAAAAAGAGAGAAAGAAATATACCAACCACAGCAGTGTAATGCCCCAAAGCTTGAAATTTCTACAGAAGAACACATATTGAAGTTTCATCAGACCAGCGTTTGACATCATTAATGATCATGTAACAAGTGTTGTTAACAGTGACTAGAAAAGATAGGATACAGAGAAAAGATCTTAAATTTTTAACCCCATAAGGATAAAAGTAACAAAACAAAGACCAATATCCTGTATCCCAACTCTCCTACCTCAGCATCATTGCCTCAGTTAACCAGATATATTATCTTCCCACAAACAACCATGTTCTATGTTGGACATAACTGAAGTAATACCATGAAACTATAAAGAATCTAGAAAGCAACAGTAAGCCAGTACTCACGTTGATAAAAGATGCGTCATCATCTTCAATGTGATGTTTTGCAGAAGCTCGGAATGCTTTTGTTTTCTCATCTACTTCTTCAAATGTGTATGCTGCAAACAAAACTACCATAAATTCTGTATATTTTACAGGACACTTATCTATCACACTAAAGTTTACTTTTTATGAAAATTTAATGGATATAAAATCCATACTTTTAACAGTATAAGTTTGATAGCACTTACATCCCATATGAGCTTGCTAAATGCATTTAGCCCATCACAATACACAATAAATAAACAATATTTTAAAAAATAAAAATAAAAATAAAAAAGGTGTTCTAACTGATTTTCTTGTTTACACCTTAGATTTTCACAATCTCGTTACTCAATATTGCAATCTATGTGGAATTTGGCAGTGTCACGAAGATAGATGAAATCAAACTAAGTATCATTGATTCATCGGCCATATGAGAGCTAGAATTTAAAATAACATATTCCGCATTCTAGCTCTATCGAACTATCATTTCCTTGCAGCAAAAAGTTGTTTATACATCGACGTTCAATAAAAAAAAATACATTGTCGAAATTCATAACTCTGCCAATTCAACAAACAAACAAGACCTCAAACTACTCCAACAATGCGTAAACTAAACCAAACAGCTAACTATTTTATCCAATGGGGCAAACCCCCTATTCCACGGCAAAACCGGGAGAGGGAGGGAGGGAGGAAGTGAGGAATACAGGCTATACAGCACCAGACCAACCACCCAAAATCGCCGGACTTCCTTACTTTTTTCTGGTAATGCAGCCTTAATAAGTAGCAGCTGTGCATTTACCAAGCAATTCAATTTGCAAAACCACAACATTAACATAAATCAACTAAAAGTGAACGAAAGATCAAATCAAATAATACAATAATTACTCGCAATTAAAATTATTTGACTTATCTTATATACCTCTAAGTAAAAAATACAAAAACACATTAAAGAATCTAACAAGTATAATTTGTGAATAGTGTCAAAGTCTATAAGCGTCAACTAATTTGAAAAGCGAAAGTATAAAATAACAAATGTATAATCGGAAAAGAGAAATTGACGAAAGCGAACCGTAAGTGGCATAGCCAGCAGAAGCAGCAGCACCAGTAATGGCGGCAGTAAGGCCGAATTTGAGGGCGGTGAAAAAAACGTTGGAATTCTTCGGCGGAGAAGATGGAGGAACTTCGTTAGGTTGAGAAGAACCAGACGATAAAGGCGGTTCTTTGGGAAGATTTGTGCAGAGGAATCTTTGGGAGATAATGGTGTTAAGGTTTTTGGTATTGGTGTTAATGGCGGATGATTTTGAGAGTCGAGATCGAAGTATAGAGAACGACATTATTGTAAGTGGAGTTTGGGAAATTTTGGGGTCAATTTCAGAGGGGTTTTACACTAGGGCTTTTTCGCCGAGGGGAGAATAATAACGTAACAATGTTGGAAAAAAATTACTTGCATTAAACAAAAATAAATAGGAAAATTTGTCAAAAAAAAAAAAACATTTAAATGTTATATAATATATGTATTTAGTGGATGCCCATTCCCTTATGATAATTCTAGGATATTCTAGATATATTATGTTTATTATTTTATAAGGAAACCTTAATTGTATTACATGTATATATATATATGTACTCCTACATCATTGAGTAATAATAATATCGATCTATTCTCTCCCCTACTTTTCCTCTTTCTCTTTAATTTCATAATACGTTATCAGCACCAAAGCTCTAAGCAATCGATTAAGATTAAAATTATATCATAATCGAAAACGGTTGCTATTGAGATATTGGTATACTATTAGCAAGGAACATCCTACAAATTGATGGATTATGAATCAACCTTGCAGTTAAAAACTACTCCCTCTATCCCTATTTATTTGCTCCATTGCCAAAATTTGAGTAAAACTTTGAAAACTTTGACCATAAATTCTCGTTATTCTACAATAGGTAATATAGTCGTGTGGAATCTTGTTTGGTTCGTCTCATTGTATATTTAATTAATATTAACTTTTTATAATTTTCTCGCGTGTAAAAATGGAGATATAAACGATTTAACACGTGTCTTGGAAACTATGAAAAGTCAAATAGGGCAAAAATAAAGGGACAGAGGGAGTATAATACAACACAATATTCCTAGCGTGATATTTAGAATTTGATAGGTGACATCGTGCGATGATGATCCATGAAGCCATCGTGAGCCGATTATCAGGGAAGTTTCCTCACAATTTCATTTATTTTAATTTATTAAGCTTTGATTTTACAAATTATATTTGTTATGTGCCTCTTTTATACATGTTATATTATTATGATGTACTGTTTTGTTATGTTGGGGTTGAATTAATGTTAATTATAATTAAAAGTTAGTGTAACTCACCTTGGTGAGTATGTTCGGCAAAATACTTTTATGTAGCCTATATGTGTGTGGCTAGTATATAATTGACTTGTTAATTTACAGTTTCTTTACTTCTTCTAGTACCATAGATTAAATTTGGAAGAATTGTGAAAACCACAATTTGTCCAATAAGAGAAGAGACGATGCGTGTAGATTGTTCAACTCATTGACGAAAACATCTTCTATTCTGATGATTATCTAATTTGCTACAATTGATGCCAATTATCCTAAAAAGCATTTCTTATAGTGCTTGCCCCGTGTATTTGAAAATTGGAGTCAGCAATATGAACGCATCTAATTGCCATGACCTTAATCGAAATTACGGGCCCCAAATTAGAGAAAGTCCACTCGAAATTGTTATTTGTGTTGTTAAAGTATACTTCAAAAGTAAGGTACGCATTTGCTATCATATTCGTATTATTGATTTGTGATTGTTATGGTAATTAAATATAGTTAGCAGTAAGAATTAATTGGCTAATGATTGTCATTATTTTTTATTTTCAATATTGTACCGATATTTATATTCTATAGAGTATCAGTAAATTATTTAACAATTTGTAATTGTTATGTTAAATATTGTGGCATGTCGGCACTATTCCAATTAATCAGTTAAGGTATCTTGAATTTTGTACGATTTTAGTGTGTCATGCATACAAAGAAGTACGTTACGAAGTACTAGAACTGCATCTAGTTGGATTAGTCATCTCCTTGGTTGTGGTGGACTTTAAGAATAACCTAGTTTTCTTGGATAAATCAATTTGGTTACTTCTTGGTTTTATGTAAAGTATAGTAAATGAATTTTGCCATTATAATTTTTCTAATTTATGATTTTATTTGCTGATTTTGGGGTTATCAAACTTAATTAGCTTTATCACATGATTTTGTTATGTTTATGTGATATGTTTACTATTAATAATCTAAGATTATCTATTACTCATCATCATGATAATTTATTATAAATATATTTATCTAAACTAGACCCTAAGTCTTTGTTTATAATATTTTTCTCATGGTATGTTTATATCTTATACTACGTATTGTAGACAACATGTGTTTTATATTGGTTTAATGCTAAGGAAAGTCAATTTAGTTTTGATTTATTATGGAGTATTGTTACGATATAATTTCCTAAATTATATCCCAAAATTAGAGGATATACTTCACCATTTAGGAGATGTTGATAAAATTTGTTTACGCAATTCTGGGAGATAATTAGGTGAAATTTATGTAAACTAGGAGTAGATTGATTATGCACACGTGATCCTTGGCTTGAATCAAGGACACGGTTACGCTTTATTTTGTTATCACTTGATAATATATAGACAAAGAAGTGGAATAAAAAGGCAGAAAAAAAAATTGAGGAAAATTTCTTAACAAGTATACATATTTAATTATATGCCTAAGCTAACTGCTCAAGAAGTCTTGTTTTGATCAAATTATGTGATTATGATGAGTATGGAAAACATCGTGGAATATTTTTATGGTAATGCATTGAACTCTTTAACGATGATTGTAATATTATTTGTACTTTTATGAGTGATATTACTTACACTTGAATGACGCTATAATTTCATTGACCTCATGAATAATAGGTTTAAAAATATTTACGTCATAATCAAGAACTAATATTTATGAGTATGATTTGGTTTTTTTGATGATATGTAGCATTATATTGTTTCTAATTACCCTTATAAGTGAGATTGCTAATATTTGCATGATGTCATAACTTTAAGTGAGTATTGAAGATACATAAATTACTAGATTTACTCACTCTATAAGTGAATGAGAGTTCATGTGATTGAAGGAAAGCATGTTTGCATGATGTTTTCGTGATTACAATTCATTGAAAAGCTCAATTAGAATTGCAAACATGATTACATATCAACTATTGGACCAAGAAATAATGTTTATGAGTTTATAAAATGCAACATAACATTGAGAAAAACTTTACATGATCAACGTTTTATTATGCCCATAAATATAAGAGGTTTCGGTTTTTTTTTAAGATGAATGTAATTGGGCAAGAGGAACATGATTAAATGTTCTATAAGTATAATTTTATTTAAGCATGTTTTTGCTAAAAGGAACACGTTACTTGATACATGATATTGCCAATAGAATTTATGGCTTAAAAGGGGTAGGGATTTAAAGGTTGTTGGATTGATTCCATACCCCCATATGCAAGGATTAGGGGGAGATTGTAAGTAATCCTTGCACATAAATAATTAAATATATTGATGGTCAGTTTGATACATACATTAACTTAAATATCAACGATTTATCTAATAGAAGTGGCCACATGTTAATTATTTATTTTGAAATGATACCATCCTGAAGATGGATATAAATAAATGTCATTGATTATATACTAATTGTAAATGCTCCAATTAAAATTGATGTCTAGAAGAACAACATCAATTGCTGATGAACCTATAACATACCTAAAGCGTGATAGATCAATATGTTCCAAAGATAATTAAGTATCTTTGAAAGGGAAAGGAGCCATTATTGACAATGAAAAATTTTAGGAAGTGATAAATTCCATTACATTTCTTGAAGAAATCACTTTTAGTAAAATTCATATGTTCCATGATTATATGAAAGACTCCAGAAGAGTATGAAATGTCCAACAAGATTAACATGTATCAAGTTATAGTCAAAACTCTAGTAGAGTATGAGTAATTATTGGATAAAATATTAGTTGATTGTCTTGTCAATTGTATAAAGAAACACATGTTGATGTTCTAATATCACATCATACTCATGGCCATGCATAAAGTAAGTTTAATAAAGTGATCACTAGTGTTGGAAAACCGACTAGAGTTCAATTTCAGAGATGTGATTGGATGTGATAATTAAATTAGGCCATTCAGGTTCAATAAATACCCGTTATGGAAACCTGAAGTTTCATTTGATAATGTATTGACACTCTCTCAATGTTAGATATATGAAATGAATTGAATGGCAAGATATAACATTGAGATTGAGCTATAATAATATTTGTTGATGAAAATTTCAAGAGTTAATAGGTTTTGATTTTCATATATACGAAAGAGCAATAGGTGATTAGAAGTTCACCAGAATAACTTATATATTATTGTCAAGTATTAGGTGACCAGAAGCTCACCAAATACACTATTTAAGTCTTCAAAGATCCGAAAGATCACCACCTAGTAGAATTACAAGCAAGTGATTTACGCTTGTATACCAATTCTTTTGATTGGGGCTATTATATGTCAGCACATAAAAAATAGGAGAGGAAAGAAAAACGTACAACTGCACAACACATGTCTGCCCATTGACATTGATCTCCAGAAGAGAAAATATTATGGAAAATGTAATAAAAAATACATATGATATGTAAAGTCAATGAATAAATGATTCTTCATTGAAATTGTTCTCCAAAAGAGATAAATCTTGTTTAATACAAATTTTTGGAGAGATAAATTTTGATTGTGATCCTCCAAATGAAATGAATTTTAATGAAAATTTATATACTAAGTTGGTATAGAATTAGACGCCCCTATAAAAAAGAGATATTTTACCAGCTTAGGGAGAGATGAATTAACAAAAGTTGGAAAGATAAAAATAAATAAATAAATTGATGATCCCTATAATGGTAGTTTGAAAAGTTACATGCCAACTTTTGTCTATTATCAAGATATGTTGCACATTTATGATTTGATTTGTATTCGGTTATGACTCATGTTGCATAGCGTTGAAGATACATTTTGGTCATATTATGTGTATACATTGAGATAAAATCTTGCAAATTATACTTGAATCACTACACCTGAAGTGTGGGTTGTATGATCGGTTCCAAAATAAAGATATGATATGTGGCAAGATAGTGTAGTTAACACTTTTAATATTGTAATAGTATATAAATACCATAGTGTATGAAATACCCCAAAAGTGGTATAGATATCTGAATTATTACAATAGATGGCCTATGACAAGAAAAGTTATGATGGTACCAATGAAAAATGTATTCAGATATCATTGTCAAAGTAGCATGCAAATTAAAATTGTACCTTGAGGAATTATATGTGATACCGGTATATGATGGAACTGATAAATAATGCATATGCATGATATAATGGACTAGTGAATAAGGGATATGAAATATATGTCCATTTTTGATGTCGACATGAAACTAAAATAATATATCAAAGTTTTATCATGGACTAGTTAGAAAATGGATTTATGAAACCCACACTGTAAAGTGTTTGCATTTTTGAGTCTTTTATATGAATTACTCATTGTATGTATAGGATGTAGTTTGATGCATTACTCATTATATTTTGTTTAATGTTTTATCATGAATTCTACATCTCATATTGCATGCATTAGTTCTATACAACAATTGTGTTATATGTGAGTGTTTATGGTATAACAAGTTTATAATTATGATGAAGGCTTACAAGAAGTAATTTATACTTCGATGGGCTTATAAATGTGATGAAAGTTTATATGATGACGATCCAATAGCATGTTATGAATCATGCATGAAAAGTTCCCGCAGAACTTATATACAACGTATTCAAATATCTAGCCCTTCAAATTCTACATTCTGAAAAATGACAATGTTGATATTGTTATCAAGCTCATGGAGAGTATTGGTGACTATGTTATTGAAATATCAACCTGAAGTTTAACCAAGTGAGAGTTAAACGATTTTTATATTCATTGGAAAACTCCAGTATAAAATGCAAAATGTCTAAAGAATAATAGTAATGAGCTGTATTGCAGTAAGGATAATCTTCTTATTGTCCAGAAGAACCATGAACAAAGTATATAATAATACTTATGTTATATTAATACTAATTCATATAAGCTTAGATAATGATATCAAGATATCACGGGTTGCCATAAATTATTATCAATATTTGAATATCAATAGCTACTTTTACGACCTCCAGAAGTAGGCATAATTTTGATTGTAAGGCAACTTGAACCAAAAATGTCATATAAGATAGTGGTAAACGCAACATAGGTATTGTTCTCACAAGTATGGATAAATGAAGATGCTTTACAGTGAAGATTCAAGTTTGATTGGGGAGGATCAACTATCAAGGAATGTTATTCAGCTACAAGTGTGAAGTTACTAAGCCATTGGATTCATTACATTGGAAGATCTCAAGTTATGCATTTATCAGGGGGAGAAAATACACGCTGCACTCTTTTTCCCTTAACCATGGTTTTGTCCCACATTGGGTTTTCCTGGTAAGGTTTTTAACGAGGTAGCATGTCAAGGCGTATTACGATAGTGTTGTACTCTTTTTCCTTCACTAGGTTTTTATCCCTTCGGGTTTTCCCTAGTAAGGTTTTAACGAGACACACTATTCGATAATGGTCATCCAAGGGGGAGTGTTATATAATATATGTATTTAGTGGATGTCCATTCCCTTATGATATTTTTAGGATATTCTAGATATACTATGTTTATTATATTATAAGGAAACCCTAATTGTATTACATGTGTGTGTGTATATATATATATATATATATATATATATATATATATGTACTCCTACATCATTGAGTAATAAGAATATCGATCCATTCTCTCCCCTACTTTTCCTCTTTCTTTAATTTCATAATATTAAAGGCATTATTTTGCGAAAAAAACCTTTAAAAACGTTTTTGTTTGAAAAAAATCACCACGTTCATTTTTTTTTTGCGAGAGGAACCTATTTCTTTAATTACCCATTGATTAACTTAATTACACTCTAATTTCCTCTCATTTATTCTAATTAACCTCTAACTTACCAAAATACTAAATAATTAGATTTAATTTATATATATACATAAAAAAAACCACCACCAACCAACCACCACTTCTCCTTCTTCCTCCCTTTTCCCCTCCCATGAGGCAGCAACCCCATCCCCCACCGGACCTACCATCCAGATCCTCCCACCTCCGGCAACCTACCTCCACCGCCGGTTGACCCTCCCTTTCTCCCTTATCCCCGTTGGTGACCACCACCTCTCTTCGAATTTTTGGCTCTTACTTACTCAAACATGCTCAAATCAAGTCCAAATTAATTACAATTTTCTTCTAAATCATCCTAGCATCACATACATACATAATCAAAACCAAAACAAGTATCAATTGCAAGCAAGATGCACAAAATTAAAAACCTCCAAATTGATTTTCTAGGATTTTTCAAAATCAAGGAGGTGGTTGTCACTAATGGTGATAAGGGAGAAAGGGAGGGTCGGTCGGCGGTGGAGGTAAGTCGCAAGAGGTGGGGCATCTGGGCTGTGGGTATGTGGAGGAAGGGGTTGATGCCAGGGGAAGGGGAAAGGGAGGAGGAAGGGAGGGGGTGGTGGTTTTTTTTTCTTATATAAATCAAATCTAATTATTTATTAATTTGGTGGGTTAGAGGTTAATTAGAAGAAATAGGAGGAAATTAGAGTGTAATTAAGTTAATTAAGAAAATAGGTTTTCGCTCGCAAAAAAATGAACATGCTGTTTTTTATTAACCAAAAAGCTTTTAAAAGGTTTATTTTTGCAAAATGGTGCTTTTAAAAGGTTTTTTCTAACAAATTTTCCAAATAAAGAATACGATTATTGGTCCATCTTTCAAAATTAAAACGACTTTTAATTATCGCAAAATATTACTCCGTCTTACGATACAAAGGGAAAGGGTATGGGTACACTTGGTGTACATCGGCTTTGAACCGGCCTAGGTAGTTCCCATCGTACCATCCTTATCTGCTTATCGGGAGCAGACAGCGTGGAATATTGTACATGAAAGGAATGGTGTCCTTCCAACAAGTGTATTATTCCGATAGAGGGTTCGGAATTATCGGAAAGCTAATTCTTTAGTAAGGTCAAGTGATCGGAATGTCTAGGTGGAGGCCGCTTCCGATCAGTAATATTAATGTACAATTAATATTACAGCTTAATCTTGACTGAACCCTTCGGGTCACACCCAATCGAGTAACCGATCCGAAGTGACGAATCAATCCGAAGGATTAGATGAGTCGTTAGAGTATTACGAACAAAGACGTCGGATATCGAGCTTAGAGCGTCGAAACCGAGCGTCACAAGTTGAGTCGAATTTAGAATTCGACGAGAAGCGAAATCAATCGAGTTACAAGTACAAGCCTAGCCGTAGCCTCGCATTGGCCTAACCATGCGAGTGCTAGGCTAGGCAAGACCCATCGCAAGCCAAGCATGCTAGGCGTGCTGGGCCCTTGCGTGTGTGCTAGCAGGCCATGCGCCCAAGCATCGCAAGGCTAGGCCTTGCTAGCATGCTAGGCGCTGGCGCTAGGCAAGGCCTAGCAATGCTTGTCGCACCATCGCAGCAACGCACCATCATAGCAACATGCTAGGCGTGGAGGGCTATGCATGATGCTGGGCAGTGGCACGCAGCAACCCTAGGCATCGTTGTGCAGCATGCGTGCTAGGCATCGCATGGCAGCAGCTCCATGCCTCGCACATCGCAAGCACCATGCATTAGCCAGCAGCTAGCTGGGTTGTGCGTGTGGTGCGTGTGCCTTGCATAGCAGCAGCGCCCAGCATGCGTGGCTCGCTAGCAGCACGCATGCTAGTTGTGCGTGAGGTGCTTGTTGGCTGGCAGCGCTGTGTGCGAGTGTGTGCTGGCTGGTTGCCCAGCCTTGGTGCTAGGCTCTAGCTGGCAGCCTTGGCAGCCAAGGCAGGATGCCAGCCAGCCATGTGCAAGGGAGTGGCGGTTTGTGCAAGTGGGGACCAAGGTGAGTGGGAATTGCCTTGGGCACCAAGGCCATGGTCCCCTCCTCTTGGAATGGTCCTCACCTACCCACTCCTCTCCATGTGCCACTTGTAACTCATTGATTCCTTTGCATTTCTAATTTTGTTTTGATTAAAAAAAAATGGTGGAAAAATGCAATTCTCCCACATGGATGGGAGAAGGGAGATTCAAGTCTCCTTTCCCTATAAATACCCAAGTTTGGGTTTTGGGAAAAACCACTTGAGTTGAACTCAATGAGGCATCTCCCTTAAGGTGAGAAAACCTTTAAGTACCTAATACTCTAGTCTTTCTTAGTCTAGCCCCGACTAACCTTCGGGGTAAGGGCCGTTCGGGTCGGGTCTCGAGGGTGGACTCCGTTGGAGGCCGACGCACTTGCGAGGCTAGAGCTTTCGAAGTAAGAGCTCGATTTGCGAGCGAAGCACGCATCGACGGTATAATTTCTTTCTCTCTTCTTTTAATTATTACTTAATTATGTTTATGCTTGTTTTAATTGCTTTAGTTATCGGGGCGGGTCTTGGGGGGTTTCCTTTCCGCGTAGTGTGGGTCACTACGAAACCCAACAATACACCACTAATAATATTATGACAACTAAGCAAGTCCCATAAATAAAATAAAAGAGGGAAAGTGAAATTTTAGGGGTGGGGGGGGGGGAACTAGGAGGAAAATTTTCACCATCGATCTTCCTGCCCAAATGAACCTAGCGGCAATATTTTCATGTGGCGCCTGATTAGGGGATTTTTTTTCCCGCCACGTGGACCAGTGGAACTCTGCCATGTGTCAATCCACGTGGACCAACCAGAGTTCGCCACGTGTCACCTCGTGAGAGGTCCAAGGTGTACCAATCAGGTCACGACACGTGGCAGACATATTGCCAATTAGGAAAGTGGCATGTGACGGCCCAAGTTCCTAGTTAAAGCCTAGTCAATCCTAGGTTTCTAGAACTTAGTATTGGGTACGCATTACGAGACCCTATAAAAGGGAGATGTTCCCCCTTAAGAACAGGATTGAGAAATTATTAAACACACTTGTACATTAATTGTTGAACATTAACTCCAGCTTTAATTGCACTTCTTGAGAGCTAAGGCTCGGATTTTGAGGTTATCTGAGATAGCCGGATGATCATTTATCTCCCAAGAGGAGCCTGATCCCCTTTACTTTATGCTCTTTTTACATCCAAACACGTTCTAACTTGGCCGTCGGAGGTGGAACTCCCACCCACAG
The DNA here is from genome assembly GCF_001683475.1 of Chenopodium quinoa. Taxonomy (NCBI): domain Eukaryota; kingdom Viridiplantae; phylum Streptophyta; class Magnoliopsida; order Caryophyllales; family Amaranthaceae; genus Chenopodium; species Chenopodium quinoa. The sequence goes on along the minus strand of NW_018744118.1, from coordinate 142,804 downwards.
GAGTCTCCGTTGTTTTGCAGGTACAGGCGTCTAGAGACCGGTCTTGGTGTTGTAACTCTCCCGCAGGACACATAAAGAACCTCGAAACATATGGCGCCGTCTGTGGGGAGAGTTCTTCTAAGATGGCTTCACAAGAACCTGTACCACCTCTTAATGAGAAACGGCCTGTGGCTGACGTCTAGGTCTATGCTGACCAAGATATAGATGATGACTATGAAGTCGATACACACACGGCCCCTAGTGGGTCCCTAAGAATTAGACGCATCTGTCCCATCGAAAGGAGGGAACGAGATGACGAACAGGCGGGCCCTAGTGAACTAGTCGGCCAGTTGGTTGGTCAGCTCCAGGCGGCTGAAGGCTCCGTCCCTATCACCAGAAACGAGCTCATGACTCTCATGACAAGTTTCAAAGGGGAGATTAAGGACCTGATTGATAAACGGACAGTTGTTTCCACCAGGGAACAGTCGGCCAAAAAGCCCTCCCATTCTGGGAGGAATGAGCCGGTCAAATACCGAGAGTCTACTCCTTACCCTAAACCTAGGGAAGAACAGAGGCCCTTGATAAATCTAGCCAAATTCCGGTTCCTTGAGCCAGGAAAGAGGAAGGTCATCCGACATGTACAGCCGGATGGTTCAAAGAAAACTTATTCTGATGCCCGGATGTTAATCCAGCAGAAGAAGAACATGCAACTGTTAGAGTCGGCTTCAATATCGAACTTGCAAGACAGCTTTCAGAATACCTCAATGAGGTATTCACAATCAAACCAAGAGAACCAGACATGCGGCATGTCCGCCCACTCTAGTCCTCAGATGCTCCATGCGGCCCCGTATGCGCCTCAACAGCCATACATGCCGTATGAACAACCTTACATGCAGCGGACCCTCTTCGGGGGGCAGGCGGCACACAATGTCCAACCCTTGAACTGGCAAATTCAACTGCTAAGACTTGGAGAACAAACCTCTGCGTTTTCCAAGGAAATAACTAAGGCTGCACAGCCGGCCAAGGTGAAAAATGTGTTTGTAGGTTCCTATGACGGTACCACCAATAGAGAAGATCACCTTATGGCATACACCAACCTTATGTATCTTCAAGGGCTGGATGATGTCGCATGGTGTAGATGCTTCTCGGCCACATTGAAGGGCGTCGCTCAACAATGGTTCGGCAACCTGCCTGCCGGATGCATAAATAACTTTAAGACGCTTGCATACTTGTTTGCGTCCAACTTCTCAATTAACATCCCTGCGAAGAAAACAATTCTTGACTTGGGAGCTATACAGCAGGAAGAGAAAGAAGGGCTACGGTCATACATCAGGCGATTCAATCTGATGAGAATTCAGATTCAAGGACTGTTTGATGAAGTGGCCTATACAGGCTTCAGATTTTCAAAGGTCTAACGGACGGGTCGACCTTTAAGTTCGAGCTTGTCCGAAAGAGGGTCGCTACCCTCCAAGAAACACTGATGAAGGCGGACGCCTATATACAGGGGACCGAACTTTGCAACGTCAGTAAACAGTCGGACTCCAAGAGGTTTGACAAAAGAGAGAGTTGGTCATCACAGCCGGCTAAGAAAGAAGAAAAGAAAAGAAGTCTGGGTGGCTGATACCTCTGAACAGCCGTCCCAGAAGAAAAAGAAAGAAACTAAAACATACTCCCCAAAGTACAAGTTCAATAAAGATTGTTACTCCATCCTCATGGAGATAAAAGACCGGATGCCTATTGAAAAGCCGGCTGCTATGAAAGGTTCCACAAAAATCAGAACAAATATAATTACTGTCATTTCCATGAGGACGTTGGCCATGATACCACAGTCTCAAGCGGCTGCTGGACCGCCTAGCTGACAAAGGGGTGGTCAAGTCCTACATTCTGAGGTCCAAGGTTACCCTGCAAACTAACCCCTGGGCAGCCGTCCAAGAAAAAGTCTCAACCTGCTAATAGTTCTGACACTGATGAAAGCAGATCTATACAATAGCAGGTGGCTATGATGGAGGTGACCCTACCATTCGGGGAACCAAAGATTATATCAGGCGGCTAGATATCAGCTTAGTTTATGAGGGGCAGGCGTCTGAGGACACTTTCCCTGAAGTTTTCATCTCTGAGGGAGACAAGGGCAATATCAGGAGGGCGCATGATGACCCCATTGTCACCGAATGCAAAGTGGCCAACCAAAAGATGGGCCGAATCCTCATAGACGCCGGTAGTTCCTCTGATCACATCAGTCACAAGTGCCTGACCAAGCTCAAATACAATCTTGAGAGCATGCACAAGGTCTCTCATCCCTTAGTGTGATTTGGGGGCGGAGTTGTGCATCCGGTAGGTCGAATAGACTTACCACTCGGCTGGGAGAAAAGGGAGAGGGGCGCCACTTGGTGGTCCGGCTCTTAGTTGTTGAAGAGCTTACCGCCTATCACATGATCTTGGGTCGCCCCACCTTAAATGAGTCCAAAGTTATTATCATTCCTTCCCTTATGCTTCTCAAGTTTGAAAAGGATGATGGAACAATCGGCTCCCTACGAGGAGACCAAAAGACGGCTACCTTTCTGACATCAAATCCACTATGGTTGCTTCCGGCCCTAGTGGAGAAACTATAGACCTTGACAAAGTCAAGGGAGATGTGCCTGCTCCCACAGCAGGTGGCAAAAAGAGAAAGGCTGACCAGTTGGTAGCCGCGAAAAAAGAAAAACAATAGCAATCACTGACCGGAGAATGGCCGAATGAGCTCCGTCCCCAGCCGGCTGGTGAGCATGTCGATATAGTTCTGGATAACACTCGTCCAGAACGTACTGTTAAGGTGAGGACGACTTCTTTTGCTAAATTGGGTGCAGACCTGCACAACCTATTGAAAGAGTTCAAAGACATCTTTGCCTTTGAAGTGGACGAATGTCAGGCATCAGCCCGGATCTGGCCATCCACAAACTGGCTGTGGATCTTAAAAAGAAGCCGGTAAGGCAAAAGAAGAGGAACCATGGTGAACAAAGAAGTCAGGCGGCAGCCGCCGAGGTGAAAAAGCTTTTAGATGCTTGGTTCATTCGGCAGTGTTACTTCCCTGATTGGGTTGCCAATATTATGCTCATGAAAAAGCCAAATGGTACCTGGCGCATGTGTGTAGATTACACGAACTTGAACAAGGCATGTTCGAAGGATGCTATCCCCTTCCAAAGATTGACAGTTTGGTCGACTCTATAGCTGGCCATGCCTTGATGAGCTTTATGGACGCCTATTCAGGCTTTCATCAGATACCCTTGTGGAAGAAAGATAAGAGAAGATGACATTCGTCATTGATCAGGGGTTATTCTGCTATACTGTGATGCCGTTTGGTTTGAAGAATGCGCCTGCTACCTTCCAACGAATGATTAATATAGTCTTCAACTATCAAAATGGAAGGAACGTAGAGGTGTATATTGATGACATGATAGTCAAATCTAAACTACAAATGGACCATCTTAAAGACCTCTGGGAAACGTTCGCCACACTCAGGCAGCACCAGGTCATGCTCAATCCAAAGAAGTGTGTTTTTGGTGTTGAGCCTGGGAAGTTCCTCGGATTTTTGATTGATCAAAGGGGGATAGAGACCAACCCAGAAAATATGCAGGTAGTCATAGACATGCAGTTGCCCCGCACTGTAAAAGAAGTTCAGAAGTTGACAGGTTTTCTGGCGGCATTGGGGAGGTTCCTTAGTCGGTTAGGCAACAAGTGCCTCTATTTTTTCCAAGCTATTAAAAAGAAGACAATGTTTGAGTGGGAGGCGGATGCAGAGGCGGCCTTTCAAAAGTTGAAACAACACTTGCACTATTTGCCAAGGCTGGTTAGTCCTTTGCCAAAGGAAGTGTTGTATATGTACCTAGCCGTCTCTGACCATGCGCTCAGTGCTGTTCTCCTTGCTGAAAGAGGCAGCACCCAGCTCCCAGTCTACTTCATCATCCATGTTCTACGGAATGTAGAGTTGAGGTACCCCATGGTTGAAAATTTTGGACTTGCTCTCTTTATGGCAGTAAAGAAATTAAAGCCTTACTTCTTGGCACATCCGGTCGTGGTCTACACTGACCAGCCAATCAAGCAGCCAATGACAACCATGGAATAAACTGGCCGAATGATCAATTGGGCGATTGGAAATTTGAGCCTTGAAATCTCCTTTGAACAAAGAGAGGCAGAGAAGGGTTAGGCGTTTGCCGACTTCATTGTCGAAATGACATGGCCGGTTGATCCTGAAAACCTTGAACAGGTTTGGAAGGTATATGTGGACGGGAACTCCACAATGAATGGTTGTGGTGCAAGCGTCATATGTCAGTCTCCTGAAGGGGACAAGTACGAATATGCACTGCGGTTTAAGTTAAAGGCCTCAAACAATAAGGTAGAGTATGAAGCCACTAGCCAGCATACACATGTGTAAGGCGGCTGGGGCAAGAAAAGTGGATGCCTGTTCTGATTCACAATTGATTGTTAGCCAATACCATGGTGACTATGAAGCCACACATCCGGCTATGATCAAGTACTTACAGGCGGTCAAAGAAGAGGCTGGGACACTTGATGAATTTCATCTAAGACAGGTGTCCAGGTCCGAGAACAATCAGGCGGATGCTCTCTCTAAACTTGCATCATCCACCTCTTGTGATACTCCTAGGTCTGTCTTTTGGGAAGTTATGGAAAAGAGAAGTATTGAAGAAGATCCCATTAGAATACTTGACCGAGGCTCAACCTGGATGGACGGCACCCGGGCTTACTTAACAGATGGCACCTTGCCGCATACTTACCTAGAGATGGTCGCAATGAAAAAGCGTGCGGCTAATTTTGAAATCCACAATGGAGAGCTTTTTAAGAAAGGCTATCTCCAACCTTTTTTGAAATTTTTTACCCTAGAGAGGGGACGAGAGGTTTTAGAAGACTTGCATTCGGGCTTCTACGCCTCCCACATAGGCGGCAGGACCCTAGCAAAGAGAGCCAAGCAGCAAGGTTACTTCCGGCCTACCTAGGAAGAAGATGCCATAGAAATGGTGAAAAAATGTGACAAGTGTCAAAGGTTTGGCAAGCTCATACATCGTCCGGCCACTGATCTGACGGCCATCCATAGCCCAATACCATTCGCCAAGTGGGGCATGGATATTATGGGACCTTATACGCTTGCTACAGGCGGATGAAGGTATATCCTGGTTGCAGTTGACTACTTCACTAAATGGGTCAAAGTAGAGGCGGTCAAAGACATTAAGACCAAAGATGTTATCTCCTTCATCTGGAGAAATGTCATCACTCGGTATGGGGTACCCATGTCTATGGTCTTTGATAATGGTCCCCAATTTGAGACGCCTGCTCTTAAGGACTGGTTGGGAGACCAAGGGATCTCTCACTGTTTTGCATCAGTCGGCCGTCCCTAAGCAAACGACCAGGTTGAAGCCTTCAACAAGTTAATCTCTGATGGCATTAAAAAGAAAATTGAAAGAGCTGGCTATAGGCTGATGAGCTACGCTTGTTATGTCTGGTTTGCTTGCTGTGTTTTGTGGTGTGTACCCTTCCTAGAAGGTGCCACATCATGAGACATAGCTGATCCCTCTTCCCTTCCTGGTTCTCCCTTCCTAGAGGGTGGTTCCTTGAGGGTGAGGGAATGTTAGGAGGGTGTTTGCCTTTGTTTAGGCGTTGTAGTTTGGAACTTTCCTATAGTGTGTAATTGTAACTTTTTTCACTTGGTAATAAAATCACTTACTTACCAAAAAAAAAAAAAAAAGAAAAAGGGGTGACTAGTGAAACTCCATTTCTCATGGTTTATGGGGCAGAAGCTGTTTTACCTATTGAGCACTATGAGCCGACTCTTCGATTTATGTTATATGATGAGAAGGTTAACTGAAGGCCATGCGGCTAGCACTGGACTCACTTCCAGAACGTAGGGGCAATGCTGCCTTGTGCCATTAGATCTACCGTCTGAGAATGACGAGAGCTTACAATAAAAAAGTGCACAAGCGGCCCCTGAAAGTAGGGGACTTTGTGTTACGAAAAATGGAAGCAATCGGTAGGGCCAACGAGCGGGGAAAGTTGACTCCTAATTGGGAAGGCCCCTACCGGATCTATGAAGAAGTAAGAGGCGGCACCTACCGACTAGAAATACCAGACGACAGGCAGCTAGCCAGATTTTGGAACGTAGATAACTTAAAAAAGTACTACTTCTAAGACTTGTAAAATATTTGTACATGAAAGCATATCAATAAAAGTTGTAGTTATTTTTTCAATACTTTTTGATTACTTGTACGCATCCTCCCAATTAGGAGGGTCGCCTGTGCAATGCGCAGACGACCTTATTTCTTATTACCATTTACTCCACTATGAGTAAATAAGCTAAGTCTAAACAACTTAGTAGCTGTGTGTTGCTCCTTTTTTTACAACATATTGAGGCCAATGGCCGGATGATCAACTTTAGGCCCATGGCCGGATGATCTTGATAAATTAAAACAATACGTCTGTCCCAACATGAGCAGGCGTCCGGCGACATCCATTTGGGTGAATTCGTCGCAGAGAGCATCTCCCATTTGGGTGGCACATTGCTCTGTGAACTGATCAAATGAGACAATTATAACAAAGACTACTGACTGCTCTAAAAACATGCCGTAATCAATAATGTCTAAGTCGGATGCCGACTGTAGTTGCTCAGGGGCAACACATTCGGAAATTTTGAGGATACAAGCTAAGTTCCACACTTAGCAGCTAATTGAGTAATAAGCTAAGTCTAAAGCTTGGCACATGTGAGGAAATAACATGCGGCTAACGGCCATCTAATTCTTCTATTTATTACTCAAAACAAGGTGACAAAGATTGGTTAATCCTAAAGGTTAACTCATAGTCGCTCGACCTGAATAACCTAAAATGGAACCTAAACGGTACGAACGAAGTTGCCTGTCCTTTTGATAAACAGACGACATTCGGCCATTATTCCTATTTAGGTTAGCAAAACAATTAGAGTTATCGCCTGTAACCCAACAAGCGGTTGCTACTTTGGTCAAACATCCCGTTCGACGCCTGTTTCTGTACAGGTACCAAACAAACGGACAATTTACAATTAATAAAATAAACTAAGTACAAAACTTACTAGCTAAGTGTGGTTCGTCTAAAAGAACTATATTGAGGCCGAGAGCCGGATAATGCTGCATGTCCGTTTGTCCAATGGCCTACTGTCCGCCTGGTTTGGGGCAATCACCATAGTGATTGATTGACTTGGAAATCAACCATACTCTTTAAAGTATCAAAAAATTTCCATGTCAATCCATCAACCTTTAAAAACCAGGCACATAGTTGCCCAGGGGAAAAAACAGTTGGTATACCAAAACAATCGGCATATTGAAGAGCATTCAAAGCATTCATACAAAAGGCAAGCTATACTTAGCAAAATTGATGAAATGCAAAAATTCAAAGCACTGAGTGCAAATTGGGAAATTCGACAAAACTACTTGATGATTCATATTAACAGTCGGCCAGAAGACCGACAAAAGTGTTTAAATTGTCAAAAAACCCTGACCCCTTGGTCGGGTAATGATACAAAGTAAGCAGCACGCAGGCCGAAGAAAGTTGATATAAAAACATAGAAAGCTTAAGCAGTAGGAGGGGGTTGTTCAGCATCAGCAGCCGCATCCTTTTGGTCCCTAGTCGGCCGTTGTTCTTTTAATTATCCTCCCCTTCCTCCTGTTCCTCCTGGATAGACCCATCCGCCGAAACAGACTCGTCCTCCTCCTCTTACCTAGCATTCATGATTTTGTCATTATATTTCTAGGTGCAGGGGACAAACTGACTCTTCCAGCCTTCATAGATGGCATCCGGGAAAAGAGCCGCCTAGGTCATTTCCATGATGACATTACAGTCGTCCATCATGTCCTTGACCAAGGCCTGCTTCTCCTCATCGGCCCTTGAAGTGTATTTTTAGCAAGCTGGGTTTCCTGGTTAGCCAGCTGCTGCTTCAATTTGTCCACCCGAGCTCGGAGGTCGTCTGCTTCCCTTTCCGCCTCTTTGAGAGGCTCGAGCTTGGCCTTGAGGTCCTTGACCCGCTGCTCCAGCTCAAAGACTCGTTTCATCGCAACGTCCAAGTCAGCCTTGACCTGCAGGTTGGCGGTCGCCTGTGAATATAGTATGTCAGTCGTCAATATTTCATGTTGAGCAATTTGAAACATGGCCTTATCATGAGAAGAGGTGGAGCGAGCATTCACAGCTTTTACCTCCTTGGTCTTCTCGTTGATGGGCTTGCGAAGACCGTGCACTCGCAGCATAGACTGCACTCGGCCAAAAAACAGACGTCAGTTACAGGCGGCTCACAAGTTATATAAACAAGAAATAAAAATCTTTACAAGTATACCTCAGCCAGAAGAGTGAGGATGGCGTCCAAGTTGAGGGTGCCGACTCCTCTAACCGCCTCCCTGTCCTCAAGGGAGACTACTTTCAGCATGGACTTGGCCAACTGTACAAGATCAGGCCTTTGAGAGGCATCTGCACAATCAATACCCTGTAAGTAATTGGTGTAAATTCGACCAATAGACCCGACTACTTTCAGAGGTGCTAGACGATTGCTGATTGAATTTGACCCTCAAAGGGTAAGGGAAAGGAAACAAGTCTTTGATACCTTTAGCAGCCGTCTCCTTATCCTTTTCTTTCCCAAGCCGACTGCCCTCAGGGACGGCTGGAGATTTTGGAGGTGGGTTCTTTCCTAGCCTTGAGGCCACGTGCTTCCTAGCTCTCCCAAGAGTCGTCACATCACCAGCTGCCTATTTCCTAATTTTGGATCCGGCTGTGAGGAGGAGGAAGGCTTTACTAAGTTTCCCTACAATAATAACACAATAAGTAAGAAGCAGGCGACAGAAAAGCTAAATGAGACTTGTTCAAAGTCGAGAGAAGTTCACCTTGGGCGCCTGCGAAGCAGGCGACACTTCCGCTGACCGCTTGCCTAGGATGGGCCGAGCGGTACTGGGCACCAGCTTTCTTCGATGCCGAGAGCTTCTCCATAGCTTTATCTGCAAAAGAAGAATCAAAGAGTTAGTTTGACACAAAATCAACCAAGTCTTACAAAACACTTGAACATGCGGTCAACTACCTCTCAGCATCTTTCCACTAAGGCCACATCGGCCAGATATGTCCCATCATATAGCCAGTTATACTTGGGAATATAATTTTGGGGAATGAACTCCCTTACCCCAGTCTTGGGGTTTGCTTGGATATCCACCTTTAAGTGGCCTTTGTCAAGGATATCCTCTCTAACACTAAGAGGAACAGGCGACAGCTCAGGTCCGCCTGTTAGGAAAGGTGGGTTCCTGTTCCACCTGTTAAACTTCTTATTTCTGACTTTGTCAGGGATGGAGACAATGTAGAAAGTGTTCCTCCAATCTTTTCATTTGTTCTCCTTCCCTATAGTCATCATATAGCCCTTGTGGCTAGACAACTGGAACTAGCCGGTCCCGCTTATTTTTGGGGTCCGGCTGAGTTAATGCATGTGGGAAAATGCTTTAAAGCTGGTGTCTACTTCGTGCATTTCGCAGCCGACAACATAGCCTAAGATGTTAAACCAATAATTTGGGGCCAGTTGCCAGACGTGGTATCCGTCCAGGATTCGCTCCACAGCCGGATGTAAAGGAAATCTTAGGCCAGCCTTAATAGCCGCCTCATAGCAGCCAAAACACTCGTCCCCATAGCTGGACCCCTCTGGCCAGACTACGGTGTCCTCAGCATCCGGCGTGCATAAGATGTAACCATGCCCCATGACATGATTAGCTCTGAAGCTCCCAATTTTATCCGCCATCATTTTCTGCCTGCCTGTGGGAACATGATGATAGTAGGAGACATATTGCTCTCGGCGGGTAGCAGACGGCTCCGCCCAGTATTCTCCATTTCTACTAAAAGGGATTCTCTCGATGTCTCCAGCCGAGAGTGCCTCTCTTCAAAGTCATCAGAGAAGTTGCTTGAAGTGCTTGGCTTAGAGTCACTGCCTAAGCTCTCGAACCTAGTGTCCGCTTGATGGGCTAGATCAACAAATCCCGGAATATCATTTTCAACCTCCTCCCCTGATTCTTCTAAAATGGAATCACTGGGGGTGCTTGAGGTGCCAGGCGGCACGTGAGATACCTCACTAACAGGCGCATAGAAGTAGGAGCCGTCTAAGTTTGTCACCCTTGTAGTTCTTTTAGTTCTAGCCATGGTGTCGTGCACAGACACATAGACAGTCGAACTTGGGGCAGTTCGCAAAGGGTGGTCTAGCAAGGGGCAGTCGACACTCCTAGTTCTAGATTCAGCCGTCCCCGGTGACCGGCTGATCACTAACCTATGCCATGCCATGTGCTTTTGGGATATCATTTTCAAAAAAGAAAAACAAAGAGAAAGCACGAAAGAGAAACAGACGGTTGCCTTTAAATTGAAGGTGTTGAAGGCGCTTGCAAAGTCTTGGTCGACTGTAACTAACAGGCGGTCAGGGAGCAGGTGATCCAAAGTTTTCTCAGAAAATCTTAAGTTTCAAAGTTCAGAAGTTCTCTCCAAAATTCTTGCAAGGGTGAGGGAAAATGATTGAGACATGCCCCTTATATAGGGGGGCATGGAATCTCAAAGGTCACCCTTAGAATCTAACATTCCGAAATGGGAGGGATTTCAAAATTCAAAAATGGGTGGGAAAAACGGTAGAAACCGTTAGCCAATCAAAGTGTGACATCTGTCACAGGCGCCACGTGGCAAGCCATGTCACTCTTGTGAGGGGCAAATGATTAGGGGATTTTTCCCGCCACGTGGACTAATTGAACTCTGCCACGTGTCAATCCACGTGGACCAACTAGAGTCCGCCACGTGTCACCTCGTGAGAGGTCCAAGGTGGACCAATCAGGCCACGACACGTTGCAGACAGATTGCCAATTAGGAAAGTGGCCTTTGACGGCCCTAGTTCCTAGTCAAAGCCCAGTCAGTCCTAGGTTTCTAAAACCTAGTACTGGGCACGTATTACGAGACCCTATAAAAGGGCGATGTTCCCCCTTAGGAACAGGATTGAGAAATTATTAAAAACACGTGTACATTAATTGCTGAGCATTAACTCCAGCTTTAATTGCCTTCCTGAGAGCTAAGGCTCGGATTTCGAGGTTTTCTGAGATAGCCGGATGATCACTTCTCTCCCAAGAGGAGTTTGATCCCCTTTACTTTCCGCTCTTTTTACATATGAACACGTTCTAACTTGGTCGTTAGAGGCGGAACTCCCACCCACAAGAGTCTCCGTTGTTTTGCAGGTACAAGTGTCTAGAGGCCGATGTTGGTGTTGTAACTCTCCCGTAGGACACATAAAGAACCCTGAAACAGCGCCAACATAGCTTTGGGACTTGTAATTAGGAGAGAGAAACTTATCTTCCTTTCCACCATTAGTTATTTTACCCCAAATCTCTTTATATCCTTCAATCTATTCTTAACAAATTAATTTGTTTTATTATGTGATCTAACAACTTGGCCACCATTGTTGTTCTCCTTTATTGTTTATAATTTTCGTTTTTGAATATTGAAGATGATTCCAACTTAAACAATTGTAATTCTCACCCTCTCATTAGTAATTTTGAAAATGTCATCAGCAAGAAATTTATATCATCCTTTATAATTCCCATCTTAATTTTATTAGATTTTATGATTTTTGGGTATTTTTATATATTAGATGGATAATTGTTATGAACTTTGGGTATTTATTCTATAGATCTTATATAGTTCATTGCTTATTAATTGCGGAGTATATATGAAAAACAACGAAGTTTAACGAATCATTGAACAATTTTCAGGATAATTTTTTTTATTTGGAGTTAAAATTGTAATTGATGTTAAACTTAGCATATCTTTTAAACCAGAATCATTCTAAATTTATTTTCACCCTCCACTATTTGTAAAGATTGAAGACATCACAAATAATTCACAATTTACAAACCAAACACTTACATAGTTTATTGACAACTTTAAGTAATTAAGTTCCAATATTTTTTAAAAATATCTTTTAGTATAAGAAATTGAATCAAAATAATAATTTAGTAAAAAAACTCTAGTATATAGAACCAACCGTCTATTAAATTTCATTTTTGGTCGGTGGTATGTATATATACATACTCAAATATCAATGAATCATGTATATTTAGATTATCATCTCATTTATTCAATGGATAGTATGGAATATGGAACATATAGAAAAACAATTAGGTTTATTTGATATATATGTTGTATGATAAGATATACTTCCTCCATATTTTTTGACTCATTTTCATAGTTGTTTTTTTTTTTTTTTTTTTTTTTTTTTTTTCAAATTTGTTTCCTTGGATGTAAAGTGTAATAATTTTTATGTGAATAAAACATATAAAAAATGTTGTAAAATAAGGGAAAATGTCAAAGATTGAAAGAGAATTAATCTGTGTATCTTTATTCCATATATGATAGGGGTATATATATATACATGCAATATTATACGGGTTTTCTTGGACAAGAATAAACCCTAGATACAAGGAGTATCTGTACTACATTTTAAAGCTAATGCGATGCACAAAGTTGTTGCCATAGGAACCTTAAGGCGTTGCATTAGCTCTAATGCGACGACATAGGGTCATCGCATCCTGTCGCGTTGCATCAGGTCTAATGCGACGTTTAGCTGGTCTAATGCAACGCTTATGTACACTCGTCGCATTAGCTACTTAGCTAATACAACAGTTAAGTGGTCTAATGCAACGATACCATTTAGCCTAATGCGATAGTGAAGTGGTCTAATACAATGGTATTATATGCCTTTTGCAGCGGTTTGGAGAGCTAATGCGATGTACAATATCTAATTATTATTATTATTATTATTATTATTATTATTATTATTATTATGCATAAAACTAATTATATTAATGAATTTAAATAAATATGAAAAAAAAATAATTCATGAAATTTTAAAATTAAGAGTACATGTATACAATGTCACACTTATTAGAAAAAATAAATTATATATTACAAGTTCAAATATCACTTATGACTACATATTTACGTCTAAACATAACTTTAACATTAGTTTAGAGACTATCTCCCTCAATGACTCCTCCATTGTTGAGCATTCGAGCATCAACACGAAAGCTTTATCATGATGAACATATAGAGGATTAGGTTTCCCAATTATACTCTCACATATAAAAAACTGCACTAATTCACAATAAAGAACAATCAAAAGCAAGTAAAAAAATGCTACCAGAGGTATTGTTTGTCATTTAATTTAGGTTTAATTTGATAATAACACCAATAATTAGACACGAATTTGATAATTACACCACAAAAACTCCCAAAAATTTGGTTTCACCACCCATTAACGGATTTTTGGATGGAAACTGTTAGTGAGGCCTCAAAAGACACATGTCAAGTGTCTATTGGTTAAAATAAATAAATTAATAAAAAAAAGAAAAAAAAAAACTTAACCACTAACCCAGCCAGCCCCACCACCGCACCACCTGCCCCAGCCACCGCTGCCACCGGCATCCCCTGCCCTCACTTAATCCGGTGAAACAAGGATGAACTCCACCTCTTCCCCCCTCCCCCCTCCCCAAAAACCACCCCAAGCCCTTCAAACCATCGCAAAAACCACCCTGCCTTTCAAACTTTTCAGCCCGCCGCACAAACCGCCGCGATATCCACCCCTTTCCCCAACCCTTGAAATGACCATTGAAATCGGCGGCCAAAATCGACCAATCGAGGGTCGTCATGGTCGATTTTGACCGTTTTGAGGGTGAAAAGTAAGGGAGGGTCGTTATCGGGGTTGCCGGTTTTTCGATACTAGCTAGGGTATTTCAGGGTTGCGGTGTCTCAGGTTGGGGTAGGGTGACGGTTTTGACTGAGTTCGGCAACGGTGGTGGTGATGTTGTTGTGGTAGGTGGTGGTGGCATGATGTTGCTGTGGTTCTGTGATGGTGGTGGTAAGGGCAATGGAGTTATCGAGGGATAGGGCTGGTGGGGCGATGGAGTATACCGATGGCTTGGTTGGGCTTGCGGCAGTGGGGCTGGCCGGCGGTGGTGTGTAGGGAAGCCGGCGGTGGTGTTGGTGGTTAGGTTAGGGTTTGGGATTTTTTTCATTTTAATTTTTGTTTTTTTTTTAAAATTTTCTTTTTTTTAAACCAATAAACAACTGACACATGTACATGGCGGGCCCCACTAACGGTTTCCATCCAAAAATTCGTTAGTGGGTGGTGAAAACTTTTTGGGATTTTTGGTGGTGTTTTAAATTTTTTTTTTTTTTTTTTTTTTTTTTTTTTTTTTTGGTGTTATCATCAAAATCGTCTTTTTAGTGGTGTTATTATAAAGAAAACCTTTAATTTACTATGAAGTTAATAATACAAATACATTCCTTGGGAATTTACAAGGATAGAGGTAGCAGCAAAACCGAATTCCATAGGAGGCCATCCAGTAAGACAACATTCAAGGGCAGCAAGAATTGGCCTAAAGAGATCATCATCTTTATCAGGATTACCCAAATCATTATATGGAACTTAATCATAAACCATGTCATGTAACTTCCTTTCCACTTTCCCATCACCGTGACAGCCAAGCAAACTGGAAAAGCTTAGAAACATGACAAACATCCCACAAACCTCCATTCTTTGTAAATCATTGTCATTTGCAAAAAGTTACATCTATCACACATGTAATAATCAAATTCAAATATTATTAAAAATCCTAAAAAAGAGAGTGTTCAATAGTTGTACGATTGTCCAATACGAGCGGATAGGATCCTCCAAGGAAAATTAAAAATAAACAAAGAATCAAAAGAATACAAAAACATACTTCCAAGGAACCCAAAACCTGTAAATAAAAAATTGTAATAAAAAATGTAAAGGCAGCACTTTCTCACCAAGAAAAAGAAGCATACATGGAGCGAGAAGATTGATTTAAGCCTGCATATTACCAACATTATTTTACAGGTCAATATGAATTCATAATTGACCAAACGCAAACTGTGAAGTTGAGTTAGCTGAAGCTAAAATTGGCACCGAAATAATGGAACACTATGAAAACTAGCGAAGTAAGAGCATTAGCATGTGCAGTGGAGAGTAAACCAACTATGGATGAATTTGAAGTCGGAGAGAGAAAACATTGTCTTTAATGAAACAACTAGCAGGGGCAACAACAAATATACAACAAGGAAATACAGTTTCATTGCTTCCTCGGAGAAGAAAAACTCCATGTACATTAATAGTCCAAACAATGAAAATAAATTAAACACTTAGGAGCTAGGAAGCAAACTAAAAATTTATAGCCTATATACAAAAGCAATTAAAAGATAGTATAGTTTATATGACCAATAAGAAGAAGAAATTTCCTGCATTAAACCAGTGATACTCCATTTTATAGTACTATAATGGACTGAACGGTACTAAGTAAAATGATGCACTTAATAATAAGTGTTTGCTTATTTTTCAAAGAGTGATAAGACTACTTTTAATAAACCCAAAGAAATAGAAACAATGATATCCATTTTAGTTTATAGAAGACTCACTTCAGAGCAAATAAGAGATTAATATTTATGAGCAGAGAACCATCCTAATGCTAAATCGTTCAAGAAAAAAGGATAAAGAAGAATGTAATTACCCAAAAGAGTAGGCCATAGGTGGGGTGATAAAGATTATAGAGATAATAGTGACATTATTGTTGTTAGTTAGTTAGATCCTTGAGTATTATGCAAAGCATAAGGTGAGTGAGGCTAAAGATCAATTATATTCTTACCATTCCTTATACATGCATGATCAAGCTAATTGTGCATCTTACAAGATCATTGAAAATAATAATATCATTTCTCATGTCTTACCAATATAATAATTTTAGTGATCGCATCTTGTAGACACCTGATTATGTCTCCCCAAAAACCAAACCCAGTGATGAGTACCTTTCACGTCTTTGATTATCGAGTTAGGTGAAGAGTTGAAGAGTCTCGTGAATTCCTTTAGCCTTGGCCATTTATAACCTTTAATTAAATTTTTTAAGCCAAAATCATTTAATTCGTGCCTTTAAACCCAAAATCATTCATTTCGTGTCTTTAAAAATCATTTATTTCGTGTCCTCTTTATAAAATCGTCCAAACCTGATTATTTTGGTTCACAATCTAGGTCCAAGAATTGTATAGTTGGATGGAGATTGAAAATAGCTTTGCAACGATATATTATAAGCCCAAATCCGAGTTATAACGAAAGAGTTATGGCCAAAATACTAAACCAAGCTTAAACCGAGTCTTACCTACGGCCCAATGACCATGCGGAGGGTCCATTCACCTTAAACACCATTCCTAAATCCCTTAGGATTTATTATTAGCTTCTAGAATCCTCTAAAAGGTTCTAATTTATCTTGTTTTTACAAAGATAAAGGTTTAAGAATTTTACTTCAGATAAAACACTTGTTTTTCAACGATTTTAATTATGATAAAATTAGGATACGTACGGATATTCGACTAACCCAAGTCGATTGGGAGTCGGATTCCGTATGAATCTTATCTTCCAAAAGTATCGCTGAGCGATAGAAATATCACGCAACGATAGACATATCGCATCGCGATAAGAATATCGTGCAGCGATATTTGCGCGATATTCCTATCGCGTAGCGATGGAATTCGTTTTACTCCGAGTCAAATTCTGGCTTTTTTCTGACCCTTTGACTCTCTTTTTTTTTTCCTTATAAATAGAGGTCGTTTTACCTCGTTTTGATTCACCAACAATCATCATCTAATTCCTCTCTCTAAGCTAAAAGCTTTTCTCTCTCTCTCTCTCTCTCTTTCTTAGCCTAGCCTAAACACATCCCAACACCTTCTTGATATTCTCTTCAATCACACATTATACTTCCTTCACGAGCCTTGATACTCCAAGCCCTTCTCAAAGTTGCCTTCGACCTTGACGTGAAAGGTTAATAGTTCTGAGGGTGTGGTCCCAAATCTATTTCAATTCATATTTGATTAATTTGTTTGTTTGATTTAATCTTTCTTGAAGTTACTAACGTGTGTATTGTTTTGATAGAAAGAGGTACGAGGCATCAAATTAAGTAATTCGATTACTTAATTATTCTTTTGATATAGAAATCATGTTAGGATGTTGATTTTGATTCCGAATATCATGTTTACGGTGTTAACTAATATTTCTAATATCATGTTGATTCCTAGTATCATGTTTAGGCTAAAGCTTTGATCTTTATTACTAGTGACATGCTAGGGTTTGTTATTAATCCGTTTAGTATCGTGCCTAGGATCTTGCTAATCATGGTTTGATTATGATGATGATTGTTGTGTCAATAATTATATGTTGCTTATTAATTTATTGTTATTGCTTGATCACGCCCTCATTCTGCAGGTTTAAAGAGAATTTGTACTTGCATCATGCCTAATAAGATAATTAATAATTGGATTTTTGGCTTGATATGATTTTAATTCAAGTGATTGCCAATAATAGATTTATTTGTGCATTAATAATCAACCTACGTATATTAAATATGCTTAGGATTAATTTATTGTGTGTATGTTAATCGGAAAGCGCACATGAATATCATAAGAATTAAGTAGAGGCCGATTTAGGGCGGGTTCAATCTCTTTTAGGTTGGATTCGTACCATCATCCCCAAATATCCAGTCATGGTTCCGGACCACTATGGATTTAGCGATCTCCGTGATTGTGAATGGGGTGTAACCTTCACATCCGTGAACGGTTTACAAGTTCCTAAAACTTGTTGGCGACTCTTTTATCTCTGGCTTCCTTCCCTTTGGATACCACCATGCTTTAATGCATGATCACAGTGGGGCTCAAAGTTGATGTTTGAAATATTCCCTACAGTTTTTTGGCGACTCCACTAGGGAGGATTTCTAATTTTGATTCCTAAAATTAATTTTGCCAATTGACTTTAGAATGAGTGGATGAGAATTGAAAGATTCTAAATATTCATGTGCATAATTTTGATTAACATTGTGGCACAAGCATAAAAAGGTCTGCATTGGAAAGACCATCTGAAATGCGTAAAAAACATAGGATTTTTACACGTAGGAAAAGTTGGAAATATCTTTCACAACTAGAATTGAAAAGATACTATGAAATCAGAAAATCCGAAGAAAACAGAAAACTGCCGCGAAACGACAGTGTCTGTCGCGATGCGATATTGCTATCGCTACGCGATAGACCCTGTTTTCTCGCGCCGAGTTCTTTCGATATCGAGCCAGGAATCTGACTTCTTGTTTTGACCGATTCTAGTACTATCTCGCCGATTCTACTTCTTGATTGAGTTTTTCCTTCTTTTCTGATCCCATATGTGTTTTACATATGGTCTTAGCCGTTGGGAATTTAGGCCCCATCTACCCAATTGAACGCTCCGTGCAACGACAGGTACATCCGAGTTTGTAAATTCACCATACCATGGAAGCAAGTCTATCTTGCGGGGCCCCATCCACACGCGCCAACCCTTCCAAAGGTAAGGCTTCTGCGCGATGCATCCGGACTCATAACATGGACCCTCTTTGACTACCATAATCTCTGAACTTTAGAGAACTAGAGCCATGGTTAGGTTGCAAACTCATTGCATCATGTTGTGACTATTTGACTACTTGTGCATACTCTACTTGTGATTATGCTAACCTCTTGTGTTGACTTGTTTGTTTTTGTAAATAAAGTCTTAATTAACTAATCAATGACTAAAAAGGACTTTGCTTATTAATTGATTAATTAATTTGGATTAATAAAGTCTAAACATACTTGACTTAGTAAGACTATAGGCTTACCCTTTCGAAAGAATTACCGAAAACAAATTAAACTAACGTCCCAGTTCTAACACGAAAGTTTGGTTTGTGCCGCAGAACGTTAGCTTTATCGCGACGCGATAGAGCCAATGCGACGCGATATTCCCATCGTTTCGCGATGGTTCGGTTTTTCTTCCCGAGTCTTCGCGTTGAGTCTAAACTATTTTGATTAATTGATTAATTAAAAACCGAGGTCTTAACTTAGTCCTTGTTTGAGTCTAATCATGTAGTCCCATGGTCATTACACGAGTCTTGAGCATGGCACTTTCACTCATGAGTTAATGCACACCCTTTGTATATTTCTTTCACCATGACCATGTCTAGAGTCTTGTATGTGCTTTTCCGTCATTTTTTTAGGGGGGTAAGTTGGATATTATCCTCCCAACATAAACCCTGTTGCTTAATTTTTTTTAGTCCCCATACTTGATTCCCAAAATATGCACCCACTTTTTTCTTTTTTAACCTAATAAAAAATAAAAGTCAATTTGAGTTAAGTCATTAAAAGAGTCAATGGTTTTAATTTACAGCGCTTGGTCAAGGAGAGAAGGGCATTTAATCAAGGACAACACTTTCGTTCAAGTACTACTCTTTGATAAACCGATTCGACATAGAAAGAAGTTCGTAATAATGGCCAGTCAAGATGAATTCGAGAAGCTTTAACAAATTGTCAATGGACTTGCCGAGATGCTTAAAGGGCTTACCACTCAAGTCAACGACCCTAACAAGCAAGTGCAGTCGAAACCATCAAGCACATAGAAGATAACTTGAGTCAAATCTCTAATGACTACAAGTGCCTTGGAGTTAGCTCCAAAGGGGTCTCAGTGGACAAGGATCTTCTTCCGCAGAAGTTCTCTGCCAATGACATCCCTAAGTTCAAAGCCATCGATAATCCTTACTTCCATTTGAGAGCCTTTGAAACAATCATGGAGATCAAAGAAATTGACAAGAAGGTCTTCCCTTCACTCTTCTCACTTTCTCTTGAACCAGTGTGCCAACAATGGTTCTTCTCCATGGACACCGAGAAAACCGCTACTTGGGAATCCATTACACATGCTTTCATTGATAGATACAAATGTAATATTCAAGTAGAAACTGATCATAAGGAACTTGAAATGCTTAAGCAAAAAGAGAATGAAGGTTGAACGGCCTTTTACAATAAGTGGAAAGAATCTTCTGCTAGAATGATTGAAGTTCCTAGTGAGAAAGAGTCTGTAAGGATGTTCATCAAGAACCTCCAAGAAAAATATCAAAAGAATTTAAAATATCAATGCAATTTAAATACTTTCAAAGCTGTCTATAACATAGGCATTGAAATTGAAGATGATCTTGCAAAACAGAAAGCTGCTAACAATAGTAACAACAGTGGCTGGAAAGGAAAGAAGAACGACAATCCTTCTTCTTTCCAAAACACCCACTTTAGTAACAATGTTAGGACCTTTAATCAAAATGATTTCCTAGCTATGAATAATCAAGGACAAAAGAAGCAATTTAAAAGAGAGTTCACTCCTATTGGGATGAGCTACGACACTGCCTTTGATCGTCTTCATGCCAAGGGACTTATCACTCCTATTGGACCTATGCATGATCATCCTCCACCTGAAAGGAGAGCATCTAACTAGAACCCGAATGCACACTGCAAGTATCATCAAGGCAGGGGCCACTCTACCGAAAGTTGTTGGAAATTGAAAGAAGCTATCCAACACTTGATTGATAACAACAAACTTCCAGTGCCTCATGCTAGTAAGAAACCAAGTATCAATAATTCTCCACTTTTTGATTCCTTGGCAATTTCAGATGAACAAGACCCGGTGGATCCATCACTCCTTATCAAACCAGTTAAAGATCCTCCTATGGAAGAAGATAATGCCATCGAAGATAAAGAGGAGACTTTCTTCGATGCCATGGATGATTTCCAAGAAGAAGCTACTAATAAGAACATTGCTAGTCAAGGTCCTACTAGGGCGGAATTTTATGTCCTTATCAATACTCTGCAAGAAATAAGTCTTTAACTTTAAGTTCTTTATAGGAGAGTAGAAAAAATGGAAAATAAGCCTATTCTCGAAAAGGAGAGTAATCTTTCTCCTTCAAACACCGTTTGAAGAAAACCATTTGCTTTCGACATTGTTAAGCCACCAATGAAAAAGGGTAACAAGGCTTATACACCCATAGGCATCTCCCATGAGAGAATGTTTGACGTGCTCCTCGAAATGGGAAAAATCAAACCTCTTGAGCCAAAACCATTTGAGTCCCTCAAAAGGATGGACATATTTTACTGCAAATATCATCAATCTAGGGGGCACACAACAGAAAATTGCTTCAAGTTCAAGGATCTTGTTCAAGGATTCATAGATAGAGGGAAGATTAAATTAACACCCCAACAATAGATGCCATCTTGAATAAAGATGCCAACATCAATGGATTATGGGACAGTGATGACGAGGACGTATACCTCAAAGATATGGAAGAGCCACCACTCGCCGCACTGTACTATACCCTGTGGAAGACAATAGTGACATTTGAGATGAGGATGAAGATTCTCCAATCACTGTACTTACGAGGTTCGGGAGATTACATTTACCGATCACAACTGTACCTATACCTACGGCTCTAAAAGTTCCAACACCCATTATAGAAGACAAAGATATTGTCAAACAGCTCAAAAAGACTTAAGTTGAGATGAATGTTTGGAAACTCCTAGCTTCATCTCATGAACATAGGATCATAGTGATGGATGCTTTGGCAAAAGTAGGAATAGACTCCGTGACTACTCCAGAGGGATTAGCCAATTTCCTTACAAGTGACCTCCCTAGTCCTATCAACTTGATCACCTTTTCTGACAAGGACCTACCCCCGGAAGGTGATAAACACAATAAAGCTTTAAAATTTATGGTGGTGTGTAAAAGAATGAATGTGCCAATGACCCTTGTAGATAATGGTTCGACAATTAATGTATGCCCACTTTGTAATGCAAGAATATTGGGAATAAAGGATGAAGACTTGTCTCCATCCACACAAGACGTAAGGGCCTATGATAATACTCGTCGCCAAGCCCTAGTAACCATCACTATGAATATCACTGCAGGGGTCATTGAACATAGTACTACTTTTCAGGTAGTAGACATCAAGGCTTCATTCAACTTATTGTTGGGACGCCCTTGGCTTCATGACCTTAAAGCCATCCCTTCATCCCTCCATCAACAAGTAAAGGCAATAGTTGAAGGAATTCCTGTCACAATTGATGCTTCCCTTATGAGAATCAAAGCGGTAGATAAACCAATCATTAACGTGGAGCACAACGAAAACGATAAAGATCTGTGGGGCTTTAACGCCGAAGAGGTCTCTTTTATCGATGAAGATGAAAAGACCCTCTTGACTACAACCCCCACTCAAATCTCGTGGTCAATGCTATTCTTAAGAAACAAGGACACTGTCCAAGAATGACTTTAGGAAATAAGAAAGGAATAGCTAAGCAAATGGGACTACCTGGCCTCCCTAAAATGGATACTTTTGGACTTGGTTTCAAACCAACTCCAGAGGCCCTTAAGTGAGATTGGGAAAAGTCTAATGCACGAAGGAAAGCTCGCACCCAGAAAAATGCAATGCCATTGAAATCATACCCTCTCACTTTAAATGGACAATTCATAAAAGAAGGGGAAGATTATCCATGCTACGAATTTCCAGAACCACTTGTTAGAAATGGCATACGCCAGCCTGGTATCGAAATTTTTCTGGATTGCTATTTCCTAGACGAGATCCCAGCTCCTATTTACAAGGAACGAGCACCTCCATGCTTTGACTTTAATGTCATGGGTCTCCTCTTTGGGTATGAAAAGAATGAGCCTAAGCGTGTCGAGGAAAACTTTGCGCTTATACAAACTATGCTACAAAGCAAAAATTTTGACCCCTCCAAGCTCATCACCCCAGCGGATGGACTACTCAAGGGATGGCGCAAGACCGTGAAGGTGACTACACCAAGTGAAAGGAAGATATCCATAACCACAGGAGATGGACCCATGTTTGATGAGTCTGAGTCCGAGTCTTCCATTGAAAAGTCTTCTAAGTCCTTAGCAGTAGCACCTTCTTCTATCCCACCTAGTTTAGCACCTACTCCTAGAATAGTTAGTAGTCAGGTCCCGTCAGACCTTTCTCTTTTTGATGTAATGGTTCAAGAATTCAATAATATGTCTTCTTCTTCTTACTTCTCGTGCTATCCCCTTACCCAAGATGACGAGCATTGCTTTGCTAATAATGAAAATGACAAAGAAATAATTAAAGCAATGGAAACACTTGAGAATAAAACGACAATAATTAAGGAGACTGAAACAGTTAATATCTCAAAGGATCCTACCATTAAAAGTGAAGTTAAAATTGGCTTAACTCTAAATTAAGAGGAAAGAACTCAATTAATAAATCTACTTAAAGAAATCATCGATGTCTTTGCTTGGTCATATGAAGATATGCCAGGAATAAACAAAGAAATTGCTCAACACACTATACCATGAATTCTAGGAATGAAACCTGTAAAACAGAAGTTGCGTCGAATAAAACCCGACGTAGCTCTTAAAATAAAAGAAGAAGTTCAAAAACAAATAACTACAGGTTTTATCAAGGTATCCAAATATCCAAAATGGATCGCCAACGTGGTACCATTTCCCAAGAAGGATGGCAGAGTAAGAATGTGTGTCGACTATAGAGATCTTAACAAGGCAAGCCCAAAGGACGACATCCCTTTACCACACATTGACATCTTAGTAGATAACACAGCCTATCACGCACTTCTCTCGTTTATGGATGGGTACGCAGGTTACAACCAAATTCTCATGGCAAAAGAAGGCATGGAGAAAACGACTTTCATTACACCATGGGGAACTTACTGCTATACGGTAATGCCATTCGGGTTGAAAAACGCGGGTGTCACGTACCAAAGAGCAGCAATCGCCTTACTTCATGATATGATGCATAAAGAGGTCGAGGTCTACGTGGACGATATGATTGTAAAATCAAAGGATCACCCTGGACACCAAGTAGCCTTAAGAAAATTCTTTGAAAGGCTTCAAAAATACAACATGAGGCTAAATCCTGCCAAGTGTGCATTTGGGGTTACCTTAGGAAAGCTCTTAGGCTATGTCATTAGCTCTAGAGGAATTAAGATAGATCCCACTAAAATTAAGGCTATCATGTCCATGCCACCGCCCAAAACCGAGAAGCAAAATCGAGGATTTATTGGCCGGTTGCAATATATAAGTAAATTCATATCAAAGCTCACCACGATATGTGAACCAATTTTCAAGAAACTCAAGAAAAATGTACCAGTAATATGGGACAATGAATGTTAAGAAGCCTTTGATAAGATCAAAACCTACCTTGCAAATCTTCCTGTATTAGCACCAGCACTACCAGGAATTCCTCTCCGCCTATACTTGACAGTCACCAAGAAAACAATAGGGGTTATGCTCGCACAAGAAGTGGAAGGAAAGGAAAACACCATCTACTACTTAAGTAAAAAGATGCTTGAGTACGAAGTTCGCTACACACCACTTGGAAAGCTGTGCCTCGCACTTGTGTGGGCCACAACCAAGTTAAGACATTACATGCTCGTCCATACAGTCTATGTGGTATCTGAAATGGATCCCCTTAAGTATCTCTTTGAGAAATCCACACTTAATGGAAGAATATCTAGATGGATAGTGAACTTAGCTCAATTCGACCTAAGATTCATGCCCTAAAAGACTATAAAAGGATTCGCGATCTCGGATTTCTTAGCAGACTTTCCAATTGAGGATTCAACACCAGCGCAAGAGAACGACTTTCCAGATGAAGAGTTGATGGTCACTGAGGATGATACTTGGACATTATACTTTGACGGCGCATCCAACTAGAAAGGGTGCAGCGTAGGAGTCTGATTAGTATTACCTAAGGAAGAACTTGTCCCAATCTCAATCAAGCTCGACTTCGACGTTACCAACAATGCTGCGAAATACGAAGCATGTGTGGTAGGCCTCGAAACAGCCTTGGCATTGGGAGTCAAGAAACTTCGGATATTTGGAGATTCGTCCCTTATCATCAACCAAATTTCTAAAAGATGGAAGGTGAGGAGTAAAATCCTAGCTCCATATCAAACCTATTTGGAGACCCTCACTGATCAACTCGAAAGGGTAGAATACATATATCTACCAAGGGAAGAAAACCAATTTGCTAATGCCTTGGAAAGACTAGCCTCAATGGTTAGGATTCCTAAGGAAATAGAGCAAATGTCCTTTACCATAGAAAAAAGGCATAAACCTACATATATTCAAGCTATTGAGGATGAAGAAGTAATTCAGGAAGAAGAAGAACCCTGGTATACATACATCCTCAATTATGTCACCAAAGGGGAATATCCACCTAATGCTGACAAAAGAGCAAAGCGTGCTTTAAGAATCTTGCCTCACAGTATGTGCTCATAAACGATGAACTCCATAAAAGAGTATCTAGAGGTAGAGCTCTCCTATGTGTAGGAAAAAAGGAAGCTCAAAGAGTGATGAGAATCATCCATGAAGGAGCATGTGGGACACACATGAATGGCAAAATGCTGGTTCTAAAAATCATGCGTCAAGGCCGTTACTGGACTACCATGCAAAAGATTGCCATCAATTTGTGAGAAGATGTGCAAAATGTCATATATATGCCAATTTACAACATGTTCCACCATCACTCCTCTACACTTTCACTTCTCCATGGCCATTCTCAACTTGGGGAATAGATATCATCGGAAAATCACCCCCCTGGAACTGGAGGTCATGAATACATCCTCGTTGCTATTGATTATTTCACCAAATGGGTTGAAGCAGCATCCTACGCAAAACTCACCATAAAACATGTGACACTCTTTATTGAAAGGAACATCATATGTAGATATGAAGTCCCATATGAAATGATAAGTGACAATGGAACTCACTTTCAAGCGGAGTGTGAAGACCTACTTAAAAAGTATGGAATCCAACATCACCACTCCTCTCCATATATGCCTCAAGCAAATGGTGCAATCGAAGCAGCCAATAAGAATTTAAAACAAATCATCGAAAAGATGACAGAAAACTACAAGGATTGGCCTGACAAACTCCACTTTGCTCTTTGGGGTTATCGCACGTCAATTCGATCATCCACAAGAACTACGCCGTTCTCCCTAGTTTATGGAATGGACGCCGTACAACCTGTAGAGCTGGAAATACCTTCTTTGCATATAGCACAATAAAGTAAGCTTGATGAGGTCGAATGGACAAGGGCACGATATGAAGAGCTAATTTTACTCGATGAAAAACGACTAAAAGCCTTACATCATGCCCAATGTTACCAAACCCGCATGGCTAGACACTTTAACAAAAAGGAAAAGACAAGAAACATCAAGGAACGAGACTTGGTGTTAAAATTTTCTAGATCCAAGGTAAAGTTTAGGCCTAATTGGTCTGGACCATACATTGTAAAAACTATCCTATCTAGAGGCGCAGCTAAACTAGCAGATACGGATGGTAATGAATTTTCGAATATGTCAAATCTTGACCAATTTAAGAAGTTCTACCCATGATTTAATTGAGTTCACACTCAAGAGAGCTACGTTTGGCCTGATTCCTTGTCAAGGATACGTAGGCAACCCTTTTACGGGGTGCGACCACTTTAATTTTTCAAAACCCCGTCTCTTTAGGAACATATTAACTCAACATCACAAAAATCAAGTATCGCAACGAAACAGGACCTATCGCACAGCGTTAGCACTATCGCGCCGCGATGGACATATCACGCCGCGATAGAAATCGATTTTGTTGTTTTAGAACTGCGATTAATTACGGCAGTTTTGGATTATTATGAAGATCTTCCGGCTCCCGTACTTAGATTATTCTCAAAATTACTCAAGATGTTTTCATTGCTTAAAAATATTTTTCAACAATAAAGGAATATTAAAGACAAAAGTTGATTTAATTAAAAGCTAAAAAATTGCATTAATAATTGAAATAAAATTGCAATTACATTTTTGATGACTTAAAAGCTTGAAAATAAATCGACTTAAAATAAAAATTGTCTAAAAACATTAAAAGAAAATCAATGCTCTAATCTTTGTTGTCCTTTCGAACCCTCTTCCAATTCTTGTCTAAATCCTCTTCATCCTCTAGCTCCTTTACCAATAGGGAACCTTTAGATGACCGAACTGAGACCTTAGAAGTAGAAGTTTCTCCCTTCACAAAAACCCCCACTTCTTCTCAACCCAAGCCTTCCTTTCCTTTTGTATAGGATCAACCTTCCTTTTTCCTTTATCCTCCAAAACACTCTTCTTCTTAGGCATGGTAGGAGTTTTGAATTCAACTTTTGAACCTAAACGGTCCTTAGCAGGAATCTTCTTGTCACCTAAGTGGTCTTTTATGTTAGTCTTCTCCACACTCTTAGAGTTTGTGTTTCGAACCTTGCTCTTATCGTTGTAATTTCACCCAAGTAACCATTGTTTAAATTCTCTAGACAATGGAGGAGGAATTATATTAGAGACAACAATCCATAAGGGTCTAGCACACCAATAATCGTCAAATCTTTCAATATTCTTCGATATAGGGTACTCATAAGGTCGACGATGATCTCTAGAAGGAATGGTTTAAGCAAGACCATATTGTCTCATCACCCTAGAAGGATAATAAAAGGTCAAATTTAACAAGCTTGGAATACAACCGGAAGGTTGAGTATTGACTCCAACCATCTTTTCAATTCTCCACCAAGGAATGACCCACTTGATGGAAAAGTCGCAAGTTTCAAAGATTCTACTCCACTCCCGGAGACCCATTTTTTAAGAGAACTGCTTCTTCCTTCTCAGAAGGCATTTTGGAGTATACTTCTCAATATTATCAGGAGGACTAATTAATTCAAGCCTTTCCATTAGCCAAACCTGCAAGAATAGAAATAAATTGTTATTACTTTACAAAATTACATATTTTGATTTAAGTAATTTAAAGTGTTAATTTTCTACCTGTAATAATACTGGTGATCCTCGAAGTGGTGCTTTGGGATCCTTTTTCAATTCATCTAAACTTAGCATTGTTTCTCCAACAATTAAAGGCATTGGATTTCTCCCAGCATCAATTTGCTCCATAACAGAAGCTAATATAGCTTGACCCATATGGATACTACCACTAGTAAGCAGAAATTGGCTAAATATGCAATAAAGAAAATCTCTCCTATATATGTGGAACGAATCAGACTTAGCTGTTATATAACTATGCTTATTTAGTACAAATTCTAACCCTAAGAATTTGAGAAATATGAATTTACAATGTAAAATATAATCAATTACACCAACAAACCAAACACCAAAAAGCCTAGAAAGTAAATTACAGAATTACAATCTAAACTACAAGTATAAAGAAAATCACTTGCCTCACTCCAAGCCAATGAAACAACCAAGAACACGAGAATACCATGGACCACGTGAGTCTTCGATACTTGATACTCGTCTAAGGCGTGAGAACACTTTCCTAAAGCGTTAATTTCCCCCACAACGGTGCTTGGGTTGAACTAGAAATATGCTTTGAGATACAATAGACGAACTCTACACTTTAAGCATTTAAATGTGTAGAAAGATGATCAAATTCTCAATCAATTAACTTAAAATGATAGAGGATTAAGGAAGAGATTGAAAGTTTCTTCAATAATGGTGTAGAGAGGAGATAATTTCAGAGAGGAAAGATATATTTTTTTCTGTGTAAAAACTGAAGGCTTCCTTTCATTATAAATGAAATAACCGCAAAACCGAAGACGAGGGAAGCAGCGCGGGCGCGAACAAGGAGGCGCGGGCGCGCCACCTTCGTGCGCGGGCGCGCCTCCCTCACTTTGCCAAACTCCAAATTTTTCCAGTAAGGTACGCGGTTTTAGCGTGGTCTAGACGCGGGCGCGCCACCCGAAAGAGCGAGCGCGTCTCCAAAATCAGCCAGATTTTCCAGAGAGGTGCACGATTTTAAGGCGCGATCTCTGCGCGGCCGCGCCTATAATGCGCGGGAGCTTCTTCATGGTCGCGAGGCGCAACCATCAACACTCTAAATATCTAACAATCCTCCCCCCTTTAGAGTGCTCCTTTAAAACCTTCTCTACTTCTATCAATTAAGCTTTTATCTCATGCTTCAATGTCAATGTCCCTACGGATTGAATTGACACTTAGTATAACACACTTAACGATGATCATATCCCATGATTTCCATATGGATTGAATCACATGGATATCTCAAACCATTCGAAGGTGAAATACACACAAGATAACTCGAATTTGAATTTAACATCACTTGACACTTTTATACAGCCATGTGTCCGTATCTTTCATAAGTTCATCAAAGTCTATATGTCCAACTAGACTTCTTGAAGCAGCTAAACTTCGAACTTATATAGGTAGGTTCTCATATACGTAAAAGTGTCCTTGTGACAAGACACCATCATCTAACTCTAAATCTTAGAGAACTTTAAATAAACTCTACCTAGCACATCACAAGTATCATAGCAATTCGGGTCATCAAATATTGCTATCAAACAACAAAAATGTAATTCAACCACATTGAATCTAAGACTTGATGTTTCTTCAAGCGTTAGATTGGGTTTCACAAATTTGTGTCTTAGGACATAAACCCATTCTATTCAAAGCAAATATGATGGAATGTCTTGGCATTGCTTTTGTAAAGCAATTCGCCAAATTCATTTTCGTAGGAACATAGTCAAGACTTATGACCCCATCATTGATAAGCTCTTTCACTAGGCTATGCCTTAGTGAAATATGCCGAGACTTACCATTATACACTTGACTATATGCCTTTATCAAAGCCGAATTCGAATCACAATGAATAGCCACCGGTGATATTGGCTTAGGCAATAAACGCAACTCTAACATGAGATTTCTCAACCACTCAGCTTCCTTACTAACTGAGGCAAGAGCTATAAACTCTGCTTCCATAGTGGAATCGGCAATGCAATTTTGTTTCTTGGAAGACTATGAAATGGCACCTCCCCCAAACATAAACACCCAACCACTTACAGAAGAGTCATCCTCTTTGTAAGTGATCCAACTTGCATCAGAATATCCTTCTAAAATTGAAGGATATCCACTATAAGTTAGACCATAGTCTAACGTACCCTTAAGGTACCTCAAGACCCTCCGAACTGCATACCAATGCTATGCACCCGGGTTACTAGTAAATCTACTAAGTTTTCCCACAGCCAATGTTAGGTCTTGTACTTGTCATGGCATACATCAAGGATCCAATTATCCTTGAATATTCCAATTGGGAAACTGTTTTCCCTGAATTCTTAACTAATTTAACATAAGTTTCCATGGGGGTGTTCATGGGACACTTATCAAACATATTAAACCGTTTGATCATTTTCTCAATATAATGAGATTGACTTAAAATAAGTCTTCCATTGTCCCTAATAATCTTGATGCCCAAAATGACATCCGCCTCCCCCAAATCCTTCATCTGAAAAGATGAGGTTAAGAATTCCTTGGTCAATTCTACTTGTTGTAGACTTGTACCAAAGATAAGCATATCATCAACATATAGACAAATGATGACACCATGACCTTTGTCATCAAATTTGCTATATATACACTTATCAGCTTGATTCACTTTGAATCCAAAGGACAAAATCGTGTCATCAAATTTCCGATGCCACTGTTTTGGTACTTGTTTAAGTCCATACAATGACTTAACCAATTTACACACCTTATTTTCCTGTCCTTCCAAAACAAACCCTTCGGGTTGTTTCATGTACAATTCTTCCTCTAGATCTCCTTAAAAAATGTCGTTTTGACATCCATTTGTTGAATCACTAGATTGTATACCGAAGCCATTGCAATCAATAACCTTATTGAGGTTATTCTTGCAACCGGTGCATAGGTATCGAAATAATCAACACCATGCTTTTGCCTAAAGCCTTGGATAACCAATTTGGCTTTAAATTTCACTATGGAGCCATCCGACCTCCTTTTCCTAGTGAAAATCCACTTGCAACCAAGAGGTTTGCAACCAGGAGGTAAATCCACTATGACCCAAGTGTCATTTCCCATGATGGAGTCCATCTCATCATTTATAGCTTCCTTCCAAAATGAACTATCTTGACTAGATATTGCCTCGCTATAACTCTTTGGGTCACTATCCACATTGAAATAATATGGAGTAGTGGAACTAAGGACATCCCTAGACCCTTCAACTAAATATATTATGAAGTCATCTGGAGGATTCCTAATTTTTCCTTTGTCTTTTACTTCTTCTAACATGAGGAGTCTCATCCTCATTATTAGATGAACCTACATGAGAATCAAGTTGATCATCATAATCAACAATTTCCTTCCCTTTGGTACTAGCTTGTAGATCCTTAGGTCTACTCATTGATGAAAATCGGTTTTCATAAAAAATTGCATCTCGTGACTTAATAATCGAATGTTTCGAAATATAGTCACTTTGTTCTATAACATAGAACCTATAGGTTTTGCTATGCTCAGCATAACCTATAAAAATGCATTCTAAGCCCCTTTCACCGAGCTTTCTTTTCTTGTTACCGGGCACTCTTACAACTGCCCTACAACCCCAAACCTTGAGATACTTCAAGTTTGGTTTCCTTTTGTACCAAAGTTCATAAGGAGTGGAATCCTTTCCCTTAGTGGGAACACGGTTAAGTATGTGACAAGCCGTCAACATAGCTTCACCCCAAAACCCTTCACTCAAACCGGAGTAAGATAACATGGAATTAACCATTTCTTGAAGAGTTCTGTTTTTCCTTTCAGCTACACCATTTGATTGTGGTGCATAACCAACTGTAGTCTCATGAATAATACCCAAAGATTGAAAATAAGCAGGATCATAATACTCCCCTCCCTTATCGGTTCTCAATCTCTTATTTAAAGATTCTACTTGCACTTCTACCTCTTTATTATAAATATCAAATTTAACCAAGGCTTCATCTTTGGAATATAAAAGATACACATAGCAAAATCTTGAAAAATCATCAATAAACGTAACTATATATCTTTTATTTCCCAAAGAAGGAGTACTATAAAAATCACATATATGAACCAATTCTAAGATCTTAGAACATCTCTCAACTTTCTTAAAATGAGTTCTAGTGATCTTATTAAGCATGCAAGTAGAACATTTATTAAGAGAAATATCACATGGAGGAATTAACTCAAGTTTAGACATGAAATTCAACTTATTGAAATTAACATGACCCAATCTAGAATGCCATAAATAAAACAAACTAACTCCATTGTCATTACCAACATTCATACAAACATCATTCAACAATACACACTTCTCTCTTAATGAGAGTTTAAACAAACCATGAGTCAAGTAACAACGTCCTATAAAAGTGCTACCTCTAGTAATAATACGTCTATCTGCTTCAAATACTAGTTTATATCCAAGTCGATTCAGGGTAAGGCTAGATACAAGTTTGCTAGAAATCTCAAGAGCATATAATACATCCCTAAGAATGATACTATTGCCCGAACTAAACATTAGCTCAACTTGTCCTCTTCCTAGGACCTTGATGGTAGAGTTGTTCCCCATATAAAGTTCTTCTCCATCAACAACCTTGTGAAAGGTTTTGAACCAATGCTTTGAAAGGAATGGTGTCCTTCCAACAAGTGTATTCTTCCAATAGAGAGTTCAGAATTATTACAGAGCTAATTCTTCAGTAAGGTCAAGTGATCGGAATGCCTAGGTGGAGGCCGCTTCCGATCGGTAATATCGAGGTACAATTGATATTACAGCTTAATCTTAACTGAACCCTTCGGGTCGAACCCAATCGAATCACCGATCCGAGACGAAGAATTAATCCGAAAGGATTTAATGAGTCAACAGAGTTTTACAAATACAGACGTCGGAAATCGAGCCTAGGGCGTCGAGACCGAGCGTCGCAAAATCACAAAGCGACAAGTACACAACATAGCCCTAGCACCACACTGGCCTAGCCATATGGATGCTAGGCTAGTTCAAGCTAGCATGCACCTAGCATGGCTAGGCGCACCATCACAAGCTCAAGGCGCACCATCGCAGCCTAGGTGCACCATCGCAGCCTAGGCATGTGCATGGCAGCCTATCGCAGGGCACCGCAAGCCCCAGGCAAGCCCATCGCAGCTAGCAGCGTGCTAGCCTGGGTGCGCATGGAAAGCCATCGCAAGTGCCACAAGCACCAGGCAGCCCATCGCAGTTAGCAGCGCGCTAGCCTGGGTGCCTGGGTGCATGTGGCAGGCTATCGCAGCACGCAACCCATGCCAGACACTATCGCAAGACATGGCACCACGCACAGCACCATCGCAATGCCAGGGGCGTGCGTGTGTGTGCGTGTGTGCCTCGCAGCCTCGCCTCGCAGCCTCGCACAGCAGCATCAATGATGCGTGTGGCTGGTGCGTGTGTGCGTGCGATGGGGATGCTGGGTTGCTAGGCAGCAGCACCACACATGCATATGCGTGTGCGTGTGTGCGTGCCTCGCACCAAGAATGGCAGTGCTAGGGGCACTGGCCGATGCGAGCGTTGCGTGGTGCATGGTGCATGGTGCGTGTTGCGTGGATGGTGCGAGGGAAGGGCCAGCATGCGTGGCTCGCTAGCAGCACGCATGCTGGTTGTGCTGGCAATGGCGCGCAAGGAGGTGTGCGTGGGCTGCTAGAGGCTAGTGCCTGCACTAGGTGCTAGCAATGGCGCGCAAGGAGGTGTGCGTGGGCTGCTAGAGGCTAGTGCCTACACTAGGTGCTAGCAGCGCCCAGCGCCAGCACGTAGCACCAGCACAGCCCAGCAGCAGCATGCACTGGCTGGCTGGCTGGGTGCAAGGCAGCAAGGCGATGCTAGCTAGCAGCCCTAGCTGGCATCCAGCTAGCCCACCTTGACCTGGTTTTGGGCATTGTGTGTGGGGACCAATTCATGGCCTTGGGGATCAAGGCAATGGTCTCCCCCAAGCCTTGGTCCTCACTTGTCTTTCTCTATTATTGTACCATGTGTCGATTTGTGATTGAATTGATTAATCATTTAATTTTGGAATTAAATAATTATCATTTTACCAAATCTCCCACATTGATGGGAGATTGGAAATCAAGGGAACATTTCCCTATAAATACCAAGCTTGGGTATTGGGAAATGTACAACCTTGAGTGGAATTAAAAAGGCAACTCTAAGAAAGAGTAAACCTTTGATTTGTAAAACTCATAGTTATTTTGTCCGGGTCTTGACTAACCTTCAAGACCTAGGACGCTCGGGTCGGGTCGAGGGTACGATCCGTCGGAGATCTCGTCTTTTCGGGATTTTGAAGTAAGAGCTCTTTGGGAGCGAAGCACGCGTCAAAGGTATAATTCTTGTTCTTAATCTTGTTTGATTAAGTTTATTATGCTTGTTAATTGCTTTAATTAAGGGGTGGGTCTTGGTGGGTTTCCTTCCGCGTAGTGTCGGATCATTACTAAACATTAGCTCAACTTGTCCTCTTCCTTGGACCTTGATGGTAGAGTTGTTCCCCATATAGAGTTCTTCTCCATCAACAACCTTGTGAAAGGTTTTGAACCAATGCTTCACCTTGCATACATGCCTTGAAGCCCCCGAATCAATCCACCATGATTTATCATCCTGCACCATAAAAATGTTAGGATCCGTTTCATTTAAATCCATACCGGAATTAAATTCAACTTCAAGTAATGGATTACCTTTGGTGGATGAGTCCTTGCTCTTAGAAGCTTGACCCTCCTTGGATTTCTCCATTTTCTTCTTGAAAATGTAGCAATCCTTCTTGCGTGTCCAGTCTTACCGCACTCCCAACATGCATACTTGTTGTTGTTGTCCTTCTTTTTCTTGGACTTTCCCTTGGAAGAATTAACATTCTTCCTCTTTCCACTAGTTGAAGCACTAGATTTACCTCATGAAATTAATCCATAATTGATCTACCATCAACAAACTTGAAATCACTAAAGTTACTTACAAGGAATTTCTTGCTAGAAGCATCCTCCGCCATATATTTGCTTTCCAACGACTCTAAAAGCTCTTTTGCGGACTCAACATGTTGATACACATCGAATAAATCATCCTCCATCACATTGAGAATATGACCCCGACATATAAAGTCATCATTATCCCACTTCGATTTCTCATGCACATCCTCCATGGTTTCATTCTCATGTTCTACCGGCCTAGGAGTGCTAATCACATAGGCAACCTTCAACAATGTAAGAAGAAAATACATCTTCTTCTTCCATCGTCGAAACTCCACACCGTCAAACTTCTTGAGTTTAACAAAGTTAGTGGTAAGTTCTTTCACACTAGAGATGTTGTTTGAATTAACGCTTAGATTGTTATATAACTATGCTTATTTAGTACAAATTCTAACCCTAAGAATTTGAGAAATATGAATTTACAATGTAAAATATAATCAATTACACCAACAAACCAAGCACCAAAAAGTCTAGAAAGTAAGTTATAGAAATACAATCTAAACTACAAGTATGAAGAAAATCACTTGCCTCACTCCAAGCCAATGAAACAACCAAGAACACGAGAATACCATGGACCACGTGAGTCTTCAATACTTGATACTCGTCTAAGGCGTGAGAACACTTTCCTAAGGCGTTAATTTTCCCCACAACGGTGCTTGGGTTGAACTAGAAATACTCTTTGAGATACAATAGACGAACTCTACACTTTAAGCATTTAAATGTGTAGAAAGATGATCAAATTCTCAATCAATTAACTTAAAATGATAGAGGATTAAAGAAGAGATTGCAAGTTTCTTCAATAATGGTGTAGAGAGGAGAGAATTTCAGAGAGGAAAGATATATTTTTTTCTGTGTAAAAACTGAAAGCTTCCTTTCATTATAAATGAAATAACCGCAAAACCGAAGACGAGGGAGGCAGCGCGGGCACGAACGAGGAGGCGCGGGCGCGCCACCACTGCAGCGCGGGCGCGCCACCTTCGTACGTGGGCGCGCCTTCCTTACTTTGCCAAACTCCAAATTTTTCCAGTAAGGTACGCGGTTTTAGCGCGGTCTAGATGTGGGCGCACCCAACGGTGGCGCGGGCGCGCCACCAGAAAGAGCGGGCGCGTCTCCTAAATCAGCCAGATTTTCCAGAGAGGTGCGCGGTTTTAAGGCGCGATCTCTGCGTAGCCGCGCCTATAATGCGCGGGCGCTTCTTCATGGTCGCGAGCGCACAACCATCAACACTTTAAATATCTAACATTAGCTCTATTAAAGAAGAAAAATGCAAATTTTCTTTAATCAAGCAACTTCGTTTCCATGGACTATAGATTTTAAATCAGTTTCCCTAAGGTTATAATAACGCTCAAAACCTTTCTAGTAATATTCACACATAGTGGGAATTATCGCAAGGTCTAAAGAGGGGAAACCAAATATAGCACAAAATTCTTCCAGTAGGGGGCTAATCTCATCTTTTCCTAGCCTAATGCAGTGTGTATTGGGGTCCTAATATTCTACGGCAGCATGAATAAAATCACTATCAAGATCTACCCCTTTGATGCCCAATAAACCCCCCATATTGAGGAAGTCTAGTTCTTTTCTCTCCCTAGCAGTCAAAGAACGACACCACTCACGGGTAGTTTCACAAAAACTTCTAGACATGATTGCAAATCTATGAAAAACTAGAAAAGTTTAGAAAGCTCATGGCTCGAATTATGCAGAATATGGCGTATTTAGGGGCTTTTTATAAGCAAAACTGGAGCGAAAATTGAATTTCGTTCGGACTAGGATTTCCCAAGTCCATCGCACTGCGATAAAAATATCGTGCCGCGATATTCCTATCACGCCGTGATAGAACTTGGTGTCTGCGATAAAGAAGCACGACCTGTTTTAGCCATTGATTTTGACTCAATTTTGTACTTTGATTTTTCCGGATTTTATCCAATTCTTTTCACCTTTCCTTCCTTATCCAATTGTTTCACCTTCCCCCACAATAATAATTTTAGTTAAATCCTAATTAATTTGAGAATTTTTCTTCTTAAGGATTCAATTTTTTTTTTTATATACTTGTTTCCCCCTCATTTTCTTTGTTCAAATTTTTTTTTGGGGAGAAAGTTGGATACCCTCCAATGATAACAAAAATGACAGAATTTTGGAACAAAATTTCACACAAATCCACACACGCATATGCACATAAATAATTGTAAAAAAGTGAAAAGACTAAAAGAAGTACATAAGTAAAGTCTAGTGTATATACATGAGTCTAATAAAAGAGTCGATAAAATATATATAAAACAAAGTCTTGGATAGTCAAGAAACAAATACAGACACAGCTATGGCGCCAGAGGACGCAGATCCCGAGGGATGCCCATCACATCATAAAACTCGGCAGACCGTGGAGTAAACACCGGACCAGGATCACTACCACCTGTTGTCAAGATCGTAATCAAAGGACCAGTCCATTGAGTACCCCCGTGGGGCCCATACTACTGAAAACTCCCCCAGCAAAGGGAGTAGACCTCGGCTTCTACGACAACGAGCCAACCTCTTACGTTCCACCACCGGGCCGAGATGATGGACCAGCCACAAAAGCATCTGCGAACTCGAAATGACGAAACACAGGAGTGCCATAACCGGGTGGTCTCACCTCCGACGACGATGATGAACTACCATCGTCATCACCCACTGCTCGGCCAGATGCCTTCTGCTCTCCGGGATCTCCAACGAGGTATGTTGACGCCTCGCTCCTCCCTATCTCGAGCCCCCGGCCTCGAACAAGTGCGTGACCGAGGAATAGGCTGAAATAAAACAAAGAAATGCAAGTCAGGCACAACAAAAACAAAACAGAAAAATAAAAGCAATGACATAAAGACATACCAGTAAAACTGAAAGGAATGGTGTCCTTCCAACAAATGTATTATTCTGATAGAGAGTTCGGAATTATTACAGAGCTAATTCTTCTGTAAGTTCAAGTGATTGGAATGCCTAGGTGGAGGCCGCTTCCGATCAGTAATATTAAGGTATAATTAATATTACACCTTAATCTTAACTGAACCCTTCCGGTCGAACCCAATCGAACAACCGATCCGAGACGACGAATCAATCTGAAGGATTTAATGAGTCGTCGGAGTTTTACGAACACAGACGTCGGATATCGAGCCTAGGGCATCGAGGCCGAGCTTCGCAAAATCACAAGCAACAAGTACGAGCATAGCCGTAGCTAGGCTAGGCTAGCTCATCGCAAGCCTAGGCGCACCATGGTGTACTAGGCACGCCATGCGCGCTAGGTGCACTAAGCTGCCCATCGCAGCACCACCTGCGTGTGTGCGTGCCTTCGCATGGCACAGCAGCACAGCAGCGTGCGTGCATGGGTGCCTAGGCACTATCGCAGCACCATCGTAGGCCACACGCACCGTGCACAACCCTATCACATGGCTAGGCCTATGCGTGTGTGCGTGTGCATGTGCCTAGGGCCATCGCAGGCCACACGCACCAAGCACAGCCATCGCAGTGCTGGGCACTTGCATGTGTGCGTGTGCGTGTGTGCCTCGCACCATCGCAGCAACAGCCTCGCACAGCAGCACCATGCCAGGCATCGCCCTATGCGTGTGCGTGTGCGAGTGCCAGTGCATGCTGGCTAGCAAGCAGCAGCAGCGAAGGGTGCCTAGGCTTGTGCGTGTATGTGCGATTAGGAGTGCGAGGGCATGTGCTTGCGTATGCGTGTGCGATGGCTGGGCACCAGCGCCAGCAGCTAGCAGCGCCCTGCACTGGCACGCAGCAGAGGCACAAGCATCGCCCAGCGCCAGCACGCATAGCCTGGCTAGGGATGCGAGGCTGCTGGCGTGCTAGCTGGCTGCCAGCCCAGCATGCTTGGTGGCGGTTTGAGGGAGTGGGGACCAAGGGCTTGGAGCATGCCTTGGGGAGCAAGGCAATGGTCCCCCAAGGTTCATGGTCCTCACCTAACCCTCTCTCTCCCCTTAACACTTGTTGCATTGTGATTGCATTTAATTAATTATTTAATTTAGAATTAAATAAATTAATGATTTTGCACATGATCCCACATTGATCATGAAATGGGATTCAAGTTCCAATTCTTTATAAATACGCACTTGGTTGGGATTTTGAGAAGAACACTTGAGTGGAAAAGTAAAGGCAACTCCATTGTTGTATACCTTGAAATTCGTAAAACTGCAAGTTTATATTTGTCTGGGCCTCGACTAACCGTCGAGGCTTAGCACGCTCGGGTCGGGTTCGAGGGTACGATCCCGTCGGAGGCCTCGTGTTTTCGAGGTTCAAGTAAGAGCTCATTGTTGAGCGAAGCACGCGTCAAAGGTATAATCTTTTATCCTTTATTATGCTTTTAATTATGTTTTGCTTGTTAATTGCATTTATTATGGGGGCGGGTCTTGGCGGGTTTCATTCCGCGTAGTGTGGGTCACTACGAAACCCTACAATAACATCCTCCGTACGTCAACACGACGCCTGGTGGCTCCATCTCGCAAGCTATTAGCGAAAGGCATCCATGGAAGCTGCCATCTGAGTCACCGCCTCGCGAGAGAACTGCAAAATCAGACAAAGTTAGCAAAGCAGAAAATATACACACCGGACAAAAGAGAAGGGTAACAACATACCCATGTCTGATGACAGGGAATGGATTGCTCCACTAATCACCACTCCGCCGGGGCTGGAAGGACCATCTCCTTGATGGGTCTGTGAATCCCCTGATAGAGGATGGATATACGCGGAGGCACGAACTCCGCAGGCTCCTCAGACTCTTACAAAAACAAGATCCAATAGTTAAACACCGTTGGGGGCTATAAAAAAAATCAAACAGCTAGTTAAAATGCACAAACCTCCTCCTCACAGTAGGGCGGCGGAGCTAGTCGAAGAAGTAACGCCTCTGCGTAAGGACGGTTGGGGTAGTTGTATGTTCGCCAGTCCTCGCCTATCGCACCACTAGCCACATGGATCTGGAGATGCTCCTAACTAATTATCTGAGAAGGAGGATCAGAGGGAACCACATGAAGAGCCGAGGAGTGCTGGATGGCTACCCTCTTGCCCGGGTACCATACCACCTCGTAGGTACCCTAGAAGAAACGTCTCTTAGTAGTGTACTGAGAAGCCAGCCTAAAATCGCCTAAGCTGGCCCATGGACGATACTGGACATCGGGGCGCTACAATAAAAAGAATGAGTGTGGAACTTGTGATGAAATCCAAAAAAGCAAGGAACAAAGGATAAAATCTTCACCTCGAGAATCACAACACTAATAGCGGCAACAGAAACTAGACCAGCACGACGTCCCTCCCAGCTGGTAGCGGTCGGGAGTCCTCTAGATCGAGGCTTGCTGGTGCTAGTGAAGGGAAATACTCGTAGAGCCAGATCTGCGAGAAGATAGAAAATCCAAAAATTGACAAACATCAAGAAAGAGACTTAAATCACTAGACTAGAGGAAATGTACCTCTACGATCTTCTAGAAGCCAGAAAGAGAAATCTCTACCCTACACTAGCGCTGGCGGTAAGTCGACCGCAGCTCTAAGAGCAAATCAGCATAGCCAACGCTGGCCCAGTCATGTGTGCCAACCTGCTGAATTTCGTGTAAAGCTGAGAGGTAATGTAGTAGAACGCGACTTCCCCTGTCAGGAGAAAAGGTCCCCGACAGGAGAATAAGAACAAAAATGTGAACCCGCTGCGCTGAGGTAGTCGCATCATCTTCAAAAGCCTCCATGAACAGCGCCCTACGA
Source organism: Chenopodium quinoa (assembly GCF_001683475.1). Classification (NCBI taxonomy): domain Eukaryota; kingdom Viridiplantae; phylum Streptophyta; class Magnoliopsida; order Caryophyllales; family Amaranthaceae; genus Chenopodium; species Chenopodium quinoa. The sequence goes on along the minus strand of NW_018744118.1, from coordinate 102,382 downwards.
GCTGTCCTCATGCTCGTGTTCAACCTCTGAGCCTCAGCAACGACTCTGTGAACAATCGGACCCAGTAGCTCTGCAGTTTCAAGAGAAACTAGAGTGTTCATCCAGTCTGCAGGAAGTCGGGTAAGCCGAAACTTGAGGCCGGTGATAATAGAGAAGTCGAGAAGGGTGATGGTCATCTCACCCCATGGAAAATTAAAAGTGTTCGTCGTGTCCCAGAAAAACTCCAGAACACCTCAAACAATGCAACGACTCTCTTGCCAGGGATGTAGAGCCGTGACAACACGAAGGAGGGGAGTCAATTCGCAGGACTGCCAAAGAACTATCATCACCCCGTTGCCTTCATTGTGGCAGCGATAGATAGACAGAATCGTATCGTTACCGAGCCATGGGAATGAACGTGCTCCTCAGTGAATCCAGCCAAATGCTCTTGGAAATGTGGTAGAATGGATGAAAAGCCATGGTGTGATCGTCCCACTTAGGGAATGACCATCCCCGTCTGGTAGAAGCGCCCTCAACCTCACCTACAAGGTCGTCCTCTCGGTGAGACGAGCGGGAGGTGAGCCAGAACCTCGACGTCGAGTCATGCTATTCATTGTTGACATAAAAATGGTAAATTAAAGGTTCTATAGTGTCTAAGTTTGCATAGCAGCATGATACTACGTTCGTCAAAACAGAGTACGAAATACAAAGGAAGAGCATGATTTTGATTCGCACAGCAATACACCAAAACAATTTCCTACAAATTTACAGACAATATTGCAACAAATTAAGCACAAAGAGCAAGCAAAATCATAAAGAACAAGTCACATTGTACTCACGAACCTAGAGTGTTCCACAATAGTAAAATGCTCGTTTCTTCACCAAATCAAGCAATTCTAGTCTCAAATTACTCACAAAGCAATGTACAAACACATATAAGCAATTTCATAGCAAAAGAATCAATGAAAATTGAGTAAAAAGCATAAACTGATTTTCGAGTTTCATATAAAACGCGACATACATGCATGAAATTCGCCAAAAATAAGAGGAATTTAAGCAAAAACTTACATAGATCGGTAATTTAGGATGAAAATGCGTCGATTTGCAACAAGTTTGAGCGAATTTGGTTGAGAAACGAGCAAGATCAAGAGCTTCGAAGATTCGAGCGAAAACGAGCAAAAAAACGAACAACTTCGGCAAAATGAGGAAGAAGAAGAGTTTAAATTCGTGAACTAACGAATTTATCGCGACGCGATAGACCCAACGCGGCGCGATATTAGCTGTCGTCATGCGATATTTCTGCTGTTGTCCACATCAGACTTTGTGGGTTCCATAAATTGATTTTGTGGTCCACATTTATTTAGTTGAGCTTATTGGTATGACACTAAGCCTTTAAGTCTCATGATGAGCACTTGAGTTGATTAGTAGTCGGTCTGATTACGATCTTGATTGATGATTGGCTTGATGGTGATCACCTTATTGATAAGTGCATAAGCGTTGGCTCATTTACAAAGCATAAGCGCCTAAACATTGGCTCATTACACTTAAAATGCCTAAGCGCTGGCATAACATAGTGCACCTAAGTATTGGTTTAAACATGCCTAAGCACTGGCGGAGCACATTACACCTAAACATTGGTTGAACATATTCAAACACCTAAGCATTGGTTGAGTCTACCTAAGCATTGGATGGGCGAATTTTAGTACACCTAAGCATTGGTTAATCCCACTTAAGCATTGGCGAGGTTTGGGGATCGCTAAGCATTGTGATCTTCGATAGCTTTCTTAGGGTGTGGAGGTTGTCAACATTAGTTGGTCCCGTCTAAGCATTGGCGAGATTTTGGAGATGGCAACATATTGCGGTCTTCGACAATGTCCCTAAGTATTGTGGAGATTGTCAAATGGCAAAACACTACTGTGGCGAAGCACTACCACAACATCAACAACAGCGGTGAAGCACTGTCGTGGCGAAGCACTGCCACAATATTGAAGATGGCGAAGCACTGTCACCTTCGGCGATATTCCCTAGGATGTGGAAGATTGTCACTACAAATGAAGATAGCGAAGCACTGCTACCTTCGACGACGTTCGTTAAGCATTGTGGAGATTGTCAAATAGATTGGATCTGAAAAGATGCATGTACTCGACGGTGCAAGATACGCGTTTCTAACTCCCTTATATGTAGAACTAACATTTTTCTGCAGGTATCGACATTAAAAAGGATGATTTAGGATCGCAGAACATTCTGAATTATTCTCTGTCCCTATCGATATACTTTGACTTTTTTTTTCAAAACTTACGTTTCTCCAAACTCAAAGTGGGGGCTTCTGTAGACACCTGATTGTGTCTCCCAAAAAACCAAACCCATTGATGAGTACCTTTCACGTCTTTGATTATCGAGTTAGGTGAAGAGTTGAAGAGTTTCGTGAATTTCCTTAAACCTTGACCATTTCTAACCTTTCCTTTTATGTTTTAAGCCAAAATCATTTATTTCATGCCTTTAAACCCAAAATCATTCATTTCGTGTCTTTAAAAATCATTTATTTCATGTCCTCTTTATAAAATTGTCGAAACCTGAATATTTTGGTCCATAATCTGGGTCCAATAATTGTATAGTTGGATTGGGTTTGAAAAGAGCTTTCCAACGATATATTATAAGCCTAAATCCGAGTTATAACGAAGGAGTTATGGCCAAAATATTAAACCAAGCTTAAACCGAGTCTTACTTACGACCCAATTACCATGTGGAGGGTCCATTCACCTTAAACACCATTCCTAAATTCCTTAGGATTTATTATTAGATTCTAGAATCCTCTAGAAGGTTCTAATTTATCCTGTTTTTGAAAAGATAAAGGTTTAAGAATTTTCCTTCGGATAAAACACTTGTTTTTTCAATGATTTTAATTCTGATAAAATTAGGATACGTACGGATATTCGACTAACCCAAGTCGATTGGGAGTCGAATTCTGTACGAATCTTATCTTCCAAAAGTATCGTTGAGCAATAGAAATATGCAGCGATAGACATATCGCACTGCGATAAGAATATCGCGTAGCGATATTCCTATCGCGTCGCGATGGAAATTCGTTTTACTCCGAGTCAAATTCTGGCTTTTTTCTGACCTTTGGACTCTATTTTTTTTCTATAAATATAGGTCGTTTTACTTGGTTTTGATTCACCAACAATCATCATCTAATTCCTCTCTCTAAGCTAAAAGCTTTTCTCTCTCTCTCTCTCTCTCTCTCTCTCTCTCTTCTCTCTCTCTCTCTCTCTCTTTTTCTTAGCCTAGCCTAAACACATCCCAACACCTTCTTGATATTCTCTTCAATCACACATTAGACTTCCTTCACGAGCCTTGATACTCCAAGCCTTTCTCGAAGTTGCCTTCGACCTCGACGTGAAAGGTTAATAATTCTGAGGGTTTGGTCCCAAATCTATTTCAATTCATATTTGATTTATTTTATTTCTTTGATTTAATCTTTCTTGAAATTACTAACGTGTGTATTGTTTTGATAGAAAGAGGTATGAGGCATCAAAGTAAGTAATTCAATTACTTAATTATTCTTTTAATATAGAAATCATGTTAGGATTTTTGATTTTGATTCTGAGTATCATGTGTTAGGGTGTTAACTAATATTTCTAATATCATGTTGATTCCTAGTATCATGTTTAGGCTAAAGCTTTGATCTTTATTACTAGTGACATCTTAGGATTTGTTATTAATCCGTTTAGTATCATGCATAGGATCTTGCTAATCATGTTTTGATTATGATGATGATTGTTGTGTCAATAATTATATGTTGTTTGATGATTTATTGTTATTGCTTGCTCACGCCCTCTTTCTGCAGGTTTAAAGAGAATTTGTACTTGCATCACGCCTAATAAGATAATTAATAATTTGATTTTAGGCTTAATATGATTTTAATTCTAGTGATCGCCAATAATAGATTTATTTGTGCATTAATAATCAACCAACGTAGATTAAATATGCTTAGAATTAATTTATTGTGTGTATGTTGATCGGAAAGCGCACATGAATATCATAAGAATTTAGTAGAGGCCAATTTAGGGCGAGTTCAATCTCTTTTAAGTTGAATTCGTACCATCATCCTCGAATATCCAGTCATGGTTCTGGACCACTATGGAGTTATCGATCTCCGTGATCGTAAATGGGGTGTAACCTTCACACCCGTGAACGGTTTAACAAGTTTTTAAAACTTGTTGGCGATTCCTTTATCTCTATCTTCCTTCCCTTTGGACGCTGATTAGGGGATTTTGCTCCCACCAATCGGAATGCGCCACGTGGGCCAATCAGGTCCTGCCAAGTGTCCCCCAGTTGGAACTGTCAGGGCTTGCCATGTGGCACGCGCTTATTCGTCCACCTTGGACCTATTATGTCATGACACGTGGCATACTCCATGCCTAATGGAGAAACGGCCACCCAGGCCCAACTTCCGAGGGAAGCCCAATCAGCCCTAGGTTAACCTAAACCTAGGATGGGCACGTTTCCCATGGTTATAAATACCTCCCTTAATCCTCATTAAGGGAGATTACATTAATTACACAGAAAACAGGCTGATCACGCTAACAAAGCAGATTACCTACATTAAACACTCTCACCTAGAGAGACCCAATCACTTTAATTTCCGCATTAATTACTCCTTAATAAAGTACTAACTTGACCGTTGGAGGCGGAGCTCCCACCACCAGGAGTCTCCGTTGTTTTGTAGGTACAGGCGTCCGGTTCTAGTCTCGGAATTGTAACTCTCCGCAGGACATCAGAAAACCCTGAAACATCTGGCGCCGTCTGTGGGGAGAGTACTTCTTAGATGGCATCCAAGTCTGTACCGACTCCTGAAGAGAGGCGTCCCCTAGACGAACCTCAAGTTCAGTCGGACCACGATACTGAGGATGAATTTGAAGTTGAAGCTCACACAGCTTCAGACGGGACCCTAAGGGCCCGACGTACCCGTCATACCGAAAGGAGGGAACGGGAACATCTTCATACAGGAAGCGAGCCAGCAGGCGCACCGCCTTTTCGGCAGCAGCCGACTGATGGGTCTGCTTCCATCACAAGGAATGAACTCATGACCTTCATGAGGGACTTCAAGGGAGAGATTCAAGAATTGATCAACAAGAAGCCGCCTGCTCTGGACAAGGAGCAGTCGGCTAAGAAACCTTCCACTTCACTGAAGAGGAAGCCAGTTCATGGGCGAGAGGCGACTCCTCATCCTAAATCTAGGAAGCGGGAGCCGCCTGCCTTGATTTCACAAAATACCGTTTTCCTACTCCAGGAAATAGGAAACCTGTTCGTCATATTCAGGCGGACGGGTCGAAGCAAACATTCACAGACGCTCGGCTACTGCTAGAGCAGAAGAAGAGTGACCGATTGTCAGAGTCGGCCTCTACTTCAAACTTCGAAGACAGTCTGCGAAATGCCTCAATGAGGCATACTCAGTCGTATCGTGAGAGTCAGTCAGGCGGCACCTCCCGTCAGTCCGGCTTTCATAGCGACCAGGCGGTACCAAACCTACCGTTTGTACCGCAACAACAGTATTTTTTACAGCCACCTCCGTTTGGTGGTCATGCAGCAAAAAAAACGTCCAACCTATGGACTGGCAGCTACGGTTGCTTAGACTTGGTGAACAGCCGTCGGCCTTCTCCAAGGAAATTACTGAAGCCGCTCAGCGGCCAAAGTGAAAAATGTATTAGTAGGCGCCTATGACGGCACTACTAACCCAGAAGACCATCTTATGGCCTTCACCAACCTGATGTACCTTCAAGGGTTGGATGATCCCACTTGGTGCAAGTGTTTCCCAGCGACTCTCAAAGGAAATCGCACAACAATGGTTCGGCAACCTGCCGACTGGTTGTGTAAAATAGCTTCAGGACGCTTGCTTACTTATTCACCTCCAACTTCGCCATGAACATCCCTGCGAAGAAAACGACCCTTGATTTAGGAACAATTCAGCAGGGCGAGAAGGAGGGGCTTCGTTCTTACATCAGGCGGTTTAACCTGATGAGAATACAGATTCAAGGGTTACCAGATGAAGTAGCCTATACTGACTTTTTCAGAGGTCTCAAAGACGGGTCGACCTTCAAATTTGATTTGGTTCGAAAGAGGGTGGCGACTCTTCAAGAGGCCTTGATTGAAGCGGAAGCCTATATACAGGCGACTGATCTTTGCAGTACGGTAAAACAGTCAGATGGAAAAAGGTTCGACAAAAGAGAAGGACGACAGAAACAGTCGTCAAACAAGGACGAGAAGAGAAAAGAGGTCTGGGCGGCTGATTCCTCTAAACAGCCGGCCAGAAAAAGAAAAAAGAATTCAAACCATACTCCCCAAAGTATGCGTTTAACAAGGATAACCAGTTTATCCTAAAAGAAATCAAGGGACGGATCTCAATTGAGAAGCCGGTCCCATGAAGGGTTCTGCAAACAACCGGAACCAAGAAAAATTCTGTGCTTATCATGAAGATGTTGGTCATCACACCAATGACTGCATCAGTCTCACGCGGTATCTGGACCGCCTGGCTGAGCAAGGTGATCTTGACACTTTTGTCTAGAAATCTACGGAGAACACTTCCTCAAAAAAAGCAGTCGGCCAAAAAAGAATCAACAGGCCGACAGCTCTGATACAGATGATGCAGTCGTCTACACCATTGCAGGCGGCTTCTCAGGAGGCGGCCCACTGTTAGGGGCAACAAAGACAATATCAGGCGGTTAGATATAAATTTCGTTCACCAAGAACGGCCGTCCAAATATTCATTTCCTAAGATTGTCATCACTGAAGAAGATCTAGGAGGGGTAAGAGGGTCGCATGACGACCCTATCGTTATTGAATGTAAAGTGGTCAACCAGAGAGTTGGCCGAATCCTCATAGATACCGGAAGCTCCTCAAGATCTCATCAGTAGCAAATGTCTGTCGAAACTAAAAATATCAGACTGATTGCATACATCCGGCATCCCACCCTTTAGTAGGGTTTTGGAGGAGGAGTCGTCCACCCACTGGGACGAGTGGATTTACCCATCCGCCTGGGCGAAAAAGGGGAAGGACGACACATGGTAGTCCGGTTCCTGGTAGTAAAAAGAACTCTCGGCCTACAACATGATTCTGGGACGACCAACCCTGAATAATTCCAAGGCTGTTATAATCCCATCTCTAATGTTGCTCAAGTTTGAGAAGGATAATGGAACAGTCGGCTCCCTAAGGGGAGATCAGAGGATGACCCGAGAGTGCTATCTCTCGGATGTCAAGCCCACTGTTATGGCCACTGGGTCAAGTGGTGAAAAAACAGGCCTTGACAATGTCAAGGAGAGTGCGCCTGTTCAAGAAGCAGGCGGCAAGAAGAGAAAGGCATCCCAGACAGGGGCCGCAAGAAAAGACAGAAAATAGCAATCATTGGCAGAGGAGCGGTCGGATGAGTTCCGCCCTCAGCCGGCTGGTGAGCATACGGACCTGATCTTAGACGACTCACGTCCTGATCGAACAGTCAAAGTTGGGACGACTGCTCTGAGAGACCTTGGTGATGACTTTCACAAACTATTGAAAAGAATACAAGGACATCTTTTGCATTCGAAGTCCATGAAATGCCAGGCATTAGTCCTGATCTGGCGGTACATAAACTGGCTGTGGATCCAAAAAAAAAAGCCGGTACGGCAGAAGAAGCGGAACCATGGCGAAGAAAGAAGTCAGGCGGCAGCCGCCGAAGTTAAAAAATTACTTGATGCAGGGTTCATTCGGCAATGTTACTTCCCAGACTGGGTTGCAAATGTCGTGCTTGTTAAAAAGCCGAATGGCACCTGGCGAATGTGTGTAGACTACACAGACTTAAACAAAGCGTTCCCCAAAGACAGTTACCCTCTGCCTAAAATTGATAACCTGGTCGACTCAACAGCCGGCCATGCTTTGATGAGCTTTATGGACGCCTACTCTGGTTTCCATCAAATTCCTTTATGGAAGAAAGATCAGGAGAAGACGGCCTTCGTCACTGATCAGGGGTTATACTGTTACAACGGTCATGCCGTTTGGTCTTAAGAATGGCCCCGGCTACCTTCCAGCGAATGATAAACACTGTGTTCTTTGATCAGATTGGGAGAAACGTCGAGGCATACATTGATGATATGATTGTCAAGACTAAACTACAGAAAAGATCATCTGTCGGACCTCCGAGAAACTTTCGCCACACTCAGGCGGCACCATGTCATGCTCAATCCCAAGAAATGTGTCTTTGGAGTTGAGTCTGGGAAATTTCTCGGATTCCTTATCAATCAGAGAGGAATAGAGGCGAACCCTAAGAAGGTGCAGGCGGCCATCGACATGCAGTCGCCTCGTACCATCCGAGAGGTTCAGAAGTTAACAGGTTGTCTGGCGGCCTTGGGAAGATTTCTAAGCCGATCAGGCGATAAATGCCTATACTTTTTCCAGGCAATTAAGAAAAAGGCAAGGTTTGAATGGGGGCCGGATGCTGAGGCCCGCCTTCTAGAAATTGAAAGTTCACTTGCATTCCTTGCCGAGGCTGGTCAGCCCTTTGCCAAAGAAATACTCTAAATGTACCTGGCCGTCTCTGATCATGCGTTAAGCGCTGTTCTCCTTGCTGAAAGAGACGGCTGTCAGCTCCCGGTCTACTTTGTTAGTCATGTACTGAAAAATGCCGAGTTGAGGTATCCCGTAGTGGAGAAATTTGGTCTTGCACTCTTCATGGCTGTTAAAAAGTTGAAGCCCTACTTTTTGGCACATGCAGTCGTCGTGTATACAGACCAACCTATCAAGCGGCCACTGACCATCATGGAGTCGTCCGGCCGAATGATCAAATGGGCCATAGAAATACAGAGTCTCGAAGTTACTTTCGAGCCTAAAAAAGCAGTGAAGGGGCAAGCCTTTGCTGACTTTATTGTTGAGATGACTCGTCCCCCTCCTGACTCTCGAGTTCCAGACCAAGTCTGGAAGGTATATGTGGACGGAAGCTCTACTTCGAATGGTTGTTGGAGCAGGCATCATATGTCAGTCGCAAGAGGGCGACAGGTACGAGTATGCGTTACGCTTCAGTTTTCAGGCCTCAAATAATGAGGCAAAGTATGAAGCTTTACTTGCCGGAATCCGCATGTGCAAGGCGGCAGGGGCAAGAAAAATAGACGCCTGTTCCGATTCACAATTGATAGTGAGTCAGTACAATGGCGAATACGAAGCAACCCATCCGGCCATGATCAAGTATTTACAGGCGGTCCGACAAGCAGTCGGCTCCCTTGAGGATTTCCATCTGATCCAAGTGCCGAGATCAGAAAACAACCAGGCGGATGCACTGTCAAAATTAGCATCGTCCGCCTCCTCTGATACTCCTCGAACTGTTTTTTGGGAAGTAATGGAGAGGAGAAGCATTGAGGAAGAAACCTATTGCAATCCTAGACAGAAGCTCAACCTGGATGGATCCAATCAGGGCATATCTGACAAACGGTATCCTGCCGGATGATCATCAACAGGCGGCAGCACTGAAAAAACGAGCAACCAGTTTTGAAATAATAAAGGGAGAACTTCACAAAAGGGGGTACCTTCAACCCTTCTTAAAGTGTGTTACTCCAGAAAAGGGACGAGAGATACTAGACGATCTTCACTCTGGTTACTGTGCTTCTCATATAGGCGGTAGGACGCTTGCTCAACGGGCAAGGCGGCAGGGCTACTTTTGGCCAGAAACAGATGCAATGGAAATGGTGAAAAAATGTGACAAGTGCCAAAGGTTTGGCAAGCTAATTCACCGTCCGGCTACTGACCTCACTACTATTCATAGCCCACTACCGTTTGCTAAGTGGGGCATGGATATTCTGGGTCCATATACGCCTGCTACAGGCGGAAGGAGGTACATACTTGTTGCCGTCGACTACTTCACTAAATGGGTAGAGGCGGAGGCTGTAAAGGGAATCAAGACGAAAGATGTAATTTCATTCATTTGGAAAAATGTCATCACTCGGTTCGGGGTTCCCATGTCTATGGCTTTTGATAATGGTCCCCAACTTGAGACACCTGTTCTCAAAAGCTGGTTGGGTGACCAAGGAATTGCACACTACTTTGCATCTGTCGGCCGTCCACAAGCAAACGGCCAGGTAGAAGCCTTGAATAAAATCATCTCAGACGGCTCAAGAAAAAGATTGAACGAGCAGGCGGCCTATGGGCGGATGAATTACCACATATTCTCTGAGCCATTAGGACGACTAAAAAAGGGGCAACTGGAGAAACTCCATTCCTCCTAACTTATGGTGCGGAAGCTGTTCTTCCAATAGAACACAACGAGCCGACTCTTCGAGTGATGCTATATGACGAAGAGTCAAACTGGGAAGCCATGCGCCTGGCATTAGACTCACTTCCTGAAAGGAGGGGCAATGCTGTCTTGCGCCATGAAATTTACCGCCTGAGAATGACTAGATCATACAACAAAAAAGTGCACAGGCGTCCACTCAAAGTGGGGGACTTTGTACTTAGAAAAATGGAAGCAGTAGGTAGGGCTAATGAGTCTGGCAAACTAACTCCCAACTGGGAAGGACCCTACCGAATCTGTGAAGAGGTCAGGGACGGTACCTACCGGCTGGAAACACCAGACAGACAACCGTTGCCTCGAACTTGGAATGTAGATAATCTTAAGAAATATTTCTTTTGAATAATGTAAATAGTCAAGAGCTACTTAATAAAAGTTTTCATACTTACTATTCAATTTGGTACTAAGAGGGGCACGCCTACTGACAAACAGTCGGCTACTCTCCAAGTTTAATTTTTATTCTTACTTAAGAGGGGCATGCCGTCTGTACCTTTACAGTCGGCTACTCTCCATTGAGTATTTTACTCTCTTCAGAGGGGCATGCCGTCTGTACCTTTACAGTCGGCTACTCTCCATTGAGTATTTTACTCTCTTCAGAGGCATGCTGTCTGGACATATAGTCGGCTACTCTCCATAGAAGAGGGCCGACTGGTTCCAAACACACAGCCACCCCTTATACTTAGCTAAAAAAGATTAGGGCCTGGCCGACCCTGTGCCTAAACAGGCGGCTACCCTCCTCTTACTTAGCACCTACGTTCACCAAGAACTAACCAAGGCCACAGGCCGAATGATCAGACCAGGAGCCAAGCCAACTGATCCAATCTTCAAAACTAATACGACCTGTCCCAACATCATAGCAGGCGTCCGGCGGCATCCCTCCGGATGAAATTCGTCGCAGAGAGCAGCTCCCTTTTGGGTGGAACATTGCTCTATAAACAAATTACACGGCACCTATACGACTGTCCCCAAGGGCAACCACGTAGCCGTTTTTGAGACAAGGATAACTCTATCACTAACCAAACCAGTGGTAGCAGTTGACATCTGAGTCAGATGACCGCCTGTATTACTTGGGATAAATGCAGGGGGTACCTCTTGAGTTAATAGCCAATAAACATTGGCGAATCAAGGGGTCTAGCCGGCCTCCGCCGCCTGGTACCTCTACTTCTCAAGCAAGAGTGACGGCGACTGAGTAACACCAACGTTAACTCATAGTCACTCCCTCAAACTTGGTATGGAACCTAAAAGGTTTGAGTAGACCGCCTGTTTTTTGGCAAACAGGGGCACTCAAACCCCTATTCCTACTAGGTAACCACTCGGGTTAATAGCCTCCGCCGCCTGGTACCTCTACTACTCAGTTCCTTAGCAACTAGGTAACAATCACGTTTACTTGGTCAGACCACTTTCCTACTTGGTTAAATTTACAAATGACAGGACCGCCTGCCTAAAGGGGATCCAGTCTTTAAAATAGTTCGAATACCGATTGGATAAATGGCCGACTGATCGTCTAGCCTGGAAACAGACAACCAGTCGTCCAGGGGCATAGGCTGCGTGACTAACTATCCGTACCTGTCTGCAACTATCGGCCATGTAAAACAGTCGGTATAGTGAACAATTGGATATCAGAATATTCAATACTTAGAAAAATTTGAAGCAAAACAAATAAATTCATTAAAAAGAAACCGGTCATTAAAGACCGGCAAAATATTCAGAGCTCCGGCCCCCTGGCCGGGTAAATACAAAACAACGGCACGCAGGCCGTGGAAAGAATACATAAAGCTTAAGAAGGGGGCAGATCTTCAATATTAGCAGCTGCCGCCTGGTCAGCACTCTTCTTGCTGGACTCGGCTTCAGCTGCATTCTTCTTTGATGCATTACCCCCAAGCGGCACAAGCGCCACTACCGGCTCCTCCTCCTCCAACGCTTCCTCCAACGCCTCTTCCTCAGCAGACGCCAGGATCTCTTGATTATATGTATCAGAACACTGGCGGTACGTTTTCTCCCATGAGGCAAAGTCGGCATTGGGGAAGAGGCGGCCCCAAGTCATGCGCTGGATTTGAGCAGAGTCTTCCATCATCTCCCGGACCAACTCTTTCTTTTCTTGCTCGGCCTTTTCCGAGAGCTCCTGAGTAAGACTCTTCTCCCGGGTCACCAGGCATTCCTTTACATTGGCCAAGGATTTCTCCAAGGCTTCGTATGAGTACATCTTTAGGCGAAGAGGTTTCAGCTCGGCCTTGAGATTGGTGATGGTCGCCTCCAGCTCGCCATTCCTCTTCTGGGCCGCCTCTAACTGAGCCCGAATAGCGGTGGTAGCCTGCGCCTGATAATAAAGAATATCAATGGTCAGAACTTCATTTTGGGCAATTTGAAACATTGCCTTATCACAGTCAGAGGCGGCCATAGCTTTTGCAGCCTTTACCTCTTTGTTCTTCCGGTCAAGCGGCTTGCGAAGGCCGTTCACTCGGAGCAGGGCCTAAGTAAAAAGGGGAACAGGCGTCAGTTTCCAAACAAAAAAAAAACAGGCGTCCTGGAATTCAAATACTCAAAAATATGCTAAGTGTACCTCAGCAAGGACCCCTACAATCCCGTCTAGGTCAAGGGTGCCGACACCCCTGACCGCCTCCTTTTCAGCTGGAGGAACGGCCTTGATCATAGACTTGGCCACCTCGACCAAGTCAGGCTCCTGAGGGCCGGCTGCATCAAGCATAAACAAACGGATTAGACCTAGTAAAAAAGGGAACAAGTCTAAAATTTACTAAGGACAACTTCATACTTCTAGGCGGCCCAGCTGGAGTTTTAGAAGAAGTGGCCGGCTGTTTCTCAGCCGCCAAATGTTTCCTGGCAGAACCAGGAGAGCTCGCAACAGTCGTCCTCCGGGCCTTGGGGTCCGGCTGTTGGGAAGAAGAAGTTCTTGGAGCGCCCGTCTAAAAAAAGAAGAAGAAAAAAGTCAGTATATGCATAAACACAACTCCAAAAAGAGGATGAAAGGTTCGAAGCCTACCAAGGGTGCCCCCTTCTTGGGGGAGTCGGTTGAAGCTTGTTGCATGATGGAGGCCCGCAACATGGTCGCCGCAGTCTTGGAGGCGGTAATTTTGCTCATGGTGTCCGCTGCAAAAACAATTAGCAAAGTTAATACAAGTCATAACAAGAAATGCATGAAACAACAGAGTATTCGACAGGCCGGCTACCTCTTGAGGACCGACTGCTGAGGCCACAGGCGGCCAAAAAGTACTCGTCGTAGAGCCATTTGAAGCTCGGGACGCAGTGCAGGGGTACTTGCTCTCGTACCCCTGAAGTAGAGTCGACCCTTGACTCTACTTTAAAGAGTCCTTTATCTAGGATCTCTTTCTTAGCCTTGGGGGGA